>NC_039517.1:2482920-3139810 GCF_003672135.1 Ooceraea biroi
CCTTCCCTTCCTTGGACTGCTCCTTATGCTTTCGCGTCCTGCATTTCGAACACCGTTCAATTTTTCTCGTTTCAGCTGATTTTATTAGGGGTGTGATTTAGTTTTGAGGGTTTTTTTGCTGAAAAACGCATGTATTTAAATATGATAATGAATGAATACCTTAATCAAAATATTTTCCTTCCTTTTCTATAACTTTTTCCCATCTTTCTGGCAAGAGATCGATTCCACCACGATAAAATCACTCTTCTTTTCAGTTCATCCATTCGTCGACGAATTTTCGCACTTCTTCCAAATTATCAAAGTGTGTATCCTCTAAAGCGTGTTGCATCCACCGGAACAAATAATAATCGCATGGAGCAATGTCCGGAGAATACGCGGGGTGCGGTAAGACTTCCCATTCGAGCTCTAATAGTGTTTCTTTCACTGATAACGCAACGTGAGGTCGAGCGTTGTCACGAAGAAGAATCACTTTCCGTCGTTTACTCGCAATTGGTGCTCGTTTTTCGTCCAATGCTTGCTTCAACTTATACAATTGGTGTCGATAACGATCAGCCGTGACAGTCTCATGCGGATTCAACAGCTCATAGTACACTATCCCACCAAATACAGAGCATTACTTTTCAACCGTGAATATTGCGTCTCGGAGTGGATGTTGATGGTTCGCCTGGATCCACCCATGATTTTCTGCGTTTCGGATTATCAAAATAGATCCACTTTTCATCCCCAGTAACAATCCGAGACAAAGGACTCTTCTTTTTTTGCCTGGCGATCAACGAAATGCAAATGTTCAACCGGTTCGCAATGGCACTTTCCGATAATTCATGTCGAACCCATTTCCCTTCTTTCTGAATTTTTCCCATTTCATGTAAATGTTGTACGAGCAACATTTAATGCTCTGGCAAGTTCTGAAGTGGATTCTGTTGGATTTTCGTGCAATAATGCTTGCAAATCTGCATTTTCAAGCTTTCTTGGTTGTCCCGAGCGTTCTTTGTCCTTCACACGTCTTAATTGATGGGGCAGAATCACCAACTTATGAGTTTCCACAAGAATTCTATAACCGTCAGCCGCAGTTTTCTTTCGATTAAAAAACAAAAGCAACGCATGTCGAAAATGCTAAAGAGCTTTCGGAAGTTGCATTTTTACGATGATATAAACACGACTGTTATTGCATCTATTGCTATAATGCTACTAAATGTGATGGATAATGTCAAAACTGTAAGAAACAACAGTTATCGGAAAGAGCTATTGGAACAAACTGACACTACAGCCATCTGTTGCAAAACCCTCAAAACTAAATCACACTCCTAATAGATTAACATCGCCAACGCTGTACGTTCTCCTCTCTCTCTCTCTCTCTCTCTCTCTCTCTCTCTCTCGTTGCCCCCGCCGCTCTGCGAGTTCCAAATTACACCGTATGCACCGTATGCTGAATCAACCCCCGACCTCGGCGAGCAAACGGGCGCGCGACATAATGGGATATCCACACAAAAACTTCCCTCGCGATTTTCTGTCGAGCGACTCGAGCGAATCGGTCGATAATCGCGTGCAGCATCCGGGCGAGCCAGACGAAAAACACGGAACGAGAAAGAGCCAAGCGTTGTGCTTCTCTTTCTCTCTGTTTCCTCACTTCCGAGGAGACAAACTGGCGCGCGCGTTAAGCGCAACGAGAGAAGGAAACGACGTCGAACGCGAAAAGGCGACGGGAGAGAGCAACAAATGGAACAAAACGGCGAGAAGAAGGGAAACGCTTTTCCCGCTTTACCGTCTCTCGTCACATCAGCCTTCCCTCGTCTTTTCGCGCGCCGTGCTTCGCCGAGAGAAAGGAAAACTGCGAAAGGTGCCACTTTGGAGGCACACGAAGCGTTAGCGAGCGCGTAAAGCGCTTTTGCTCGGTTCCTTAAGCGCGAGTTCGGCGCCAAACACCGGAGGTCCTTTGTTTTATAAACAGCTCGACGTTATACCTGGTTGCATGCACAGTTACGTGCACCGGGTGTCCCGAAGACTGCGATTTTAATCGCTCCAACGGACTCCTCGAGCCGATGTCGCGACAACCGACGAGACTTTTCGCTCGCGAACGATTACGCGGGAATGAAAGAGCAACGCTGAAGCTACCCGAGAGACCAAACTTTATTCATCCATCCAAAAATAATGGATTATGTCATGCATTTCAATATAAATTTAAAGTTAAATTAACAAGTTTTTATTTTTGTTTCTTCAATTACAGATATATGCAGATGAAATTAATTTTGCAATAGTTCTCTTCAAGGTCCGTATTTCCTGCTCGACGAATTCGCGCGCGAATTCTCTCCAAGACACCCTGTACACGCGATTACGTGCGGCACCGGGTGCAGAGGTCGAGGTCGGGACCCCGCGCGCTCGAACGGCGCCGTTGTGTGCAATCAGGCGACGCTCATCGTGTGCGTTTGATCTGCGAAAATCGCAAACGAGGTTCCGCAGCGTGGATTCCGTTTTTGCGCGAGACGAAGGAGCACATACGCGAGAAGGGTTTTAAACCCGGAGAAAGAACGAGGGTTGCTGGCTGCTGGGGGGTCGGTGGAGGGAACGGGAAGCGCGGAGCACCCCGCCACGGCTTCGTGGACGGAGTTCGTGCGAACGAAAATGTTCCGAGTGCGGACTTTTTGCGCGACGAGGGCGAATAATGAGCGAGAACACGTCCGTTTAAACGGCGCCTTTGTACGGGGGTTACCCCGGAACCATTTTTACTTCCGGGCTGCTCAACGAGCGAAAGTATATAGCACGCGACGATTAGACATTGCGGACAATGCCAATCTGCACTCTGCACCTTGATATAAAAGTAATTACAGAGTTATTATTTCAGTGTAATTTTTATACAGTGTAATTTTTATTGTTGCCTCTCTGTCGATCAATTTATCTCGATGCGACGAATCTCGACGTGTGCATCAATAGCTATCATTTTACAAATTTTTATGTAGCAATAAAACTATATTATTCATTGAGTGCAGCTATATTCCGGGGGCAGATCGCAAAGAATCGACAGGCATAATATGTAATATTCACTATCATTTTCCGTAGTAAGGATAATAAAAGTTCAGTGTTTCTCTAAAGTATAATTAAATGTTACAAATATTTCTCAAAATTTGTTTCGAAATTGCAATAACTTATATCACTGCCTCATTCACCTTTCATTTTCTATTGGGGACACATAATTGTCCGCATGTCGTTCAATTTATATGGCATTCAAACTCTGCAGATTGTCGATGAATTTGGCGTCATGTAATATTCGGAAATATTATCGCGAATATTTAAAATTTATATTACCGCAACAAACTTGTTCTTTATACACGCGATTAGAGATGCGCAAGTTTAGAAAGATCAAAAGTAAGAATATTTTTAAATTAATTTACAGTAGCATCGTAAAAGCAAAATTCGTCAATCTATATGTCGAGTATGTATCTATCGAGCTCGAAAATATTGGAATTACGTTATTTGCATTTATATTGTTCGTATACGCGCTAGCAATCTCGCAATCGCGTCAATTCTTTTTTATTTTTAATATGTACGTTATTGCAATATATATTCCTGAGAGATTTCACGATAGTTCCGATAATATTTTGCTCATTAAGAGACTTTTATGACCGCTGTGCCTTTTTTTCAATTTTTTACATCGTAACAGCACATTTCGCAAGATACATTTTGTTAAATTAGATCCGTTTATATCGCGCAATTAACTTCCTCAAAGACATTGCGGAGCAGGTTCCGTTGGATTATTACAGGGTAATATTCGCAAACTGTTGCGAAAGTAAGCCTCGCCATCGGACAGCTGCAATCGAGCGTGAGAGGTTCACGCATTTCGTGATTATCGCGCCCGCGTTAATAAAGTTCACAATTTCTGCTTTTCTCCGCGTTTCTCGCGTCGCGAGTACAAATACACTGACTGAGATAAAGTGCAATGGACAAAAGTACGTTACCGAGATCGTTTCGTCATAAAAGTAATCATGTGATAAATTTGTAAATTCCGCTCCATAAATGTTACCGTAAATTCGTTGAGAAAGTAATAACGCGTCGCGAGCGTGTGTACAAAGTGCATTCAACGATGCATCGCAGCCATGCAAACTTCCCAGGATGAGAGGCGGCAATCCAGATGACCCGTTTCGTTGGTGGACCGCAATGGACTTCGAGGGATTCATCGCGCATTGGTGAGTTCTTGATTTTCACGCTGGTAGAGTAGCAAAAACTTGCGTAGTGCAGACATCGCACTGATTTTTATTTACAAAACTTAAAGTAATTTAGAAAGTAGAGACATTTATTTATTATAGAATTTTGTGTGCAATGCAATTTATTATCTTTTACATGCAAACTTTATATGCAATTATGTATTATTTGTTATTACAATCACACGTTCCGAAATCCCCCTCTCCCCTTGCGTTAATCATAAATCGCGATTAAGAGCGCGCATATTAATGCAATACATTTTGATCAACGATGTTTATTTGAATATTGGATCTATTTTGAGAAACAAATGGCGCGCGCATATATTGCGTTGTAGTAGGATTAAAACGCGTGTCATTTCATCGCAGCGGGATAATCGAGTTGAGCTAAAAATGAAGTACGTGCCGGGGAAGGTTTTATAAAATCGCGAGACAGACAGGCTCGTTAAATCGAATTTCTCGAGCACGCGAGCGCGTCAAAGACTCGGCGGATTATGCCACTCTCGCTCTATGGCTGCCGTTTTATTTGAGGATTCGTATCGCGTTTGAAAATGAATAATTCGTAATGTTAAATGCCAATATATCCGATACGTGCCCGCTGGACACACTCTGCGGCGGATGTTATTAGAATATTTCAGTCGGCTAATGGTTAAATGGCGCGAGCTTGAATTACTTGTCGCGCGGCTTGTCGATCGATGCATATGCGCCCCTCTTCCTCTGTCTGTCTCTCTCTCTCTCTTTCACCCTCTTTGTGTATGGGTGTGCGCATGGTGCGTGTGGATGTATGTGTGCAACGCGCGCCCGCCGATTTTATTTTACACTCGTCGCTTTTCCTCGCGCGAGAAAATATTTTTCGCAGTAACGAGCGTGTCAGCCGAGTGTCAACGGCAGAAACGGTGAAATTACGCGGGAAACGCGCGCGGTAAATTATTTACGGGGGTTTGCCTTGGGAATTTTCGCCGGAAAAGAAAAGAGAAACTGCGAGAATCGAGTCGCGTATCGTCGCGATAATGGCGATTTCTTCGCGGATCACCCGCGCGGATTCCGGACGTGGCCTGGCCGCCGGAAATATCGGGCCGCGCGGCGCGCCTGAATTTAATATATCCTTCGAACGAAGTTTTGGTACAGGATTAACGAGCCTCGCCGTAAACGCAAATACGGCTGCACGCTCTGGTAATTAGTTCCTAACGCGGGATTAAACTGCAATTAGCTCGACGCCAATGCAATTTCGCGAATTAAAACGGCCCCCTCTCCCCTCCTCCCGTCTCCTCCTGCCCCGCCTCGACGTCGGCGACACGTAATCTGATGTACTTTCGTTTATTTCGTGCCTATGAATCGCCATTTTGTGACCTTTTGCACGGACAAATATGCATTCGGTGCGGTTTTGTAACGGTGCTATGTGATTTCAACACATAGATCACGCCCGATGGCCGACCCGTCCTTTCTCTCGCTCTCTGCGTGCACCTCCCTGTCTCTCCCCGTCTCTCTCTATCGCGTCCTCCCTCTTTGTCCGCTCTCTCTGTCGTTCTCGCTGCACGAGCCGTATTGAGTTTTCGCGGTAACTCGTTTAACTAAGCAGTACGCCGATATTGGTAATCTGCCAATGGCCATTTAAATACCGGGACTGGCCTCCCCCTTTTTTTCGCGCGCATTTTCACCGGAAAATGTCATTGTTGACTGCGCCGGCACGTTTAAAAACCGGTCAGTGCCGGTATTAAAAGCCGCCCTTCCAAGGGGAATTCAATTATCCTTCGACGTTCGCGAATCGGGACTTTGCGATAAACTAAAAAAACTGCGACGCGCTAAATGTTTCACACTCGAGTTATTTTAGGACGCAGAGAGAGCGAGCGAGAGAGGGAGAGAGAAAAAGCGAACTCCTGCTGACCCAAATCAAAGTGCATCGCACGCGCGGGTAAATTGCGGGACAATTTTTGCACGGCAATTTGCAAAGTTGGTGACAACTTTCCGCAAAAGAGTCGCGTCATTATCTCGCAAACGATTTATCCGTCTGTCACCGAGTCTATCTACAGCGTTCTGCTACATTTTACACCGCGTTAAAGGCGCATCCAGTTAATCCCGTGCAAATGAGAACCCCAAACTCAGAAACTCTCGGAGCCCACCCCGTTGCCTCGTGGCCACGCACGTGCGTGGACGGGTCGCGTGGCCCACCGGTAGCATATTTATCAGCCGGTGTCCTAGGAGAGTAGCACGCACGAGAAAGATAGAGATGAAGGGTGCATCCCCGTGCAAAAGGGGTGTCGACGACGGGAACGGGGCGTCGGAGGAGAGGAATGTCGTAACGCGCGTGGTAGAAAAAGAGACAGCGGGTAGATGTCGGCTGGATGGTTTGGTAGAAGAAGCACGGTGGTCGGGAGGGGGTGGGTGGGTGGGTGGGTGGGTGGGCAGGCGAGAAGGGGGAAACCTGGAGGCCATAGGGGATGGAGTTAGGTCGACGGATGGGTGGGTGGCGGTCGGGTGGCTGTCGGCAGGATCAAAGGGCGGTGCTCGTTCGAGCTTTCGAGGGACGGTGGCGCTCGGGGGATAGAGGGTGGCCGGGCGGCGAACGGGGGTGGACGGGGGCGAGGGCGGCCGGCGGAGAGGGTAGAGAGTAGCGGTCCACGCGAGGGGAGTTGGCCGAGGGGGAGCGGAGCCGCGCTGCCGCCCGCTCCGCTAGGGGTGGCTCGAATGGAGCCGACGCGGGCCGGAGGGTAGAGGCGGTCGGGGTCGTCGGCGATGCTACGTGGGTGGAGGCGACAACGAGCAAATCTGATTTTCGCTCCACTTGCTATGCCTCTGTGCCCTCTTCTGTCCCCTCCCCTCCACCCTCCTCCCGACCGCTCCTCCCGCGGAACCATCACCCTCCTCTTCGTACTTCCCTCCGCTTCCCCCTGCACCGCGAACGCGTTTCCCTCACGCATAATTCGCAGCGCGCGCTCTTTATCTCGCTGTCTCTCGCGCACCCGTTCTATGCGCTTGGCCGCTTCAGCACATCCTCGACTTTGGCATACTTCGCACACGGTACATACTGGATGCAACCGGATGCCCTGCGCGTCCCTTAACCCAGCCCTACCGGCTCGAAAGTTGCTGGCGAACTTTCGCCGCCACGCGCCGTCGACGACTCTTGAGAACGCGTTACGACGCGATGTTCTTCCCAATTTCGAAATCGGATTACGAGTTACATAGGGAGAGAAACGGAGAGAGAGTGAGAGAGAAATTCATGAATTCATGAAACGTTTGCTTCGTAATTTGTGCGATTGCGTGACATAGCGAGCGAAATTAATCAGTGTTGAAACAAGTCGGTGTTGCATCACGTGTAGGGATAAATAATTAATATCGCTGTTTGGTATTCCGCGCGGGTACAATGTCGGCGGGCGCGCGGCCGGGAATCGTTTATCGTCTGGTTAAGTCACGACAGGTGCCGTAGACTCTTATCGATTCGTCCAACCGCGCGGAATGGCGTAACGATCTCGCGACATTGAAAAGTTTGCCGGGCTTGCATCGCCTTCTCCAACTCGTCCGCAAATATCGCTGTGCTGCGAGAGCGAGACCAGTACATAGACGCGCCGTAAGTACATAAGGCCACGCTGATACTTCTCGATGCTGCATAAGCGACGCGGCTCGGTGAATTGCTAACTTGCTCCGCGCCAGCCGGAATTCTCCGCGCGGTCTATAAACGACGCTGATATTTTGAGAAACGCGATGCAAGTGGCGGATTTCGCGGGACCATGAAACTTGCCCGGAGAAGTTGTGCCGTTGAATGACCATGAGCGATCTTTTGCGTTGTTATTTCGTCGCCGCGAACAAGCGGAATTCATTTAGGCGCCACTTGTGGATCGTTCCGCTGATCACTCCGCGATAAATCTTGATCCCGTCTTTCGAGCGCGAGATGATATTTCCGTTCAGAGAAAAAGCAAGTAGCCGATTCGAACGGAGAACGACGGGACGCGTTTACGCGACAAAGAGCGAGCGTCTCGTAGGCGCTAAAACCGGGGGGAGGGTCTATCAAACACATCGACCGGCAAATTAAACGGTCGGCTGGTGACGTGCAAGGCTTGACATCAAAGTAGAGTGAGGAGTGGTTGACGAGAGAGAGAGAGAGGCAGAGAGTGGAGTGCGAAAGAGCGGCGAAAGGGCGCGGAGAGAGAACAAGAAGAAAAGGAAGAAGACGGGAAAGAAGAGAGAGAGAGGAAGAAAGGGCGCGCACCGGGAGGGACCGAGAGGGAAAGAGAGAGGGATTCACAAATTTCCTCGGCGAGGAAAAACTTGATTACGAAATTTAGAGGCGGGCGTTAAAAGGATCGTCCTGGCAGAAGAGGACAGGCTCGCCCGGCAGATTGTTATACGGCGCGGCTGGAAATGAGGCGCGAACGAAACGTGACATCATCAAGAGAAGTTAATTGCAAACGACGAGATAGTAGATTATAGCGCAAACTAGCTCGACACTTTGTGAGTCTCTTCCACATCTTCTCTCCGTCCTTCTCCCTCCTTTCGGTTCTTCTCTTCTCTTCCTGGTGCTAGTCTATCCACGACGGAGGAGCACAGGAAGAGCGCGACGGACAAGAAGAGGGCTTATTTGCTCGTCTTTTCTGCGCGAAACGGCCGAGGATGAACGGAAGGGAAAAAAAAGAAAAGAAAGAGTTAATTACTTGCGGAATTACGTCGAAAATTGCAAGCGTCTGCGCTCGTGCTCGCCGACGAAAGCCGATTTTTCAAATTCCACCGTGCGTCCGTTATCCGAAATAGATCCGAGCCGTTCCCGCGTTCCACTCCACGAAAATAGAGATTTTCGAGTGAACGAGATATTTTGTATCGACTAGAACGCGTGCCGGCCGACGCAAATCCGACGCCATCCGCGAACATAGATCATTCTCTAAACCACAATTTGCAGTGGAAACGTAATATTTTTAATCGCATACCCGCCGTTACTAGAGATTATCAAGTTTATCGAGTTGCATGCCAGTCACTTGATGTTCGCGCGCGTGACATTTAAAACATTTATTTAAAGCGTATTTTATTGCGAAACTCGTTACACTTTGTTGCATCAACCCCTATTATACTCCCTTTCGCTAACTTTTTTTCACTTGATTCCGTTTGAGATATATTTAGCTTCAAGCTTTCAAGATTATACCATTTGCACTTTTTCAATGGACTTCGGAAAATTGTTCTCTCGCTGCACGGTAGACGACGAGATCTTTGTCGCGAATCACTCTCGCTCTCTCCTCGAACGCCAAACGTCGCTCGTTCGACGACATTTAAATATGTAATGCAACGCACCGTCATTCAAACCTCGACGAGAGGCGACGAGAGACCAGCAGGGAAGCAGGAAGAGAGAAAGAGAGAGAGAGATAGGAAACGAGAGCGCGCGAGAGCCTCCTTTGATCGGGAGCGTGTAACCGATGTCGCTGATTTTTATCGTCCCGTAACAGATCCATCAAGATCGCCGTTTCCAGGCCACCTGGCGCACACCGTCGCCCCGTTATTGCGCGTTTAATAACACGTCATAATAATATGTAATTTCCTACAGATTACCGTCTCCCCCCGGGTTCGGTACGCGCGCGCACACGTACACGTTACACGGGGAGACACGTAGAATCGCGCGCGTCCACCTCTCGATCAGCAAACGGGGAGGGAAGAAAAACGGATGAATGAGACGGGGGGGGGGGTGTAGAATGGAGATCGACAGGAGGGCCGATGCTATCGCCACTCTTTGTGATGAGATCCGGCACAATGATATACAACGGAGGCCTATCTCTTTCTCTCTCTTTCTCTCGATATGCGCGCAATACTCCAGAAGAGAGCCCCCTTTCAGGAACCCTACGTACGAGTGCCAGCCGGGTCCATTTCGCTAATAAGGCGTTTCCCGATCTCTTTCTCTTCCTCTCTCCCACAAATCGAAGGGTCAAGCGAAAAATCGCGGACACCACGTACGCGTTCAAAAGTATGCTCCATATTGACTCCGTCGGGTTGATTAAAGAGGGATGGAAGACGGGCGATGGTAAAAATCCTACGATGTCTTCTTCTCATTCGAGTTCTCTACATTGGTGAGAAATAAATGAAAGCATTTTTTGCCGGAAATCGATTCCTGACATACTTTCCCGATTAATCTCGGAAACCTTGACACGTGGTGATACCTCTACAGGGTGAATACCTACAAAGGAACTCACCCCGCGTGTAAGCTACTAGGTTCGTCCGTCTCATTGTCTCGCCGCGACTCCCCTGAATTCACCATGATCATCTTTACGCGATTTGCGGCGTAATAAATAAACAAGAAGATAATATTGAAATGTTAAATAATGATTAATCAACTCGTTTGTTTATCCCCCTTGTGATACTGCAAAACTAACTCGGATTGAACTCGGAGACTGCAAGAACGACTCAAAACCGTTTCGAGCCAGTTCGACGCGACTGAAAAATTTCGTTGCAAGCGACAGCGTCGAATTTGAAACGCTGAAAGAGACGAGATCAGCTGTAATCGCGCGGTGCTCATGTGACTATTGGATGATCCCGGGTGCGCAAGCGGGCGCGGAGAGCGATAGCCGATAGCCAGGGCACTCGTTCTTTAGTCAAACCTCCGCCCCTTTTCAATCGAGAGACTTCAAACGGCGGGAGCGCGCGGAATCATGATTGGAACGGCCGGCTGCTAAGCAAGGCAGCCGGAGCAGCTCCCTGGACCCGGTTAGCTCGCACGCCGTGTCCGCGGGGTGGATACGTCGGGGCGAACCGGGGGCGGTTCTCCACCAGCGGCACCCCGGCTCATCCTATCCCCCTCGGCCCTCCTCGTCCCCGCGTCCCCCGGGTCCCCCTGGATCGAGCCCCGCGCTCGCCGTCTCCGCGACTCAACTCATGATGAAATTCCTAGCATTCAATCGCAGCTACGGCCGCAACTACCAACATGGAGAGAGCCGGAGGGAGAGACGACGGTAGAGCTAGAGCAAGAGCGAGAGAACGAGAGAGACAGAAATAGATGGATAGGAGAACCAGAGAGAGGATACCATCCAGGCTCGCCAGGGAGGAAGCTCGGGGCCTCGGTGTGATATAGCGCGACGCGGCGTGGTATAGCGTGGCGTGGCGTGGCGGCTATCACAACCACCGGGATATCCTCTGGCAGGCCTGACACGCCACGGCCGTCCCCCGGGATATGCGGTGGTACAAGCGCCCGGGTTCTGTGTGCTCGCTCTACGCGCGCGCTCGCTCGCTCGCTCCGCTTGCGAGTCGAGCTCCACGAGCGCTGGAATTCAAATACGGTCGCGCGGGGGAACGGCCGAAGGGAGACGCGCGCGGGGATTGCCGTTGGTGGATGGGTTTCCGTCGAGATTGGAAAATACGATCGATCCCGCCCCGCCGCTCGTTCACCGCTTCGCCCTCTTCCCTGTCCGCCATCACCGCCGCCTCTTGGTCGTCACCCCTTCGTTTCTTTCCGCCCTTATATTCACCGTCGGACTTTCCTCGCGCGGCTGGAGACGGACGACGAGATGAAGCGGAGGACGCGATGACGGCTATTCCGGTCGACTGTTCGAACGCGATGCCCAGCAACGGTAGAATCGAGTCGTAAAGGGTACCAGGACGTCGCTCATTAAAAATGTATCCCGCGGAAGATGTCTCTTACACGCTGCCATGAAATCCAACTCGGTCTCGCTGTGTCGAAGTTGAGCTGTCTACCCCAAGCACTCCTCGTTCCATTCTTGTCGAAGGTACCACCTTTATTGCCATCGCGAGGGGGAAACGGGACCCAGCCACGTCGGTGCCAATATAACTTTGTAATTAATCGCGAATGGAAATATATCGGGTGTCACGACTTCCGAGTGGGAGTTAACTCGTCGGATCAGTTAGTCGAGGGAGTACACTCGAAAACTCCGGCCTCCCGTTTCCCAGCCGCTGCATCTTTTGAGTTTCCTAATTACTTCCACACGTGGCATTCACGATCTTTTCGTTCCACAATTCGTGTTTAATATTTCTCAATGCGGTCGCAGTCAACCGTGGCCTCGAACGTTCTCGCGCGAGCGAGAGAAAGAGCCTTTTCCAGAAATTCTCATTAGCCGCGAGGATTGTCGAGATTAAAAGAAGGCACGAGAAACGCACGAGAAACCGAGGAAACGCCGGTTCGCGCCGTTGAACCGACAACCCACAGAATTTGCCGTGCACGGCGTTACCTAACACGCCGATCGTTGTTCTACCAGTCCAGTCCCCCCGGCGATCGTAGTCGAGAGTGTGCGATATAGGTGGATACCACGGTGCCGTATACGGTTAGAGATCAGACGCGCCATGGCCGGCGCGCGGAACCAGCGGCCTGTGCCGGAATTCAAATACAGTCGGCCGCCGAGATTGGAAAATCGGATCGATCCCTCTTCCCATCCCTCGCTTATGTAGCCTCCACTCTATTTCTCTCTGTCTCTCTCTCTCTCCCATCCTCGTTCGCCATCGCTGCCGCTCCGTCCTGTCGTTCCCTCGAACGTTCCGTCTCCTACACCAGGGGTTGCCTCCTATTCGCCGGCGCTCCGGTATAAATACCTTCCTATCATATCCCGACACACAGGTCAATATCACACGTCAGTCCGGTGCGGTCTCACCGGCGAGGAGAAGCCTCTCGTCCACCTCGATGCGTCCTCCCGTCCAAAGAGAATCGCTCGCTCGTCCGACCGTCCGCTTTTCATCTGTCCCGGGCACCGCATTATTGCGGCAAGAGAATTGCCATTTTATCGGGTGTCGCTTCGAAGACGCGTCAATCATCGGGGGGAACTGTCCGTTTGAAATCGATTGCTAGCCAGTCTCGACTCGATAATGTCGCTCGCTCTTGTCGTAATTCCCCTCGCGCGACCACGTTGTAAAACTAGTTGGAAACTTTGAAAACTCACTTTCCTAATTTCGTGCATTTATGCCGATTTACGTGATCAGACTACGTGCGACGCACTACGCTAGGCTATCTTGCATACTGAGAATTCGCCGTCGCGAGGATGGCTCTGACGCGACGCGACTGTATTTTCCAAAGGCCTCAGAAGAGAGTCCAAGACTTTAAGGGATGAAAGCCCTCGCGAGTTACTATTCAGTATTACGTGTACTCGTGTGCCTCCTTCTTCGTGTGCAGTCTCACTGTAATTTGGGAGAGTGGCGAATTCTTGAAGGATATTCGCGCGTTTCTGTACATGTTATTACAATCTGATCGCTCAATCGATCAAAGTAAACCGAATCGGGATCTTCGATATCAGATTCTTGATGCCGGATTTTAACGAAGCAGCAACGAGACTGCAGACGCGCGTTCGATTACTTTAGAGGAGAACAATTGGGGAAACTGGCACGATACGACTTGGATCTCTTTTGCGTAGCGCAGCAATAAAAATACATTGCGTGTACATTTTCCGCTCGTGGCCGTCTCTCGTTCTCTCTCGCTCTCTCTTTCTCGTTCTCTGTCCCGCTCCATAAGCTCGCCATTATTCGCCGGTTGCAGGTCCGCGATCGTAGAATTTCCCTTTTTCAGCAGAATCAGAGAGGGCTGCTGCTGCCCAAGCCGGCTGGCTGACTGCTGGCCATTGAAACCGAATGCCGGCGGCGGTTCTCGACGTTGGCCTCCAGTTTACGGCGAAATATTCGTATAACCGTACGAAGTTGTATTATGGCTGCCACCGAGTCGAGCCCCGGTTGGATGTTGAGAAGTCTTTGGTGTCAGCAGCAGCAGCGGCAGCGGCAGCAGCGCGGTGGTAGCGTAAACCCCGTTCCGTTTCCAACCCATCCACCCACCCATCCACCCGCCCGTCGTCCTCCCCGACCGGTTCCCCTCTTCTCGCCAACCCCCTTTCGTTCCAATACGAACGCGCTCAGTTGTTCGCGGTAGGATCAGGTAATTAGCTACGTAGCCGTGAGCGTAGCCCGGGCCCGGGGCAGGCCAAACCTCTCCATCTACGGTAACGCCGGTAACAACAACGTAACAACGACGACGGCGCGTTGCACGATTACGAGCCACCGGTACAACCACGTCGTCATTCCACAACGTGGCGTGTTCCGGGAGCTGCCAGCAGCCACCGGTTTCCATTTGTCACGTTCGCGGAGACTTGGCGAGTTCTCTCTCTCCCTTCCCCTCTCTCTATTTCGCTCTCTCCACAAAGCTGTCGTTCGTCCACGAAATTTCCAGCGATCCTCCGTGGGAAAATACCGTCGCCGCCACTGTCACTGTTACGAATTTCGCCGACGAGAACCGCGCGATTCCTCCCTCGCGGAAACCGGCGCTTCAAACGCGTAAGCCGAGCGAATCGCGATCGCGCCATTTATTTGGGACGATGAACGATCGCGGGTGATTCGGCCACGGCAGCTCGGTGCCTTTGAGAGACCGATAATCGAAAGTAACGCGCGGTGGCCGCGGTCGAATGGCGAGCCGTCTGCCAATGCCCGGTCGTTTCCACTTGTCACGCTCACCTGACTTGAAGACCGCAGAACTGCCGGGAAATCGTTTTCCACGTTAAGTCAACGTCCAGCTTCACGTGGCACGCTGCGATTGTAATACTTTACAAAAAAATTCGCGTCTACCGACTGTTACATTATACTTGCTTACAATTTATTAGCTTTCACGGCTGTTTAAATATAGTTCGTGATAAATTTATCGAACACTTTCTCAACCGGAAGGGTGGGTTCAGCTCGCAAAAAATAATTGCACAAACTATCATCTCGGTTTACTGAACTCGCGCCACGATAGATACACAAAAAGATGCAAAGAGTCGGCTGGGATGATGACGCGTCGGTATGGTATAATACTTTGTGCTGCACTACTCAATGCGTAATGAATATTAATGATTCGTACGATCCCCGCGGTGTCATCTTCTCATTGAGTCACTCTAGGACTGACGAGTTAATTTTATGACGGCCGGCGGCTTCGCGCAAGCGGCGGATTATGCGCTGTCAGTATTAACGTGCAAGATAACGCGCCGTGTAATCGCCATCGTGACACATTTCTGCACCGCGAAGAAGAAGAAGAAGAAGTCCATCCACCGTCGCAACCACGTCGTTATCACGCGTGTCAAGCCAGGAACGCGAATGCCACACAGTCATCCTCGCTAATTCCAACACCTGTGACGTAAGATCGGATAATCCGGCGGCACGACTCGGTTTCGCGAATATCTCCCGGTATAATTTAATTAATCAAAGTCGGATAAAAGGCCGCCCTTCTCTCTGTCTTTATTCGGATCGTTTCGCGAGCGGCGGAAAAATTTGTTTCCGCTTCCGTTGCGCTTCGTTTCGACGATTCGAGAGAACGCCGGCGGATCTTCGCGGCGAGGAGAAGATCAGCCGACATTTTCACTCTTCGCTTCTAATCCGCGATTTGCGTATTTTCCTCGATGCCGGAGGGTATCCTCCGCCCCGCTCGCTCCGTTTCCTCTCGGCGAGATGAAAACCTTACAAATATTAAGAATAACCCCTCGTGCAGAACGGCAATCCATCCCCCTCCGGGCTCGAGCTGAGCCTTCCGGAAGGAAGCCTAGGCAAAGCCGATTTGTTTTGATCCCCTTCCTCGGGATTTAAGATGTCTCCCCTTGCAGTTCTCTCTCTTCCTCGCGAAAGCATTGCCGCATCGACGCTGAAGAACTTCAAAAGCACCCTGGCTCGATGAAACGAGCGAAAATTCAATTAAACGTTCGACCGAGTCCGAACGCCCGGAATATGACCGAGTGTCCCCGTTCCAGTTAAAAAGCACGACGGTTTCAGGAAGCAGAAGGTATCGCAAGGGAGATTGAAAAAATGACGATTCGATGCGCGAAACTACGGGTGGCACGGCACCGCAATCGCGTTTTGTTAATAATCGTTAACGGGACAACCCGGCTTGCGGCTGCGTGCAACAATGAAACTCGCGCGGCGGAAAAATATAATAATTCGCAAGGCGATTATTATTTACGGGCGCGTTTAATAAATAACGGACACACCGTAGGACTTGCTTATGCATCGTTTTGTCAATTGCTCGCGTCGCGTCCTCACAGAGCTGTTTGCTTTGACAGAGAAAGAAAGAGGAGAAGAGAGAGAGAGAGAGAGAGAGGGAGAGGGAGGGCGCGCGTGCAATTATCGCCGGCGATTAAATCGCGTCGCGTCGCGTCGCTGCCGGCGGTGCATCCCTGCTGCATTATTAAAGTGTCAAATATTATAGCCGTGTAATTTCTTTAATTGTCGCGCGTAACACGCGCGCTCGCGCTGCTCTCGTTTGCCGCGCAGAAAAGCAGAATCGAACGAATTCTGCTTTCAGCCCTTCCGCCCCTTCTCTCCCTTCAGCGAGGCTGTCGGTGCCGCTGCCTAGGGCGAGCTCGTGGCATCGGCACATTCGGTGCACTCGTGGTAATTAAGCTGCTCGCGCGCCGGATGCGCAACGACGACGGATCAAGGAGACCTTTTAACGACGCGGTACTCGGCCCCGAGGAAATGACCGAGCCAAGAAGGGTATTTTGCATGTAACTCGGCTCTCCAGCTCCAATTAGCGGAGGAAACTGCCGATCGAGTGCACGATCCGGCGCTTTGACGTGGCATTTGCTTTTTAAATAAGATGCCTCGTTAGAGAATTGCATCGATGAGAAAAAGCCCTCGAGACAAGCAATTCGCTGTCGTGAGGAATGAATTTCCCGCGGAGAATCCTTTTTATTATTAGTATTATTATTATTCGACGTTTTCGCTATTCGGATCAACATTGAACATACCGCGTAATTAGACGCTGATCGGTTGCCCTAATCCTATCTTTAGCAGACGATAGGACAATTGCAAGAATTTATAGACTAAATCGCAATTTATGCGATTTATTTCTGGCTTCGAATCCGTCGAGGCTGTTGCTGGTGGAAAATAGCGAGACAGTCGCATCGTGTTGCCGCTAACGAGCAAGACTTCCAAACACCCCCTCGATGCAATTGCCAGTCCGGCCACCATCAGTATCGCTCGGCAAGAACAACCCTTGCTCGCAACACGACACTGCTATCGCCGCCATTTGCATCGGTTGGGAGAATTCGAGTTAGCTAATTCGGTAAATGTCTGTCGACAGGGAACAGAAGAGAGGAAAGATAGAGGAGAGAGGAGAGAGAGAGCAACGTTCAAAGTTGCACGCAAAAATAAATAACCTGAATGTAGTTATTTTATTGATAAAAAAAGCCCTTTCAGATTTTGAACCGAGTAGAAAAATTTCATGATTCAAATGAAGTAGCGTGCTGAAGTGCATTTTCGCCAAGTACAACTTGTGTACAACGCGCAACCAGCAATTTCCTGCCGCGGAAAGTCGAGAGAAACGTACGGAGGGCCAAATATACGCACGAGAGGGTTAACGGAGTCTTAATTTCGGCTCGAAACCGGAACTTGTTCCCGAGCACTCGGCTCGCCCTGACTTCTGTTTTCCGCGAGTACGGCGAGCCGACAACCACGACGACGAGAACGACGGAGGAACTCGCGACGCGGAAAGCGGACGCGCGAACTTTCAAGTCGAAGTGGAGAACTCAGGTTTCCATTAGCGCAGTTTATGGTCCGCCTCTAGAAGAATCCTCGTGACCCTTTGGCGAGGCCACTTGGTTGACGGTGACGACAAGTACGCGCTACGTACACCTAGCTCCATCATTCTGCCTTTCCCTATTTCTCCCCTTTTTTCCCCCCGAGTTCCCGGTCGAGAAGACGACGGTCTCTTTCGCCCCGTCGGGCATTTTCACCGCGCGGCTCCGCTAAGCGTTTCAAACAATGCCCGGGCTACTCTCGCACCCTTCCGCGGCACGCACTCGCGCACGCACGCATCATGCACGTACCATGCAAACATCTACTACCTCCCCTGCGGCTCTCTATCTACCTTCTCGTATCAAGCAGTCGTCCCTCGCCGGCGTTTTTCATTACTGTCGCCGTCGCCGCCCGCCGTTATCAGAAACCGACTCGCGACGTTGGGGGTGAGACTTTTCTTGGTCGCGCACCCCGGCTGCCGGGGACGGTATTTCTCTCTGTGGAAATGAGGCAACGCGACTCGATGTTTCCGAATAAAGCAAATTTTTTAGAGGAAGATTACAATTTGCTATAATATAATAAATATAATTATAACGTTATAATTTTAGTAATAATTATATCGTTTAAAGAAGATTTAGTTTCGCCTCGTGCTGAGCGTTCTCCGTAAGAGTCGGGGCAAAGACGGAAAAGACAGATCAGCAGCAGTGTTCCTATTATTTTTCCACGTCCATAATGATGTTATTCGACGAGCACCGAGGGAGGAAAAGAGTGCCGACCCCGCGGTGCGCATCGGACCCGGGAAACGTAGGTAGCGCTCGTCGTGGTTTCGTTATCGAACGTTCGGCTCTCTCTCTTGAAGGGAGGGACAGTAATGCATATCCACCCTTCCTTCCAGACGCGCCATTTAGGTAAGCTCGCAAATGTAAAGGCTCCCCCTTCGCTTCGAAAGAACGAGAGAAAGAGACAGGGAGCCTCTCGCCGCGGCTTTGTGATATTTCACTTCGACGCGAGATCGTGCGGGATTCATTACGCGCGCGTTCCCTACCCTCGCGCCCGTCCCGGTAATTTTCTGCGTTGTGCGTCCCCCGCGCTCAAGTGGAGAAAACGAATTCCTCTAATTGCATCTTTCTGCAACGCGTACACGTTCCCCACGTAGCTCTTTCGCTACCAACTATACGCGAGCACGACAATCCGTTTTCAAGCGTTTTACGATCGGAGGAAACGACAGACTCTCCCCCCGTTGATGGGAATCCGGTTCCGATACTCGACTTGACGACTCGCAACTCTTAACGGAGATCTCGCGCGCGACTTTCGGCGCGCAAACACGCGCGGCTCGCCGAGCCGCGCCTCTCTGCGCGATGACAAATAAACTGCGCGCCGCGCGCCGACGGTTTAATCCATTTATCCCTGCCGTTATAAACGATTGAGCAGGAGTAATTCCATTCTGCGGTTTTGGCTTTCGCACCCGACGGACTCGCATCCAGCGGGTCCCTCCTCCGCGCTCCGCCGTGCCGCGCGCGTCCGCCGTTCGCCATCATCCCTGCCTGGCTGGCCCTCTGTCCACTCTGTATCGGCTCTGTTCACGCCTGCTGCTGCCTGTACACCCCCCTCAAACCTCCCCCTTTCCGTTCTCTTTCTCTCTCGTGCCGGCAAAATTGCACGACGAACTTTCGAAAACCGCATATCGCATTTTGCGCGGTGTCACTTTTATCGGTCGATCGAGTGCTCGCGACAAAAACGGATCGAATCGACGTGTAAATGATCGCAGACCGTCGTACGATGACAATTGCACGGTGATGCGAAGAGGAATTTAAACGGAATTATGATCGCCGTAAGATATCTAGTTAAATTTTGGGAGCGTGTGCATCGTTGCGCGTATTTCCATCCACGAAATGCCAGCCACGAGATACTTGGAAGTAGCGCAATGCGTGAAATTTCCGCAGTCGCAATAATAATCTGATTTTGCGTGTGCCATTAAATTTTCAGTAGGGAGCGAGAGAGAGCGAGATTGGCATTTCGGCGTTAATGCGTCCGTGCAAGGTATCTTTGCATAATGCGCCTGTAATAGGTGCGCTCCGGACCGCTCGCTCGCACCCTGAAAGCGCATGATTGAATTTTCGACGGATTTTTCCCCAGAAAAATCGAACGAGGGGCACCGCACCGTCCCCTCTCGACCCCTCCGATACGTTCCGCGGAGCGAGCCGTCGCGAAAAAAGGAAGTGCAATTTACTTGGGCAAGTTCGCGCAGCAGGCCAGACCTTGCGCGCGCGAGGGGTGGCGGGTAGTGCTCTCTCATCCACTTTGCGGGGCTTCCCATTCTGTCCAATCTCGTTGCTCTATCAGTTTCCCATACCCGATGATTCCATCTCACGTGCCATCCTCTAATCGATTTAAGTCCGCCTTTACAGGCGAGCGTGCGCGCGCGCGCTGTTATTCGCTTCGCAGTGACGGGAGGAGACGGCGCAGCCCCTCGTCTTCCGATGTTCGCCACGAAGATCGGCAACGAGTCACTTGATCCGCCTGATCAGCAAGACGATGCGATCCGCCGATCCGCTTGAGATGCGCCCGCTCGATAATTACTGTTTGCGCTCTTCCGTCACATCCCTACCTTTCGCCGTGGCAAGAATCCCTCGGTAGACTGGTCGATTAGTGTGAAAGCTTGTCGCGAGGATCGAGATTCGAATATTATAATGCTGCGAGTTTCCGCTAGACTTCCGTCACGACAGGAGCACAAGCGCGGGGTATAATAGGAGCGCATGAGGGCGTCGCGAGGGTTACTACCCTCACGGACCCCCGTGAGGAAGAAAGGACGATATTGCCGGAGATGCGTAATCCGCCGTGATCCGACATTCGCAAAGTTTGCCAATATATATCACGGCGGCGGCTCGTGTACGTCTGCAGAGCGCAACGCGGGATCCTAGGGGGCGAAGAGAGTCGGTATGGGTTGAACCTGGACTCGGACTATCTCGTATCTCGCGTAATAAAAGCCGGGGGACCGGTGAGGCTTTGTGTACGTGGCCGAGGGTTTGCGTGGCGGATAGCGCGACGGAGCGAGCGGCGAGACAGAGATACGCAGATAGAGAGCGTGAGACGACGACGACGATGATGACGAAGCGCAGAGGGGTGCGGGAAGAAGATGAAATCGCGGGGGCGCGCTCGCTTGGCCGAGAGGATTGGGTCGAAGGAATGAACGGCGGAAAGGTGCACGAGGAGACGACCAAAGGGACGAGGGGAACGGCGGCAGACGCGCAGACGAGACGGGGAACGGTTGTCGGGTGTAGAAAGAGAAAGAAGGGAATACACAGAGAGACTCCCCCTGGTTCCAATATACTAAGAGCGGATACGCAAACCCACAGTCACCGGCCAGTCTCTCCCCCGTCGTCGTTGTGTTCGGTATTGCTGTCGCCGGCATTGCTTCTGTTGCCGCTGCTGTTGCTACTATCAGTCCTTTTTCCTCCCTCGGCCTCCCTCTTCCCCTCTTCGTCATTGCAACGACGCGGTCCCGGCATTGTGCCCGGCGGCTCATTTATTTACGTCGGCGAAAGTTTTTAATCTGATGAGTTGTCCGCCTCCTCCGGCTTTCTTAATTCTGTCGAGATATTTCCTTCCGTACTCCGCGATGTCGAACGGGGGTTGTCGCTGGATCGAATCTCTCCTCGCACGAGAAACGCGCGCGAAACATCGCGAGCATGCATCGGCGAGCGACACGTCAGTGTTTTACACGATCTGCGTTTTTACGAGGATCTTGCAGAACCTTCTTTCAGAGGTTCCTCAAAATTCTGATGACGATCACGATCTTGGATGCAGTTTCTTCGGACTCGGCGTGCGATCTGCCAGCTCGCCATTCATACGCGCGACGCGAGATAAAACGCCACGGAGAAGTTATCAGGAACGTCCTAACAATGCGCCGGGGCAGTCGGTCGGCCGGCCGGTATGATGTGGGAAATTCCGCGGAAGTTGGCGGGCCCCCTCGCCACCGACCCTCTTCCCGCGCCCCCGCCGAAACTCAAACTAGCGCCCGAAGTTATGAACTATTTCAATGAGTTTACGGGAGTTACTCGTTGGCGGTTAGTTGATTACCGTGGCCTCTCCAATTTGCGAATTTGCATTAAACACGAGTGCCCGGCGCGCTATCGTGCGACCGCGCGCGCATGTTTCTCTATCGGCATCATGAAAAACCACCGCGCGGAAGGCTGCACCCGCGGCACCGTTATGTTTGCCAAATAATACCGCGCGGCCGTGTAATCGTATCGATTCTCGTTCGTTAACTCGACCGGGCGACTGGATGTTATAACTCGCGTTACGCGGCGGCGAAACTTACGCCAC
This sequence comes from Ooceraea biroi, assembly GCF_003672135.1. Classification (NCBI taxonomy): domain Eukaryota; kingdom Metazoa; phylum Arthropoda; class Insecta; order Hymenoptera; family Formicidae; genus Ooceraea; species Ooceraea biroi. Next base: position 2,504,868 of record NC_039517.1, read on the forward strand.
GGCAACTCGTTACATCAAGTTAGGACGGCATTTCGCGTGAATTTGTACTGTAATTATGGCGCTTTGAAGGGACGACTGATTATCGAAATTTGCATTATCGTATCAGACCGAAAGAGCAAAAGAGAGATAGATAGAGGGAGAGAAAGAGAGGCGCTTATCTCTACGCGTATCACTCGTGATGAAACGCGGTGTGTCGAAACGTTCAATTATTTAATTTTTCGTCCAGCGAATCTACCGTTGACAAACGCGCAGCGAATATTTGTGAATTCGACGAGTTCGGAATAATCGCACTTTTAAATCTTGACGCGTTTCAGCGGTACGAGGACGAATTATGCCCTTGCATTATTATTCCGCGATGAATAATTTGCGAGACATCGAGACGTCGAAATTGCTCTGCCTAGTCTGGCGTTCAACAAGTTACAAACACCGCGCCATCGGATCTACGAAGTCTCGAGTCTCCCGAAACAAAGAGAATCGCGACGTCTTCCCGAACAAACCCCCGCATCTCCACCTCCGCATGTGCTTCCTTTCGTACGACGGACAAAGGGCCACGAGGGCGCGCCAGGAGGAAATTAGGGTGCGCTCGGTCGCGGAGACACAATGGTCACCTGGCGGTGACTTTTCACTCGTCCGCGGAAGTCGACACAATCGGCCCCCTCTTCGCAGGCAGGAAAAATGAGAGTGAGAGAGGAAGAAGACGAGCAGGAGCGACGCTGACCCGCGGGCTCGTTTTAATTCGCTGATTAGGCGGCGACCACGAGAAACGGAAGATAATCGACGCGTGTGAAGTTAGCCCCGCACTTTTTGAATTTCATCTTTTTCTTGATTGTGCTGAATTGTGCTACGTTTGTGCCATATTGTGTCGCAAACCGCAGTTCAATATCTCAAACCGTTTTCGAAAAAAAATAAAAAACGAAAAATTTGGTAGCCCCGCACTTTTCGAATTTTGCTGACTTTTTTTTATCAATCTCTTTCCATTTTACCTACTACTTTCGATAGTCGTTCATTTTACTTGACTAGCATAATTCAGCACAATTTACTAAATTCGATTATGTACCATGGTTTGGACGGTATGGAGTTTTGCATTTTTCTATTCCTAAACCCTAAGTTCCTATCAGCGACTGTTTTGCAAAATCCAGTAATCTGACGAAATTGTGTCATTAGAAAAAATTGTTGTGCTCGTCGATCGCAATCTGGTACAACCGAAAAAAATTCGAAAATGTCAAATTTTTATTTCGCCCTCACCATTTTTTGGATAACTTTGACTAATCTTCACGATAATCCACGTTTCTTATGCATGTGTTTCGTAGATTTTGAGTAGCACAATCCAGCACAACTAGCAGAATTCGATTATCGTTCGCCGTTCGTAAGTTATAAGAATTTGAAATTTTCTATTTCTAAAAAACCGTTACACTTCAGTCCTAACTTTCTCTGTACTGCGATATCTAGCGGTCTGAGGAAATTTTGTCACTTGAAAAAGTTGTTGTGCTACTCTAGCACAATCCGGCACAAGTGGAAAAAATTCGAAAATGTCAAATTTTTTATTCACCCCCACCCCTTTTTCATTAATAATTATCGACTCTCAAATTAATTTCCGATTTTTATGCATGTCTCTCGTAGAGAATGAGTAGTACAACTCAGCACAACTCGCAGAAATTATATATTTGCCTTGCAATGTGATTTTATATGTTTTTTTAATCTATCTTTATGAATTTTTTTATCGAAACGGAATGAAATATTCAAATTTTTCCAACGGCACAACACGGCACAAGTCAACGCCAATTTGGAAAAAAAATTTGAGCTTAATCGCGAAAAAGTGCGGGGCTACCAAATTTTTCATTTTATTTTTTTTCGAAAACGGTTTGAGATATTGAACTGCGGTTTGCGGCACAATACAGCACAAACGGAGCACAATGCAGCACAATTAATGAAAATTCAAAATTCGAAAAGTGCGGGGCTACCAAATTTTTCGTTTTTTATTTTTTTTTCGAAAACGGTTTGAGATATTGAACTGCGGTTTGCGGCACAATATGGCACAAACGTAGCACAATTCAGCACAATCAAGAAAAAGATGAAATTCAAAAAGTGCGGGGCTAACTTCACACACGTAGATAATCGGGCTTTCGCGAACATCCTGACCTTCCTAATTCATCTTCTTCCTCCTGCTTGCCACCTTCTCGACTTGTTCTTGTACCGTATCCCCGAGCGTGTACGTGATCCCTGTCCTTCCGGTCGATTTCTTCGCGCGTCGGAAAACTCCCTCGTCGTTGCCGTCTTCTAGTTCCTTCGGCATTGCAGCAGCCTCGTTATCGCGTCCGCGAGTGCCCTTGTATGGGGTGGGACCATTCAGGGCGCAGCGTGAATGTCCCTCCTTCCGTCCAAAGTTTCCGAGCATTCGACGTGCTAATAATACGAGCGGTGGCCCGTCCTCTCCTGCATTTCTCTTTCAGTTTCTCACCCCCGAGCTGCTTGCTTGCTCGCTGCTCTTCTCCGTCGCATTCGGAATTCGGTGTACTTTGTCTCTTCCCCAAGGATCTGCTCGTCATTCTTCTTTTTTCCCTCTTCTTGCAATCTTGCGATATCTTGGAGATCGAGTAACGAAAGCGTAATCCAAGGCTCCGCTTTATCCAGCAGAGATCAGTTTCAACCGTAGCGGAACGTAGTTTCTGAACTGTTCCACGTTTCCGCTTGAATCCCCTTTTAATTTGCGAGTCGCTGAACTTGGAAGAGGTGGCTCGTCAGCGCCACCGAGTGCCAGAGTGCAAACAAACAGGGCGCGAGATGGACGATGAAGCGGAGGAAAGACCGGCGCGAGAATCGCGTCCGTCTTTCCGCTCGGTGTTTCCGCTCTGGCAGCGCCGCCCGGGAAAGACGTGCATTATGCCAATTTGAAGTAATTTTCTCGTTAGAGCGGCGCGAACAAGCAGATTTCGTTAACCCCGCGAACCTCGCGCGCACACCGGCGATTCTCATCGACGCGCCGCGAATCGCAACGGCGCACCGTCCCGTGGCGAGGTATAATAAGTATCGCTCGTGATGTCCCTCTCTCTCTCTCTCGCGCTCGCTCTCTCCGTTTCTCCCCCGTTTTCCCTCGCTCTCGCTCTGTTCCTCGCGCGGGTGCATGGCGTAATTGTTTTCGCTCCATCTACTTAACATAACTCCGCCGTGCTGCCGGAAAAAAGAAGAAAGCGTAGGGGGATTAAACGAGGAGCGCCGGTAATTGTCGGTAACAGAAACGCGAACCTTACAACACGCGTGTGCCTGCGCGGTTTAATCGCAGGAGGACGGAGGGTAGCGAGGAGGGTGATGAGAAAAGAGGATCGGGGACCGACGGGGCAGAGGAGGACGATCCGTGCGCGGGAACGAGAGAGAAATTATAACCGCGGTTGCACGCGGCGTGCACCGGGGCCCCTCCGTGCGATGCGTGCGTGTGCGCGCGCCTTCATATATACATAATTGCCGGCAAAAGCCGTAATTTTTTCATTATACCCCGGCGGAACAAATACCGGCGGTGGCGGTTGCCCCGAGGGGAGGTGCCAGGAACCGGGCGCCCTCCCCGTCGCGATGCACAGTACGCGCGTTTCGCGTTCTCTCTCTCTCCTCTGATTTCTCGCCCTCTGTCTCTGTCTCTGAAACATCATGCATTTGAAATTCTTAATTTCTATTTCGTCCGAAAGATCCCTCTTTGATTTCACCTGGCAAATACGCGCCGTGCGTGCAATTACAAAGTTGTTTGCTCTGCGCTCACGCACTCGTCTTTATCCTCTTTGCGGGATCATACAACCGATATTTATCTCCCAGTGTATAAATGAGCGGTCCCTATCCGCCCTCCCGCGCCACCATTCGCATCATCGAGTGCACCCTCTTCGTTTTCGTTTCTCCGTCCGCTTCCCTCCGACGGTTCACCCTTTTCCCGCTTTTGACGCGCGACTAGGATAATAAAGAGAGAGGTGGCGTGGAGAGGCTCGCGGTACGGCCCATTAAAAACTTGCAATTAGCATTTAAAATATAAACCTCTCGTGCGCGCGGCTGCGGAAGCAGCGGAAAAGAGAGAGACACAGAGAGAGAACGGGACACGGTGCGGTGTCTGATGAAAGTGCGGGGCGACGGAGGGGATGATCTTTTGGATCGGTTAAATGCCTTTCAGCCGCACGGCGCGGAGAACACGGCCGCGGTTTAAATGGAACTCACCCCTGATTGGCCATCCCGGCCGCTCTGCACCTGCAGCCTAGTCTAGACTCGGCGTAATTTCACCTCCTCGCCCGGCCTCCTCCCTCCTCCTCCACCTTCGACCGACCGAGCTATTCATGCATTGAGGGAACGGGAGAGAATCGGGAGAAGAGAGGAGAAGGCTCGGGCGCACCGTAGGTCGGAAGGATTTTGCACTTAACGTGAATTTATCTCGAAGCCTCCGCACGTTGCCTCCGCCGAGTTATGTCCCCTCTACACCCCCCCGTTTATCTCTTTTTCATTCTTTTTTCCGTCGCCATCCATCTCCGCCCTCGACGTCGATCCTTGCCAAACAAAGGACCACCGGCCATGCTCGAGGATTCCCGAGATCAGATGCGCGGTTCATTCCACCCCCGATCCTCCCCTCGCGCATCTTCTGCATTTTCTGCCGGGCCACGGCTCTCGAAACCCGAAAGGTCGGGGCTTCTCTTTCTCGGCGCTGGTTCTCAGCTTCCTCATTCTTTTTTTTCTCCTCTTTTCTGGCTTGCGCCCGGCTCGCAACTCCGTTTCGGATGAATGAACGGCCCCGCATTCGCGATTCCGCGTGCATTACTCCGAGAGGATGCCGCGCGCGACTCTGCTGCTTGCACCGCGGCACTAAATTGCAAGAGACGAGAATTGCGAGGCTGAGAAGGCTCGACTCGACATCCCGCGTTTAATTACGAGCACGTCCAATTACAGCCGTTGTCTAATTATAAATCTCTCGCATGCTCACACAGTATCTCGTATCTAGCCCAACGCGAGTCATCGTGGCAATTCCCGAATCATCCAGCGGGTTCGGGTCTTGGAGGAAACGCGACTCCCTCGAGATACGGGTGTACCTCGGGCGAAAGAAAGGCGGTAAGAAAGGAGAGAGAGGAGAACGCCGCGTTAATAATTTGCACTCGGACGAGTCTATTGTCCTGCGGCGGGGTGCACGCGACCGCTCCAATTATGGCACTCCGCCTTGCCAAGGCTTCCAGCGAGCTGTTTCACTCGCGTCCCCCTCGCGAGCCCGGGTTCTCCACCAACCGCTCGTGCACCCTCACGCACCCCCGTCCCATGCCGCCCGTTCTTCTCTTCCCGTTCCTGCCATCCTCGAGCGCTCGCTTGCTCATTTCTACGCGGGTACTACCGGCGCCGGCCCCCCTTTTCACTCGAAGAATTTTAATTACAATCGTAATTATCACCCTGAAAAAGTTTCGCTTGCCGATGCTCGCCGCCTAACGACCGCGGCGATTCGACGCTCGCGATCATTCTACGGCGAGCGAGCAATGAAAACTTCGCGATGCTGTCTCTCCCCCGGCTCTCAGGGTTATATTAGAAATTTCACGAACCAGCAAATCTCAAAAGGCTCGGCGTATTCAAGACCTTAAACGCGATACCACCCTCACCCCGTCGTTCACGTCGTTAGCAATCTAATATCAATATAAATGCCCGCTATAGTGTTTGCGCGAACCTTCACCGTTATCTTTTGCTGGCGCGCGCGCGCGTATTCTCTTTCGCCACGTGCTTTCCGAAACCTCATTACAGCGGCCGAGGCTGGCGGAAATGGGAAACCACCTCGGGGCCGGGATGGGTAGAACCGAGGCGTCGCGAGTCGTGAAAAGACGCGCGCCGAGGATGATGAAGTGGCGCGCTTCTGGTCGCGAACTCTTGCTCGTTTCTGCCTGCTTAGTCGCCGGGAAACGCCCGCGCGCGCGTTCGTCGCGACGATGATGTGATCTTCAGGAAACTGAGCGAGCTGCTCCTGGAATTCTCTCCACTTTCCCCACGTTACAGCTCCATACGTCTAGTCTATTCGTTGAAAGTATACAATTAATTCGTCAACCTGAACAGGCGGACGGTGTTACTCGCGATGTTGTCTCGGGTCTTCCGCGGCGGTTTCGCGGCGTCTGCGATAGCTTCGTACTCGGCGAAGCGCGGTATTAATCGGGTCGTGATGGTAACGCCTTTGGCCGAGACCTTCGTGAAGCAACGAGCGGCAGCGAGCCGGCACGTCACGGCTCGGTAATAATCACGGCGGTAGGTGCGCGCACCGAGAGTGGCTTTGCGAGGTAATTGAGAAACGCTCTCGTGTTCGAACACGACTTGGCTACCGTTGGCAGGGGCCCACCGCTAATAGGACGCTTGGCACGCACGCGATTCATTCATAAAACGTTCTCTCGCTCACTCTCTTTCTTTCTTTCCCTATCACTCTCTTGCTCTCTGTCTCACATGACCGTATCGCCGCCATCGCGTCATGATCGACTGAACGCATGCACGGCCGATGATCGTAGCTTCCCTGCTGAAATCGCGCGAGATGATTAGCGCCCGTCCCATGGAAAGCGGATAATCGCGAGACGGTCCGGCGTTAACGAAGCGGCGTAAATTATTACCCGAGACGTAACGACCGGGAACGGTAAAATGTGGAGGAAAATTAAACTTGCCATTATAACAGGTTTAATAAAGATAAAGCACGCGCAAAGAAGCACGGGAGAAAGCCTACCTTATGCATGGAGCAATCGCTGTTAACCGAATTAAATTTCCATGCGTTCCGACCGAAGATCGTATCGTATGAATTCAAAGAGAGAGACTATCGGCGTAACTTATAAAATTCATAATCGCGAAGTCAGCGAGAATAATCCAATCTACTCCGCGATCCATGATCGCTGCACTCATCATTCAGAGAGCGTTAAGTGGAGAGAGACCTGACTCGATCAGACCACGATTGGTCGCGCGGACGTCACCGGACGACGATGGACGAAGGGCAGCACGTAAGAGGACCATGACCCGGGGAGTGCTTTGATGAGGGCAAGAGGGAAAGGGAAAGCTATGCGTATCCCACTAAATGGTACACAGGGGGACGGTGCACACTTTATACAAGTGACGTGCTAACGAAGTGTGCAACGGGCGTGTAAGTGAGGAACCTGTAATTACGGACGTGCCGCGGACACGGTGAGGGGGGCCACCCACGGCGTCCAGCGTCGCCAGAGGACCTCTCCTCGCCGGAATGAAAAGAGGTCGAAGACGGGCATCTGGGTCACCGGGGGGGTCGCGAGGACAACGCGAGGACAAGCGACGTCGGCGCGACGTCGTTCTTGTCGAGGGTTCTGTCGCTCGTTTCACGCCGGCGCGGATTAATGGGCGTTTAATAACGGTGGACGTCGCGAGGAGTTACGCACCCGAGAAGAACCGGCCTCCTCCGTGCCCCGGGGGGACGCGGTCTTCTTAGCGCGTTCACGATACCGTAAGAACGTTCGCGCTGCCGGCGCGTCGGATCGCGAGACGTTCCCGCGTCGTCTCCAAGAATCCTCTTGCGTTTTTGCAGCGTTGATCGCGAGAGAGGCATGATGGCCCCGACTAGAAATGTTGTCAGGTTTACCTAATATGTTATAAGGACCTGACGTGGTTGGCGTAAGGTAATCCTGAATAAGGTATACCTAAGAATATCCTCATCAGGTTCAAATATGTATGACCTTTTTAGGGTTAAAATAATAAGGAACATATTAGGACCTTCTTACGTTATGCCTGATATTTCAAAGTATAAATTTTGTTGAGGTTTACATTATTAGCACCTACTAAGGATCTTATTCCTTCATCCTGATATTTTTTAAAATTTAGAGCTAAAGGTTTCCCACATCTGGTCCTACATCGGACCATACGTAGTTTATCATATTATAATGTACGTTATATACTTAATGTAGAAAGAATAGTAATTTCTACTTAATTTGCGAGTAGTAATTATTTTTATATCATATACGTTTCAATGTATTCGATTATGGAACAATAAGAGACAAAAATCAACACAAGTGTGTGTTTTCCGCCTCTGATTCACCAAGCGACCGATAGATGGCCAGGTCGGGCGTGACGTTCTCGCAAGAAACATTTGGTTAGCACCTTACAAATAACCATCTGGAAAACCGATCCAATACTCTTTTCTTCTCTCCTTTTGGACTCTTAGAACATATACTAGTAGTATATGTTCTAAGGACTCTTACACTCACCGAAAATATCAAGTTTTAGTAATCCTTTAGACGACTTGGTGCTGTCTGGGTAGTAAGGATTTAATAATTCAACCCGATATAAATCTGATGAGGATATCCAGATAAGGACCTAACTATTGTGCTGCGTTACATAACTGATCAGGTCCTGATAATAAAATAAGGTCAACCTGATCAGGACCACTGGATAAATTTCTAGTCGGGGCATCGCGTGCACAGCGATGCGTCCATAGTCGAGAAAAGTGTCCGACGTGGATTCGCTTTTTTGCCGTTTTTCTTGAATAAATCGGGATGCAAGGCGCGACATCTGAAGCGGAAATTGGAGAGATACAATTTTGCAAACCATAATTATCAGTTTTCCGCAACGTTACCGACTTTATCTTGATGCGGTCCTGCGTCGCTCGTGGTATTTAAAACTCACCGTCAACTCCGATCGGCGTTAACGTTCGCGATTAAATGCCTCGGCTGCGGGCGTCGGAGAAATTTACGGCGAGACGCACCGCAAAAGGAGCAAGGCGAGCGGCTGCTCGTCGTTATCACGTGGCGGGTTTCGCTCGATCGTCTTTACGGACGTGCCCCGTGCGATGTACAACGTGCGCGGCGGGGGTACGCGCTTGTTCGCGTCCGAGGGAACGAAAAATCCTGTTTCTCGCCAGCAACGCGAACGAACGGACGGACGGACGGACGGCTGTTTCTTCCCCTCTTCGTGATCACCGCGAGGCAAGAAGCTCGCGCTCGAGTCGCGTGAGAACAGGTCGAGCGATGACCAGGGGGACGAGGAAAGAGATTTTATGGCTCCCCCGGGGTCCGTCGATCGACATCGCCAGAAAAACTGATCACCTCCCCCTCGCTCCTGAGTCCTCATTCTTCCGCAGGTGCTCAAGTCGCGTTGCACTGTCGAGGTGAAAAAACGAGAGCTTCTACTACCCTACCGCAATATTCGTTCCGGAGAACATTATCTTTTTTACCCGACCACGTCAAATCGCCGATTAGCCAGCGCGCGTGAATCTTTCTTCTCTTTGATAATGTTACTCACCAAGTCGAATCTCGTCCGCCATTTTTTAATCGAATTTATCGATCCCGATTGACCACAAAGTGCAACCACTTTCGACTTTTGAGATTCTTAAAATCGGCGATTTCCTATGGGCATCGCGATCATTGATGAGATACCGACAACGCAAGTGACTATGAGCACCTTGCACGAGCAACAATACATCAGCCACGTGGTAGCTCACACGTCCTTGCTCGTGGCTGCGCTGGAACAGCAGCACCGTGCCGGAACGCCAGACACCGCTCATTAGCTCATTATCGCGCTAGTAGCACGTCTGCTGCTACTACTATTACCGCTAATAGCAATGCAGCCGTAGGCCCGACCATCGTCTGTTCTCCATATTCAATCGGCAACACGCGGAACGTTGAAAAAAATGATAATTACAACCCAAGCGTACTCAAGCTCGATTAATCATACGTCTAGCGGGGTTCCGTTCAATTTCCGTTGGCTCGTTGCGAAAAAAGCGCAGCGTGCCCCAAATTCGTCAGTCCAAGATCCCGAGCTCGGCTTAATGAAAATCGCCATGAAGCGCGCCATAAAACCGAGCAAGGACCTCGCCGCGCCTGGCAGACGGCCAGTCAGACGCAAGGCGACAACTATAAATGGCTTTATGGACTCTCTTACCGCTCCTCGAGTCAATCCGCGGCCAAGTTTTTCGTCGCCGTGCCTTATGGCGGCACCGTAATCGGATTACTCCGATGTGACGCGTCCCGCGATCGCTCGCAACTTACCTACCGCTACCCTTAACTAGCCAATCGTGTCGCTGCACTCACCTGAAACAAGAGAACAACGAAGTTAATTGTTGCCACTTGAGACGCGAGAAAAGTAGACAAATTCCCGGTAGCAATAAACGCGCAATGCGTTCCGCAAACGTGAAACACCATGGAATCTATTTGATTAAGGACTCGCTTTTCCGTTTCTAAAGTTCGTTTACTCATCGAGAAAATCATCGCTACTCTTGCCGGCGTCATTTCACCCTCCCTCACCCCACGCGCTAAAACGACTGATCATGTTCCACCGACTCATCCCTGTCGGACCAGACATCGTCGATTGAAAAGGGTAACAACGGTGCAGTGTTTGTGTTCCACGGGGGGGGGGGACCGGCGCGGCCAGTCCACGTAACGTTCTGCGTGCCTCGGCTTACGTAACACGCGTCGCCGAAGGAAAGGGTCCCAACTATTTGCTCGGCACTGCAGTGCTATCTGTTTCGATTTCGTGTTTGCAGTTCCCATGTTGACAGGCGTGCTATGGTTTGGCCCCAGGATTGAGCCAGGACACGACCGAGCGGATCGCCGTCCATATGTTTGCACGCGCGTCCAAGCCGGGTTGCGCATCGGCACGCACTAATTTCTGCCCGCACCCTTTCAACCCTGTCGTAAGAATTATCTTACGCGATGAGAATTATCGTTGGATGAAAACAAAGAGAAGAACAAATTGTTTTACATTTGTAAGATCTGGAAAGATAGTCGAGACTGACAGGTCGTATAGAGGATCGGAATGAAAACAAGTGGATCACAACAGTAGGAGTATTAGCCGTACAGCCTAAGACCTAGGCGTGTGAACCAGGGATCCCGGAGAGTTCGAGTTCAAATCTAAGGCAGACTCCTAGTTATTTTTCGCCTCTTACACATTTTAAACGCGGCGCAAGTATTGCAATTAGGTCTTTTCTCTACCGAGCGCGATATCAATCGCACGTGAGAGTAATCTTGCAGATAACGGCGCCAGGCGATGGCGATTGGCCAACCGACGCGCTCTCTCTCTCTCTCTTTCTCCATCGATTGTATGTATCTTGACATAACAGCCCATGATAACCGGGCGTGACGATATTGGGAACTACGCACGGCTCGCAGCTATATAACGGCGGCCTATTACACGCTGCATTAGCACTGTCAACATACGCGCACGCATAATAACGGTTATTAGATACGCCGGGGCCGGTTGCGCGCGCCGGCCAGGGATTTACCCTTCGCATTACCGCCGGCACCGGTGCATCCCCGTCCCGGCGCGAGTTCGCGCGAGTTCCCGTCAGATCGCCGGCGACTAAGGATTGATACGAAGCTGGCTTTGGTTTCTATAAGAAATTTCTTTTTTTCAAAGTTTTCCTTGGAAAGTTCCGAGCGCAAAATTCAGATGCAGTGAAATTTGAAAACTGTCAAAACACGATAAATAAAAACATTTATGTACGTATATTTGCGTCTGCTCAATTAATTAGAGCCAGTTAGGGTGAGTGGACTCGATCGCGAGATGGCAGGATTGTGCCCATTACCAGACCGGTATTATGTTCAATAAGCACAAAAGGGGACCTGCTGCTAAGGTGGCGATTCATGAATCACTGTCGCGAAACAGGTGTTTATGATCGATACAGCCATCGCCGATGAACGACGTATGCGCGATGACATAAATCGCAGACACCGCGAGACCATTCACGTTTCGACAGTTTAATGGATACCTCGGCGGAACGTGACGACAGATGACTGTCTCGGGGGCAGTCAGCCGGGAAAATTCATACTTTCCGGCGTAACAGGCGGGCGGGGTCCCTCCTCCGCGTTGCGGTCAGCCGGCGAAAACGTGACAGGAAACTCGGCGAAAGACGGAAATGATGTCGTGATGACGCGAAGATACGCGCCCCGGGCCGTGAAGGCGCCCGGGGAGGAAACTGGTTCCCTCCCCCCGCGAATCCCGCCGGCTCGGTGCAGAATTATTGTTCGAAAACTGCAATTAGCAGTTCCTTCATCGCGAAAGCGTAGCTTTCTCACGGTAATGTTCCCTCACCTTGTCACCGGACCCATTCATCACGACACAAAACGAATTTTCGGGGACAAAGAGCGAGCCATTAAACAATGGGTCAGAATGAGAGGTCACGTTGTATATATCCCGCGGAAAGACTGTTTTAAAGCGAAGGCGAAGGTGCAGACGCGAGCGGAAGTGCACTTCCGAAATACGCACGTCGACCGCGCGTGAAATATCGGTTCCTGTCGTCGCGTCGGTCGAATCCGTGGATTCTCTTTCGTTCGTTGGAGAGCCGACTTTCCCTTAATAGAGACGTCCAGCGATCAACGAGTATCGTTTAAGCACATTTCGTCAGCCGAGGGTGCATCGTTGTATGCGAAACTCGTCTTTCTCTCCCCCTGCTCGCGCTCAGTATGTCGCAGCGGCAAACAAAGCCGGGAGGACGGGGGACATCATATGCAGGTAGGATTATAGCCGAGGACCCCTTTTTTCGGTTTAGAGGGATGAGCCACCCTCCTCGATGTCCCGACGAAGTCCATCGTGTCCCGGAGCTCATCCCGGTCTCATCCACCCTTGTCCTCGCGGAACGGTGGCTCGGGGGGGAGCGAGCGGGGGCAGGTCGTGAACGTGGCTGCGGGATGCACGCGGATGTTAAATGCACAAATGTGTAACTGCATTGTCAATTGGGAGAATCCCCCCCGGGACGTCGATGGCACAATAATGGGACAGATTATAATCTCGTCTACCCCCCGGGGGTAGGAGGCCTGTAAGTACCCCCTGCGCTCGTATCTCGCCCGGTCCCTGCGTCTCACCTTAGCTCGCTCACCCTATCTTGTGTACACGGTACACGCGTGCGGTGTATCTTGTCCGACTATTGACTATCATCGTCGTCGTCATCGTCGTCGTTGTCGTTGCGTGGTGCGCCACCCTCCCGCGCCATCCCGTGTGTGTCGAGCCCCATGCACGACACGCCATAGCCTAATTAAGTGGGCATAATGGATCCGACAGTTGTGCGTATTGTCCGTCGATGTAAAGTATCCGGCGTGCGCGCCCCCTGCCCTTCATCTTTCTCTCTCTCTCTCTCTTCCTCTTTGAGAGAACTTATTATCGAGTCTCTCGATAAAGTATCGCGATGGTAACCGACGTGAACTTTCGCGACTCTTGATTCTCCGCGCGATCGAGTGGCTGCTCCCTTTTTTTCTCTTCCCTTAATTCGAGCCCTCCGTTCGTGAGAAAGCGGGGAGAAGATAAGTTGTCGTGAGTGCATGCGGGCGCATTTTTTGGCGTGCGAATTGCGTTTTACCTCATCGTCGTAAATAGACGCATCGTGCTCGATATACGCAACGCACGCACGCACGCGAGAAACCGCGCGTTATTACGCGATCGCCTCGAAGCGTCTGAAACCGGACGCGCGTCGTTCTCCGCGTTGATTTACCCCGCTCGTGCGACGGGGATGCGATGAAGCACGCATGCATCGGACACGTCTCTCGAGATAAATCCGCCGCGATACGCGGCCGCGTTTCTCGCTGTAACAGGTACTAACAACTTGTTTGCACGAAGTAAACCCAGCGAGAACAGCTGTCAAGCGGCGCGACGTACGCGCACGCGTTTCTTCAGCATTCCGCGCTTATCAGATAGCCGAAGAGAAGATCAATCCCTAGCCCGCGTGTCGGGAGGCGTTCGCGGGGCGGAAAGCGGCACGGCTAGAGGAGCGAGAGGAGAGAAAGAGGAACGCACTTGAGAGGGAGCGGGAGCGAAGAGATGGAGAGGCGGATTGCATCAATTTACACGACTCTATCCGCGTCAAGAGCGACCAAGAGGCGCATAATTCGCGGTCGTAATACGTGTCCGTCGCTACCTTAAACCGGCCACTCGACTCATTAACGGAATATCTGGCCGCGTTCCAGCGATAATCTCGCAGACTCGAATCATCGACACGTATAATACCCGTACACGCCTCTCGCGCGTTCCGCACGCCATTAGGTCGGCCTTTCGTCTCATCCATCCGCTTTTCCGCGATCTCGAAGAGGACCGCAGCGCCGAGTCGACGTCATCCGACATTTTGAAGAATCGACGACGTATCGCGAGGGTAGTTCTCGTCCTGAAACGACGCTCGTTCGCTATAATCGATGGGAGAGAAAGAGGAATCGAGAAGCGACTGTGCTCGACCGCGAGAGCAAGGCGGAGAACAGAGAGAGGAGAGGAGAGCCAGTGGAAGGTAGTGGAGGTCGAGGGAGAGGAAAGGAAATGGCGCCGGTTGATGGTAGCGCGAAGGGGAGGGTGGAAGAGGCGAGACGAGAAGGGGTGGGTTTCCAGCTCGACGGAGCCAATTCAGACCCGGAATTTATCCTATCAATTTCCGCTCGGTGGAGTGGCAAAGAGCTCGGCGCGGCCCTCGGCCTGGCCGTTCGCTATATTAACGCCGCGGAACTCGCCGCTTCTTCGCCGCGCGGAAACGCGCGCGGAACCGCCGCCCGGAAACTACCGACCGTTCTCGCGCGTAAGCCCCGGAAGATTATCCGCTCTCTCAGACGTCCGGCAAAATTTCGCACTGTCTCTTTCAACAAAGGCCATCTCTACATCTACTTCAAGCTGTCTTTCTTCCCTCGCTCCGGCAATGTTTCCAATTAAACAATGAAATAATTGACTGCTCCGATTTATAAGAAAGTGAATGTAATTAATCATGAGACTCGAGTTCTCCATTGGCCGCTCGATTGTTGTTTCAGAATTTTCCGAAGCTCTTTCCACGACAATGTCTGTTTGTCCTTCGATTCTTTCCTTTGTTACTTTTTTTTCTAGATAAAATGTTTATTTTATACGGCTGGCGCTGTATCTACCAGCTTAGGCGTATTTCTCGAGCGGGTGTTATCTTATCGTTCATTCTGCACATACCTCGTGCCGGTCTGTGTTGAACGCATGTTCGGCTGGTGTCCGACGATTTATCAAAAGGCGACGTATTTCTACGATACGTATCGACCACTTTTCCTCATCTCTCTCTCCCTATCTCTCCTTCTCTCCAATACATTATCTCCATACGTTATCTCGATCCCCGAAACCACCGTAAGCAAGCGATTGCGCGCTTCCGGCTACGTGTTGACACCTCCTACTACCATCGGTTCAGCGATCGTCAAATGTTTTGACAGTGTAACGCGATACCGAAAATATCGCTGCAAGAAACCCCGGGATTGAGATAGGAAATCGCACCTTGAAAAACGAATTTCTATCTCTAACATCCTTGAGAAAGACGGAAATGTTTGATAAAGTTTCCGAAATTTATCCAACTTCTCAGCCAACCTTTAAAGTAAAATCTGTCATATCATTTCGCGAGTTTCACTCGTCGCGCGAAAATTCGCAGAGCCGAGTCGGCGTCTCCTTGCCTCCGTAATCGCGCTAATCGGCGAGCGGAGCGGACACAAAAAGCTCGGAGACAGGAGGACCACGCTCGAGAGACAACGGGGGAGAGAATCGGGCGAGGGGGTGGACCGAGAAGAGAGCGGAAAGAGAGACGCGCGGAGCAGGAGGAGCCGTCCGGATAGGACGGACCTCTTCAGGTTTAGCGGAGCAAATAATGCAGCGGGGAGAGAGCCCGGGCCGGGCTTTCCATGCGGAAGACCAGCGGACCGATCGCATTGATCTTTGCCAAAAACAATACCCGGGCCCGCCTTTGAATTCCACTGGCAAAATACGGGCGCTAGGTGAGTCACCGGGTACACGGCCGGGGGCACGCATGAAGAGACACGACCACACGCTCGCTCGTCGTGTCGCGCGGAACAACGCGCGTGCGTACGTGCGTGCGTAGGTGCCGCTGCACTCCTCCGCGCGCACGTACGAGCAAGTTACACGTGTGCACCTATACACGCAATCGAGTTTCGTCGCGTGCACGAGGGAGTTTATATAAGCACGCGTTGGCGTACGGGGGTGTTTCGGTGGTGGATGTGCGATTTGCCGATTTGTAAAACTCAAAGTTAAAGTTAAAGGAAGATGTGCCCGCGATCGATTATTGAGCGGGCGGCGAACGAGCGAGTAAAATTTCTGATCTCCGGGGCGATCGCTGTTGCGTTTCATGTTGCAATATTGCGCGGATGTATTGCCTTTCCGGCAATCCTCCTCTTTCCGGAGGATTCCGTTGCCGATTTGAATAACATGGCGCGCGGCGAAAAGACGCGGTTGTATTTTAAACAAACGCGCGTGCCCCGGAGCCGTCCGGCAAAAACGTTCCAATTGCAAACGCGCCAACATAAAAATCCGCGAATTCGACGCGCGTCTGGTGGAGAAAAATCAGTCGGCGAATTTGCAGGAAAACAGGCTACAAAGCGAAAAGCAGGCCCGGGTCTCCTCGTCAAAACGCATTCGGCAAGGCATCAATTTTCAATTGGTGCTGTTCAATTCGGCCATCGTGTGTGTAACGCGCGGGGGCGCGGGGGCGGCGCAGCCTGGATGCGAGCAGCCGGAAAAAAATTGATAATGGATTAATAACTGCCGCCCGATTCGAAACCCGTTAATTATTTTCAACTGCACAAGAGCGAAGGATTGACAGGCCGGCGCACACGAGTCGACTATACACGTGCAGTCGACAAAAGAGGGTTTATTTTTGAGTCCGAGTCGTTCGAAGCGACGCTCTATTTTAAAGCAGCGAACAAACAAGGGATGCTAATGCCCCTTGGAAGTTGCTTGCAGTTTGCTCCAAAGTTTCTTATCACGTCTATCGATATCATGTCTATCGATACGAATCGATCTCTCCGAGCACCGAACCGAGACGACATCCGTGACACGGATGTAGAGTGCACAAGATGCAGGTTGCCGCCACGGTGTTTCCGGGCAAACACGGGAGACCCTCTCGCCGGCATGAAGTCAGTGAGCACTTTGTTCGCGCGAACAATCAATTTCTCGATCATAACCGCACGAGCATACACATAGCCGGTCTCGATTCGCCCATCGTGGGTCCTGCGTGCGCCCCGCCGCTCCGCCTCGCCACTTAAAAATCCGTATAATAATTCGTCGCGGCTCGGGGGACGGTCACGATGCCGACGGGACGAGGGGCGGAAACGAGGGTGCGGAAGGGAGCAAGCCGAGGGCGGGAGAGCGAACGAGCCAGAGCTCCGCTCTGCCAACGAGGTCCCTTTTTTATGAATATTCGAACACGCGCCAATAAATTCGAATGAGCACGGCGAAAGGGTCGCCAGACGTTGAAGTGGTAGTCCGTTCGCCGTCGATAGCTTCGCCCTGGTCGGTCTGGCAGAGCCCTGCTGCCAAAGGGTGGAGGGCGCGGTGGCGGTGCGCGACATTTCTCCCCGATGCGCGTGTGTTTGTAAATATGCGACACACGTGCGTGTGTGCACGCGCGTGTACATCTATATTCAGGGGTGGAGAGATCGAGAGAGCAAGAAAGAGAGAGAGGATGGGTGAGATGGCCTCGCTCTCTACGAAGGAACCATCGTCGTATCGCCCAAAACGGCGTTGCTCCTGTCAACCAACCCCCCGGGGCTCTACTCGTGCTCCTTGCTCGATAGGGATGAAAGGAAGAGAGACAGAGAGAGAGAGTGAAACGACTGCGTCCTCGATCTCAGCGTTCGTTTCCCTCGCGTTCACCGCGTGTCGGAATTTCGTCCTCCCTTAGGAGTTATTCAAATTTGCTGCTCGAACGCTGCTCTCAGGCTGGCTGACGTCGAAAGGACGAGTCTCGCGAATCTTCCGCTCGCGAGGATCGCGAGGTGATCCGAGAAAGGAATCGCGAGTCTTTCCGTCGGTGATACTTTGAGGCAGCAAGTGACTTTTCGTTACTTATTTTCGTATCTCTCTACCATTCGATAAATTGCATGATCAAGTGTCGATTGCACTTCTCTCGGTTCGTCGAATTCTCTCCTCTCGCTTCTCAGTGATACGAAAACTGCGGGAAAAAAATTACTTCCGGTTGATTTCGTGTTTTTTTCGACGCGTGAGCAAACTAGACCGGGACGCACGCGGATCCTTCTTCGGTCCCGATTACGGAACACGAGAAAGCACCGAGGGTGTATTCCGCGCAGGGAAGGCCGGCGCGGATGCGGGGAGAAGGCTGGCGCTGGGCCGCTCTGTATGGAAAGTGAAAGAGACGCACACAAGCGTCTCTCTCTCGCCGGCTAATGCAGAACGGTGAAATATTCATCAGTCTGGCTGCCTGCCTCGGTTGGCGCGGGCCAGCCCACCCTTTATATTTCGTAATTACCCTCCCAGGCCCGTCCTACCACCTCAAGCCAGCCTCCCCAACTGCGCCTCCACCTCCGTCGTCTCCATCATCGCCAGCTAGCTGCCACCCTTCGCCCCGCTGATCCCCCGTCGTCATCGCCGTCAACTTCGTCGTCAGCGTCTCCCGGCCCCCTTCGCGCCTATATCGGAGCCTCCATTTCCAATCTCCGCTTTTCCGTCACCTCCAACGACCGGGCGGCGCTCTAATTTCCACGCCAACGGCATGGAAGCACGTCCTCGGAGTAAACTGTGAAACGAACGCGTCAGGTACGATCAACGGGTTTCTCCAGATCTCACCGTTTTACGTGAGATACCCATCCTGCAAACGACGGAAAATTCATGTGTTCGACAGTCGCGAAACGATCACCGATAATCCGCCGCGCGTATCCGACGAGCGTCTGGTTTATCGATCGGAGACACTAGGGGGGCTGATTCTCCCCCCGCGGGCACGATTCGCCTCGCCACGAATTTACATGGTCGACAACGCTCTTCCGTCTTCCGTCGGTGGCGGCGGCGGTTCAAAATACTTGCCGAAAGGCGGGTTCGACAAAGGCGTAATATCGCGCCCAGCAGCATAGTCGATCGAGGCGCCCATATATCCCGGGCAACGGCCGGAGGTCTAAATATTTATACGCTAATGCCTATGCGTCGGTTCGAACATCAAAGACGAGGCTGCTCCCGGATCCCTCCTGCATAGTTCGTAAAAATAAATTCCCGTTGCCGAGCGCGCGCGTCGGCCCGTGCCGCGTGGTTACGTACCCTCGCCTACGTCGCCACATTCGTCGACGACGACGACGACGACGATGTCGATGTCGATGTCGTCCTCGCGCAAGAAGGGTTCGAAAAGTCGAGGGGGACCCAAACCGTATCCGAAGATCCCGAGACTTCGCAGCGCCGATCCACCGCAGGTCTGATACGCACGACGCGAAAACACAAGTTGTGTGCCACGAGCAAACACACTAGACGCGGGAACGACGGAGGGAAGAGGTGGAGGCGAAGAGGACACAAAGAAGACGGAGGAGGGTACCACGACCGGCGGAGCGAGGTTCAGCGAGACGTTAAGGCAAACAACGAGTCATCACACACGCAGTCACACGTCGAGCCCTGTGGTACTTTCCGACCGTCTCCTTCGGTCCCGACGACACGTCTTGGGCCCCTCGTGAGAGTCTCGAATTCCTTACCGCGACTCCCGGATTCACTCATTCCCGTAGGGGTGCCGCGAGCTGCGAGCGATGTTTATCCAGTTGACATACATCGCCTAGATACCACGTCGAGCGATCGTTATCTCGCGCTTATTGTCTCGAGTATTAATATTAGGGGTGTGATTTAGTTTTGAGGGTTTTTTTGCTCAAAAACGCATGTATTTAAATATGATAATGAATGAATACCTTAATCAAAATATTTTCCTTCCTTTTCTATAACTTTTTCCCATCTTTCTGGCAAGAGATCGATTCCACCACGATAAAATCACTCTTCTTTTCAGTTCATCCATTCGTCGACGAATTTTCGCACTTCTTCCAAATTATCAAAGTGTGTATCCTCTAAAGCGTGTTGCATCCACCGGAACAAATAATAATCGCATGGAGTAATGTCCGGAGAATACGCGAGGTGCGGTAAGACTTCCCATTCAAGCTCTAATGGTGTTTCTTTCACTGATAACGCAACGTGAGGTCGAGCCTTGTCACGAAGAAGAATCACTTTCCGTCGTTTACTCGCAATTGGTGCTCGTTTTTCGTCCAATGCTTGCTTCAACTTGTACAATTGGTGTCGATAACGATCAGCCGTGACAGTCTCATGCGGATTTAACAGCTCATAGTACACTATCCCACCAAATACAGAGCATCACTTTTCAACCGTGAATATTGCGTCTCGGAGTGGATGTTGACGGTTCGCCTGGATCCACCCATGATTTTCTGCGTTTCGGATTATCAAAATAGATGCACTTTTCATCCCCAGTAACAATCCGAGACAAAAGACTCTTCTTTTTTGCCTGGCGATCAACGAAATGCAAATGTTCAACCGGTTCGCAATGGCACTTTCCGATAATTCATGTCGAACCCATTTCCCTTCTTTCTGAATTTTTCCCATTTCATGTAAATGTTGTACGAGCAACATTTAATGCTCTGGCAAGTTCTGAAGTGGATTGTGTTGGATTTTCGTGCAATAATGCTTGGAAATCTGCATTTTCAAGCTTTCTTGGTTGTCCCGAGCGTTCTTTGTCCTTCGCATCAGTATCAGCACTTTTAAAGCGTCTAAACCAGTATTCACACGTCTTAATTGATGGGGCAGAATCACCATAAGTTTCCACAAGAATTCTATAACCGTCAGCCGCAGTTTTCTTTTGATTAAAAAACAAAAGCAACGCATGTCGAAAATGCTAAAGAGCTTTCGGAAGTTGGATTTTTACGATGATATAAACACGACTGTTATTGCATCTATTGCTATAATGCTACTAAATGTGATGGATAATGTCAAGACTGTAAGAAACAACAGTTATCGGAAAGAGCTATTGGAACAAACTGACACTACAGCCATCTGTTGCAAAACCCTCAAAACTAAATCACACTCCTTCCGCGCAGGGCGAAATTCGAAACTTGAAATTCGCACACTAAGAAATTGTGCGCTCCAGAAAATCCGCGATCCTTTCTACCCCACTTTCAACGCGCTGTCCAAGGTGCGATTGCGAGATTGCTGAGGAAAACCCCCACGTCAGCCACTGGCTGCTTACGCGTTCGCGAGGAAACGAACGGCTGAAGCTGAATGCGGACTCGGGATCACGGGTGATTAGCTCTGTGAGAGCCCCGCTCGCGATTGGGGGTCGGGACGGGGCGGGAGATCCCGGAGTTCTCGGGGCGCATCGGTGCGCGGTCACAATGCCGCGGTGAGCCGGACAAAATGGCCCGAGCTCGCGGCCGGGGGTGGGTGGCCCTTTTTCGCGCGGCTATGTGATTTATAAAATGCGGGGATGCACAATAGGCCGGCGCGCGGGGGCCAGGGTAACTCTGTTATCGCGGTCCGCTAAGCCGCTCGGACACAATGTCCCGGGCTTCGTCTTCCTTCCTTCGATCCCCGCGATCTCGACAACCGTTTCCGCTCCGTTCCTCCTGCGGCCCACCCTCTCTGCGGTCACGAACGTCCAAATATTTGCTCGAGATCCATATCCCTCTCCGGTGGTGGGCTTCGCCCTTACCTCGCTTCTACCGGCGAGACGAGGGAGACGGAAAGAGACGGCGACGGTTTATTATTCTGGCACCAGCCTGGCGCGTTTCATCGGGCGCATCGGCTCGGAATCGGGAATCCCAAAATTTGTCCCGGGCATTGTACGTTCACGACTGACGCTTTTCCGTCTTGGGCCTTCCAGGGGGACCCTGCGCGACGGGGCCCCGGCTCTTAAACCGGTCCGACACGAGCGCGCGTTGGAGGTAACGAAATTGTATCCACGAAGCTGTACCTCGCGTTGGGCCGAGACGAGCTTAACGCTCGTTAACGTTTCTTGTGCTTGGCTAGCCGCTCGTGAAATCCTCTCTTTTTCCGCGATCTGTTCCTGTTGGAAACGCTTGCGGTGCTTCGAGAGGAGTCTTGGACGAAGATGCCGCGCGTCCAACCGAATTCCGTGAAACCTATCACGAGCTCTTGTTGAGCGAGCCCCCGCAACGCTTTTGACTTACTCGGGAAAAAAGGGCTGCA
The DNA here is from genome assembly GCF_003672135.1 of Ooceraea biroi. Classification (NCBI taxonomy): domain Eukaryota; kingdom Metazoa; phylum Arthropoda; class Insecta; order Hymenoptera; family Formicidae; genus Ooceraea; species Ooceraea biroi. Next base: position 2,526,750 of record NC_039517.1, read on the forward strand.
TTTTTCATGCCAAATGATGGCGTATACGCATATCCCGTTATCGGCGATGGAGTTAAGGGATTTTTCAAAGATTCATGCTGCCGCCTGTTTACAGTAATGTCGATAAGTATATGATAGCGCGACGGCTGTGGTTTTGGGGAACTCGCGAGCAGTTGCGTTGCGACGCTTTTCCCGCGGGAAGCCGGACATTAACTGGACGGACTTCGCAACGGTACGCATTATCTCCCCCGGACGCACGGTCGTTCGCCCTTGATACGTGGTATTTCGCAAATTGCGCACTCGTCACGCATGAAAACGACGTGGCCGCCGCATAATCTTGTAGGTGGAATACATATCGTGCCGCGCTGACACGCCCGATCAAATATTCATCGGCGCGGGCGAGCGAGGTACACGACGGTTGTCCGTTGTCATCGGGAATCTTGGACTTGACACACGCAACGAGGAAGCGCACGCCCTTCCCGAGTACGCGAGGAGGGAATAAGAAGCGGACCTAGGCGAAATAAAGTAGCTGCAGTGGCATAAAGTAGCTGGCGCGACACGTTGGCAGGCGTTCAAAAAAATTTCAGCTGCAATTTATTCGCGCGTATTTGCGGAAAGTTCCTTGCCTGTTCATCGCGTCGTCTCCCTTGATTGAGACACCGCGCAAATATCCTTGCGAATCATGATCGACAATCGAATTTTGCGCGATTTCCACATCCACATTTCTTGCCACGTTTCCTCTTCGCAACGCCGCGTCGTGGATAATCGCACGTCGTCTTGGACAATATCGACGTTCAACAATACCATGCAACGTACGAGCTCCCCCTTTCTTTCTTTCTTTCGTACTCTGGCCGGTCCTCCCTCTCGTCGGTGTGTACCGAGAGCTGGCCAATATTGGCAGTATTTACGAAAAAGCGAAACCTCTTTGTGAGGCAGATTAATAAAACCAGCTCATCCTCGGAGCGAAGCCGACGGGGCCGCCCATCGTGAATTCGACGTTTCCGCTGACGCGGCAAAAACCGGATCGTATTGCAAGGTGCGTTTTTCATGATGCCGGGAGAGCACCGCCGCGCCGGGACCCCCGTGCTATTTCCACGGGACTCGGGTATTGATTTTCGGACGGCGATTGAGTCGTTACTTCGATTGTCTTCCGCTATGGGCAACGCCGGCTGAGCGGAATTGTAAATTAGGAACCCGATCGTCGATCCAAGATCGATCCAGTCCCATTCAGGAAGCAATTTAATGGCGCAGAAGTCATCATCGCGATGATCCACCAGACGATGACGAGATGAAAATGGAAACGTAATTCTCGAGATCCTGTTTAGTCATAAAGCGATTTTAAAAAATGCGAGTATCGTAACGCGTTTGGAGTGATTATCGGATTTCAAGAAACCACAGCCGTTCTCTCTCTGTCTGTCCGTCTTCTGTCTCTCTTTCCAGGCATCTCTGACATTTCCGCTCCAAAGTGCGCGCTCGAGTAATTGGTGTCGAAACAGCACACGCGGCTGCGCGATGAATTTCGAGCGCAGCAGTGCGTACCAGATTCAAATCATACGCAACGCTGAGAATTCGCCAGCCGAGAGTTCTCGCGCGTTTTATTTCGTCTCTCGCCAACCACCGCGGACAATGTGGCGAAGCAAACGATCGTTCTCGAAAGGGGCGAGGGGGGGAGGCAGAATGACGGTAACCGACCTCCCTCCGTTTCGGCGAGGAGGAATCAGTCGGGGAAATTAAAAGGCGTTTACCGGAAGACAGCTTGCCTAATGTCTTCGAGTAAATCGATTGGTTACTCGTTCAGGCGAAATCGCATCACGGCTCGTCATTCAATAAAAACAAGACGGACGGGGAGCGATAAACCACTTAAGGTCACTCGATACCGCCACCCCACGACGTCTTCCCGAAGGAAGAAAGGGAAAAGTGGAAGGCGCTTTCAGGGAGGCCGCGACTGCGCCACGCGATGCTCTCGTACCCCAATTTGTGCGTCCGGAATCGCGTATGTCGATCTAAGAAACCTTCGTATGTTCGAACGAATTCCCAAAGTAGGATTTGCGGCACTTTCGGAGCGTTTTCGAATTCGTGTTCCTCTCGGTCGATTGCGTCGCGACTCCATATCCTCGCCTCGTTATCCTGAGGACGTGCACGCGGCGCCGGAGCACGCATGCACAAGCAGACCCGACGCGACACGGCACAGGCGACAGCATTAAATATGCACCTCGCGTCATTTGGGGACGCGGGTCATTATTCCATCCGGCTGTCTGCCGCGCTGACTTGAGTCCATCCAGGCAAGGCTGCCTGCCATTCGATCGACGACGTCCTTTCCCCGAAGAGCGAGGACGAGTAGAGAAAGAAAAAAATAAGAGGACCGCCAAAAGAGGCGAGGCAAAGAGGCGTCTCTCTCTCTCTCTCTCTTTCTTTTTTTTCTCCCTGTCTCTCGTTGGGATGTTCCAGGTCATCGTCGAGAGCAGAAGGCGGAGTGGAGCAGAATTCGGGATGTCTTATGCAATCGACCGTCCCGCGGTTAATCCTAAACGGGCATGAAATATTTGACTCGCGCGGGGGCGGGTCTGAAACGGGCCGAGCTGTATATATCAAAACGATGAAATCCCATTTTTATCCGCGAGACCTGAACGACGCGTCGAGAGAGGTCTACGAAAAACCCGGCCCGGGGAAAGGATGCGCCAGATTTATTTAGACATTACGCCGCCGAACGAGAACCCAATTGAATTTATTTCGAAATTGTGCACCGGGAAGGGAAAAAAAGATACTGAAAAAAACCAGATTAACCGATTTTACGAGCCGACCGGTGCTATATCGTGATTCGCGCCGACGAATTCTGTCATAGATTGCGCAGCGAAATAAATAAACGTAGTAATTACATTTATTTGTAAGCCGGTGACTGGCAATTTAGCAAATCCGACAAATATTTTTTTCCGGGCGAAACGTCGAATTTCCGGCGTTGACCGCCGGGCTTCCAGCGGTCAGTCGGCGCGCGAAAAATAATTAAAACTGAAAATACATGGTCGCAATTCTTGATATATTTCCGACAAAGAGCCGGTGCGCATCCGGAAGTGGAATTTTCGTTCTAATTACATCGCGCTTTGTACTTCGTTAAATTTCATGAGCAACTACAGCCGGGAAAACATTGTTACGCGGCCTCTGCGCGGAATCAAACGCAGCACAGATCAAGCACGTGTAATCTCCAATTTGTCAAATAGAATTTATAAAATTAATTATCAGCTATTGTGTGTGTACATGTTGCTCTAAAAATTGCAAAAGTGCAGACATTCAAGGGAGTCGTTCAAAATTATCACGCGGATCCATGCGAACTCTTCTCTGCTCGACACTCTCGCTGCTCGTAAACTTTTCACTTGAAGATCTTTCGATTTAAACGTCAAACATTACGTATGCCGCATCGTGATGCAAGTTTAACAGTATACACAGAGACTTTTATCGAAAATATCGAAACGACGGGGGATGAATTCGCTCGAGAGCATTCTTTGAATCCGTCCGCGTGAAAGATGACGATCATCCATGTTCCCGTATATTTCCCCGAGACGGACGAGGTTCACAAGATCGTCGGGAAACGCGATGATCCCCGGCCTTCTTGAATTCGCGATTTATCTCGTGAATTTCAGCGGGAATATTTGGCGAACGGTCGCGCGGACGCATTCGGACGAAATGATGCGCGATTCTGTTCTCGTTCGTTCCGCCCATGCGATCGCAGACGAGCCTCTCCTCTCTCTTTCTCTCTTGCGATCATACGCGTACAAGCCGATCCCCGGGGATCCCCGTCGAGTCCGTCGAACTCGCTCGATCGCGAGCGTCCGCAAAAAAAAAGAGAAAAAAAAGAGAGAGAAAGAGAGGAACGTTTTTCGCCCTAGATCGGGCGCCCTTTGCAAAGCGGTGCGCCCTTATCGTCGCATCGAGCGCATAAACGGACAAGCGGGGCGCGAAAAGAGGAGAGGAAAGAAATTTCCCGAGAAGCACGCGGCGTCATAATAATCCGCCGGTACGACGGGGGGTTTCGCGGGGACGAAAAGAGGCACGGGCGTTCCGATCATTAAATTGTTCCGGCTCTGGTTAACACTAGGAAGAGGCAGCCCGCGGCGTGGGAGGCATACTTCCCTTCCGCGATTGGTCAATTAACAAGTGCATTAGAAAATAATGAGGCTTCTCGTTGCTGCTGCTCTCGCGCGCGCGCGCCTCTAAGCTGGCAGCCGCGAGCGTGTACGCGCGCGAGCGAGGCGTGCATGAGATGCATACACGTGCGTGTGTAATGTTACGTGTGTGTCGGTGGGCACTCAGTCGCTCGTCTGTCTGTACGTGGGCGCCTCCGTGCGCTTCTTCGCGTTAATTAAGGGAAATTTGTCGGGAACGCGACTCGCAATAATTATCTCCACGCGCTCCTCCTTCTCCTCTTCCTCCTCGTTGCCGTCGTTGCGGATGTTACCGTCGAGGGCCCTCACTCGTTTTCCGTGATCGATAATAATAAGGAGAGTTGCGAAGAGTCGTTGGGCACCGGACAACATGCGCTGACCCAAATATATATATATCCAGCAATAATTAAGCGTTTCCGCACATCGAGCAAACGACATTTCGATTTTAACGAATATTCTCTGAATAAAATCTCTAGTACTCTCCTCGATTCGTCGATCTCACGATTCCTCCGTCGCGAAAAGTAAGATAAATTATTTTCCAGCCGTGGAAACCCTTCCCCCTCGATGTCAAGCATGAGCGAAACCGGACGATACGCCGAGGAGAACACCGAGTTCTCCCTGGCGAGGCGGTTCTCGCGCGGAACTCGGCGTATAATCCGTTTTTCTCGTATCCGCGCGACGTCTAGCCATTATCGAGCCGCTACGAGCTCGCCGATCGACGCCAGGCGGTTTATCGGCTTCGCCGAGATCGCCGTGAGAATTTTAAGGCGCCCGCTCGACGTGCCCGTCTTTAGGAGTTCGACTTTTTCCCGGGACCCAGGCCTTCTCGGATGAGCAGCGCGAGCACGGCGTTTGATCTCGAGCTGCATGCTAATGGAACACGCGGCCGCCGCGGTTGAGCGTGTGCTGCATTAGCGGTGCATCGGGTAAAACGTTTAAACCCTTAACCGTATTTATAGCGGCGCTCCGCGTCGTTCGAGGCGTTTGTGTCGCGCCATTCCGCCGGGCATGATCGTCGCCGTTAATCCCCATCGACTGTACGCCCATCTCGGCTTTACCCGCGAAACGTAATTTTCACTTTGACAATGCGTGCCGAGAGAAATTTCCACCGACGAGAGAAATAAAGAAGGAAAAAAACGACAGAAATGACGGCGGTATTGAGTTCTGATCGACGCGTAAACACACGAGGCTGAAACGCGTCGAGGCCTCGGTTAATATTGGGTCATTAAGTATGAAACTTTACAAATAGAACATAAACTTTTGCATTTTTTGGCACATGGACATGATTTATTTTCAATCGAAGTATGCGCCCATGTTATCTACACGCTTCTGCCATTTTAGTGGTAGTTGGTCTATGCCTCTACTATAGAAGCCAGGAGTACGGGAATCGATGAAGTCGCGGAAGGCTGTTTCGACTGCCTGTTGAGAATTGAACAATTTTCCCACCAACAAGTTGTCCAAATTCCGGAAGAAGTGATAGTCGGTAGGTGATAGATCTGGTGAATATGGTGGATGACGGAGAGTTTCCAATTCCAACTCCCGTAGCTTTGCCACGGTCAGTCGTGCAGTGTGCGGTCGAGCATTATCATGCAACAGGATTGGCATTGACCGATTGACCAATTTCGGTTGTTTAATAGCAAGTTGTTGCATCATTTCGTCCAGTTGCTTGCAATATACTTCAGCCGTTATCGATGTACCAGGTTTCATAAAGTTGTAGTAGATAACACCTGACCTGGACCACCAAACAGTCACCATAAGCTTCTTCTGTGTAATGTTGGGTTTTGCGTGATGTCTCGGTGGTTCATCAGCGTTCAACCACTGATGTGAGCGTTTACGATTGTCGTAGAGTATCCACTTTTCATCGCAGGTCACAATTCGATTCAAAAAAGATTCATTTTTGTGACGGGAAAGCAAAGAAAGGGAAGCCTCTAGACGTTGCGCCTGCTGCGCATCGGTCAATTCGTACAGGACCCATTTGTCCAACTTCTTTATCTTACCAATTGCAGCTAAATGAACCAATATGATGGGTATGGAAACATTGAATATCGATGCCAATTCACGTGTACTTTGAGATGGATCGGACTCTACTACGGCTCTCAAGTGATCATTATCCACCTTCGTCTTTGGTCTTCCACGTGGCTCATTAGCGAGGCTGAAATCTCCATCTCTGAAGTTTTTGAACCAATTGCCCACCGTTGCTTTAGTAGTTGAACCTTCACCAAATACAGCGTTGATATTACGAGCTGTCTCCGACACTGTGGTTCCACGGCGGAACTCATATTCATAAATCACACGAATTTTGGACTTTTCCATAGTTCTATAAAAAAGAATCCACCAATAAAACTAATGAAGATATTTGAACAAACAAATATGACATTTGAAGAGCGAACATACATCTATCACACTAACCTAACCTGATACTGACGTTTGGCGCCAAATTTGAGATAACAAATGTTAAAGATGGCGCTTTTACATTTGTAAAGTTTCATACTTAATAACCCAATATTAACCGCGCGGCGGGAACGAGCGTGTGACAAGGCGAAAAAGTTCTCGCCATACGCGGCCGTGTTTCTACCTGCGTCGCGCGACTTGGGGTGCCGGATAAAAATAGCACGGCCACTGAAATAATTATACTCCATGATTGCGATCTCCGGACCCGGATGGAGCGCGATTAGCGTGTGTCCCCGCGTTCCCCGCGGTTGATCGTTATTAATATTCTACGGGCGGCGCGCTCCCTGCCATTCCTTGGCGTCCCCGAGACTACGCACAACCGACGTATTCTCTACCTGGTTCTTCCGCCGCGAGGTTACCAATTCCGCGTGAGAGCCAGCAGTCCTCGAGAATTTCCAGAAAACCACCGGATACAAAGAACCAAGTCTCTCGGCCGTCGCTCGGCGAAGGTTCAATACGGCGCAATTACTAGCGTCCCGAACGGATTTCGCGCGTATTCGACATCGACATCCGTACTGGAATTCACTCCGAATTCCCCGCAACAGTTTAACCGAACGTCACGTACCAGGAGGAAAAGAAAAGAGACTATGCTTTGGCTCTCGGGAAGTTTCGCAGCGGTGGAAACGTCTCGAGGGAAATTGCGCCTCGAACAGCAAGATAACGAAGCTTCTTTACGCAATTCCGCGATACGGATTAACGAACATTTTTAATGCACCGCGGCGCTTTGTTACGCAAAGAGAAGCGAACGCGCAGGAACGCCGGAGCGAGTAGTAATTAAAAAGTTTTAACTCCCGCGGTCGCGGGAGTTTATTACACGACGCGGTGTGTCGAGGTTGTCGCCGGCGTGGTTTTTCCTCCGCTGCAAAAGGACTGGCGAAAACGCCAATACGAGGATATGCGTGCTTGACGAGCTTGAGAGTCGAGCGAGCCTCGGACTCGAGAGTTCTCGTCCTGCTCGTCGTGGTTCCTCTTCCATTTAACGCCGCGGACGGACGCGCCATCGATCTCCGGAGGACAGTTTGCTTGGCGACCAAGAGCCGGCACCGCGATCGTACACAATGGCCTCGGTAGACCTGTGAATAACGGATCTCCCCATCAAAAATTCCGTTTGTTCCCGTATCCTGCCGCTATACAGTCCCGCTCCGGTGCTCTCTTTTTCGCTCGCCCCATAAGCGACGCGGATCGGGGCTGACACACCGTACGTGTTCCTCGCGGCTTCTTGCCGACACGTTCCTCCTCGTGTATTAGTTATGAGCGTTCTGTGGCAGTGGTACGCGTATCCGATAGATCCCTTTGTATAATACCTTGCGACTGGAGGCACTCAAACCGATTAACCGGGGAACCTCGAGGAAGCGAATCGAGATCATCGTCACGTTGGGAGAAAAAAAAGCTAGGTGAAGATCGAAGGGGAACACGATTGGAAACCTCCGATGGTCGCATCGGCGACCGGAGTTCGGCTATTTGCACCTCCGTAGGACGAGGACGAGCGAAGAGGAGAGGCGAGACAAGAGTGGAAAAAAGGAATCGCTCGTCGGCGACGACGGGGTCGCAAAAGGCAGAGCGGATGGAATTAAAGGTGAACGACGGAGGTGTGCCTATGTATGTTTAATCGCGATCGAGTATTCCGTTTGGAGAGGGCACGTGGAACGAGAGAGGGCCCCTCGGACGTAGGATGGAGAACACGAATGGAAGGTCCGCGCGGCGGTCGGCGCGGGCCGATATGTAATTTTCTCCCTTGCGCTTCCTCCCTTTACGCCCTTCCGTACCCCTCTGCATCCCTTCCCGGTACCTCGGGCGGTATCCCCGTAAAATGTTGCTCGGCTTATAAAATTTCACCGCGAGGAGGACACGCACTTGTGAATTACCGGGTGCGACGGTGCGATCGCTCAAATTATACAGAACCACGGGAGCCCCTTAACTGCCCGTTGCGATGACCGCGCAAAAGAGGGAGAGAGAAGCTCTTGTAAAATGTAAGCGATGAAAGGACTCTTCATCGACATAAGTGACGAGGAAACGATGATCGCATCGCCGAGTTAATGAAACGTTAGAAACCGAAAACCCCGCTCATTGAGTCACACTCGTTTGCATCGAATAGTTTCATTGACCTTGTTGATTTCGAAAACAACAGTCGTGAAAAGACAGTCGTTATTCCCAATCGCTACAATTATTTGTGCTTATCGAAAATACTGATCTTTCGTGTTGATCAAAACATTTCGGTTAATTCGACGTTGCACGAGATGACGCGCAGAATGGAATGACTTTTTGGAGGATCGAAAGATTGAGAGCGTCCGTGGATAATGCTGATTTAGTCGGCGCGTTGTCAACGACACGCGGAATCGAGCCTGTCGTGCGTCATGCAACATTAATGTCCCTCTTTGGATTACACACCGCATCGGCGATGTGTCACGCTGAAAGCAGAGAGCTCAGCCAGAGAACAGGACCGCCTTAACGATTGATTTAAGCCTATACCGTTAAAAATTGTGCGTCCATATGTTAAAATTTTCTTGTGTTGCCATGTTTTGATTACTACTTCAATGTAAAATTAACATACAACTGATATGTTATTATTTTTATAACAATTTTATATGTTACATTAATGTTAACTTCATAACTTAACATTTTGTGTATGTCTCTTAGAAATGGAATATTATTTCAAATGCTTTTAACACAATAATTTTAAACAATCAACATGTCACACAGTCAGTTTAACATTCTAAAAGAAGTTAAAGTAAATCTTCAAACAATCATGAACTTTGACATATAAAATAATCAAATTTACTAAAATTTAATGTTTCTATCAAAAATAATTTAAGTTGAAATAATTACTACCATGTGTTAATATAACATAAAAAGTAAATGTTCATATTGTACGAACGAAAATGTTCTATCAACTTTTCTGATGAATTATTGTAACTTCTCTTCCATGTAGTTTTCAATTACTTTGTATGTTATTTTTACATCACACTTAAAGTTACAATAACAAAAATAAATGTAAAGTATTGTGTTAATTACTTAACATTTCTAGTTTGTCAAGAAGTAACATATGACGAATGAGTTACTTTAACTTAAAATTTAGAGTGGACTTTCTGGGACATGCCAAAAATGTTAAAATTAATATTTTATTTTTTACTGTGTACCATACAGTTCTTAAATACAATTTGCCATCTTTTTCATCACCGACATAATGTGAAAATTACCGAGGAAACAGCATTATCTTACTTAAAACAAACATATCGTTGTTAAATCTTGCAGCAGAAATTTTTATAGTTTTGTTAAATTATATAACGCGGTCTCTCTTTCTTTCTCTCTTTCTGCTTTGAGAATCAATTTTTATCATTTCTGATAACACGAAAAGTGCATTATATCACTGAGCCACTGATGGACCATCAGGATCTCGATGTCCCAAAGACGGTCCCGGTTCTCCATTTGCATAGTGAAATCTCCGTCTCTCTCTGTCTTCCTCTCTTCCTTCTCGAACGTCCGCCAGCGGCCGCGATCAATCACGCTCCACGCCGTCGGCGCGGGTAAGATTTAAGCATTTTGTTAAAGGAATGGCGGTGCTTAGAGAGAAATGTGTTCGCGTCGCCGCGCGCCGATATCGGAGCGCCAAATAAATACTTCTCGTGTACCGGGACGGTGTAAGCTTCTTAAGCCGTGTACCTCGCGACACGTGAATAATCACGGGAGGGACTGCATGAAGAACTCTCGCAGGGAATACCGAATACGAGAGCCGAGTCGTTTGGCCAAACTAGTTTTCACGGCTGAGACACGGTCGCGGTGTCGTCGCAACAAAATCGGGGGCTTCTCAACACGCGTTTGCCTAGCGAGGAAAAATCGCAAATGCGACGACGACACTTGATTCTGCGATAAAAATGAAAACCTTCGTCACTCGCGATTCGGGACACCGAATTCCGTCTCGAAAGTCGCGCGCGGGTTTCTCGCCGCGGTCGTAATCGTAATGGCCGTCGTTCGTGCTGATCCGCGAGGGTTTAAAGTTTAAAGTTTTAAAGGCGCGGAAGCAAGTCGGGGCTGCGATCGGAGTATTTTATTCAGGGCGTTCGATCAGGGGGAAATTTTCCTGCCCCTCGAGAAGCCGTAGCTGAGTCGGCAAGCGTCGATACCGAGGGGGGGAAAACGGGACCCCGGCCGATCTATTATAAATGCGAGCGATTCTTGCCGCGCGAATTGCCGGGGATTAAGCTCGTCGAATCTCCTCGACGCTTCTCCGATCGTTTGCGCGACGTTCTCGCGACGATAAGAAATTCACGAGGCACGTTAAGCGGCGCGGAATCGCGCGGCTTAACGTCGAGGCGAGGAAAGGTCAGGAAACGAGATTTCTCGCGAATGCGCGCCGGGACTACCTCAACGGCGAGCAAACGAAAAAGTTGAATCGAGAGAAATTGGAACGTTAATCGTCGGATTCAGTGTCGTTGCGTGCCACTTGCACTCCGTTGCGCAACAAGAACGATTCTCGCAAACCGCAGAGATCGTTGGGGATTCGTATGGGCTGTTTGCGCGAGATAATCAGACACGAAACCCCGCAATAACGAGCCGGCTATTAAGACCTGACACGTTCCACACAATAGACGGGGCAAACGAGGGAACCGGCGGGGGAGAAATAAAAAAACTGCAAAAAAGAGGAGATGAGAAAAAAGCGTTTAACAAACCGGCGGATTTTTATAAACGATTTTTTTAACCGCGCGACCGAAGCCCACGAATCGTGTTCACGCCGTGGAAAAAAAAATATAATGCAGCAGTACATGAAAGGGAACCGCTGATGCGCGTGTAACGGCATTTTTCGTTTCACTTAACGTTTAACTAAATTCGGAGGGAGAAAAATAAAATGCACTGCGAAATTGTCCCGTGATATTTAATTTAATCCAATCACGCTTTATAATCCAAGAATAAAAAAACGACTCCGCGCGGTAAAACGCACTTCGTTAACGGCTAATTCTATCTTCGCCCGTTGCAATTTTGCGTCAGAATGCGTCCGTGCAAACACCCCTCCCCCTCTCCCCCACTCTCGCCAGGAAATTAATTAATTTTTTTCATTAATTATCATTTGTCGTCATTTCGCTATTTTTCGTCAGTCGTCATTCGGTTACTCATCGGCGCGAGTTCCGCTGCGACGAAGCTGCGAGAGTGCCATTCTCTCGTGCGTCACGCCGCCACTTTCGGGATTCCGCAATTTGCTCCCTCCAACAGCCCAGTACCTTCTCCTCCTCCACCACCAACCCCCTTTCGCCCGTCCATTTCCATCGTCCAGTCCGGAGCCTAAACTATCAGCGAAACGAGGCAAGAAGGCGCATTAATAATACGATCTCGTCGGTCATTCCACCGAGGCCGACGGACGGACAGGAACGGTGTTAGGAACCGCATTTTTCAAGTCATGCCTGTTAATGCAGCGAACAAGGGACCGAACGAGGGGCCCGGACGGACCCCAATGGTGTACGCACCGAGGGGCAACACGACGGGACGGTGCCCCGAAAAAATTCATTACGTCAATTCTGCTCGGCGACGAATCGTCGATTCCTGGGAATCGGCGACTCGCCAGTGATTGCCGGCTAATTGCACGCGTATTCTTCATGTCACGAGCGGATCTGCGCGGCCGCTCTGATTGCATCGCGCGGTGCGCGAGTGCAAGAAAATGCCGAGGGAATGCTGGGCGAGACGAATGGGCTGACACGCAACAGCCATCATAGAGCCATTGAACGAACGGCAACCGGCAATCTGGTCACTGCAAGATAGCGTAGTGTCGCATTTTGCGTCCTTCGCCGGTGCCCTTCTTTCGCTGCTCCCGAATGATTTACGAGGCGATACCATTTCGAAACACCATGCCAATGTGTTTCGTTCAGATAGCCGCAATTACATATTTCTCTGTACCATCAGAGATTCCTCCTTTCAGCGTGAGAGCGTGTGTGCCCCCTGCCCCCTGCCCCTCGCGCGCAGCATCCGCGGTGCTTGCTTGCGACAAGCATGATTGGCAATGATCCAGCAAGGTGTCGATTCAAGGCCACGCATATGGCGTTCTCCAGCGTCTCGCCCTGGGCCTCTCTCTCTTTCTCTCTCTCTTGGCCCCTCTCAATGCCCTCCGCATGGGCGTGACGCGTGACGTCATTGCGTTCATGCGAGCCATTGTAACGTGACGGAATGACAGGAAAATTTACACGCCTGGGATAGGTCGGCGTAATGGGCCGCAGCCCTCGTTGCAACGAAAATTCCAACCGCCGTTCACGTGATCAGCACGGAGATATCGGAGGCCTCTCGGCGCAGGCATCGCTCTGCCTCTCGAAAATTTTTACAACGGGTCAGCATCTGTGGAAATTCGTGAAACTCGACTGTTGTGCCTGGCCATTTTTTCTGACAGCTTGTAAAACCGTCATAAAGCTCGTTCGTGCTTTTCCGGTGGATACTCCAACCGCGTACCCGTAATACCCGTCTCTCCTCGTAATACACCGTTAAAAATTGTGCGTCCATATGTTAAAATTTTCTTGTGTTGCCATGTTTTGATTACTACTTCAATGTAAAATTAACATACAACTGATATGTTATTATTTTTATAACAATTTTATATGTTACATTAATGTTAACTTCATAACTTAACATTTTGTGTATGTCTCTTAGAAATGGAATATTATTTCAAATGCTTTTAACACAATAATTTTAAACAATCAACATGTCACAAAGTCAGTTTAACATTCTAAAAGAAGTTAAAGTAAATCTTCAAACAATCATGAACTTTGACATATAAAATAATCAAATTTACTAAAATTTAATGTTTCTATCAAAAATAATTTAAGTTGAAATAATTACTATCATGTGTTAATATAACATAAAAAGTAAATGTTCATATTGTACGAACGAAAATGTTCTATCAACTTTTCTGATGAGTTATTGTAACTTCTCTTCCATGTAGTTTTCAATTACTTTGTATGTTATTTTTACATCACACTTAAAGTTACAATAACAAAACTAAATGTAAAGTATTGTGTTAATTACTTAACATTTCTAGTTTGTCAAGAAGTAACATATGACGAATGAGGTACTTTAACTTAAAATTTAGAGTGGACTTTCTGGGACATGCCAAAAATATTAAAATTAACATTTTATTTTTTACTGTGTACGAAACTTTAATTCACGCAGGTAGTCTCCTCCGTCCATGTCGATGATCGATGAAGAGGGAGATCTCGCGCGCGAGCTATTGTCTCGCAGCATCCCGAGTTAGTCTGGCGCTCCCGGAGCATTCGCGGGAGAGAAAGAGAAGGAGAGAGCGAGAGAGCCGCACCTCGTCGGTCTGCGTCATGAAATGGAGATCGCGACGCGCGATCACGCCTCTCTTTGGCGCCCACAGTCATTGTCTCGGAACGACGAGCGAGGTTTGTGGCAGGAGAAAGAGAAAAAGAGAGAGATAGATAGATAGAGATGGAGAGTTCATCGTGATCCGGATCGATCGGGGCCTCTATAATCATCCTGACGCGAAACAATGACGTTTGCAAGACGCGCGAGAGCGTCGCGCGTCCATGAATATTCAACGGTCATCCCGCCTGGACCGAACGCGCTATATAAATAATATAATTGAGTTGTACAGGGTGGCGCGACAACACTGTCGTCGCTCGTCTCGATTACCGGAATATCAAGGCGCAAAGTACGAGGGGAACGATGATTATTACGTCGGTTATATGGGGAACGACGACAGTTACGATGTTGCAGTTTCTGAATCAAGGAGAATTAACGTTAAAATGTGTATTAATAATTTCGCGACCAACGACAATACGGTAACGACCGGCAAATAACTGGTGACATTATATTTCATCCGCGGCAAAGTGCAGAGAGAGAGAGACAGATGCGCCGAGAAACAGGACGACGTTAACGAGGTTGCCGTCTTGATAAAGTCGGCGTCAAAAATTAAAACTTGAAAGCAAACGAATTTCCGCGCACCTTTGACGCCGCGTCGCGTCCGCGTTCTCTGGCATTTATTTCACGCATTTTTTCCTGCGACGCGTTTCTCGCTTCTTTCGCGGCGAGAAATTAACGAGGGAATATTACATTTTCAAAGGATCCTGGGGGCCAACGAGGGCACCGCGAGCACAGCGGCGACACGCTGAAGAAACCGAGAAAGAGGAGGAACCCGAGCGAACGTACGAGCGGTTTGCCGCTTTATTCGCGCCACGATTTCGTGCTGTAATCGGAAATCTCAACGACGGCGTTAATGTACGTTAAACGCGAAAGCGAGCTTCCATGTGCCTGGCTAAATCTAAGACGACCGTAAAACTATATAGCCTACACGAGGCAGAGTGAAATTTGCGATGCATTTCAAGGGGAAGGCGTTCCCGGTTATTTTTACACGCGGAAAAAGTCTTATTTTTCTTAATGATACACGATCATGTAGCACGAATTAATTCGCTTTCTCACCCAAATCATTTTGGGTAATTATTTAGATTAACGGAGCAACCTCGAATGACCTTGACCTTGACATATGTTGTCACGGTCACCCTCCTGAGTGACCTTCAAAAGGTTTTAGCCGTCGCTCATTGTTTATTAAAAAGTTATTAACAAAAGAAGTTTCGAAAATATAGTAGTTATTTTGAATATTGAAAGACATAACCGACGAATATGAACGAAGGAAGGAAAGTGATTTAACCTAACCTAATCTAATCTAACCTGGTTAGGTTAGGTTAGGTTATATTTTCCGAAACTGGAGCCCGGACACATATACGCTCGTTTTTCAACCCGCTTCGCGGGAGGGCGGGGGGAAGGGGCTTCGCCCTCCCGCGAAGCGGGCTGAAAAACGAGCGTATGTGTCCGGGGCTCCAGTTTCGGAAAATATAACCTAACCCAAACCTATTTCTCATTTAAAGGTAAAATTCCATCAAATATACTCTTTCGTAAACGTATATGATATCGTAAAATTATGCTCTATTCATTAAACTTTTTTGTTAATAACTTTTTAACAAACAACGAGCGACGGGTGAAACCTAGTGCGGGTTATTCGGGAAGGTGACTTTTGTAATATGTGTCAAACTCAAGTCCTTGCTTCGCGTGGACAGTTGAAAATTCGTGCAAAATCATTAAACTTCTTTTGTTAATAACTTTTTAATAAACAATGAGCGACGGCTAAAATCTTTTGAAGGTCACTCAGGAGGGTGACCTCTATAATATATGTCAAGGTCAAGGTCATCCGAGGTTGCTCCGTTAAACTAAATAATTACCTCATTTTGTTAATTTTTCCATCGTTGAATCGATCACGTTGCCAGCCAGAGGATTAATTTGAAAAAATGTACACGTACGCGCGCGCGCGCCCACGAGATGAAGGAGCAAAACACGGAGATAAAGGCGACGATCGTGTGGGCCATCGTAGAAAACGCGATCCACGTGGCGCCGACGTCATACCAACAAGGTCCACGAGCGCGGTACCGACGATCGACGTGTCCAATTTACATGTGAATCACGCGCGCCTCGCGGCCGATCCGCTTGTACCCGCTTCGCGCATCGAGGCGAACAAAATTCCCGGGACCCATCGTAAATCGCGGCCGGGGCCGGACGGCCGCAATTTTCGGGTGACACACACCTCTCTCTTTCTCTTTTCCTCTTTCCTCTCGTTTCGGCTACGCCACTGAACGCGCGCGCGCGCGCGCGTGCGGGACCGAAGAGTGCGATGGTGTGTGTGGTAGTTCGTCCAGGTGATTACGCTGTCGCTCGGGGCCCGATCCCGCCGCCACCTCCTCACCTCCGCCCCGTCCGACCCTTCAACACACCGGCGAGGGACCGCAAATACGCACGCAGCGCGTATGTGTGAGTGCGTGTGACGAAGAACCGACTGGACCACCTTACGTCTTCAAACCGTGAAGAGGGCCCCGGACGAGACGGGCGCGGGCAGGGGGCACGACTAAGGTGTGAGGCGGATGGAGGAGGGTGAGAAGGGGGAGACTCATCTCGCAGCAATCGCTTTGGTCACGCCAACGTCGCGGACCCTCTCTCCCGCTTTAATCAGGTGTTAAATACGAGCGCATCGTTGCGCATCTCTCGAGAGTGTTCCCGCTACTTTTAATCGCGAGAGACATCGAGAGTGAAGAAGAAGAAGAGAGATGCTTTCTTACTCTTCCCTCTCTCTTTCTCCTTTCATGTTCAGTCCGTCTCTATTTCTTTTTTTTCGTTCTTTCTTGTCGTCGGTTCAAACACCTCCACACTTTTCGGAGCAGTCGCGATGGCCAACAGTGAGAAGACGTGATGCAAGGGGACCTGAAAGTCGGGCCCACGCGACAGGTGGGCCCGAACCGATCGCTCGTTAACCGGCGCAGAACGGTCTCGGTCGAACGGGCGAAAAGGGATCCCAAATGAACGTTGATGAACGGGGCGAAACGTTGATCATCGAGATGCACGAGACAGTTCTCATCGAGAATCGATGCCGTGTCTGCGTCACTCGGTAATAATAAACCTGTCCGTGAATCGCCACGTTGGCCGCTCGCCCGTGTCGCGTGTCCGCTCGCTAGAAACGCGAGGAGAACTTACGGCATCGTGAGCAACCGCCGGTGGCTGATTGCGCGGCTGATCAGATTGGAACTGGCAGAGATCGAGCTTCCAGAAGTACCGGAGTCGCGCGTGTAGCACGACACGCGAGGTCACGCGACACACGCGGCTGCAGAGGAGGTGGTGAGTAGTCGAGCCTGAGGCGCCTCCACGAGACGAGAAGGGAGGACGCCCCGCGGCGGCCGACTCGTCCGAGTTCGATCATGACGATGGTGCGAGGCGTGGAGGGAACAGGCAGGCAGGCAGACAGGTATGCACTGGCAAAGGTGCGCAGGAGGAAAGACGAAGAGAGGCGAGGCAGAGGAAAGGAGCCAGTCAGCCAGTCAGTCAGCCACCCAGTCCGCCAGTCAACCAGCCAGTCCGTCAGTCAAGCCGTCGCGGCTCGTTCTCCGTCACTCGTTCGCTCACTTACTCGCTCGCTACTCTCGGTGTGTTAATTAGTTAAGGTTGTTGGTCGGGGACTAAATTACACCTCCGGAGCTACTCAAAGGAAGCAATTACTGGTGGCGCAGCCCCGGAGGGGGAGTCGTGAGGCTCGCGAGGAGGCGCAGCGCGACCGTGATGGAACGACCGGGAGAGTACGTGGGAGAAAGAGAGAGCGAGAAGAAGGAGACGAACTAGCGAGCGAGCGAGTCGACCGACCAGTCAGCCCGTCGAGCGAGCTAGCTGGCTAGCTAGCGTGGCTCGATGAGCCGCCAGTGCAGAAGCGGCTGTCGTCTTCTGCTTCTGCCACCAACGGTAGGAGCGAGTAACGCGCGCAGTGGCGTTTTCCTGTCGATGCGTCCCGATGCACGCGCGGCGTACACGTGAGTCGCTCGCTCGCTCGCTCTCTCACCGTGGCCACTTTTATGTTCAACGACCCGCCGTCCCTTGTTCTTCAGCGCCGTCACCGTCGTCGTCGTCTTCTTCTTCGTTCCCTCCAAGCCGGCTAGCTCGCCTCTCGTTTGAGTACACAACCGACATACCGCTGCCCTACCGCAAGTCCCGCTCGTAAAACCGGGTCAGAGCGCGTAAAATCGCGTCGCTGCGAATCACTTTGCATCGCGACCAGCGAGATTTTAGAGTCGTTTGATACCTAAGAAAGCGTGATGTTTCTCTACGATAGCGACACGACGGCAGATTTTTATGTTTACCGTTACGGCCGTGCAAATCAGTCGTCTTTACAACGAACGCGCCCATCAAAGTCGAGGCTGAAATCACTCGAGAGATTGGTGTTATTTCAGTATTTGGTAAAATGTACCATCCATCAGGGGGCCATTCAGCGTTCATTGTGGGACGCGTTTCGGTCTGAAGAGCGACAATACGCCTGGCTCCACGCGAGAACTTTCTCCGCGCGTTCGATAATGGTCACGATGGTGGATGAAGAAGAAACGAAGAATTGCCGAGGATTTATTAGAGGGCACAATCACGATGCCCCGATTGGAGCCGCGTGCAAGATGATACCCTCCTCATCAGCTTCATCTCGCTCTCTCGCGTCTCGATCGATACCGCATACCCGCTCGCGCACGCACGTACACGCGCGATCGGCAAATAAAAATCAGCGGCGAATCTCCTCATTCTGCCGAAGCGAGAACGAGTGCTTATACACCGTAATCTTGTTTCACTCGATTCCTTAATTCATAATTGCACGGTCTTGCTGTCCGCGCTGATTGTAAATTACAGTTATTCCACCCCCGATTTCGTCTTGGCCCGTTAATAAAGCTCCGGCTGTCGTAAAACGGATCGATCGCGCGCGTGACGAGTGTGGAGCTCGCAGGTTCTTGGCGGGAAACCGAAGGGAGATCTTCAGACAAGTGTCTCACACCGAGACTTTTCGAACTGACGAGCAACTCATTCAATTCGCACGCCATTTACCTATACAGATGCAGCATAATGTTTCACACGTTCCAAGTAATAGTAATAACAAATTCGTGAATTAATGCTGAATGAAGGTGAATATTTTTTGGAGGCGAAAGCGAGCCAACCAGCGCGGCTTAGCGGACTGCGAACGTGGAGGAACAGTTTTCTGGGACGGAGGGACTCGGGGAATCGAGAAACGCGATATGGACCGCGCGATGCGGCTTCAGATATTTCGTGGTAACGGCAAAACCCCATGTGGTAACGCACCGGCCAGTCATGGCCTCCAAGTGAACAACTTCCACTTCGTGCGCGGTGGTTTCGAGACCGAATGCAACGTCGGAGAGTTCCTAGAAGCCCGGGGTCTTTAAGGACCGGCCCTCCACCCTCTCTCTCGCTTCTTTCCACCTCCGGTTCCCGCTCTCCTCTCGGGATACAATGCGTGTTCCGTTTTCGGATCCCTGCCGTACCTCAGCTCGCCCGAGTGTCCTTTCCGTTGCCGCATACTTTCGACGTGTCCCCGTGGACTTGTACTTTGGAAATGTCTAACGTTTTCAAATATCTCGTTTCTTTAAACACGCGAAAATAATGTTGCAACCTACAGGAAATTACAGGGTGACAAGTATTGTTTAGGCAGAGAAAAAGTTGAATTTCGCGAGCAGAAGTTGTGTGGGGGCGCTGCTAGTCTGCCAGTGAGATAGTCATACAAAAGGTAAACAATAGACAGAGTTTGGCTTCATTTACACTATGGCGTGCAAACAGCAATATTCGATTGAAGACCGCATTTTCTCGTGAAAACTTATTATAAAGTAGGTGAAAACATCACAGAATTGCTCCGCAAGTGGTCCACAGCATTGAAGAACCGGCCAAAACCATCTCGGAGTACAATCATCAATTTAATACACAAATTTGAAGAAACTGGTTCTGTCCTTGATGCCTATACGGGAAATGTTGGGCCAAAAGTTACTGCAAGGACAGAAGAAACTATCGAGAGAGCCCGAGCCATAATCGACGAGAGTCCATCAACATCCTGCCGTCAATTAGCCAGCCAACTCGAAGTGAGCAGAGAGACTGCAAGAAAAATCATGAAAAAGGACTTGTCTTTGTTTCCATACAAAATCCAGACAATGCAGCACCTCAACGAAGCTTCAATAACTCAAAGACTGGACTTCGCCAACACATTCATTGACCAATATGATAATGGCCAGATCGATCCCAACTTTATTTGGTTCAGTGACGAGGCCCATTTCTGGCTGGATGGCTATGTCAATCGCCAGAATTACCGTTTTTGGGGCTCAGAGAAACCACAATTCTCAATAACAAAATCTCTTCACCCTCAAAGTCACAGTTTGGGCTGCCTTATGTGGTCAAATGATTCTCGGTCCATTTTTTATTGAAGGAACTGTGACTACAGCTCGATACAAAGCTCTTCTTCAAGAGGAATTTGTCCCGAAGATTCAAGAATTAGGTATGGTTGGGATTATTGGTTCCAACAGGATGGAGCACCCCCTCACAGAACGCGGGTTGTTTTTGATACGCTCTTTTCGACATTCAAAACAAATGTCATAGCCTTAGGCTACCCAAATCACTATCCCGACAGCATGCACTGGCCTCCATACTCCCCGGACTTGAGTCCGCTTGATTTTTTTCTTTGGGGCTACATTAAAGATAAGGTCTATTACGAGGCCCCAAAAACAACTGATGACCTCAAAACAGCCATTGTTAACGCTTTTGATAGCCTCCATAGTGATATTTTGCCGAAGGTCATCGATAACTTTATCATGCGTCTTCGTCATGTCATCGCCTCCGAAGGCAGTCACTTCGAAAACTTCATCAATTGATTGCCTTTTATTTCAAGTAGACAATTGAGAAGTTGTATCTTTCTATCTCTTATCGTTCCCTTTAAATAAAACTTTTTGTTTGTCTAAACAATAATTGTCACCCTGTATATTAGATGCGTGAATAAATTCTATTTCCGGTAATAATAGATTAAATATTAATAGCGAATAAGAGTGATTTGTACCTAATGCAAACCATATTGCGCCGTATCGCGTCGAATCGCTTATCCGAAGCGATAATATCGAAGAATTCTATTTTTCCTATTCCGTAGAATAAACTTTTCGATTGCGACCGAGGCGTCGCGCCCAATCGTCGATGAAGAAGAGAAAAGGAGGGCGAAAGAAAAACCGGCCGACGGCCTGAGGGCCGGGACAATGAGGGTGGGTGCTTGATTTGTTCCGGCGCCTGTTCGCGAGGCGCGACGACGACGCTGCCCGGATTATGCCCGGAAGTCTTTTCTCCGTCCGTGCCGTTGGTGTGTCTGCCCCCGCGTCCGCCACCCTCTTCGTCCGGTGCGAAAACGCGCGTGGTTATCGCGCGGCCTCGAGCGAGTCTCCTGCGAGGTGCATCGGCGACCACCTACTGCCATAACTCGAGGCGATCCCCCCGTGTCCCCTCGACAGCAACTGCCAACAACCACGACGGCGACATGGATGTGGCGGCATCCTCGTCGTCATCCTCGTCACCGCCGTGGACTGGCGCATTGTGTACGGAGGACGTGTCGCCCCTTTCTTCGTCGACCCCCCTCGGCAGAGACGCTCTCGTGGAAAACGCGAATGACGGCCGCGCGCGAACACCAGCCCGGGGGAATATTAAAAGCGCTTGTGGATAGGTGCGGAGAGGAGGACGGACGGAGAACGCCGATGGCATCCGCCGACGCCGCCGCCCGACGCGTAAGCGTTGACGAGTAACGAGCCCTCCGGATGTGTGTCATCACTTCGCTCGGAGATTCGTGGATGAATGTAAGGGAAACGCGATGGCTTCAAGATGGCTACTTATGCGCGAGGGTGGAAAACGACCGCTGCGATCGCCGAGCAGAATAATACCTCCCCCTCGTGCCCTTATATTATTTCCTCCTTTTTTTGTTCAATTTTTGTAAAAAATTCATATTCATTTTGCGTGCGTATTCACTTGCCGCATAATCGCGTGCAGACTCTTGATGATGCTCTCGTTAGCCGGCTGCGTGTTTGCTGTCCGCGCCAACGATTCCGGTAAAGGGTCCCGACTTCCTCTCGCGGCCGATCCCCGGGGGACCGATAAATGTCGATCCTCGAGAAAGCCGCCCCCCAATATGGCCACGACACGTGTCACGATGTCGCGCGGCGACATCGACCGGATGCTCGTTGAGCGGCCGTGACAGCGAGAAAACGTCAGTTTAGCTCGCCGTGCCCCCGGGTATGTACCACCTCGCGGAATAACGCGGTTGTCACGGCAGCATCCCTTGATTCCAGATCCGTTCGAGTTCATAATAATTTCAACGGCGGCGCAGGCTGGCTCTTTAGGGGTTGACGCGATAAATAATCGACGAGGAATTGAGATACGCACGCGACGTGCAACGTTAAAAAAAACAGAAGAGGACAGAACGGGGTAATTACAGCGCGCACCCCGTTATTTTTCAATACGTCACGAATATGCCGGACATTCACGGTCGACGCTTTGTCGCGGTTTCGCGGACGCGATAGTGGAGATTTAACGCAACCCGTTGTGCATTTTAACCGGCCGCAACCGCAACGAAGCTGAAAATCACGCGCGTGCCCGCAGCATTTGTTTAAAACGGCGATCGATCTCCAATATGTTCCCCCGGACAAGTATTCGCGTCAAATCATCTATGATCCTCGCCCGAAATTTGCTCGTTCTCCGCGAGAACGGACGCGATCCGGTGCAGCGTAGCACCTCTGAGACTGACGTTACGAACGGAGACCGGGACGCGTCCTTGACGCACCGATCGGGGGAGCATCGGGGTCCTGAATTCCCTCACGACGGCGCGCTTACGCAGAGAGGGATCGAGGTGAGGGAACGAGCGAGGCGAGGCGTAGGCAAAGCAGCCGTAATAATGGACGAGAAAACGAGACGCGGACGAGTCAGCGCAGGCAAGAGAGGAAGAGAAAGAGCAAGAAGGAAAAAGGGGAAAAGGGAGAGGAACGCGGAGGCGAGCATCACGGACGAGGAAGGGCGAGCGAGACAGGGCAGGGCACGGCGAACGCAGGGCCCGAGGGTTCTCGCGAGCGGCAGCGCCAAGGCAGGGCAAGCGAACGAGCGAGCGGGCGACAGGAAGCAGCAACAGCAACGGCAGAAGCAGCGACACAAACCGGGCGAGCGAGCCGGGCCGCGCCGAGAGAACGGAACGGATCGGAGCGAGCGAGAGGAGTCGAGCGAGTCGTCCGTTGGACTCGCGGAGGCGACCGACGTGGCTCCGGTCGTGTTTTATTTACTTAAGACCAGTAGCGAGCTCGGCGCAGGTAGAATTCCACAGCTGGAATCTTAATAAGGGTGGCCAGGGGTTCTCCCCCGGCCACTGCGTCCGCTCGGAACGAAGCAGCGGCACCGAGGAACAATGTACCGCGCGAACGAACGCGCGTTCCGCGTGCGAGAGATGTTGAGAGCAATAGGCTGCATCCTTGCACGTGGATATTAGAAGTAATAGTGAAATTTGTTTTAAATTCTGGAATTTTCCGAAATTTCTTGTGTGAGAATCAGAGTTGGTTTTTTTACCAAACTTGATGCAGCTCGTTGAAAAGTAACGCTCTTTACGTGAGGATAGCAGATAGACATTTCGTGACGAATCGAGCGGGTAACTCGCTCGCGCTTCGTCCAAGCGAATAAAGATTATCGGGCGGAAGTCTGAACGCTCGCAGCTGCCGCGGACTAAGATCTATCCGAGAGCTTTTTATTTTCGGCTAGAGCTCGCGGGCGAGAGCGAGTAATATGTTCGTAAAACTTGAAGGAGAAGAAGAGACGAGTTTAGCGCCAAACGCGCGATAAGAGCCCGGCCGTTAGTGTATAAAGGCGCCCATGGATAAACGCGTGTCGCTGCGTGTTATCTCGTGAAATTTATATTCAACGGGTGGTAATTTTATCGCGCTACTCCGAAGTCGCGCCCGCCGACTGCACTCTCCTCCCCCGCAGCAACCCCGTAAAATCGCCGGCGCTCATTATGGCGTCCGTCATAAAATCGGCGTTCGCTCGAATTCCGAGAAAGCCCGTCTAATTATGGTCGCCTTAATGCGGGAGCAAGCTGTCCTTGAGCGTTCATCCATAGACAATTATGGACGCACCCCCGGCGATAATTAGCCAAACCGGGCGAGCTCGCGTGCCGGAAGTGTGCGAAATCGTGTCGCCGTATCGATATGTTCATGAATATTAAGCGTTTGCGAAGATAAGACGCTCGTTAGACTCCCGGAATCCCTCAAACACCCCTCTCGATACATACATGATCGGAAATAAAAATGAAGATGTAAATTCTATACAAAGTTAGAGCCGGCGATAACGTAAAAATTGAAAAACCTAATTGAGGTTCTAATTAACGTCGAGGAAGAAATGGACGAGAATGCACTTAAAACCACCGCGAGAAGAGAGTGCGAGAGAGCGGCGCGAAATGGAGAGACGGCGGGGGAGGATATATCGCCCGTGGCCGTAGCAGCGAAATTATTGCGTCCGCCTACCTAATCCATACCGCAACGTATGCGACCCCTCAACCCCTCTGCGTGGAGTGCGTGCTACAGTCGAGTGCTACCATCGCGCGCGCGAGCTCATATAACGGGTGATTCCCGAGGTGCCTACCCACCAAAAATGGTACTGCATGCGTCATCCAGCCACCATACGAAACCATACTGAGCGATTGCGTAAAACAAAGAGAGAAAAAAAGCATTCATTCGTTTATTAGGCGAACGATAAATCGACGTAAACGCAAATATTTTTTCACGCTTATGCGATCTGGAATCTGTAGAGACCTAAGACGATTCTAAACAATCCATAAACTCCAATTTTATGCCACAATTTTAATGCCAAAAAAATATTTCAGAAACTATTGAAAGCATCGCACACGTGTTTGCGAGTTGCGTGATTTCCAGTCGATCTCTATGCATATACGTATACAAATAGCAGCGAAAGCAGTATGCACGGGAATGCACGTGTCATTTCGCGAAGCACGAAAAAGGAAGTCGCGAGGGCGACTTGCGATATATCGAGAAAATCATCGCGGAAGGTCTCCGCGCCGTATTTTTGACGATAATTGTCATACACTAAATACACTCGGTCGCTAAACGCAAGCTAGCTGGTATGCTGACATTAATATTATCCGAGCAAACTACCACCCCGTGCTGGGGTAATAGTAGCTAATTCAGTAATGATACGCCTCGGCGGCGATACGTCCTCCCGCTCGCCCCGCTCCGCTCCGTCGAGCCTCATCCACGCCCGTTCCCGACTCAAAAAAGCTCGGCGAGTCCTCTTTGATTCACGTCGCGGCAGTTCCGGCGATTAAACGTACTCGTACGATTATCGGTATTAAGAAATGTTGCGGATTGGCGTTTCAATCAGAGTTAGAGCGTAAAATTCCGGAAGAATCTCGGAAGTCGACGACCGGTCGCGGACGAGCGAGCGGTTTGTGCGTACACGCACCATCTCGCAGCCCGTGCGCGTGCAGGGGTTGGAACGATTACCCGATATATAGTTGCAACCCTCTCCGGCATGGGGTCCTCTCTCTCTCTCTTTCGCTTTCTCTTTCGTCGTTATATAAAACCTACCGCGACGCAGCGAGAATAGAGGAGGGTGCGCGCAGGATCGGGGGTTGCGAGAAGGGCAGGATCTCGCATAATGTCCGTGTAACACACCCTGCTCATCACGCGCCACTTGCTCCCCTCCCGCTCGTGTGTGCCCGTGTCCCCTTTCCCCGGTATCGGAGTCGAAGCGACCCCAGAAAACCCACCGGCCCTGAACGAAGACCCCCGCGGTAAAATAACGCATCTTTCTCCTCTCTTCTGTCCCCCCGTCTCCCCCCGTTCACGTCCCCCGCATCCCGTTCGCATTCCTGCTCTCGGTCTCCCCGTTCCCCATCCTCGCGCTCGTTACTAGCTCGCCGCCAACTTGCACATGAGAGTTATGTTTATATTATGATATTAATAGAGGGTAATACGCGGGGGGCTCCATCACCAGCGGTAGCACCCGTCGCAGCAGGTTGTTTGTCGGTCTAAGAGGGCGCCCAGGGCCGTATAAACGGGTCCGAGGCGTCGAGAGAAGCGCGGCACGGACCCTCGGGGGGCACACGTCGATCGAACGCGCCCCCTTCGCGGCGCGGAGATGCGAGACTCCATTAATCGACACGTTCAAATACAAATTCCGCCCAATCTGTAATCTGTATCGCGCCTGCTCCGTAGAGAATTCCTCCGTAGAGAGGCATCGATGAGATTTCTATCGGATACGGAGTCCGAAAAGGCATCTAAATGATGACGAAATATTTGAGAGTTCTCGGTAATCTCCAACGCTCTTTAAATATAAAGAAGAAAATGTGATTGATGTTGCATCAAGGTGTTCTATGTTGGCGAAAGACAACGTAGCCTCAGCGGACCCGAGAGCAGTCGTGACACAGGTGGACATTGATTGTGCGTTTTGTGGCGAGGAGGTAGAGGATAGAAGAAAAAAACATGGAGAGAGAGGTTTCG
This sequence comes from Ooceraea biroi, assembly GCF_003672135.1. Lineage (NCBI taxonomy): Eukaryota > Metazoa > Arthropoda > Insecta > Hymenoptera > Formicidae > Ooceraea > Ooceraea biroi. The sequence goes on from NC_039517.1 coordinate 2,553,196, forward strand.
TCTTCCGCTATAAATTATACGACTACAAGAAGGCAGATATATATACGTATATAGAGAGAGAGGGAGAGTTGACCTGTTGGCCGATGCATTCGGGGCTCTCGAGGATAAGCGCCACAGGCCTGTGATTTCGCCGGTGCGGAACGCGAAATTTTTGCCCGCAGACGCAGGACGACGAGGGAGAAAACACACGTTGAGAAGCGAGGGTATCGTTTAAGTGGCCGGCGAAAAAGGGAGACTACTAGGAACTCGCTCGCCGGGGTCCGACTGGCCTTCCTCCTTCCGCACGACCCGACCTATCTCTGGGTATCCAATTCGGAAAGGACCACCCCCTCGGGACCCGCATCTCGTTACACGGAACATCGTGTAATTAGCACGTCGTTGCGAGATCCCGACTATATGCGCACACACATGTACGCGCGTATGGGGGTTCGTAAACGAATGATCCGCTAAGGATAGCGGAAGCCGTGGTCCCCGCTTCGGGATTCAACGCGATCCACGAGCTGCCGGTAGTGTGGGATTTACTGTTACGCAATGCTCTCTCTCTCTCTCTCCCTCTCTGTTTATCTCTCATTTTTAATCTAATTTAATCGCGGTATCCTCAATCAGACGTCGGTCATTTTAATTCGGCACCATTCAATCCCGACTCTGTTAAAATAAAAATGCCATTTCCAGTTATCGACTGCACCAGCAGCAATCCTAGTGATAATTTTTAATGAGAGCGATTTTGTCGCGAAAACTCGGAACCGCGACTGATAACGCGATCGGGTGCAGGCTCGCTCGATTCGACGACATTAAAAACAAAAAAGGCCGATACCGATCTCCCCGTTTTATTGTCACCGCCACACGCCGTGAACGGTCGCGGCGCCGCGGAATTAGAGTTAAAAAAAAGCAAAAAAAAAAAGAGGAATAAAGTAATAACCGCGCCGAATGTATAACGCGAAATTCGACCGCTATTGTTTAAACGATATCGAATTACTGTCCCATTGCTGCCGCCGCGATGCGATCAACACAATGGAACTTTTCGTATTTCGTGGTTCGCGCGCGCGCCTCCTCTGTCGCTCGCCGCCGCCGCCGCCGCCGCCGCGCGCCTCTCTCGCTCTCTTTGTGCCGCGTCAAATTCGATATCGAGTTATTTTTCAGCGTGATTACATTAATTGCCCCGGCGATGCAGAGGCGCGCGCCTCTGATCACAGGCGCGATCGCCGTAATGTCGTTGCGCTGGTTATTCAGCCGAGAACGCGCGAGGTGTTTCTATTTTCGATGGTTAACGCGATTACGCTCCGTTGCAGTTACGTCTAGCGGGCGCGTAACTATCGTTTCGCGCCTCTCGTTCCCTCCCGCTCCGCGGGCACCCCTCCGAATCATCGCGTTTCATTTACGCCGCCCCATCAAACCCGACGAATTGCGTGGTGATGAAGAAAAAATAGCAAGGGACCGACTGTCGCGGCTGTTTCTCGCGGCGTCGTTCTCGTAATCAGTAATTAACATCATACTCGACGCGGTTGCAATCCACGTCCTCCGTTAACAACGCGGCGCGGCGAGCCGCTTCCGCTAATGATTCATCCCCCGGAGCGCGAATCAGCGCCGCTGATACCCATAAGTATTCGCATCCGGACAATGAAGTGCAGGGATGCGTCGATCTCGCAATCCTATTACCTGGCGATTCGGCAGTGCGAATACCCACCCGGTAATTACGGGCGCAATCGCGAGCTGCATGCGAGTTCCGTATCAATTCCGACAGCAGAACGGAAGCCGGCGATGGTACGCGAGGCGGCACGAAATTCCCGAAAATATCGCGCCAAGTAAACGCAACAGGCTGCATTTCTCCGGCACGATCTCCGCGCGACGAAGCGACCGCGAACTCGCGCTCGCAATCTCCGAGTGGCGCGCGGTTTCCGGCGTGCGTGCTCGCGGCAGAAAATTGGAAACGCCGTGCCTACCGGAGGCGAGATCTCTCGCTCGTTTCAATCCCGAGATCTCCCCAGCGAGGAGACGTACGCGCGCGGCTCGTTAGATCAGTCGCCGCGCCTCTCCTTCCCCTCGCGCACCCTTTCTCGTTTGCCGCCGCGTAACATTTATATCGGTAACGCTCTGGTCCCTTCAATCCGCGCGGGGGTTCACAGGCGGTATTCCGCGAGAGCCTGTCTCTCTCTCTCTCTCTCTTTCTCTGCTCTTGGTGACGATGGGCCGGTTCCCCGGCGCGTTGATGCTAAGCTAAGCGAAGGTTCGCTCTTTGATCTTCTGCTTCCTATATATAAACACGAGTGCGCGAGTGCGGGAGAGAACGCGCCTCCGCGCTGTTGGGGCGACGAGGATGATACGAGAAGGACGTCGGGGAAGAGCGGAGCAGAAGCGAAAAGGGAAGGAGAGAGATAGCGAGAAAGAGAGAGAGAGGAGAACACGAAGAGATGGCCTCCATTCCGTCGTATCTCCTGCGTGGGGTCTTTATACATCCGACTGTATTTCCCCCCACATCCATTATCTGCATACGTTACTACTCGGGAACGCATGATGCGGACGCTACGTGCTCCCGACAGTCCCCTTCCCCCTCCCCCCCCCTCCGTGCCCTCCTCTCGGTCACCATCTCCTCCTTCCTTCTTCCGTCTCTGTTCGCCCGTAAGATCAGCCGACCGGTCGACCGGTCGTCCTCGTTGTCGTAAACGTCACCCGATGTGGAAGCCTCGTCCGCGTGTAGCTGCTGTTGCAGCTGCACGTTGATACCGCCGGCGGACCCGTAGGGAAATGATAAATCGTTCGAAAGAGACGCGCTTTCTGAGAGAGAACCTGACCCGCGAGCGAGCCGCGATTCTCATCACGCTAAAAGCGCGACATGCTTTGTTGCGCGCTGCGCGGAATCACGAGAGATATTTCTGTAAAAATGACGGGAAAGAGGGAGAAAATCCCGTCTTCCTCTTTCCGTGGCGGACGATCTCGCCAGGTGGAACGCCAGGGTGATCAGCAAAAAGGTGCACTGCGCCATCTCGATACCATCTCGAATTGCGGTGAGCACCTTCTTCCGAGCGGAGAAACGAATAAGACGGGGGGTACGCAAAAGGGGGAGAGCAGAGGGAGCGCTGAAAAAAATCCGCGGCGCGACCGCAAACTCGTGCCGATGCACTCTGCCGCTCCTCCGAGCGACGCGCGCGCAGCGCGGACGTGGACGGGCAACATTGCGAGAGCAACGGTGAACCTTCGCGAAAATCGAGCTCTACAGACATGTTCGAGGAAACCCACTGTTGCAATTTTCTCATGTGCGATCTTGTAGTATTTAGCGTCTCTTGCACAAAGTGCAGAACGAAGAAAAATTTAAATGGACGTTGCAACGGAGGACTTTTGCGTCGATATTAATCGCAACGCCTCGCGATCGGGCTGTCAAGAATTATTCGTCCGATGGAATAATCTTGGTGCGAGATAAGATCGAGGGGGAGGGAATGAAGGAATAAATAAAAAAAGAGGAAAGGGAGCGAGACGGAGGATCCGACTGCACAGCCTGTCCACAGGGTTTCGCCCCGTGGCGCCGATTAGGCCGCAATTAGGTCGACATTGTTATGTTAATGGCGCGGCCGGCTCTAAGGGTAGGGGGGGATAATATTAGGGTGAGCCGTGGGGAATGATGTTATAATATTTCAACACCAGTACCTCGGGGTCGGCGGCGCTCAATTGATAAATCATTTCGTAAGTGGCGGGGTGCGATATTATATTCATATTCGAAAGAAGAAGGGGAGAAGGGGGGCCCATGGCGAAACAAGTCAGTCGGTCGAACTGACACCCCGAGCGCGTTTATCGGGGGCGCCCATTCACGGATCATGGATCACGGATCGCCGCGGATAATCGCGGTGTGTAACGAACGGGCCAACATTGACACACAACGATTTCCGCCCCAACTCTCTTTCTCTTCCTTTCTCTCTTTGACCCAGTCGGGATCAAGTGGAAGTCAATGGCTTGGGGTGTGAACATCGCGCCAACGTGTAATTCGTGATAGCCCTGAATAAACACGAAAAGCGGAAGTTGTCTACGAGGGGACCTCCGGCTCCCCGGTATCGTCTTATCTGACGCGTCCGACAGTTTTCGACAAACAAGGGAATAAATAAGGGACGAGGGGTCACGTCCGGCTCTTTCGATGCACGTATCGGAGTATCGAGTTTCCACTACGTGATTGAAAAGGCGCGTAAATAAAGAGACGTTTCGATCGAGGAAAGAGACACTTGCGGGTCCCTACTAAGAATCGCTTCAAGATTTAAAAATTAAGCATTTCCAATCTTTAATCGACGCACCGGAATGCCACGCGGGGAAACGAGCCCCTCGATACTCGCGGTACTCGAGCATAGCGTTGTACTTTACGCGGCGCATAACAGGTGGAACAAATCCAATCGGCGTCGGCGCGCACGTGACTATTTGCCGAGCGCTATTTCGGTGTTAAACGAGTCGCAGGTATGGCAGCTGCGTGAACGATCCACCCCCGCCAACGCTCGCGCAACAGTGGTTTATATTGCGGCTAGGACATAAGCGTGCGGAGGGGGTGAGAGAGGGGCCGATAGACAACCGCATGCAATTGATGGGGTGCAAACGGGGTCGACCGCGCCCGACAGGCCTCTCTCCACCATATAACGGCTATATTACGCGGACGTTATATTTATTTAATACGTGGGGTGGGCCCGTGCGGCGCGCGTCCGAGTATTACACGAGTTATTATTTCTGCTTGCGGCTCGGGAGAGCGCGCGACCCCCTCGGCTCGCCGGCAGATCGCGGTCCCATTGTGCCCGTTTAAACGCCCGTGGGGTGAACACGATACTTCTCACAGTCGGTCGGATACGGGGGAAGAATGATTTAGTCAGATTAGGACGGACGGGTTCCCGCCACGTGAAAATCCATGCGCGGACCAGATGAACGGAAACGACGGATGCGGGTGCGTGACGAAATCATTAAATGCGAGCGAGCGAGAAAGGAAAAAGAGAGTCAGCTCGCGTACCTACAAACAATTGCGTGTGCGCGGAATGAAAAAGAAGTACACAAAGAAATGGACGCAGCGTCTCGGAAGTTGGAAATTTCAACGTCAATTTGCGGGGAGGTCGGTGACGCGACGGAATTCTCGGATGCTGCGGAATAACTGGAGCCTCGTAACCGCGGTAGCAATTGTGCTCGGAGTATTTTTCTCGATGCACAAACGATGAGAAAATCGTTGTTCCTCCGACCACCCACCACGTGGCCGATTGATTCGAGCTGGAGAGCGAACGCGATACTTCACGCAGCCACCACGAGGATCGTCGGATTAAGCTAATGCACCCTTCCCACCGGGGGCGCGCGCGCGCGTTTCGCCGGCTCTAGTGGCCTCTCGTTCTATTACGGACCGACGAACCGATGTCGGGACTAAGTAAGAGTCCATCGACTCCTGGACAAAGCTCCCCGAGCCCCCTCGAGGCTCCCGGCCGCATTATCACCGAACCGCACCCGGTTATACTTTTAATACCCTCTTAATACCCAATGGAGAGAGAACCGACGATCCCAAATCTTAATCGGAAATGCGATGTATCCCGAACGATAGATGCGACACGTCTTTTTCTTTCTTTTTCTTACGGTATCTTGGTTAAATCTAAAGAGTCCTGAAAGTGGTATTTACCGAAACAGGAAGCACGTCCGAGACTAGTGAATTCCCAAGACCGGCATGGCTAAAAACTGGACTGAAAGCCGGACTCACCTGAAACAGAAAACGAGACAAGACAAAGGTTAATCGTGGGAGATCAGATAAAATCGCGAGAGTGACGGGACGTTGCGCGCGGACAATAGCTGCGCGAGATTCGTTCGCTAACGCAGGGAATATCGGTGATTGGGCGCGTTGTGGCTCTTGCCAAACTCGAGCCGAACGAAACGGGGGAGGGGGGTTATACCTAATGGGAATCTTTGTCATGACTGGAACTGGCGGTTAGTCGCGCTCGCGCGAGAATTATGCGAGCGGCAATTAAACGGCGGCGCAGCGCGCGTTCGCATCGATCGGCGCTAATTAACGCCGCGAAATTGATTCCGCCGTGATTCGCGAATGCAAGAGAGCGGGCAAGGGTAACGCGCGAATAAAAATTCACGGACATTTCGGCGAGGCGAGTGCGCAGCAGCCGAACGGTGTCGCTGATCGAATCGTTAATCAGCGCCGAAGTCCTCGCGCGGAAACGCGCGGCCGGTGCGTAACGATTTAACGCGATTGCCATTCGTTATATCGCACGCACAGCCGGTGACAAAAAATCACCCGGCGCGAAAGAGAGTGCGAGAGCGCTCTCCTCTGCTATCCCGAGTCTCGCTGACACAGGCCGGTAATTATTCTCGGGGGTAAGCGCGTACGTGTCCCTTAATTTGCCGCAGTCGCGACTGATCAGCGCAGAAAGTTGCATTTCCGGCTGATTTTTGTTTCGCTCGACAAACGATTAATTTATTTAGTAGAAGAAAGTCCCCGATTATGAGATACCATATCGATTTTGCCGAATGTAAGGAAATCTATAGGCAGAATTTTTAAATGTAATACGTTATCTTGAAGAGAATTTAATAAGCTTTAGGTTGGTGAAATGAAAAATCTAATTTAAATATTATTTTTTCTGAAAATTAAAAAAATTTGAAAAAGAGCTTTACGCAGGATCGAGAAAGTGTGCTCCTAATATAAGATACCTCGAGAAATCGGTGTTAAAAGTGCAAAATACATCAGTATTGCAATTAAAAAACTTTATTAGATAGTTTTATATAAATACTGCTGCCACAGCCTTCGCCAAATCTTCACGATTCCACTGTCGACGCTTCCTCGTTTCTCTAACCTCCATAGTCAAATTCTATAAAAATTAAATACACAAAACTGCGTAATATAAATTCGTATTAACTTTTCTTTAACCTTAAGTAGTATTTTCTTTCTTTTTATTACACTACATAATCTTCATATCCGAGCAATAATTATCTCATATTAAGAGTACCCTGAATATCTCATTATACGAGCCACACGCCTAGCGGTTCCGCGATCATGAAATCTAACCTCCACAATTAAGCAATTCAACAAATCGCGTATTTTCCTGTTACTACGATTCTACTCTATCATTGCATACTGAATTTATTGCCAACCATTTCCTTATTATATAATAAACAAGGTTTAAAGACTTACCTCAAGTTCCTTTGACATGTTCACAATTTCACAAACTTTTTCTTGCAAAAGCTAAACGCAATAACGAACAATGAATTTTTCACTAAATACATTTTACACCAAGAGTAATAAGTTCATGGTGGAACTAACAGATGGTGCTCACTAGTTTAGCAGAAACCCCATTATCTCATATTAGGAGCATATCTCATAGTAGGGGATTCTTCTCTACTGATAAAAAAAAGTATAAAAATTCCATCTATATGCCAACGCGTACAATGTCTCAAATATTGCACCATGATCCTCTTACATCACAAGACTGTTTTTTACGTGTAAATTCGAGATTATTGCTGACCATGCGTGACGTCTTGCTCGTCTTTGTCGAGCAACGGAGTCCGTTATTCGATTATGGAAACCGAAAATCCGCTAACGCGCCGATACTTGACGAAAACTGAGTTACCGCGACACAAAGGAGAAGCGCTCGCGGTACTTGGGCGCCCCGATGTCGTACGTCGTCGTCGCCGTAGCCAGCCCGCGCGCTTTCCGCGCGCTCGTTTGCGGCCGATATATATAGGGCGCAATATGAACTAACGCAATAACGACAGCGAAAGCGACTAAAGCGCGGCAGAAGCTCCATAATTACGGAGCACAGCAATCAAATTGGGAACACGCGTAGAGAGAAACGTGCTCTCTCTCTCTTGCGAGCTCGCGCGCGCGCGCGCGCACGAGCGAGCGACAGACGGGGAAGATAATTACCGTCTCGCGGCAGCGCGTCGACCGGTGCAACGGTTGATAAGGTTAACGTACAACCGCTTATCGTGGATTTCTCCCGTTTAAAGGTGTTTACCGAGGCGGCGAGAAAGGAAGAGCGCGAGAAAAACGGAGAAAGAGACGATAAAGGGAAAAAGATAAAAAAACACAGTAGCTACCGAACGAGAGAGAGAGAGAGAAAAAAACGGCAGAGGGAAACGCGAGAGAGAAAGGTGCCAGAATCTAGGTAGGTCGACGCGAATGTATATTGTTCATAAATTAAGTGTATAAAACCGTCGCTGCGTCGGCGTCTTTGATGCCAGATAGGCGGCAAATGCGTTTCCTCTATTTACAAGGCACGCCTGCCAGCCCATGATGATGGAGCGGGAGTAAAAGACGGGGACAGAGAGAGAGTAGAACGAGTAGAACCGCGCCGAGAGAGCGAGAGCACGCGATAAGGTGCACTGATTAAGCATTAAAGAATTAACGCAGGTCTGCGCGCGTGGATTTCGCCCGGCTCGTTGTCGGGAATCAAGCCTCTTTCACACCGAGCGTCCATGGAACGGACCGACGGCACGCAACTCGCCTGCAGAGAGCTTGACGTGAGCCCGATCAATTCCCGGGACGCGCGAAGCAACACGCCCGGCAAAGTATCGACACCTCTTACTCGCCAGCCAAGTATCGGATACCGCGAGAGAGTATTTGTTCAACCGGCCGGTACACAACGGCCCGCCGGAAAACACGCGCGGAATTTCCTCGGCGCAACCGACTCGAGGCACGCATGCACGCATGCACGTTGCCTGCGTTGCCGTTGTTACCTCGCGGCGAGATTTATGCGTCTTGCATACGTAATACTCGCGTCTACACCGCGGCGCGCCCAATACGGCAGCGGCGACGACGACCGGTGTGTATCGGATAATGCGACGTTATCGGTATCGCCGCGCCGAGATTTAAAGCGCCGATACGTACGTACCCTGCGACCGGGTAATCGATACATCGAAAATCGCGCGTGGGCGTCGGCGAGCCACATAAATGATACGATAATAACGCGGTTCCGCGGCACGTCCGGAGCTCGCGTCAGATCCGCGAGCGATAAGCACGTGCGCGCTTCCCGAGCGAGCTCACGTGCCGAGTCTGGTCTAGGAACGCGTGCACATACATGGCGATGCACCGAGAGTTTCGAGAGTCCGAGGAGCCGAGAGATGAATTCGGAAACAGCGAGGAAAGCGAGTGCCCGAGTATGACGATTAGATATGCATTTCTCGTCTTGCCTGGCGACTACGTTAACAACTCCGTGGCTAGTCCGGCCGATGGATCAAAGTGTCGTTAAGCGCTCTTGATGCAGTCAGCGCGGTCGCGGCCGGTTCATGGGGAATACCGCATGACGTCCCGCAGAAATTCTACGAATCAGCGACACGCGGATCTCTTGCAAGAAACGCAACGCGAGCACGAGGGGTCCTTGAAACTCCCGGCCGGTCCGCGCGAGCGAGCGAGCGAGTAAGCGATCGATCGATCGATCGATCGCCGGCCGGACCGACGAGCGGGCAATAATTTTTCCTCGCACGTCGTGCATTGATAATCCGCCCTCTTGATGCAGCGCGTCACGAGGAGGGCGCGCCCATATAATATCGAAAAAGCGGCAATTTGGCGCGGCGACCACCAATTATCGGCGAAGACTACGACGTCGTCGTCGTCGTCGGCGACGGCGGCGGCCACGTGGAATCCCCGATCGTTAGGGCAGTTAACGAGTTCGTGCCGGCACGTGACACGAGCAGTCTCGTGGTCTCGAGATCTCTCTCCGCCACGCGACGACGACGACGACGTTCTCCTCTCGTCGAGAGGAGAGAGCGACGGCCGCGCACCGGCGATGAGAGCCACTGGTTGGCACGTCCGGTGGGGACCGGCTCTCCCGGCGTAGGGCCGAAGGAGACGGCGGTGGAGGCGGACGAGGACGAGATGGAGGCAGGGGAGACGAAGAAGGACAGAAGGTTGGGGAGGGCGGCGAGGGAGGAACGACGCGAGCAGGGCTGTGCTCGCGTTTCTGCGAGCCCATCACCCAAACGGACCAAGGAACCGTGAATCGGATTGTCTGTGTCCAACTCTTGTCTCTTGGGTGGAAGCAGGTGGAAATTAAACGCGGGATTCCTGAAACTGTACGAAAAACAGCGTCCTCACTCGCCCTTAGTGTCAGAATCCCGAATCCCCCAATTACACGAATAACTCGACCACCGGTTTCAGTCTCGATTATAAAAAGAATTAGGGAAGATTACAGAGGCGAGTCTTTGGCACATGTCGATTCTGCGATTTGACAGTATTCTTTCCTCCGTCCTCTCTCATCCCCGTCTCCTCTTGAACGGGGAACGCACGTTGCACGCGAGGGGCAAAAATCTCCGGGAGCGAGGCTCACAAATGGACACGCGAATCTCGCGAAATAATTCAGCGGGACTAACGCGAATCCTCATTAATCTTCCCCCGCGAGGATCCGCTCCCCCTCGGCGTGGAAGCGCAACGCCTCGTCGTCCCTGGCCGGAGGAGCGCAGCGTGCGCGGGAATATGCGAGGACGCGGGGCGCATCGGCGGCGATCGAGGATCGGGGGAGACGGGGCACCGGACAAAGAGGGAACGGCCGCGCCGACGAGGGAGCGAGGGGGCGCATAGTAGTAGACGAGGCTGATAGATCATGTCGTGAGGGCCCAGCGGAGGGCGTCCGGCGACCACGTCCGTAACGAGGAACGGCAGCGACGAGTCGGCGGCAACGGAGGCGACACCCACTATACCCACAAACACGCACGCACGCACACGCATTCATACACGTGCGGACGTCTTCTCCGCTCCTCCGCCTTCTCTCTCTCTCTCTCTCTCTCTCTCTCTCTCTCTCTCTCTCTCTGTCCCTCGTTCGATCCTCTGACCATCCCCCTCGCGCGGTCTCTAACCATATTTCTCTGCGCGTTACACTCTCTCCTCTCCGGTGCCCTCCCGCCGTCTTTCTCTCTCTCTCTATCTCTCGTTTTCTCCCATTCCTCTCTTCTCTTCTCGCCGCCAACCTCCTCCGTCGTCTCCCTATCTCTCGCGTTACTCCTCTCTCGGTTACAATGTTGCCGCGTCGGGTGCGCGCAGCATCGCTCCTCCGGCTGCGCTCGTCGTACTCCGCGGCTTTGCACAGGCCAAGCCAGGCGCAGGGACGTATTATGCGGCGTGTGCAGTCCGCCGGATGGACTGCCCTTCGCCGGACCATCCATTTCTCTTTCTATCTCCCTCGGCCCTTCTCTCGATTCGCGAGCGCGCATCTAATTCAATTCGCCCAGTCGGCCGGATAGACGCGCCACTTCTGTCTGTCTGTCTGTCTGTTTGTCTGTCTACGGTCCCTTCACGTAAAATCCAATCGCAGTGGACGTTGGAGGACGCGTGGAAATTCAGTCTTCGAAATAGATCTCGTAAACGAATAAATGTAGGACGAGCAAATTGAAAAAATTGCCTCCGCACCTCGGACGCGTCAAAGTTCAGTCACTTTGAATCACTTGCGCCAATGTCCAGTCAACGTCCACCAAATTGTCTTGAGCGGGTCCAGCACGGCCGACGTGGGCGTCGCCACTTCATAACCGTTTATCGCGACACGAAACCGACGTTATCCGGCTCGGTAAATAAATTCGCGACTCATTCCAGCACGTTGAAGGTAGGCGATGATAACGCAACGATTCGGCGCGCGTGCACCTCGCGTCTAATCGCCGATATTACACGCGCTACTCCCCCTGTCTCATTCATCTGCACCGTGTTTATTTTGCGAGGGACCAGGTAATTATTTAGATTAACGGAGCAACCTCGAATGACCTTGACCTTGACACATGTTGTCACGGTCACCCTCCTGAGTGACCTTCAAAAGGTTTTAGCCGTCGCTCATTGTTTATTAAAAAGTTATTAACAAAAGAAGTTTCGAAAATATAGTAGTTATTTTGAATATTGAAAGACATAAACGACGAATATGAACGAAGGAAGGAAAGTGATTTAACCTAACCTAATCTAATCTAACCTGGTTAGGTTAGGTTAGGTTATATTTTCCGAAACTGGAGCCCGGACACATATATGCTCGTTTTTCAACCCGCTTCGCGGGAGGGCGGGGGGAAGGGGCTTCGCCCTCCCGCGAAGCGGGCTGAAAAACGAGCGTATGTGTCCGGGGCTCCAGTTTCGGAAAATATAACCTAACCCAAACCTATTTCTCATTTAAAGGTAAAATTCCATCAAATATACTCTTTCGTAAACGTATATGATATCGTAAAATTATGCTCTATTCATTAAACTTTTTTGTTAATAACTTTTTAACAAACAACGAGCGACGGGTGAAACCTAGTGCGGGTTATTCGGGAAGGTGACTTTTGTGATATATGTCAAACTCAAGTCCTTGCTTCGCGTGGACAGGTGAAAATTCGTGCAAAATCATTAAACTTCTTTGGTTAATAACTTTTTAATAAACAATGAGCGACGGCTAAAATCTTTTGAAGGTCACTCAGGAGGGTGACCTCTATAATATATGTCAAGGTCAAGGTCATCCGAGGTTGCTCCGTTAAACTAAATAATTACCAGGGACCATACTACGTCGCAACATGCAGCTGCCACAAGAACGCAACCGTGCGCGCGGTTCTCCGCGACATCGGAGCGGATTCAGGTTGGATTCAAGTGGGTCGTGCTAGAGCTTCGTCGACGCTGCGGTGCTTCGCGTAATCGCGAGACGTGCCGAGCGGAACAGAGCAGAAGAAAGCAGAGCCGACGAGACGAGACAAGACGAGACGCCCGCGAATTGGAGAATTGGAGAAACACCACGACTCGCCCTTTCGCGAACAGGCAAACGCAGAAAAGACAGTCCGAGTATGCGAATCTCGCATATTCACTCTCGTTATGCCAGTCGGAACGATGTTTTCGATCAGCTGATGAGCGAGATGAAAAAATTGTAAAACTCTTTTCAACTGGTAAATAGTATCTGAATGCCGAAAATGTGGAAAATTTGTTCAGGGCATGCACCGCGTTCCATTGAACGTTCGGATGCCATTCGAGTGGCAGCAACTGACATATGCGACCCACGAGAGCGCGGCGCGGCACGAAGCAACAAGCGAGATCGCTTTTCCACGCTACCGGATGATGGATGAATGCCTACACGCTTGCCGCCACCGCCGCTAGATAAGGAGGCGAGCGATTGCGATACGCCGGCTCTCGCTTTGCTCTAAACGCGCGCACGCGGCAATCGCCGCGCGGCGCAGTTGCCGCGGCAACGAAAGCGTTCTCTCTTCTCGTTCTCCTTCTGCACCTCCACACATTCACGTTCTCCTTCTCCTCCTGCTACTCCTCCACTTCGTCTTCCTCCGCTTCATCTTCCGTCTCCCAGCGCCGTGTTGTTGTTACCACTTATCGCAAAAACTGATCCGACCCGCGACTCGCAGCCACGCGAGTCGCCCCATGGAATATGCTATGAGGCGGGCCCTTTAAGGGAAGCACGCGGACGCTCGCAAAGAGGAACTTCGTTACGCGTATTTCGAAGAAATTATACAAGTTAAATGAACACGCGACTAATCCGCCACTCCGGCGTTGTTCAGGAAATTTCGTAATCTTGCGGCGCGATCTCGTGCTGTGGGGATTCGACGGGGTGCTTTCTCGAGAAATTCATCGGCGTGTTTCTTGATCATGCAGGCGCGACTAGTTCCCATGCCGGAGACGGAAGTTGATTTCAAGAAGGCGTTCGGAGTGCCCGGAGGGGCAGCAGAGACATCGTACGTCCATCTCGACGAGCGGGATGGGGCACCCTGAAAGGCGGAGCGGGGAGGAGACGGGCCTCTACCGATTACGATCGCGTATTCGGGGAAAGGGCGTCGTGAAACTGGCTCGGCGCGGATCCGGGGCGCAGCCCGCGTGCGTGTGGACGCGCAGGAAATACAATATTTATGCTGATGCCGCGCGCGTCGGGCTCGGTATTTAAGTTGTGTAAATCCAATATAAACGCCAAACCTGTAATAAATAACCTCTCGGCTAGCCGAGGTGGAGGAAGTGGAGGAGGCGGAGGGAGCGAGAGGGAGAGGAGACGCGCCAAAGTGTGAGGAGGAAGAACGGACCTCTCGATGAGAAAAGAGAGGAGGAAAGAGAGCGGCGGACGGACGGAAGGGAGAGGGAGAGAGCGAGAAAAAGAGAAGAATACCAAGGCGATGGGAAGAGGCTATATTATACCTGCCTCGGGGCCTTCAGCCTTCGCCTTCGAGAACAAGATGAGAAAGCACGGACCCTCGCTCGATCCCTCTTCCACGCGCGCGCTTCGTGGACAAGGACGGCGACGCGGGGCACGCGGGGGTGAGAGGCGAGAGGTACGCCGTGGTATCCTCCGAAAAGGGGCGGAGGAGTTTTGACCCTTCGCTAACGGGACCCCTCCTCGCTTCTTTCTCGCTCGTAACGCGAATCCCTCGACCCTCGGACCAAATAATAGTCCTCGGAGTCGACTCGGGGTCCCACATGGAAACAACGAGACACCTACACTCACCTCGAGAGAGAGAGAAAGAGAGAGACTAACAAGAGAGGAGAAGGTACTCGTCGACGCTCTCTCATCGCCTCGCTCCTTCTCCTCGACCGTCACAGTTTCCGTGTTACGCAACGAGAAATCGAGAGACAGGTGCCACTCCTAGACAAGGTCGATGATGATCGAAGCGAAGCGCGGTTTCCTCGTGAAATCGAGCGAGTACGGTGGGGTGAGGTGAACATCCGCGGTTAACGATGCGGCAAACCACCGGAAGATACTTTTCGTCATCGAGATTCTGTTCATTGCCTTGAAAAGAGATTGATAGTTTACCCTGTCGCGAGCGATGAAGCAGCCTCGCCCCTTCGCTCGAGAGCTTCTCACGACGGTAACGGAAACGTCCGGTAACGAGAGCCGAGTCACGCGATCTCGTAAGCATCGCGTTAAGTAATAACTAAATAAATTAAACGCGCATAATTAATAAATTAAACACGTATCGTATCACGCATCTCGTGCAGGCTGCATCCGTGTCACGCGTACGCGCGTACGCGCGCGCGTCCACCGTCGCAGTCGCCCGTACAGCTTTTAGATTATAATCAAATTAATCCCCCCGCTCTCGCGTTCTACTCGGACGAGAGACCCGCGTCTCCGTAATTATCATACACGATGGACAATTTCCGGGGATTAAGATGCAGGGTCGTTCTCTACGCGTGATCAGAAAAGTTCTCAGCGAAGCGGCTCGCACGCCGATCGCCTCGGCGAGCTGAGCCTTAGATATTACCATTAAGCGAGAGCTGAGCTCGAACGCGAGAAGCGGGGTGTGGCGAGCGAAATGCAATTACGCGAAAGTGTGCGCCCCGGGTACTCGACGACAACGGGCTCTCGCGTCGCGCGTCCGAGAGCGTAAACTCCTACGGACTAGCTACTGACGCTCCAGCTCCGGAGAACGCGATGGTCGTCGCGCTCCTATGCGAACAGAAGCCGGGACTGCAATAAATACGCCCACGACAAGAGAGAGAGAGACGCAGCCAGCCGAGGCGTCTCGAGGCATCGCACTTGCGGGATGGTACTCGACGACTCGAGTTGCATCGTTCCTCCCTCGCCCACTGCCCCCGACGTCCACCAAACTCGATTTTCGCATTGTTTGATGTCGCCCTTCGGCGAGCCGTGCACGATAATGCAGATGTGCACATGTAATTGCGCTGTTTGCTACTTGAAACTCGCGATAACTCGCATTCATGGGGAGTCGCGCGATGACAGAAGCGCGGCGTCTTTGCGGAATCACCGGGAGACGCATGAGCACGACCCACTTCGCGCACGGATATATTATATTGTACGTTTGACAAACAATCGCCGGCGTGGCACGCGAGATATGCAAAGGCGCGTTGCACTTCTTAAGACTGCGCAACGATCTCTCGCAATCGCCAGCCTAACAATGAAATCGCCGCCGCCTGGTGAAGGAGGGCGGTCCCCGCAGCGGAGTTCCTGATGCGGCGTCTTCGGGGCGTCACGAAAGGGCTCTCGTTCTCGCTTCGCAGCACTGATGTGGAAACCGAGCCCTAGTACGTAGAGACTACCGGGCCGCCGGTAATTACCCGTCGTAAATCGTGCCGTTCAGCGAGGTCGGCTCCCTCGAGTAACGAGACCGGCCAACTCGGTCGACGCAACGCGCCGGGGCGGCCAAACTTGGCCAGAGATGATGACCGCGAGGACTTTGCTGAAGAACCTGCGTGAAGCGAGCAGGCCGCGTGGAATCGAATTGCGGTGGATCGCGAGTTTCGCATCGTCGGCGATTGCTTTTGTCGGTATCGGTAGCGAGCAGCAACGTCGAGAGAAATCGGAGTAAGTGTAGTGGAAACGTGGTCGCCGCGCAATTACGGCCTGTTAATGGCGCGGGCGTTATGGCGTCGCACGGTTTCGCGGCGTGCACGCACACGCGCGCGCACATACACACCCGCACGACTGGTTATAGCGAAAAAGCGCGAAGGCACCAAAGTTACGAGAGGATAAAAGGATGCATGCTTCAGGCTTTTACGGACGGACGCCGGTGAAGTGCGAAAAGAGATAGGGATACGACGGTCGAGCGAGCGAGGGCGAACGGGGAAGGGGAGGAGGAAGAGGAGGTGGAGGAGAAGAGCCTCTGAGAGAACACACGCATTATCTAAATGTGCGACACTCTGTGCGCTCCATGCAACCACCCCATCTCTATGCACGAGCTACCGTACCCTCCTCCCGCCCGCCCTCTTCTAGTCATCTTTTTCGCTATTCTCTCGGTCTCTCCCGTGCGTGCGCTTCACCCTCTCCGTCGTTTCGCTAAGTGTCGCGTATCCCGAGTGTTATCCACGGACCGTCAAGTGGACAATCTTCGACTTCTTGCGGTACTCGGCCTCGACGAGAAGAGAGAAGGCTGCAGCGGCTAGATCCTCCCAGGGAGGAGAACGTTTTTAAACGAAAGGGATAAAGCACTTTGCGCGCGAAGGACGTCACGCATATCTGACGGTACCTAGCCGCGGACCATAAAGCGACGAAGAAATCGCGACCGTAAAGTCCGCGGTCGCGGGGTCCAACGCAATCCACGTCCCCCTTTGAGCGCCCCGCCGGGGTGGAATAGATTAGCGCGGTTTTAACTCGATCCCCGCGCCGGCAGTTTTTCAAGCGTGCCGCATTATCGATTATTTATAGGACAGCCGGAATCCCGTCTAATCCCGCGGTTAATCGACCTGCCGCAGTAACGAGACTGGCGATTTAGGGCGCGTGACCGAACGGGCTAGATTCAATTTGAGGCCGCTCTCCACCTGTCGCCCTACTACACCTGTCCACATCCGCGATAATTGATCCCCCCTCTGTTATTAATAATCCTGCAGATCCTGACCGATATGCTCTCCTCGCAAATTAGACTGCGAGTTTAGAAAAGAGGGACAGTCTAGCCGAGAGAATCGCCTACAGCAGGTGCACGTAATCGATCGATCTGTCGTGACGCACGGAAATTACTGGTCCCGCTAAGCACGTCATCGTCATCGTCGTCCGCGACGCAACGACAATCTCGGGATTCGCAGCGTTTCGGATCGCACGTTCGAGTAAGTAGCGAATAAAATATACGACGGTAGATCGACGTCGCGATTCCCGAAGGCGAGTAGTGGTCGCTGGCTTTCGTCGAGATCTCGTAGTACGTGACGTCCGAGTGACAGTCGGTTATTAAAACTGATCGGCAGGACGTCGAGGTGCTGAACGCGCGAGCCTCTCAAAACGCGAAGTCGCCGCCACGACGACGATCGACGAGCAGGCTGACGAGCCGACTGTTCGAGCGGGTTACGTAACGCGGGAGGATGATTCACTTCATCAAGTCCCGGGTGATCGAGGGGACGTCGTTAAACGCGCTGGCGAACGCGCGGGACTCCTTCCGCGAATTCTCTTTTAATTCTCTGACGAGGAGGAAGAGGAGGCCGGGGCACATGGAACGGGGTCCTCCCCCGTTTGTGCCGGGTACCGTGATTAACGGGGAGATACAGCCGGTGCTCTCGGTTGGTGCTCGGATCAACGACGGCGCAGGAGGTGTCGAAATCGACGGAGGTGCAATATACGACGTCGCAGCTGCGAGCTGCAACCGGTCAAGGGCCCCAGGCCGCGAGGCAGAATATCATCGGCGAATTCGACGAACGATCGCTCGTAAATTACTATACCGGCGGGCCCCGCGGTACACGCGCGGGCGCACGGTTCGTACCGAAAAACGCAAACTACGAATTCCTGAGGTGCATCAGCAACGGAGTCCCGACCGGAGATCGTTTTTCTCTTCCTTTTCGCTCCTCCTTTTTCTCGTTCTCTCTCTTCCTCTCGCGAACCAGGCTCGTCGCTGGCCGAGGGAAGTCGGAACATCGCCGTGGCGCGGCCCACGGCCTCGGAATTTCGAGACCACGACAGAGAATTCATAAAATTTTCGACGTTCGACGTTTAACGACGACTACGAGGCGCGCGCATGAAATACAACCGCGCCGCGACGCAATCTCGCCACTTGCATGTCCAAGTCCCCTGGCATCCCGATGCTCGACCGATCCTCCACGAGTCTTGGACGCGCAGCCGGAGTTGTTCCATGGATTCGACGTGGGAGACGAAACCGATGTATCGGTTGAAACTCGGAACTGGAGCGTCGTGTTTCGCGCTAAATGTGCGGCGAGAGGACCGCGCGGATAAAAGAGGCGAAAAAGGAGCGAGCGGCGCGCGGAGAGCGAAAGGGCAGTCGAAGGAGGAAGAGAGGCGAGAGGAACGCGTTGCCAAGAGAGACGGGGCGAGAGCCCTGAAAAGAAAGAGAAAGAGAAAGAGAGACGGAGACAGAGACAATGACACACACCACGGTGGCTGGTTAGGGGAATGCAAATAACAGGAGGCGCCGATGTTTTCGAGCCGGCTAGTAAGCCCGGGAGGGGACCTCGAGCGTGTGTTTCACCGATGGTTAGCGTCAAATATTTGGTGCGTGCGCGAGGTATGGCAACGCCGCGCTCGTACTCCGAGAGAGGATGAGAAGAGAGAGAGAGAGAGAGAGAGAGAGAGAACCTCCTCCTCTCTGGTGTTCCACCACCACCATCGGCACCTTCCCCGCCGCCACCGGCGTCACCGCCACCATCACCATCGCCACCACCGACCGCCACCTCATATGCCTCCTCTTCTGCCTCCTTTTCGTCTAACAACGACGACGTCGACGATGACGACGAGAGCGAGGACCGACGATGCGAGGCAGCGGCGCGATAGTGTGTAGCACGCTTCGGGAAAACTAATTACTTAGTTACTTTTCTAGCGCCCGCGCTAACCAGAGTGGCGAGAAAAACGGAGAGAGAGAGAGAGAGCGTGAGAGAGGGAGAGAGGCGGAGGGTGAGTTGGTGGCGACAGGTAGACTGCAGGCGGCTTTTCGGATGAGCGAGCCGCGTCGCTACGAGACTCGGTTAACGAGCGAGCTTTCAGCAAGAAAGGTTTAACGAACTGCTCCAAGTTCGACGCGCGAGAGACCGCGCGAGCAAACGCGTCGACCCGTTTCGAACGATTCCTCCACAGGCGGAGACGAAAGAAAATTTTCACGGGGAAAATGTAAAACGGCTCGCCAAAGGAGAACGATGACGGAAACGTTCCACTTTCTTGGACGCTCATATTTCACAGATAATCATCACACGTTGACGCAAAGGTTGATTTAATTCAAGCATTATCGCGATGCATGTTAAGAAAGAGAGAGAGAGAGAGAGAGAGAGATACGTCGTTCTTCTTTTTTTTCGACAGATGTTGAGTATACGTGCATTAAGGAACAATGTCGAAACGTCGGGGATTCACGCATTTATGTGGGCTAAGCCCCCGTAAAAAGTCCCACCGCTGAGCATTGCGTGCTCCTTTGTAGCCGTGAACTCTTTAGGACTCAGCCCCTCCTTAGACAATTTGCTGGTCGCCTCCATAAGCGGACGCGCGGTGAGCCCGCTGGCGTAGTCGACTCGTTTCCTGTCGTTAACGCATTAAGGGTTCACGGACGGGGAGAGTACCTTTTGTCGTCGCGACGGATTAGGAGGAGGATCCCATTAATTTCGCGGGAACCAGCTTAATTTCATCGATCTCGTCGCACGAAATCTCAGCAATTATCGTCGAGACCCTGATTACCAACAGTCACAAAGTAACTTGTGTAAGATCTGGAAAGATAGTCGAGACCGACAGGTCGTATAGAGGATCGGAATGAAAACAAGTTGATCACAACAGTAGGAGTATTGGCCGTACAGCCTAAGACTTAGGTGTGTGAACCAGGGATCCCGGAGAGTTCGAGTTCAAATCTAAGGCAGTCTCCTAGTTATTTTTCGCCTCTTACAATTCAGAAGTGGGATAAAATCCGCTACCCCTCGAAGACAGTTGAGATTCATCCGCTACCCCTCGGAGAGGAGGGAGTTGAGAAGCAGCTGGCCGGTAGTGAAGCCTGAACATGGAGGTCGGGACGGACTCAGAGGAGTGAACCAACATGGAGGTTAGGAGGGACTCAGAAGAGTGAACCAAAAATGGAGGTTGGGAGGGACTCAGAAGAGTGAACCAACAATAGATGTTGGGAGGGACTCAGAAGAGTGAACCAAAAATGGAGGTTGGGAGGGACTCAAGTGGAGTGAACCGACGATTTGGAGACATTCGGGGACGAATGTAATGTCAGGCTGGCTGAGCTGTAAGATCTGGAAAGACAGTCGAGACCGACAGGTCGTATAGAGGATCGGAATGAAAACAAGTTGATCACAACAGTAGGAGTATTGGCCGTACAGCCTAAGACCTAGGCTGTGAACCAGGGATCCCGGAGAGTTCGAGTTCAAATTTAAGGCAGTCTCCTAGTTATTTTTCGCCTCTTACAATTCAGAAGTGGGATAAAATCCGCTACCCCTCGAAGACAGTTGAGATTCATCCGCTACCCCTCGGAGAGGAGGGAGGGAGTTGAGAAGCAGCTGGCCGATAGTGAAGCCTGAACATGGAGGTCGGGACGGACTCAGAGGAGTGAACCAACATGGAGGTTAGGAGGGACTCAGAAGAGTGAACCAAAAATGGAGGTTGGGAGGGACTCAGAAGAGTGAACCAAAAATAGATGTTGGGAGGGACTCAGAAGAGTGAACCAAAAATGGAGGTTGGGAGGGACTCAAGTGGAGTGAACCGACGATTTGGAGACATTCGGGGACGAATGTAATGTCAGGCTGGCCGAGCTGTAAGATCTGGAAAGACAGTCGAGACCGACAGGTCGTATAGAGGATCGGAATGAAAACAAGTTGATCACAACAGTAGGAGTATTGGCCGTACAGCCTAAGACCTAGGCGTGTGAACCAGGGATCCCGGAGAGTTCGAGTTCAAATCTAAGGCAGTCTCCTAGCTATTTTTCGCCTCTTACAATTCAGAAGTGGGATAAAATCCGCTACCCCTCGAAGACAGTTGAGATTCATCCGCTACCCCTCGGAGAGGAGGGAGTTGAGAAGCAGCTGGCCGATAGTGAAGCTTGAAAATGGAGGTCGGGACGGACTCAGAGGAGTGAACCAACATGGAGATTGGGAAGGACTCAGAGGAGTGAACCAACATGGAGGTTGGGAGGGACTCAGAAGAGTGAACCACAAATGGATGTTGGGAGGGACTCAGAAGAGTGAACCAAAAATGGAGGTTGAGAGGGACTCAAGTGGAGTGAACCGACGATTTGGAGACATTCGGGGACGAATGTAATGTCAGGCTGGCCGAGCTGTAAGATCTGGAAAGACAGTCGAGACCGACAGGTCGTATAGAGGATCGGAATGAAAACAAGTTGATCACAACAGTAGGAGTATTGGCCGTACAGCCTAAGACCTAGGCTGTGAACCAGGGATCCCGGAGAGTTCGAGTTCAAATTTAAGGCAGTCTCCTAGTTATTTTTCGCCTCTTACAATTCAGAAGTGGGATAAAATCCGCTACCCCTCGAAGACAGTTGAGATTCATCCGCTACCCCTCGGAGAGGAGGGAGGGAGTTGAGAAGCAGCTGGCCGATAGTGAAGCCTGAACATGGAGGTCGGGACGGACTCAGAGGAGTGAACCAACATGGAGATTGGGAAGGACTCAGAGGAGTGAACCAACATGGAGGTTGGGAGGGACTCAGAAGAGTGAACCACAAATGGATGTTGGGAGGGACTCAAGTGGAGTGAACCGACGATTTGGAGACATTCGGGGACGAATGTAATGTCAGGCTGGCCGAGCTGTAAGATCTGGAAAGACAGTCGAGACCGACAGGTCGTATAGAGGATCGGAATGAAAACAAGTTGATCACAACAGTAGGAGTATTGGCCGTACAGCCTAAGACGTAGGCGTGTGAACCAGGGATCCCGGAGAGTTCGAGTTCAAATCTAAGGCAGTCTCCTAGTTATTTTTCGCCTGTTACACTTGCAACTCGAAATTCTTACAATGCGGAGGAACGCGCAGGGCTAAGAGAACTTTTTGCTCGTAACTTGAAACGATTATTAATTATTTGGATTTCGCAGCTTTAATACGATCGAGTTCTTTCGCTCTCGAGTCACAGCTGTCCCGAGGGCCTACGGATTGCATGCGACCACGTGTGATCGACAAAAACGGAGCGAGAAACACGAGCGAGGAAGCGCAGAGCGAGAAGAGTGCGGGACCAGCGATACGAACAAATTGCGAGGGGCACCGAGGCCATTAAAGGAGCGAAAGCGGCAAAAATGCGAACAGCGTTACTCCACCTCCGTGTGTCGTGATGCACCTTCCCTCCTCCTTGCGCGGTTCGTATTTATCGTTTCCGCTTGATGCCGCGACTACGTGAGACACGAACGAAAACGGAAACGGACCGTGAAAATTATGCGTTTATATATATATATATATATATATATATATATATATCGCCGGTAACATTCGTCCGAGTAATTACGTAAGTGTAATTACAGAAAATTAACGGAATTATCGCGTGTTAACGCGAGGAACGTTCGCAGTGTATAAACGAAATCAAGTCGGGGGACCGAGAGAGAAAGAGAGAGCCAAGACTACGCTACGTGCAAAGTGTAACATGAGCCGGGTTGTGGAATAGCGTAATAGTACACCCCAGTAAATTCGAGCCATACCTATAACGTGCGTCTCGATTTTATTACCGATTTCCGTATTAACGAGCCCCTTTACAACAAAATGGATTACGTCGAGCGATTTTATTCAAACAAGAGATCGACACTTTCGATCATTCCGGGAGATGGTCGCGAGTATTATTATTATTATTATTATTATTATTATTATTATTATTATTATTATTATTATTATTGTCGTCATTACACTCGTACTCGCAGTAATCCACGGTGCAAAACTCTTGAGGGTTTTTCAGGGCGCAATAAATAGCAGGAGCAAATTTATCATTCGCGTACATCAGTGGGCCGCGAAATAACGCCGAAACGAGAGCCCCTCGTCGATATAAATCTCGGGTCTCATTACGAATATGTATATAACGCATCTCGCGCTTATCGATATTGATTTATTCGTAAGTTGGCGCTCTTCGTTTTAGCGTCTCGTTAATCTTCCCACTCTGATTACCGCCCAGTCGTGACTCGCCACGGCCAAGATTGGCCGGTTCCTCCCCGGCACTCCGCTCCGCGAGCGGCGAGGAAGAACGCCGTTTGCCCTCCTACACGGACGAGCAGCTCAGAGAGCTCGCCTTAAATCACCACCGTCCGATAATTGAGGGGGTCCTTGCGCCGCAACGGCACCTCGTTCCGGGCGCACCCCCGAGAAATTGGGAGAACGAGCCGTGGGGCCGCGCCCTGGTCCCGCCCTCCGTGCGTCGGCGCCGAGCTTCCGTGATGCCGTCGTCGTCGTCGACGACGTTGAGAAGACGTCGCGACGAAATCTCCGCGAAAAATCCCCCACGAGACTATAAGCCTCGAGAATCCCTTCTCGCCGGAAACGACGCTCTCGACGATGATAGCTGCACATTGTTATTTAAAAAGTCGGTACACCTTGGAGCTACAACGTTGTTGCCAATTTGACAAGAAAAGTTGAATTCTTTACGTCACGGCACATGCGAAGAGAAGAGGATTCGTAGTCGAAGAATTATTTTTTTAATGTCATGTTTAGCGAGAAGAGAACGTATTCTAGATGCGAATGGAGTGTAGTCGGATAAAGCGAAAAACTGATAGACGTTCACAGATGCGTCCAAGACGCTGGCTCGGGTCGAAGCGAAGCGTCGACCACGGTGCGGGAGAGTAATTCTAGGTAGGATTTTCTCGCTTGTCAGACGCCGGTGAATTAACCAACGCGTGTGCAACGTGTAAGCGATTATCTCGCCAACAGCCAGCGAGCTTGGAAGCTCCATGGGATAACAGGCCAGCCGAGCGTATCCGTTCAGCTTCTCTCGTGCATGTAAATGACGACGTGTACACGCAATGTTTGTTGAAACCGTCCACGTTCCATTTGTCGCAAGCGGCGAGTTGTTTGCTCATCGTAAAAATGCGCTATTTGGCCGTAAACAATATCGCACTGGAGAATCCCGCATTTCCGCTCATTTAATTATTCCGTTTGACTGTTGCCTTCCGCATTCCGCATTTCGATATCGATCCTATTAACGGAATCTTTTTTTTTAACAGAGCGAAACAAAAGGCCACATCAATATTATCCGCGTACAGGGAAGGTATTTTATGAAGGGCGCGTTTGAAAAAATAATATATTGCAAAAATCGCGATTTGAGGGGGGAGTTCGATCGCGCTGTAAAGGGCGCGATCAAGGATCGACCGAATATCGTTATCGAGCGCCATCACCTTGGCCTAATTGCTGGTAACGTTAATAATATCGCCTATCTGACGCGCAGCCGGAAATAATTGCGCAAATAACAGCGAACGACGGTAAAGGGCGAGACACACGAGCACCACGACTGTTATTAAGCGAGATTAACCCGTGTTAGCAGTCACGGTAGTGTGAGAGACCGCTTCGCGTTAGGCCCGGCTCGGTATACCGGGTGTCTCGACGATAACTCGACCGCGCGACAATCCTGCACGCCCAAAGAAGCGTGATCGTCTGTATGTCATGTGTTAATGTATTAGGGGTGTGATTTAGTTTTGAGGGTTTTTTTTGCTCAAAAACGCATGTATTTAAATATGATAATGAATGAATACCTTAATCAAAATATTTTCCTTCCTTTTCTATAACTTTTTCCCATCTTTCTGGCAAGAGATCGATTCCACCACGATAAAATCACTCTTCTTTTCAGTTCATCCATTCGTCGACGAATTTTCGCACTTCTTCCAAATTATCAAAGTGTGTATCCTCTAAAGCGTGTTGCATCCACCGGAACAAATAATAATCGCATCGAGCAATGTCCGGAGAATACGCGCGGTGCGGTAAGACTTCCCATTCAAGCTCTAATGGTGTTTCTTTCACTGATAACGCAACGTGAGGTCGAGCGTTGTCACGAAGAAGAATCACTTTCCGTCGTTTACTCGCAATTGGTGCTCGTTTTTCGTCCAATGCTTGCTTCAACTTGTACAATTGGCGTCGATAACGATCAGCCGTGACAGTCTCATGCGGATTTAACAGCTCATAGTACACTATCCCACCAAATACAGAGCATTACTTTTCAACCGTGAATATTGCGTCTCGGAGTGGATGTTGATGGTTCGCCTGGATCCACCCATGATTTTCTGCCTTTCGGATTATCAAAATAGATCCACTTTTCATCCCCAGTAACAATCCGAGACAAAAGACTCTTCTTTTTTTGCCTGGCGATCAACGAAATGCAAATGTTCAACCGGTTCGCAATGGCACTTTCCGATAATTCATGTCGAACCAATTTCCCTTCTTTCTGAATTTTTCCCATTTCATGTAAATGTTGTACGAGCAACATTTAATGCTCTGGCAAGTTCTGAAGTGGATTCTGTTGGATTTTCGTGCAATAATGCTTGGAAATCTGCATTTTCAAGCTTTCTTGGTTGTTCCGAGCGTTCTTTATCCTTCGCATCAGTATCAGCACTTTTAAAGCGTCTAAACCAGTATTCACACGTCTTAATTGATGGGTCAGAATCACCATAAGTTTCCACAAGAATTCTATAACCGTCAGCCGCAGTTTTCTTTCGATTAAAAAACAAAAGCAACGCGTGTCGAAAATGCTAAAGAGCTTTCGGAAGTTGCATTTGACGATGATATAAACACGACTGTTATTGCGTCTATTGCTATAATGCTACTAAATGTGATGGATAATGTCAAGACTGTAAGAAACAACAGTTATCGGAAAGAGCTATTGGAACAAACTGACACTACAGCCATCTGTTGCAAACCCTCAAAACTAAATCACACTCCTAATAATATCTGCGTCACGGCCGAGCAATTATAACGAGTATCGATACTGACAGTTCGCCGAACTAATCGGGAGCGAGAGGGGGGGGGGGACTGCGATTGCGGCGCGTTCCTGCACCGGCTCGCCGCGATAAAGAACAGATATGCGCGAACGGTAGCGAGCAGCATCCGATAACGCGGACCACAGCGACGTTCAGACGTCCGGCGTGCGGTGGTACGAACGGGAAGGACGATATCACTTGAGAAAGAAACGAACGAGACGAGACGCCACACGATACGCACGTGTCGAGCGAACGCGGGTTTGCAAACGAAGAATCGGGGGAATCAGAGCGCGTCACGTTCACTTGAACGTCCGAAATAAAAAATTGATTGCAATGATCAAGTGCGGGGGAAATAAAAGATCGGTGTCGTTCTGAATTCTTCTCTCGCGCAAGTAAAGAAAGAAGTGATCATCATCGACTCTCGTCGAAAAGAGGAACAAATTGTGAGAGCGCCTCGTTGAAGGGAACGCGTTGTAGAACTCGCTGGCGGAGCTCCCGGAACCGACGACCCGTAACAGAGTCCGGGACCTCTTTCACGGTGCTCGAGCGTGTGAACCCGAGAAACAATAACCGAAATCCGCCGGGCCGGGCCGGGCCCCGGGTCCATCGGATGAATAAACCGGCGTCAAAATCGGGCTCGCTCATGGGGGCCCCGGGGCCATGTGTGGACACGAAAGGGCGTTTCGCCCGCGCGCGGTAGTGAAAAGGGGGACAAGGGAGGAGAAGGAGGAGGAGGAAGCAGGCAGGCAAGCAGGCAGGCGGGCAGGCAGCGCGCGGGCGGGAGGACGAGCGAGGGAAGAGGCAGGAGGGCCCGTTCGCCAAGGGCTATAATAACAACTAACGCGAGGTTGCGTTAAACGCCGCATTAGTCACATCCGATAATGATAAAGCAGCCGGGAAGCTCGCCGTGCGCCGATACACACGGCTGGACCACCGTGCACGCGCGTGTGCCGCGCGACGACGACGTGTCCGCGCGCCCGTTTATGCACGCCGCGTAAACGAAACGGTCCGGCGAAAGTTGCGTGGTCCATGCGGCGGTGGATGCTGAGGGAGCTCCACGTCTCGTTTCATCGAGACGGCATCGGCGTCGCATCGGCGAATAGGTCAGTTTTTTGTTCGTTGCAAACTGTTTCTTCGTGATTTGTTAAAGGGAATTATTATAATTTTTTGTAGCTTATACTTCGCCAACGATGACTGATGAACGAGTGTTGATGTCGCTCGATAAGCATCGCGTTGCGGTTGGTTGCAGCTGTGTTAAACGTTTCTTCGGTGATTCCACCGGCCCCGAATAAAAAATACCGGCTACGGATTTTTGCGCGTTTTTTCGGGTGCGTTCTTCCGTTCGCGCGTCCCGGGTTTCGATAAAAATTACGGGCGTCACGAGCACGGTACAAAAATCCAGCCGTCCCTGGTTGGCGAGTTGGCGTGCTAATCGACAAAGAGGCGACTGTTGTAGCACGAGCCTCGGTTAACCATGAAGGGCTTAACGGTCTCGTCGAGGCGAAGCGATTTAAAGCGGCGGCGGCCGTATGACGTAGCCACCACGCTCGCGATGATAACAATGATAGCATTGTCTTCGCCACTGAGGAGCCACTGGCAAACTGCGCTTTGCGAATCGCGAAACGGCATCTCGCACACGCAAAGACGCTCCCGCGCTAGTCGAAGGTACGTCAACTTTGCGAACAAAGAAGTAGACAGCAGGCACGAAAAAGCGCACTTTCTGCACAGTATACAGGGTATCCCGGGTTTTAACCGACAAACTGCGGGAGCATATTCTACTAGTGGAAATAAGAAAAAATTCTTATATCGAGTTTGCTTAGAAATGCTTTATTACAAAGTTATAAACCAATATTGAAAAGAAATATCAGATAAGTAACAACGGAACATAGTGTAGAATTTGGAAGGTCGAAGATGTTTATGTTACGTGTATTCACATGTATTCATGTTCACTATGTTGAAACGATCCAGTATGATTGTTACTTTCACAACAGTAGCTGTTAGATTTCAATCGTCGTGTCAACTAGCAATTACTATCAGAATGCCAAAAGTGTCTTCAAATGAGGAATACACTGATATTCATTTCGTGTACGGATTCTATGACGGAAATGCACGAGCTGCCGTACGAGAGTGTCAACATAGATTTCCTAACAGGAGAGTACCAGATAGTTCTGTGTTTAGTAATACCCATTTGCAATTACGTAATTTGGGTTCATTTCGACCTATGAATGAATATGATGATGTTCGTTCAGCTCTAAGACACCGACGACGCTCGGAAGGAATCTTAAATCTTTTTGATAATACTCCTACACAAAGTGTTCGACGTGCTTCAGCTCAACTGCAGATATCACGAAACACTATTTCGAGAACATTGCGTGCGATGACAGATTCGCATATCATTACACACCTGTACAAGAATTACTTCCAATCGATTATCAGAAACGAGTCGAATTTTGTAACTGGTATGTGAATGCAGTAGAAAGGGACAATCTTTTCTCATCAATGATATTATGGACAGATGAAGCGACCTTTACAAGACGAGGCATATTCAATTCTCATAATAGCCATGTATGGGCTCATAATAATCCACATACTACCAGACAAAGAAACTTTCAACACGATTTACCAATTTTGATGGAAAATGTGCCACTGCAGTTTCGCCAAAACAGCTGGATACAGTTAGACGGTTGTCCATCGCACTATGCTAGACAAGTTAGAAACTGGTTAGATGAACATTACGCTCATAGGTGGATTGGTCGAGGAGGACCGGTTTTCTGGCCTCCAAGATCGCCCGATTTAACGCCTCTTGATTTTTATTTATGGGGAACTTTAAAAAAATTAAGTTTACAGTACAGAAGTAATCTCGCTTGAAGATTTAAAGCAACGAATTACTAATTCAGTTACTGAGATGCAACAAAATTTTCAGGAATGTCGTACTGTAACAAATTCTGTACTACGTCGATGTCTAGCTTGTATCGATGTGCAAGGACAACATTTTGAAATGCGTCACTAAATCATTGCGTAGATAATTTTTATTTTTGTGAAAAAATCCGTTGTTACTTATCTCATATTTCTTTTCAATATTGGTTTATAACTTTGTAATAAAGCATTTCTAAGCAAACTCGATATAAGAATTTTTTCTTATTTCCACTAGTAGAATATGCTCCCGCAGTTTGTCGGTTAAAACTCGGGACACCCTGTATAAGTATCACGAGCGAGTATGAAGGGATACTTTAGATAGCACGCCGATCGTTCGGCCATTTCACAGTTATTATTGTTTGCACCAATATCGAAGCAAGTAGCAGGAAGAGATATCTTTTGGTGATCGCGTTGCCTCGGCCCCACAATGCTAGCGTTGTCTTTCCTTCCAGGGAGACCATTATCGATGATTTCGGCGGAACCCGACACAATCGATTACGTTCGGTGTAAGCGCGATAAGCGACGCTTTGTTCACGAGCGAAGATAAAGGCCCGCTCGGTTAATCGATCCCGCAGTTAATAATCAAAATCTCCGTAATGGCGAACGGTCGGAGCGAGCGAAACGTGACGTCGAGGCAAGGCATCGCACGGCACGGCGTGTCGCTTCGCTTCGCGTCGCGACGCCGCGCGCGACGTGGTAATTACGTAACTCGCCCACGGCAATTACCAAAGTTTTAATTGCTGTAAGCTGCGGGCGGCCCCGCAATAACGTCATTATTCTCGGCCACTCGCGCGGCCGCCTTAACCGCGAGTGGACGAACAAGCGAAAGGAAGAGAGAGAGAGAGACGTATATACAGAGAGTAAGAGGTAAAGAGAGCAAGAGATAAAGAGAAATTCAGCGCGAAAGCTCGAGCGTCTTTCTCCTACTCGCGTCTCTTCGACGAGCGGCTCCTTCTTTCCGCCGCGAGGATTAGTGGCGCGAGCTTCTTTCGCGGCACGCCGAGCAAGCCGAAATAACGAGTTGCAAAAGTTTTCATCCCCATGAGACTCGCGTTTCAAAGATCTAGAATAGCGTCCTTTTTCTCACCATGAACGTGTACACGATGGCACACGACGGCACGTATGGAGCAGGTGCGAAGTTTTGCGAGGCCCTCACCGGCCCGGGTGATTCGCCCTTAATGGGCACTCTCCTCTCGCTATTATCTACGCCCCAAAAAGCCCAAAGGTACTCTCGCTCGCACTCCTCCTGCACTCGGACAGAGGAGAGACGGGCGGTATAGTGCTTCTGAGCACCGGAGACTAATAGCGACCATATCGGCTGCCCATATCTGAGCGCCTCGGAAACACTCGCCGGTGCAGCACCCCGGATGCATACGCGCGGATGCTGCGTCCACGTACAGTGCCATCGATATTGTTGAATTTCAGCGGCTCTTATCTGCGCCAAAAAGCCCCTCGCTCGCGCCTTACTCGCCCGCGTGAATAAATTATCGCACGCACGCGCGCGATTACGCGAGCTTTTCTCCATCGCGCCGAAAGGCACCGAAAGGCTTTTTTCGCTCGCAAATTAATCCCGGAGTGCCGCTCCAGGGTCCATCGAATTCTGGCGGAATTCAGGAGCCTCACGGAGCAAGTAATATTTAAATTCGCATCGCTCGATCTCGGGGTGAGACGTCCATGGGAGAAATTAGCAAGTTGAAGGAACGGGGCGGCGTCGAGGAACTTGCGGCGAGGGTGAACGTCACGTGATGTGACGTGCGAGCGGGTAAAACAGTCACCTGTGGACGAGGCAGGGGTACGAGTCACGCGAACCCCGCGCAAACAACCCACAGCCGAGTCTTTGGAAACCTGCCCCCCTTTCCTCTCGATGACTTGCCAACTGCCATTAATTAGAGACGGCCAACTCGTCATCCCGTCGTGTCACACGAGGGCGGCGCGCCGGTTAATATCGGGCATACCTATTTCATCCGACTGATGATGATGCCGTGTCCCTCGCTCGTTCCCTTAATTTCTCGGGTCCGCTTGATTCACCGCGCGACTCGTCTCGTCTGAAATGAGACTCGGCCTAATCCCGCGTTGCGTTATTAGTCCGCGA
Organism: Ooceraea biroi; assembly: GCF_003672135.1. Classification (NCBI taxonomy): domain Eukaryota; kingdom Metazoa; phylum Arthropoda; class Insecta; order Hymenoptera; family Formicidae; genus Ooceraea; species Ooceraea biroi. The sequence goes on from NC_039517.1 coordinate 2,584,380, forward strand.
CATGCAACGCAGATTGCGGAGCATGCCGCGACAGGTAGTAGAATGCCACCGCGCGTTAATCTCGCCGATCGACATCTCGTATTCCGAGAATGCCGGGGCGCTTATTAATAAACCATGAAGCACGTAAGCGAGAGTACCGAACGTTTTATGGGGGTTCTTACGGCGCGCGGCGCTCGCCGCAAAATTGATGATTTATTGTCATACGGGAAAATTACCAAAGAACGCACAGTATTTTAAAATACCCATTTCGGGGCGTCGAAGGCTGCTGAGCAATCGCATTTGCATAAAGATCGACGGTTGGCTCGCTGATTAAAGGCGCGCGCGCGCGGTTTTCGCAAACCAACGAGCACCCTCTCTCTCTCTCGGAGTTGACGCTCGAGATCGAACGACGGGCGCGACCCGAAGAAATTAGTATTGCACCCGTGCGCCGGCGATAAATATTAAACAGACGATAAAAGCCGCGCGCGCGGACAAAGGGCATAATGAAGCGGCGAAAAGCGTGCGCGAGCGCGCGCGGCGCGGGGCAGCTGAACAATAACGGAGCGGTAGACGCGACGGGGGGATTAACGGGGTGACGGCGACGGTCGGCCAATTGCGGTAAACAATAAGAAGCGACGAATTGCAATGCACTTTTTCCCTCCGCTTTTGGTCAACCGCAGGAGTGGCCTAGCGTGACGTCACGTTTTTTTGCGAGCCCCTCATAATAGCGCAGCTTACCGGTTATTACCGCGACTGGCACGCCCCTCTCATCGTTCACCACCACGGTAATACACGAGAGACTCATCTCTCTGTCTTTCTCTCTCCTCTCCCCATCGTCGTCGCGTTCGTCTCTTTTCCACTCTTCAGCTGCTGCGTTTTATCTTGGTCCGCGCACTTTGCCATCCGCAAGACGCGATTCTCTTTCACGGCGCGCCACGTGAGACTCTGCCCCTGCGTTGTCAGCGAGAAAAATATCCGATCCCGGATAGTTTCCCGATGTGCACGTGTCAACGCGGATAATTATCCGAAATCATTATTTTAGCGCGCGTACGTGCACGGCGGATTTTACTTTATGTAATCAAGATCAGCGTAGCTGGCCTCGTTAGCGCGCACTTCAACGCGCGACTTTAATCTTGCTTTCTCGCGAAGCTTAGAAGATATGGTGCAATATTTCTCCTTTCTTTTTACGCGACGGGAATTCTCGGGCGCGCACGGGAATGAACATTTAGAGCCACCGGGCAGAATATTTTAATTGAAAGATCGTCTGCCGATTGTACCTGACGGAATCCGCGAAATTTCCGCGTGACGCGCGCGCCGGAGGGGATATCCGCGCGCGATGCACAAATGTCTCGGCACAAAAATCGAGTCAGTCGGTTTTATCATCTTCCTTTCTCTTGGCTGTCACAAGAGGAGAGCTCCATCGGCGCGCGCGTTATTATTCCAGCGCCGACGATGATCGCGCACTATCGCTTGTTCGCGAAACGCCGCGGCGGAATTACTGGTGCTCGACGAAATAACGAGCGGTCCCTCCCCGAGAAATGCGGGAACACGCGAGACCATTACGAGGGAACGAATCGTCGCGGCCGCGTCGCCACTCGTGTATTAACTGCGAATAAAAAGCGCGAGTAGGGCGGCCGGGAAAAACGCGCCGTATCCGCGCGCGTGAAGAAGACGAGATTTCGTTGCACTCGAGCATACCAACGCGAACTTTCGGATGCTGGATTCACGGGACTGTGACCCGAACGAAAATTTACTTGCAACGAAATCGACGAATCGGTTATCCGCTGAAAGAATCATCGCTCGCTCATTTTCTCGTGATGCGTTAACGAGAGTAACGATTTATCCATATCCTGACCGCTCGACTAGACTTATTTATTAGGGGTGTGATTTAGTTTTGAGGGTTTTCTTTGCTCAAAAACGCATGTATTTAAATATGATAATGAAGGAATACCTTAATCAAAATATTTTCCTTCGTTTTCTATAACTTTTTCCCATCTTTCTGGCAAGAGATGGATTCCACCACGATAAAATCACTCTTCTTTTCAGTTCATCCACTCGTCGACAAATTTTCGCACTTCTTCCAAATTATCAAAGTGTGTATCCTCTAAAGCGTGTTGCATCCACCGGAACAAATAATAATCGCATGGAGCAATGTCCGGAGAATACGCGCGGTGCGGTAAGACTTCCCATTCAAGCTCTAATGGTGTTTCTTTCACTGATAACGCAACGTGAGGTCGAGCGTTGTCACGAAGAAGAATCACTTTCCGTCGTTTACTCGCAATTGGTGCTCGTTTTTGGTCCAATGCTTGCTTCAACTTGTACAACTGGTGTCGATAACGATCAGCCGTGACAGTCTCATGCGGATTTAACAGCTCATAGTACACTATCCCACCAAATACAGAGCATTACTTTTCAACCGTGAATATTGCGTCTCGGAGTGGATGTTGATGGTTCGCCTGGATCCACCCATGATTTTCTGCCTTTCGGATTATCAAAATAGATCCACTTTTCATCCCCAGTAACAATCCGAGACAAAGACTCTTCTTTTTTTGCCTGGCGATCAACGAAATGCAAATGTTCAACCGGTTCGCAATGGCACTTTCCGATAATTCATGTCGAACCAATTTCCCTTCTTTCTGAATTTTTCCCATTTCATGTAAATGTTGTACGAGCAACATTTAATGCTCTGGCAAGTTCTGAAGTGGATTGTGTTGGATTTTCGTGCAATAATGCTTGCAAATCTGTATTTTCAAGCTTTCTTGGTTGTCCCGAGCGTTCTTTGTCCTTCACACGTCTTAATTGATGGGGCAGAATCACCAACTTATGAGTTTCCACAAGAATTCTATAACCGTCAGCCGCAGTTTTCTTTCGATTAAAAAACAAAAGCAACGCATGTCGAAAATGCTAAAGAGCTTTCGGAAGTTGCATTTTTACGATGATATAAACACGATTGTTATTGCATCTATTGCTATAATGCTACTAAATGTCATGGATAATGTCAAGACTGTAAGAAACAACAGTTATCAGAAAGAGCTATTGGAACAAACTGACACTACAGCCATTTGTTGCAAAACCCTCAAACCTAAATCACACTCCTAATACATCATTATATCGCAATGATTCAACGTGTGGAAAGCGTTAACGTCGGGAGATCCCGTACAGGGTCCCCGAGACGAGCGAAGCACATCGGCGTTACTAACCGGGCGATAAATTCCCCCGAACGTAATCCGCGGTGAGACACAAGGCACTCTATGCTCGCGCCGGTATCCACCTCTCAAGGTGAATGATGCAAATGCCACTGCGGTCGACGGTCTTTCCATCGGCGTGTGCGAGAGAGAGCTCATTGTATCCGTTCACTTGTAAGATAATCTATTAAACAAACGACCGTCATTCTACTCGGGCTCTCACGGTTTTAGCCGCCGCCGCCGCTAATTTTTTCCATCCCACACCTGAGAGGCGGCCGATTTGTGCAGCGCTCTCTCGCTCGGTTATTAATTCTTATTAATAACGGAGCGCGCGCTGCGTCCTTTTTCTCTAACCACAATTATCGCAATGAGCGCACGAACCGGCAATTAATTTCCCGTTAATGCCACTGTAATACCGGGACCGACGCGCCCCGCAACGATACATCAGCGGCATTAGAGGGAAATTAATTTCAGCTACGAACGAGCCTTGAAAACGACGATGGCTTAGACCTCGGGAGAGCGGAAACCATAAAATGGTCCCGCCTTTGCAAACGGAAAGACCACCCGCATACTCGCCAGCATGGAGACCCACTTAACTGCGGATGAGTAACGTCCCGAAATTCTGGCACCTCAAGAACGAGGCGGGGTAATGAACGTCCCGGTCGAAATATCACCCTGTGATTTCAGCGCTTAAATCTGCCTTGGAAACGTCGTTTCTCGACATCCTAATTTTCCTCGGAGACATTATTTGCCGTATTCGAATTACGCGAAACTCCTTGTGCTCGATACTTTGGTCTCGATTGGCTGGAAATTTTTAATTCGCAGCAAGGGATAGAAGACGGGGGTATTTGTCTGCTGCACCGAGCGCAGAACTTGCCAGCGACACACGCCGCGAATCGCGATGAACGCGGCAGCGGATATAATAAATCGCGCCTAACGCAAGGGCGGGTCGCATTAGCGCCGCCTTTCTAACTAATGAGACGACCTCGTGCCGCACGAGATATATAATGAACACGTCATTTCCATTTACTCGTCGTGCGCGCGTTTACGTGGAGAATCCGATCCGGCCCGAAATTAACGTTCGACCGAGGCGCGCCCGGTTCGCGCGCGCGAGCTGCGATCGATCATACGCGAGGGCAACGAAAACAGATCTTGGATTGTCACTGACAGCTTGTCAAAGTCGCGATTATTCAACCCTGGTATTCAACTCGAGGTTATCATCCCTTTCTTTGTCCAGATCCTGACAAGATTCCTCGTTCACCGCTAAATATTAGGAGTGTGATTTAGTTTTGAGGGTTTTGCAACAGATGGCTGTAGTGTCAGTTTGTTCCAATAGCTCTTTCCGATAACTGTTGTTTCTTACAGTCTTGACATTATCCATGCCATTTAGTAGCATTATAGCAATAGATGCAATAACAGTCGTGTTTACATCATCGTAAAAATGCAACTTCCGAAAGCTCTTTAGCATTTTCGACATGCGTTGCTTTTGTTTTTTAATCGAAAGAAAACTGTGGCCGACGGTTATAGAATTCTTGTGGAAACTCATAAGTTGGTGATTCTGCCCCATCAATTAAGACGTGTGAAGGACAAAGAACGCTCGGGACAACCAAGAAAGCTTGAAAATGCAGATTTGCAAGCATTATTGCACGAAAATCCAACAGAATCCACTTCAGAACATGCCAGAGCATTAAATGTTGCTCGTACAACATTTACATGAAATGGGAAAAATTCAGAAAGAAGGGAAATGGGTTAGACATGAATTATCGGAAAGTGCCATTGCGAACCGGTTGAACATTTGCATTTCGTTGATCGCCAGGCAAAAAAAGAAGAGTCTTTTGTCTCGGATTGTTACTGGGGATGAAAAGTGGATCTATTTTGATAATCCGAAAGGCAGAAAATCATGGATGGATCCAGGCGAACCATCAACATCCACTCCGAGACGCAATATTGACGGTTGAAAAGTAATGCTCTGTATTTGGTGGGATAGTGTACTATGAGCCGTTAAATCCGCATGAGACTGTCACGGCTGATCGTTATCGACGCCAATTGTACAAGTTGAAGCAAGCATTGGACGAAAAACGAGCACCAATTGCGAGTAAACGACGGAAAGTGATTCTTCTTCGTGACAAGGCTCGACCTCACGTTGCGTTATCAGTGAAAGAAACACCATTAGAGCTTGAATGGGAAGTCTTACCGCACCCCGCGTATTCTCCGGACATTGCTCCATGCGATTATTATTTGTTCCGGTGGATGCAACACGCTTTAGAGGATACACACTTTGATAATTTGGAAGAAGTGCGAAAATTTGTCGACGAGTGGATGAACTGAAAAGAAGAGTGATTTTATCGTGGTGGAATCGATCTCTTGCCAGAAAGATGGGAAAAAGTTATAGAAAACGAAGGAAAATATTTTGATTAAGGTATTCATTCATTATCATATTTAAATACATGCGTTTTTGAGCAAAGAAAACCCTCAAAACTAAATCACACCCCTAATATAAAGATTGAAATGTTTGCACAATATTCCTAATATTCAATATTCAAAATGTCATGTTATGTAATTATAAAGATTATTAATTCGAGATGCTTGGGCAGTTTTCTTCGCCTTCGTCGGATCCCTCCACTTTCGTGAAATTTCGGAGGGTGAAGCCTACAGGACTCGCTTCTGTGCGCGAGCAAACGGGCTGCCGGGAGTTCGTACTGTAATAACCGAGGCTCGTCGAGGGCCGTTTCCATCGCAAAATGGCCACGGGGGAGAGCGAGAGCGGGTAAGAAGACGCGGAGGGAGACGCGGAGGGAGGCCATGGGGGAACTCGCAGGCAGCAACCCCCTTCTTCTTGCTGCAAGAGGAAACGAGAGAAAGAGAGAGAGAGAGAGTTGCGCGTTTCCATCGTTGCGCGAGGCCGTCCCGGCTCCCTTTTTTGCTTCCCTGCACCATCCCTCTCCGCCCGACCGAATGAAAAAGCGAGCAAGAGATGGGCTCGTTTTGTATCCGGAGTCGAGGTATCGACAGACTGCAATTTAAAGGAGGCAAAATGCCAAAGCACCCGCGTAAAACCTGACCCTCCCCCCTCTCCTCACCACGGCCATCCATTGCCACGCGGTTTTTCATTCCACCCCCGTAAAAATCGTGCTTTACGATTTCTGGAAACTGGCTGGTCCCGCGCCGGAGCTCTCGAGGCAGTTCCCTCGAAGAGAGAGACAAGTCCCTACCACGAGAGTTTCTTCCAGACGAACCGTGACGGAACCTTTTGGCGGGGAGACATTGTTGTACCCTCATCGAGAGATCCGGGGACCTCGACGAGCGAGCGGACGAGGCATCGCTCGTGAATCCGCGCGCCGAATCGAAACGCTACGGAAATAAACTCGCGTTCCGATACTCGAACAATCGGCGTTCCATCAACGTTCCACGAAACACGGGGGCTTTATTGCCCTCCTCCGATATTTTCCAAGGTACGCACCGCGGATCACCCGAAAGAAACCAAAGTCGTTTCGTGCGCGTGGCCTCGCAAGATCCTCGAGCACGCTTAGGGATCAATCAATGGTGGACCGTTCGCGAGCAAGAAAATCAAATCGCCGTTCTGATCACGATCGAGACATGTACGCGTTCTATTTAGAGGAGCGTCGTGCGCTCGTGTCTTCCCTAGTCTTTTGAAATACGGAGAAGCGGAACCGCCTCTCTCGCGCGCCTCCGAGAGACCCGAAACCGTACGCGCTATAAACTTCCTGTGCCGCGTCGCTGAAAATAGCCGCGCCGCGAGGAACGTGAAGGGAAAAGGACGGAGAGGGGAGGAAGAGTGGCTCGTTTTCGTATTTCGATTAAAGGGCTCTCGTCGAACGAGTGAAATGACGGCGCCGGTGTCTCGCGACGATCTTTTTACGTATCCTCCGCCTCCTCGGGCTCCATCTGCCTCGGTCTCTCTTCATCCCGAGGCGGACAGAAGGAGCGAATCCAATCGAGGGAAGATTTGACAGCCGAAAGATACGGACGAGACCGTCTGCGTGGTCTCTCGCGATTCGTTCACGATTCACGCTTCGTTATTGGTATTAAATCACGCACGGCACTCCGGGGATCCGCGGGCGGTACTCGACTTCTGCAAACAGGTTTGCCTTCGCGCGCGCGGCTTTATTTTCTCTCTCTCGGCGAGGTCGGTGGCAGCAGATTGAATTTTCTACCAAAACAAGAGTGTGCACACGCACGTGATGATTTTCTCATCGAACGCGTTACCGCCGCGATATATTGCGTGTGGCATTTGTAATTAGCCTGACGAGTTATTCCGCGCGTTTGCCCCGGCGATTTAAAATCTTATCGACGTGTAATTATTTCATCATCTCCGCATTATATCGGAATTCGTATCGTCACTACATTAATCACAATTCGTCATTTGTAATTTGTTCTCTGGCAGACGGCTGCCGGCAGAGAAAAATTATTCATACTCGACGATCATGAAATAAATAGAAAAGAGGAGCGGGTCTAACTAGCAACGATACGCAGTCTCGGGCCGTGCGCGCTCGTCCAGCTTAAGTGGTTATCACGCGGCACTCCGACGAGCCTCTCGGATGCTGTACGGACGTGACCCACTTGATCCCACTGCCTGCATAACGTGTCGTAACGGTAGTGATCGTGTCTGTCGATGGCTCGAGCCGGTCGATTAATAAACATACGTGCGATCCGCCGCACAGTGGGTACCCGCGCTGATCGGTAGTCGCCGCCGAACATTATAAAAGCGCGCGTTCCCCGGTGTCACGGTGAAACTGGAGAATTATGGTCGACATTGTCCCAGTTTCTAGGATCGAGAGACATCGCGAGAAAGAGAGATTCCCTTCTCCGATGCAATAACGCGTTACCCACGCACGACGACGACGACGACGACTTTGAATGATTTCTACGCCGCGTACCTGGAGCGTTAACGACGCGTAACCGATTCCGGATTTTATTCGCGCGATTTGCACGCGAATGAGCGTCTTGGGGATGAAAGATGAGCGGTGAATCAAATGGTGGGTATCGAAGCTTCGCATCTCGATAGTTTAACGCTGTATAAACGCGATACGCTGCATACATACATACACACACATATACACACATCTCGCCATTAATTCATGGGATTAATCCGTTCTGGTTTGACGCGTGCGGCTTTCAACAGTTTTCGCATCCTCGCGCACGACAACGCGACCAGCGCGGCGTTTATAACGCTAGAAAACAATGATGGCGCGCGAGCCCGTCGCTTTGAAGTTCGTAATGGGCCGAAGTGGGTTTACGCGATAAATTAGTGTGTATGCGTGCCGGCGAGATATGACGTATCACCGCCGGTAGCGCCGGCCAGGTGTACGGTATTAATTTTCGATCCCATGGTGTATTGGCACGCGGAATTATTAATCGGCGAGCGTAAAAGGCGCGACGAGCGGAGCGCGCGACCGTGTGCTTCAACGGCACTTCGAGATTGCCAAACAATGACGAACGAAACGCACGCGGAAATCATCGATGGACTTTTCGTCCGCGTTTCCGCGATTACGGTGCGGAAAGGAAAATCGTCGGGAGAAATCGCAGTCGCGGACGCCGATGCGAACGAGGCGCGTCGGCGAAATTAAAACTTTGGCGCGCGCATTACATGCACAAAGAGCTTATAAATATTCTGTAACGATACCCCGGGTCCCGGGATTGATTCCCCAATTAAATGTAAATGAGCGACGGGGGTAAACTAGTGGAACGAGTTTTATAATATCCCGCCCGGCTTGGAGGGAGTGGGAGGAGGAGCTCGTGAAATCCTACCTAAGTAGATAGCACGAGCGCGGCCAATAAATTAATTATTCACCCAATAACCAAGCTGCAACAGCAGCAGCAACAGCAACGGCAGCAGCAGCTCGTCGTGTCCCTCTCGCAAGATTGCCACGGTCCTCCTCCTCCTCTTCCCTCCTGACACGTTATTTATGATCCCACTCTAACATTTATTCTCGCCCATTTGTCCCTTTGAAACAGCCTTCTCGTTCAGGCTTCTCGATATCCGCCGTTCATCCAACACGTTCATCCGCCTCTCGGAATTTGATGGAGCAAGGTGCCTACTTCTACGATTTATCGAATGCTCATATTGTTGCCCACCCCCCCTATCCTCTCCCTCCTTCTCTCGTTGAGTCTCAATCGCAGTTACGTATCCGTCCCTTCGCCTCCCTGCACGGACCTTTCGCTTTCATTCGGACGTCAGCGAGAAAAGGTGCATTATTTACGGCATATTTCACAGAGGTTGCCCGACCGAAAAGCCCACAATGATCTGTTTGCAGAGAGAAAGAGAGATATATATACGCGTAAACCTGCATGGAGAAAAAGAAGTCGATGAGAGACGACGGCGTCTCCACCCCGAGCGGGCGAACCATCCCCGTCCGCGGCGATCGCAAACATTCCCGCTTCCGTTTTCAGGGTGGTTAGTTCTGGGCATTCTTCGGCGTTCACGGTCCACCCCGCTATTTATTCTGGCTCATTTGTCCCACAGGAACCGCCGCGTCATCGGACGAGGGAAACCTCGAGAGGTCCTTTTCGGACTCGTTCGACGGAGCGAGTTCCCCTCGGGCCCTCCACGGGGGTCTCAGGTGTTAACTATAAACGGGTAGTGGCTTGACTCTAATGCGATCTCCCGGAATCCGTGCTCGTTCCTGAATCTCCCGACGCGACGCACAGTGGGCTAAACTCGAAAAAAGCTGGCCAAAAGTAATAACTCGAAAACATGACGTTTTAGAAAAACATGTTTCAAATAAAAGTTATAGGGTTTTTAATCAGGTATTAGATAATAATACTACTATGACCTTGAATAGCGTTGCCAAGGTCACGCAAAGGTCACCTTGAATTTTTTTAATGGGAACCTCCAGTTTTCATTAGATATTTTTGTAACTTACCTCAAGAGCTTTTCAGAACACTATAACAAAGTATTTATCCGTTAAATACTTCGAAGTTATGAAGCTTGAAAGTTACAGTCGCTACCGCGCCGCGTCGTACGTTTAGCGGCATTTAAAAATTTCACGGTGATCTGTACATGATCTTGACAACACTATCAAGGTCATACTGGTATTGCTATGTAATACTTCACTTAAAAACCTACAACTTTCATTTCAAACATTTTTTACCAAAACGCTAAATTTTCGAGTTATTACGATATGAAAATTAAAATGAAACATCCTGTATATAACGCAAAGGTGTGCGTTGGTGTGCACAATTCAAACGGAAATACTTAGTTTGAATCCTACACAAGATGATAAAACAAGAATCCCAAACAGCCTTTTACAGCTATTTAAAAAAAATGATATTGAACTTTACTTCTTTTTTATATTTTAAGAAACCAAAAACTTAGATTAACACAAATTGATGAACAAACATTTTTAATGGTTATAACTGTTTGGGAAAAGAGTTTCAATTCTATTTATAGAGTAAAAAGCAAAATTACTTGCATCCGCATACAAGAATGTAAGCTATAGCCTATACTCATTCATAATTCGTTTTTCGGAACATTAACGCGTTGCCTCCTATTAATTGTTGATTAATGGGAAGGAAATTTTTCCTACGAAACTCTATTCACATTTTTGAAAATACTGATATCCATGAATCAAAAAAGGTCGAAATGCACAGATTTCCAAGAGTTGAAAAAATTCGACTTTGGCCAGCTTTTTTCGATTCTAGCCCACTGTGCGACGGGGAGAAGAAAAAACGAGAGGGAGAAAAGATTTCTAGACAACCGATGAGGGTACATTCCGGGAACAATGATTATCGCGGTCTTCCGGTTGCTTGAGCAAACGGTTCGAGTCATCCACGCAAACACGGAGGCCCGGTATCGTTATCGTTCTTCGTTAATAAACGGTGATTCGATAAGAAGTGTATCTACGTGCAGCATCCGTACTTGGACTTTTCGACGAATGTGTCCTTTTGCCGAGAAGCGCGAGTTGTCCGCGTCAGGTTTTATCGGCGATCTTAATGAACGCTTTTCCGCGAAGAGAATGCACGCGGCGATGAATTAATTGCATCATTGGCCGGATAAAGGCAGAGATGTGCATCGCAATGGAAGGACTCGTCGGTGATCGGAGGAGGAGGACGAGAAGCGGTAACGGATGATCGCTCGTCGGCAACGCGATGAGCACACACACGGATGGACCAGCTGGACGTTCGCCGCCGAGACGGAAAATCGCGATGGGATATGCGTGGGACTCGCGTAATATCGCCGTTGTCGCCGGACAGGCAGAATTTCTGAAACCGAGTCCTTCCTCGGCGATCACGTCAAACGCGGACGCGATCCGGATGCGACGCGAACGTGACGCGAGACGAACGCCCGTCTCGTCGCGGTGGGAGGATATAAATTTCGTCGCGTGGGCAATCTCGTTGTCGCGTGTCGGCGCAAACTGGCGCGTAATGAGAGAAAGGATGTATTCAGGCAAACGAACCTGACGACGAGAACGATGACGACAACGACGACGACGACGACGACGGTGACCTCGTTCGAGAGACCGAGAAATCGCTTTAGCTGCTTCCAAGGCTCGAGCCGGGAGATCAAAAATTAGCATCGCACTCGCGAGGATGCATTACTGCTCTAATGGATCTCGCGTTTGCACGTTTTATTTGCATAAAATAACTTTCATATCACGCTCGATAACGCGAGCGTTCAATTAACAAAATACACAAATTCCATTATAAATGATGTTATATGGATCCTTCCATTTTTTTAATATTTATACCTTAATTGGACATTGAATTGGATTAATTTATAATTCCAATTTTCACGATTTCGATTACATTTATTTTTTGACAAAATAGTCGTGAAATAATTTACCTCTCGTTTTCTGACGCCGTATGTTTACTCGACGAGTGGAGGATTTAGGTGGAACGATCTCGCACTCGATCGCAATCTGCGAATCCGCTCGTAGTTTTTCCCACGTTGAACGAGGGGGCAGGAAAACAATTAGTAGGGTTCTCTGGGACAAGGGAGAGTGGGTAGCGTAATGGAGGCGGCGTATCGCACGGCCATCTTGGCATTAACGACCTATGTGGTATTATCCCGCTGAAAAAAGGGCAATCCCTCGGTTTGTACCTCGTCGCAGCAGAGACCAAGAAACCGAGATCTCCTCACCTCTGTGAAGTCAGCACCCCAATTGCAAAATTTTTATATAATTAATAGAGTTCTGGCTCTTTCCCAAAGAGTTCTAGAGTTCCTAATACGTTTTGAAAAGAGTTCCGGCGATTAAATATAAAAAATCAGGATTTGAAGATATGGGGTGTCAACTTCACGTTTTTGCGAAAGGAAAATTGGTCATAACTTTTTTATTTCAAGCCGGAGCCAAAAAAGTTCTAATACTTTTCGATGGAACTCTTGTAGCGCTATTCAGAACCCTCAAGAAAATATTAAAAAGTTTTCTTCGTTTAGAAGAAATTAGAAAATTTCTCTTCTGGAAATGAAAAATCGCTAGAACTCTTTTAGTTTTGGTTCGTGCGCTTCGAGTCTTAATAATAATCGTTAGAACTCTTAAAGAGCTATCCAGAACTCTCATCAGAACTCCGAATTTGTTAAAAAAATTTTTCAACCCGAAGGACTTGGAAATGTTCGGGTCGAGAAACTAAACTTGACGAGAACTCTTTCAGTTTTGGTTTTAGCGCCTCGAGTCTTAATAATAATCGTTAGAACTCTTGAAGAGCTACCCAGAACTATCAACAGAACTCCGAATTTGTTAAAAACCTTTTTCGACCCGAAGAACTCAAAAAATTAAAACTAAAAAATTATGTCGAACCATGTATCAACTTTTGCAGAAGCTTTGAAGGAACATTGTCTCTTGACGTACTTTTTGTGCTTATTGTTCTCGTAAAATACTTTCCGGCAGCGAAATGAGAAATTACTTGTATTAAGTTCTAATTTATTATTGCACTTTGGACACTGTACTTCCTTATGTATTAACTTATGCTCTATTAAGAACTCTATCACTATATATTAAGTTATGTTCTATTAAAAAATAAAAAAAACGATTCCAAATACGTCTTCAATTCATGTGAAGCGAGCTTCCACGCAAAGCAAGGTTCTATATTGTAACTTCCACGCAGTACTTTTGGACATAGTTTGTTTGCGCGCGCGCGCACACACACACCCCGAAGGGGGGGGGGGTTGCGGATGGGGGGCCGAAGGCCCCCCGCACCCCCCCTCGCAGGGTGGGTTTGTGGAAAACGCTTTTTTTCATGTCTTTCCGTGTCGAAATAAACGGTGTCCAAACTGTTCAATTGCGCACCGTGCAGTTGGACACCGTTTATTTCGACATGGAAAGACGTGAAAAAAAGCGTCTTCCACCCTCCCTTGGGGTGTGTGTGTGTGTGTGTGTGTGTGTGTGTGCGCGCGCGCGCGCACGCGTACGCGCAAACAAACTATGTCCAAAAGTACTGCGTGGAAGTTACAATATATCCTAACCCCGAAACTGTCATTTTTCAGTAGGCGATAACTTTCTTTCTAGTTGAAAGCGACGATTTTCCTTCTCGCAATCGTATTTTTTCATCAAAATAAACGATATTGCAAAGTTAGAAGGAAATCGGTGAGGAGGCCCGTCTCCTTAAGTATTACCGAGTCGAAGCGCTAAAACCAAAACTGAAAGAGTTCTCGTCAATTTTAGTTTCTCGACCCGAACATTTCCAAGTCCTTCGGGTTGAAAAATTTTTTTAACAAATTCGGAGTTCTGATGAGAGTTCTGGATAGCTCTTCAAGAGTTCTAACGATTATTATTAAGACTCGAGGCGCTAAAACCAAAACTGAAAAAGTTCTCGTCAAGTTTAGTTTCTCGACCCGAACATTTCCAAGTCCTTCGGGTTGAAAAATTTTTTTAACAAATTCGGAGTTCTGATGAGAGTTCTGGATAGCTCTTTAAGAGTTCTAACGATTATTAGTAAGACTCGAAGCGCACGGACCAAAACTAAAAGAGTTCTAGCGATTTTTCATTTCCAGAAGAGAAATTTTCTAATTTCTTCTAAACGAAGAAAACTTTTTAATATTTTCTTGAGGGTTCTGAATAGCGCTACAAGAGTTCCATCGAAAAGTATTAGAACTTTTTTGGCTCCTGTTTGAAATAAAAAAGTTATGACCAATTTTCCTTTCGCAAAAACGTGAAGTTGGCACCCCATATCTTCAAATCCTGATTTTTTATATTTAATCGCCGGAACTCTTTTCAAAACTTATTAGGAACTCTAGAACTCTTTGGGGAAGAGCCAGAACTCTATTAATTATATAAAAATTTTGCAATTGGGGTGCTAACTTCACAGAGGTGATCTCCTTGGGCACGAAAAGAGTGTGCTCGACTACGGACGCCGGAATTAATGGTGCCTTCTAGGTAAAAATCTGCCAGTCGCCAAACACGCCGAGCCTTTATTTCCTCAGCATCCACTGTTTTGCGTGCACTCGCATGAAAACTCGCGCAAGAATCTGACCTGGACCTTGGTGTCAAAACACCTCGGGAATCTCGAAATAAAAGTGCTGTCGCGACCAAGAGGCACTTCCCTTCCGCCACGAAGCGGCCGAATAATTAATCACCCTCCGCGTCGTTCTCCACATGCAAGCGGGATCCTAAGAAACGCGTTGGACGCATCCGGTACATTCACTCCTCTCCGTAGAGAGGAGAGGACTTTCTCTCTCTTTCTCTCCCTCTCAAATTCACGCCGTCTCATCAATCTCCGTCCTGGCGACGCGCAATAGCGCGACGCGCCGTAAAATCGTCGATCTGACACGATCCAACGCGATCCGATGAAACGTGAACGCGCGACACCGTGCTCTCTCTTTCTCTCCTCTCTCTCTTTCTCTTTCTATCTCTGTAGCCTGCAACGAGCTACCTGATACGGCAAGGTAAAAGCGGCGACTCTCTTCCCACGAGTGCTAGACGACGGTACTTGATTGGCAAACAATTAGCGGCCGCGACGTCGAGAGGAAAGAGGACCGACGAAGAAGAGAACCGCGGAATAAGTATGTCGCACGTGAGCATCTCCTTCGGCCAGCGTCATGCATCCCCCTTACAATCGACCCCTTTCCTCCCTTCCTTTTCATCTCTGTCTCTCTCTCTCTCGGTAGGTCGCTCGTTCGCCAATATCTCTACAATGAGAACAATACCCGGAACATGCAGACAAAGGGCATTCCTGGGACAAAAACATCGTCACCGTGGTCGTTGCCGTCATCATCCTCGTCCTCGCAAGTCCCCGGAGAGCCCCAGAAATCACGAACGCCTGGAACTCGCCGAATGCAGCGCAGGTCACGAGCACTCTCTTTCTACACCTGCGCTTGATACCTGAATACCGCTTTCTCGCCCCTGTCCCCAAAACTGCGCCCGTTATTTTCGGGAATCCCGGTCGAAGCGCGTTCCTTTTAATTGCCGGAGCTCGCGTTTCCGCGCGCGTGTACGTGCCGATCCGCGTAATACTTTTTTGTTCCTTCCGCCAACCCCATCGACGGTTCTCTTTCTATTGCGTTTTTCGGCCCCTGAATTCCAGCAACGCCGTTCCTTTGTCACGCGGCATCGTCGGAGGCTCGAGTATCCGAATCGCGAGTCAGATGTACAAGAGATAGAAAGCATTCGACAGCGATGCGTCGTCGACGAAAGCTCGGACAATCCCGCCGATTGAATTCCCCCCTCTGTTGACGAGAGGGAGCGTCCGTGAAATACGAGCGCGATTAATTATTCGACGAGCGGAATGATCGAGGCCGCGCGGCCAGTTATCTAATTACTATTTCGTGCGCGCGGTCTCTCTTATCGCGAAACCCTCGCTTTCGAAAAGCGATCGCCGATGTGGACGTATCTCCCCCCCCGCCCCGGGTGCGCGAGGAAGGCGTTGGCTGTGCTCTGAAAATTCTTTGTATTCCGCAAAGTGCGGCAACCGAGTGCACGCGGCTCGTTTAGCAAATCGTTTTCACGACTCGCTCGCGATCGCCGCGAGAAGCGTGCAAAACGCCGTGTCGTTCTCATCGTTGCAGCTACTTAATAGTCTCGCGAAACGGTCGATTCCGTGGTCGACGACGTGGCCGCGCATGTGGTCGAGATGGGGGAAGAGAGAAAGAGAGAGAGCGAGCGCGTGTGTCCTAGCATTCCTGCGAAATGCGCTTAAACCACCGCGAGGAATCGTTAACGGGCTTCTAATCGCCGCGCGTCGTCTTGGTGGCACTTCCACCACCAGGTAACGAACCGGCCGAGGACGAACGCGGAATAGTTATCGCGCGCTTTTCTCGCCGAGGAGGTCGAGCGAGATTGGCAATATTCGCTGGCGAGCGCTGCGCGACTTGCAACAAGTTTCTCTGAATCGATCGCCGATGAAATGCCATTTGCAAACGACGTTAACGCGTCCCACGTTTGTTTTCCGTGCCTAACAGTGCCTAAGAGACGTTTAAACGGATCGACTGTTGTATGACTGTTGTCCGCCACGCTTGATTAGCGCGGCAGCACGATTGATTCAAGCGATTGCAAGCTGCGTGATCATGCATCTGAATAAATGGATAAATAAATTGTGCGATCCTCCGGTGCAATGCGTTAAGATCTACTTAGCGCGGCTAACAATTCGGAAGTGCTGTTTGCCGTGAGATTTCGAGCGAGACTTGCTTCGCGCCCGGTTCCCGCATCGGAGGAACGGAGGTAAGCGTACACGAGAGGAGAGAGTTCGCCGAGACACGCTCGTTGTCGGAAATAACGACATAATGACATGGTAGAGGATGAGTGCCCGAGGTAGGTAAATCCAAGACGAGGCACAGAGCGACCAGGGAGAAAGAGAGAGAAAGAGGTGGAGAAAGGGAGATCCGGAGGAACAGGAAGAAAGAGAAAGAGAGAGAAAACCAGACTGGGATACATCCAGCGAGCGAAGAGGAGGAGGAGGAGGAGGAGGAGGAGGAGACGGTGGATCATCGGCGTGTCTCGGCAGCATCCCTGACCATCGTCGGTGGTTCATCAACTCCGAGGAGTTGAAGAGGCCTTAATAGGCTCTCCCGCTAGAGTCTGGACCACGTCACGCACCCTTTTACCTCACGTCTCGACCTGATTTCGCGCGCGCGCGCGAATCTCGCCGCCGAACTGTCAGCCGCGATTCGAGCGGATTTATTAATCGGTTTACTACGCCCCGCGTTGCGTGACGAAATAAAAGATGCGCCGCGTACGTGAAATCCGCAGGAGGAAAACCGGACGGTGCAATTTCGGTCGAAACTTGTGAGATTCGACGAGGCGCGAGCACGCGATAACGAACGTGAGTTACGCTCCCGTGTGTAACTTACCTCCGCTTCGGCGCGGCTAAAAACCGAAATTAAATTTAACGAACTCGACGTCGTCGGTATCACTCCCCTTAATTGGAACTGCAGATTCCGCAAGATCGCAGGATCGATAAACGTTAAGTTGATGCTTCTCCGCCAAGGAACGCGCAATTATCGTCACTCTCGCGCGGAGTGTGCCAGACATGCCGCGGAGAAGGCGCACGCACGGATTTGCCACAAAAGCGGCGGTTTGCGATATTCCGTCTCGTTCCTCTAATTATTGACCTTCGACGGACGGACGCGCGTGTGTGCCTGTGTGTGTGTGCACCGCGTGCGCAATCGCAATAACTTTAATAGCGCTTTATCGCGTTAACGGCCGGTATAAATCGCCGGCGGATATATATTGATACAACGTGAATTCCACGGTAAATGAAACAACGGCGAAATTGAGTGGTCAACGCGCCGACGCACATTACCGCGATAATTCCCAATAATTTATCATCGCCGCGTTGCGCCGCCGCCCGCACCGTGTAATCGTCCTCGCCGACGCCGACGCCGACGCCAACGCCGATGCGTTTCCATAGCGTCACGAAGAATTAATCGCCGCCGTAGCGAGCGTTTATCGGCCGTAAAGAATCGGCTCGCGGGAAGTCCACTCTCGTCTCTTAATGGATTCACGCGTTGTGGAGTCGTGTACAAAGCGCGACCTGGCCCGCGAGAGGTCGCAACCGCGGGGCCGCACGTGCCACGCTCTCTTTAACACCGAATCGGCTCAATTTCGTCGGTTATTTAGTGACGCCATGCTCCGCCGCAGCCGAATTAGCCGAATCGTCCGCGGCAAGCACGCTCCGCGCGCGAATCGATACCCGCGCGGCTCGATCCTGTCGTGCGTCCCGTCTCTCGCGAACGTACGACGTAACGTGTACGCAAACGCGATCCTTGATCTTGTATCTTTCATGAATCGTTGCATGATACGCGCTTCGAGGCTGCGTAAATTATTGGAGACAACGACATCGAGGGGACAACGCGGCCAATCGACGTGCCCTCGCGGTTAATCGCGCGAGAAAGAAAGAGAGAGAGGGAGCGCGCGACTGCGAGTATAAATCGTGAATCCAATTTGCGGACGTCATAAATCAATAGCGTGATCACGATCCGAGAGAAGTGGAGGGGCCCGGCCAAAGTCAGATCGGGAGGCCGGACAAAAGACGCGGTACGGACGCGTCGTTGTCGCCGAGAACAAAAGGGCCCGGCGCGCCCGGCCGGGCCAGTCGGTGGCAAGTCCGTGGGTGCATGCCAAATTTGACGGGAATAAAAGCAAAGCGAGCATAACCGGACCACTCACCATAGAGACGGGGATGGGTCCACCGGCTCCGTTAGGGTACGGGTACGGTGAGACGAGGTAGCCCATGTTGAACGACGAGGTGTGCGGCGTCGGGTCCACCTTTCCTGTTTCGGAAACAAACAAGAATTATTATTAGCAATCTCGGTGATTCTCCGTCAAAAAGGAAATCAAACATTGCACGATCGCTTCTCTTCTGGGTTCGTTAATTTAGCTCTACGTCGCAGGGCGTTCACGACGAGATGCTGCAAAATGTAAAGCAGGCGTAATGAAACGCCTCGATTGCATCGCGTTTTCGCATCTCCGCACGGAGATCGACTGATCGAATTCTAGAAACTTTGTAATATCGCGCGACATTACTTATACCAGTTAAGCCGGTTTCGCGCGCGGATTGCTGCACGTTACTCGGACGTTAAACGGACCACAGACGGAGAAACGTTTCTTTAAGTGGCAAGCTGCACGCGAGCGCGAGCAAATTTTAGAAAGTAAAAAGGAGTCCCGAAAGAAGCAGGATCGACCGTGGCACGACAATTTGCGGTTCGTGCAACGCGCGGGCCTTAATTATACGTTCCCCTCCCGTACAAATCGCCTTCGTTTTTCTTTCTCACAACAGCCCGCCGAAAAGCGCAAGATTGCGCGCGGCGTTTATCTTATCTAGTTTCGCCACGACCCAATTCGCACCTGCCCAATTTCCTCGCGTGCCCTCCGCAATTCCGCGCACCTACATAAAGATATTCGACGTGCAATTAAACGCATCTTCTTCCCCGGTATCGTGTAAAAAAGTTAAACGAGAGCGCGATCGTGCTGCGCGCAGTCGACGCTTATGTCGATCGCAAGCCGCAGCGTGGAAACGTCGCGCTCTCGCAATTTCGCGTAACGTCGCATTTTAATCGAGTTAATAACGCCCGCTTGATCCGCACGGCAGATACCGTGCCTTTTCCACCCTAAACACGTCCGTTTAAATATTACGTCTACATTAAAACCAGTCCTCGTTTAATGGGATTCAGAGCGTCGTTCGCGCTGAGACCGAGACCCGATCCTGGCAAGCGCGCGAAAAACCTGCCTCGAAGGATTCAGCGGCGATACCAATCGTCGTCTGCATCGCCACGGCTAATCCTTAACGCGCGATGGATGATGCTGCGGTCTGAGAAATCCCCCTCGTCGCCCCCCTCCTCCTCTCAATCTCTCTTCGGATTATCCCTTCGCGAAACTGGATCGTCGTCCACGAGCAACAGGAGAAATCCGCGCGAGGGATACTCGACGGGGCCCGGCGATACCGATCGTTTCGAGTATGCGCGCGCCTCTATGATCGCAATCGACACGGATTCCGCCCTTGCGGAATCGGCCGAGTTCCCTCGCGCCCGTTCCCGTGAAACTCGATCGTTTCGACCGGCGGGACACGGCTCGGAACCTGCTCGAGCCGATAGCGATCGTTCGCCAAGATCCGGCCGGCGAGGATACGAGTCGGAGCGCCGCGGTTCCCGCCGCGCAGATTTTATCCTTGAGGAACGAGAGTGTCCTTAGGTAGTCGATGTACAATCGTTCCGTGATTGCGCTCGCAGGGATCTTAACGAGGGCCGCATCCTCCTCCTCCTTTTCCTCCTCGATGGTATCCGCGCGCGAAGCCGGAATTATCTCGCGACAAGTTCGCGACGAGTGTGAAAATCCGCACATGTTCTTTCTCGCGCGCGAGAGCGAGAGAAACCGCGATCTGCCACCGCGATCGGAAATTGCATTTTGCTGTCCGCGAGTGCGAGTGCACCACAGACGACAAAGGGCATCGAGAAACGTCCTAGAGTCGAGAAAACGGCTGAAATATTCGCCCGTCGCCTCGTACGGATGATCAACATGAATGGGGTGCGAGAGTTCAATTAATATCTCGGCAACGGTCGGGCGGTTCGTTCGCCATCGCGTCCCGGCCGCTCCAGTCGCGACCATGAAAGGGTCGATTCTTCGCGCCAAGCCTACGCGCGCGCGACGCAGTAGGACCATTGACCTTTCCCGGAGTGTGGCGGCGCGAGACACGCCACGGCGGAGCACTCGTTCGGCCGAAGTTATTAAGACGCGCGAGAACGCCTCTGCCGCCTCGCGCGCCCCGGTGCGATTCGCACGAGCGCGCGCGCACGATTAAATTGTCAGCTACGCGACTCTATAAATAACGCGCAACGCGCCGAGCGCATACCGCCGAGTCCGAGTCCCGCGATCCTCGTTTTATCAACGCCCGCGAGCCCGCCCGATGAAAAGCTCTCGCGAGAGCTGGTTTTATCGGGGTTCCCGTGGCGAAACGCTCAGCGGGTTTTGCACGAAATTACTGACATGAGAGATGAAAAAGAGAGTCATGGCAACATGACTGAATAGGAATATCCGAGCATCGAGAGCACGAGATTGTTACGGTGCGGCGAGGATCTCTCACGCTTAGCAATGCTCGTAAAAACGAATCTGGCAATGCAATTTGCGCGGATCGACGTGACGATCCAGCTAGATCGGCGGAAGCCACGTTGCGAAGTTCGCAAGAAGGCGCCGCCTGTCCAAGCTCGTTTAGCCGCGATTCGAGCCACGCCGAGTGCGTATCCTGGGCGCACATGTGCACCACACTCCTCGTGCCCGAAGTTTATTGCCAGCTCTCGCTCCTCCCTCTCTCTCTCTCTCTCTCTCGTCCGTCCCTTCCATCACGATCGGCGCGTCTCCGCCGCTACCCCTCGCCCCCTTCTCGCGCGTTCCATCGGTCTTCCGAGCGGCGCTACACCGACCCAAAGTTCGTGCACTCGAGTCGCCCTTTTCTTTCTCTCTCGCGTTTCCTACCCTTTTTCGTCCTCCACTCTGCCTTTCCTTCCTCTCCCGCTGTCGGTTTGTTTACCTCGCAGTCTTGTTGGAATAATACCCCGGCACGGTAATTATAGATACCCGGGGGTTCACAATGCAACTCCGACACACGTTTACAACCAGAGACACAGAGCCGCGCGGATGCTTCTCGGTACTGATACGCATGAAGACGAAGACGATGGCGGTGGCGACTGATAACGAAAATCTCGACATCCGATACCAGCACCCGCACCCAGCTCCCTTCTCCTCTTTGAGCAGGCGAGACCTACCTCCACGCATGTCGGAGATGCATCTCTTGGCCGCACAATTCGATCAGCGTAATTAATAACGGACATTGGTCATCCATTTGGCCATCCGTTAGCACGCACAATTTCCATCAAAATGTTGCGCGCGAGTTCAAGCCAAAGTTAATATTTTTTTCTGTGTACTACGGTTTCTTTCAATGCTTTTTACTATGATTGCAAAAAGGATGCACCAGGGGGTCTACCACACTTAAAAAAAGTGTACACCTATTGCCGAAAACGGTAATAAGTTCCGCATTTCTGCAGTTATTACCTGTTTCTATATTGCCCAAATATTGCTTTTATTACCATTATTAATTAAGTATTACCGTTACATTGCCGTTATTGCCAAATATTGTGCATATATTTCCTTATTTCTGAAGCTATTGCTTTCTATTTTCAAGAAAAGGGGAGTTAGAAAAGTATGAAAATTTGCATTTTAAATATGAAAGAATCAAAATTTACAAATTTATTAGTCTTTAGAATGGAGCAAACGCAAAATAACATAAAATAAAATATTATAATAACATATTTTATGTTATTATATAGAGGAGAATCCCCTATTATGAGATATGCTCCTAATATGAGATACTGGGGTTTCTGCTAAACTAGTGAGCACTATCTGTTAGTTCCACCATGAACTTATTACTCTTGGTGTAAAATGTATTTAGTGAAAAATTCATTGTTCGTTATTGCGTTTAGCCCTTGCAAGAAAAGGTTTGTGAAATTGTGAACATGTCAAAGTAACTTGAGGTTAGTCTTTAAACCTTGTTTTTTATATAATAAAGAAATGGTTGACAATAAATTCAGTATGCAATGATAGAGTAGAATCGTAGTAACAGGAAAATACGCAATTTGTTGAATTGCTTAATTGTAGAGGTTAGATTTCATGATCGCGGAACCGCTAGGCGTGTGGCTCGTATAATGAGATATTCAGGGTACTCTTAATATGAGATAATTATTGCTCGGATATGAAGATTATGTAGTGTAATAAAAAGAAAGAAAATACTACGTTAAGGTTAAAGAAAAGTTAATACGAATTTATATTACGAATTTTTGTGTATTTAATTTTTATAGAATCCGACTATGGAGGTTAGAGAAACGAGGATGTGTCGACAGTGGAATCGTGAAGATTTGGCGAAGGCTGTAGCAGCAGTATTTTTATAAAACTATCTAATAAAGTTTTTTAATTGCAATACTAATGTATTTTGCACTTTTAACACCGATTTCTCGAGGTATCTTATATTAGGAGCACACTTTCTCGATCCTGCGTAAAGCTCTTTTTCAAATTTTTTTAATTTTCAGAAAAAATAATATTAAAATTAGATTTTTCATTTCACCAACCTAAAGCTTATTAAATTCTCTTCAAGATAACGTATTAAATTTTTAAATTCTGCCTATAGATTTCCTTACATTCAGCAAAATCGATATGGTATCTCATAATCGGGGACTTTCCTCTATGTTATTATAATATTTTATTTTATGTTATGTGTTTTACATTAAATATTAATATTCGGAAATATTAATATTTAATGTAAAAAATTTTGGTTTGTTATTATAAAAGAAATATTATTTCTTTAACATAAAATATGTTATGTTATTATATATGTTATTATAATATTTTATTTTATGTTATTTTGTGTTTGCTCCATTCTAAGGACTAATAAATTTTTAAATTTTGATTCTTTCATATTTAAAATGCAAATTTTCATACTCTTCTAACTCCCGTTTTCTTGAAAATAGAAAGCAATAGCTTCAGAAATAAGGAAATATATGCACAATATTTGGCAATAACGGCAATGTAACGGTAATACTTAAGTAATAACGGTAATAAAAACAATATTTGGGCAATATAGGAAACAAAGGTAATAACTGCAGAAATGTGCCAGTCGCGACAGAATGTGTCGTAGAATCCTGAATCTTTTGTAGGAGTCAAGTTTTATGTATACATTCATAGAGATCACCTTTTTTACTGTGACAGTTATACTATATAAATAAAATATGGTTAAATATTAAATATTAAAATAATATCTGATTATTTACCCATTTTGACAAGAGAGAACACCAAACTCTTACTAGAACTGAACTCAACTCACTTATTTGAACTCAATTTATCAAGAAATTATTAAGCACAGTTGCGAACGGTAGTAAGCACAGAAATGATAGTGAGGATATTTGCGCGCCGGCTCGTGCTTGTTTAGCTATTTCTGTTGTATTGCTTATTTATTTCCTGTTTATTTCCTCTATTGCTGCTTTATTATACACTATTATTTTTTATTTCCGTCTATTGCCTACTATTGCTTTTTTGTCCAATATTGCCGCTTATTTCTCAATATTGTGTAGTTATTTCCTTCTTATTGTTATGTATTGCTCAAAATTTGTACACCTATTGCCGAGTGCGGTAGACCCCTTGGGATGCACATTGCTCGCGTTCTCTCACGCCGCAGTGCGCGGACCGCAACGTTTCACGTAGTAAATTTCCTGCCAAGTCGCGGCGCGAGTTGTAGGGGTAGGTAGCCAGTATCAATTTACGAGAGGATGCAGCGATCGTGATTGCACGGGTTCTTAAGCAATATCCCCGAGTTACCCGCGATTCCGCATCGACGATTCCTCGAAAGGCGCTCGTTAGAACGCGGAGGCCAAAGAGCGGAAGCCGTGAAGAGATTATTACGGGGGTCCCGGAGCGTCCTCTCGAGATCGCGCCGAGTGCTCGTGAGCATTGTCTATGCTCGGGGATCGTTTTCGTTTGACGAAAAGCAGCGTGGAGGCTGCTTCCACCTCGCGTGTTCTCGCAAACGATCGCTCGACGGTGTCTCGCACGTTCGCCCGCTTGCCGGGAAAATCCACGTTGATCGCGCCACTGTGCGAGAAAACGAGACGTACAAAGCGCGCGGCCGCCGACATACGACTCCGCGAATAATGAACCCCAGTATACGAATCCTGTCGCGTGTACCTCGATTATCTTGCGCCACGCGAGAAACGCGCAACGCGACGGGTGGCGAGCAAAAATTGTCGCCTCGTAAAAAAGAACATGGAATATAACGTCGCGGAAATAAGCACTTTTGCTTTCGCGTTTGCCCCGTATGGATATTGGAAAGGAGAAAGGAAAGAGGCATAAATCTGTCAATCATTGCCCATTGCGTTATCACCTCGTTACTCGAACGGGGTAGATAAAGGCCGAGACCGCCACCTAATCCGGAGATGAGAGGATGCGTTTGAGCGGCAATTACGGACTTCTTCCAAATTCGAGCTTCGAATCACGGTCGGATCCGAGCTAAAAAGGACACGAGAGCGAGAGAGCGTGCCGTTAATGCCATTACGGGCGAGCTTGTGTGTACAGCTTGTTGTCGGCTGGTAAATTACTATAATTGTGAAGTTCCGGCGATTTTTAGATTAGCTCTGGTCCATCAACGGTATATATACCTACCCTACCAACCTGCCGACACTGTCCAGCGGTTCTCAACGCGGTGCGGACCCACGCGCCAGGGGCCCTTTGGAAAAACCAGCACCCAAGCACGTCCGAAAAAAAATGTAACTGCAACGATATAATTCAAGCACGCTCTCTCTCGTCCAAAACACGCGGGAAACAAAGAAGAGACGCGTTGTCGTCGGGAAGACCTGCAACGATAAAACGGGTATCCTCCGAATAATGACACGAGTTTCGATTAAGAATCCCGCGAAGGTTACACGATGCGACGTGCAAACGAGTCTCCCCCTCTCTTCCTCCCTATCTCCCGTCCGATTAATTAATATAGCTGATTAAGTCGAATTAAAAACACACCGCTCAACCTGGCAATTAACCCAAATTAATGGCGCCAATAATGCGCGGCCGTCTTCGTGTAACAGCGTCGCGCTCGGCGAGAAACCGGACGCTTGTAAAGACGGAGCGGCTGCCAGGAATTAACTTCGTGTTGCGCGTCGGAAATGCAATTTTTTCCTCGTCCGCAGATTTATCAGCCCCTTCCACTCCGTCTCCGAAAAGAAAAGCGACAGCAGGAGGAAGCGGAGGAAGAGACAAAGTTTGCGTGTTCAGGGTACACACAGCTTCGGCAAATTCTGGAGCCTGCTGCTACGTCACCCCTGCTTACGTGTCCCGTTCACGAGCGCACGTCGTGGCCTTCGACACGAAGGGACTGTGGAGCCTGCCTTCTTTTCTCTTTTCCCGGCCCCCATCTCCTTTCGGCGAAGAGAAATCTGAGAGAAACTGCAGGACATCAGGGAATTTTAGTGTCCCCGACAGGCTTTGTGCAACAAGTGCCTACGTCTTAGTCAAGAATCTCGGCGTATCTTCAGCCCTAAGAAATTTTCCTCCTCGTTGTCCGCATAATGGCCGCATTAGGCCCACCGACTGATCCTGAATACGCTGTCGTTGCCTAGCCTCTAAGACACGAATTTCGCGCCTTGACACGCATTTAGTGTAAACACCTTTTTATTGATCAGAAAACGCAAAGTTCACGTTTCAAAGAAATTTTGTAAATTCTTGGCCACTTCCGGGCATTTTTCTTTATTTTTATTATATCAAGTTGTACGGAAAATGTAATGTAAATAAAATGCAGTCGTGTTGAAAACTGGCAACGCTCGACAGAACAATAGAAAAAGATTTACAATTTGGGGGTACTCGCTAGTCCAGATTTTTATTATGCAACGGACGCTTCCCGTTTAGAAGGCAGCAAAATAAGAGCGCGTAACTGATGACCCTCGATGCGGGAGGTCCGTGGACGTCCGAAGAAATTAGGGGACAGAGTAGCAACCGAGGGGCACCGAGGAATTTACTGCCAGGGCACGATGCTTTGTTGTTGTTGAGTGCCATGTCCGTTGTGGTCACGGCATGTTTCTCGTGGAAACAACGAGTCTTTGGAAAAGTCTGCTCTCTATCTCTTGTTCCGGAGGTCAGTCGAAAAGGAGCTGTCCAAAAGCATACGATACGAAAATAACGCAGGTTCTCCGGGCACAAGATGGAGCAGCAGGCCCACGAGATGTAATTTATTTTTCTAACGTAGATCTCGCCTCGTTCCCTCGCTAGAACATATCCGCCTTGTTTGCACTTTTGTAGCGCGCGCGCGCGTGTACGAGCCATTATTCAACGATACACAAGATCGATAAAACATTCGAGCCCGATAGCATCTGATTTTCCCGTGAATCACGTTTACCCGTCGAGCGGTGCTCGAAACGTTGCTGGAAAATATACGTGCGTGCGCGCACAATGAATCAGAGACACAACGAAACGTATTTCGCCGCATAAAGGTCACCAAGCAAGTAGGCGCACCCTCGTAATGGGGCCCGGAGATTCCTGACGGGCCCCGAGGCCAGACCCACTGTGTCACGTAGCTGAGGCCCCGACCGCGACGACGTGGTTGTCGGTTTGAACTCCAGGCGTGCTCGCTCGGGGAAGATCGCACGCTCGCGCGCGGGAATCAAAGCAATCAAAAGCTCGTGCGAGTGGACGCGCGGTCCGGATTCCAAAGTCGATGAGATCTCGCGCGGACGACTTTGAAGATCGATTACGGGACCGTGCGGAATCAGCTAATGGCTGATTCAGCGTTATTACGGAGATTCATAGAACTCGTCGAGGCAGACGAGATAGTTATAACATTGTTATTGTTACGTTATTTGCTAGAGGCAGCAAATTTTCAATTTCTTCGCGGTTCTTTAAGACACTCGTATCAATCTGCAATAAAATCAATGTTTACGTGCGCTTTTAACATTGTACTATCCATCGCTCGAAGATACTCTCGTCGAGACCGATCAAACTCGCATGTCCGTGGAGACGGAAAAGTTTGTCATCGCGCGCGATGCGTCGCGTACACGAAAGATGCAGCGGGCAAAGTTGACCGGAGGTCAAGTCGGGGCTCCGACCAGCGAGTGGGCCCGAGTGGGCTCGCGTAGAGGCGCAGGGCCGGGAGGGAGGGCCGCCGGGTGGAGGTGCGAGGGAGGGCGAGAGGGAACGAGATCCCAGTGAGGAAAAGAAGAGAGGCCCCGAAGCGAGAGACCTACTGCCGGGGGGGCTTCGGTCAGGCATATACACATAGATGGTTTTGACTCGGCGCGGCGCGGTCTCTCCACCACGACGGCCACGGGGCCCGGCCGCGCGAAGGAAAGCAACAAGAGAAGGAGGAGGCGAGAGGACGCCCAGAGGAGGAAGAGAGGAAAAGAAGAGAGGGCCCGGAGTCTGCCCGTTCGACCGCCAGGCCGCCTGGCCGTTACTCTCCGTCTCTTTCTCCGTCTTTCGTTTGCTGCGTCCGTTCTCTCCCTCGCCCTGCTCGCCCGACCACTCTTTCTCTCTCCTTCTCCCGACTGGGCTCGTCTCGTCTCGTAACAAGAGACGGCGCGGACAATGGGTGCCGGGTACAAGCGCGCCTTCGGCCAAGGCTGCCGCACGGCCCCGCTGCGCGCACTTGGAAACACCATCTACTCCGCCGCCCCGCGCGCCGAAACTGCCGAATCGTGCTCGCTCGGTCCTCCTCTCGTGACATTCCACGCTACGAACGCGCGCGAGTGCTCTTTCATGTAGCCTCAGACGCGCTGATCACGCGATTAATTCACGCCAACTCGTACCGATTGAGATTCCGGCTTGGTAGAGGAATAAACTCTGGTCTACGGACGGGTTCTTCTTACAAGTCGAGTGTTCCAGCAGCAGGTACCCGACTAGAAATTTATCCAGTGGTCCTGATCAGGTTGACCTTATTTTATTATCAGGTCCTGATAAGGTAAATTCATCAGGACCTGATCAGTCATGTAACGCAGCACAATAGTTAGGTCCTTATCTGGATATCCTCATCAGGTTTATATCGGGTTGAATTATTAAATCTTTACTACCCAGACAGCACCAAGTCGTCTAAAGGATTACTAAAACTTGATATTTTCGGTGAGTGTAAGAGTCCTTAGAACACATACTACTAATATATGTTCTAAGTAAGAGTCCAAAAGAAGAGAAGATTAGAGTACCGGATCGATTTTCCAGATGGTTATTTGTAAGGTGCTAACCAAATGTTTCTTGCGAGAACGTCACGCCCGACCTGGCCATCTATCGGTCGCTTGGTGAATCAGAGGCGGAAAACACACACTTGTGTTGATTTTTGTCTCTTATTGTTCCATAATCGAATACATTGAAACGTATATGATATAAAACTAATTAATACTCGCAAATTAAGTAGAAATTACTATTCTTTCTACATTAAGTATATAACGTACATTATAATATGATAAACTACGTATGGTCCGATGTAGAACCAGATGTGGGAAACCTTTAGCTCTAAATTTTAAAAAATATCAGGATGAAGGAATAAGATCCTTAGTAGGTGCTAATAATGTAAACCTCAACAAAATTTGTACTTTGAAATATCAGGCATAACGTAAGAAGGTCCTAATATGTTCCTTATTATTTTAACCCTAAAAAGGTCATACATATTTGAACCTGATGAGGATATTCTTAGGTATACCTTATTCAGGATTACCTTGCGCCAACCACGTCAGGTCCTTATAACATATTAGGTAAACCTGACAACATTTCTAGTCGGGTATTTCGCAACCGCGGCGACTCGGACGCGACGCGTCGACAAAAGGGCATTGTTTAACGGCACGTTGCACGCCCGTTTATCTAACAGGGTCAAAAAATTAATGGAAGATAGCTTTGATATTTTAAATGAGTCTTTATCTCGATCGAGATAATAAGTGGCGCGGCGCGATCGTTGCGGGGACTTGGAGCGTACTCTCGACCGGAGTCTCGCGGGCAGAGACACGAGGAAACGAGTTGGTTCTCTCGTCTCTCGTTCCGTCCGAGGGTCTTATGACGGTAATGGGGCGAGATAAAGCCGAGATAACCGGGCACGCCTCGGGAAGAAAGCGAGAGTCTGCGATAAACCGTGCATCGAGAGAGAGAGAGAGAGAGAGAGAGAGAATGGCCGTTATTGCCCAGCGATGAGTTTTTAATCGGCCGAGATCTCTTTGGACACTCGACCGATCAAAGAGCCACGCAGAGCCGCGTTGGAGCTAAGATCTTCTCCTTCAGCGTACGCGGACTCGACTCCGTTCTCCGATGAGGAAAACGCGCGCGGGAGAGAGGGAGAGGCGTCTCGTTCGAACGACTAGTTCCTTTTTAATCGCCCCGTAATTTTTTAATAAGCGAGAAGCGGGACTCGCCGTTCAGAAAACATTAAACTCCCTCGAGCGCCAAACTACTTCCGTGATCATATTTCTCTTTCTCGCTCGAAGACTCATTAACTTCTCGCTGCAGCGCGGATAAAGTCCCGCCGACTGCCGCCACGTGTATCTTTTTATTACCTAATCCGGTTAGTCACCCTTTACCGCAAAAACGGAAACCATTATGATATATTTGTCGCCGTGTTGCTGCTAACGTGTAATTTTCCGGCTACTGACCACGAGAAACGGAAAGAAACTCAGAGTCGCCGCACGTTCCATCAGTCTTAAATTTGAGAAGCCGTAATGGAGCTGCACGTCGTTGATAATTAAGCCAACACAGCTCTCCTTCTCTCTCCCTCTCTCTACCTGCGTGCATTATCCGTGACCTGTCCATGGATCATTCAGGATCAGGATGGAACGCCGCCCGGAATACCCGTATCGTATTAAGGCAGTGGTCCAGAGAGCCCGGACGCGCTTCGACGCCTTGTCGATCGCTTCTCCTCAACAATGCGGATCCCATCCTCGGATGGGAACGCATTCTTCGGAGCGCACCGGCAGGTAGCGAACGAACGAACGCAGTTTTGACAGGTCTCGGAAGCGGCGGAGGTCGTCGACAAGAATCCGATTTGTACGGGCCATTATGCCCGTTACGTGGAAAAGCGCGGTCGCATGGGGTGCCAGGGGAAAAATGGTTATTACTGCCGCGCGCTCCCTCCCTCAGGCAGCATCCCCTGAACAAATAAACAGCACGGTAGCGAGTAAATAAATAAAGAGTTGCTCCGGATGCTTTGTAGCCGCCGCGTTTTACTGCAGCCTGAGAATCCATTCGCCCGCTCGAGCTCGAGCTGCGAGACGAATGGCGAACGATACTTCCGGATGACGCGGAACACGTGGACACGACCGACCGGCTCAGATTTAACCCGAGTGTCGGAACGGAGGCCCTAGTGATAATTTCCAGAGAGGAACGAGCGAGACCTTGTTGGAATTCCTCGAGGCGCGCGCGTGTAGACGATATTTCCGTCCAACGACCTGACTCCCTCCTTTCGAAAAGCGGCGTTTCGAAACCTCTCTCGGCGTCTGTCGCGCGCGTCTTCCACCTGGTTATACTAACACCGCCGGTGATTCTGTCGATGTGATTTACGCGAGAACATGGCAACGCGAGACTAAATGCGAGAGCGAATCAATTAAAAGGATGAACGAACAAATTCGGCAAATTATCAAAATTGTCGATTAAATTTACGCAACTTCGTAAACTCGAACAAAATGACGCGGCGAAAATTTTTCCAGCGTGAAAACCACTCTTCTTCCGAGTGGACGAACGTGTTGTGCTTGGGTAACAAGAGTGTCTGCGAGAAACGCCGAATTGTGGAAAAATGCGCTCGAATGCGAGCGCGAGAGAGCGCGGTGGATCAAGTGGCCCTAATCCGATCAGTCTCGACTAATCCGATCGTTCGACCGGGGTTTCTGGCGATTCCTGCGACCCTTCACGATGTGTCGAGGTCCCGTTTGCGACGGGGGGAGAAAGAAACGTGTCTTGAGCACGCGGTATTCGGCAGTAACACGGGTGGCCGGGGGGATCTAAGGTAGCAATCTCCATTACCGAGTTAACGAGCGCAGATACACCTGCCGCACGCCAGAATCTCGCGACGCCATCGCCGATCGTAAATTTCGCGATGTTTATCCGCGGAAGAGACCCTCGCCAGGAGCACTAGTTTTGCAGGCACAATCGGAGGACTCTACGAAGAAAAGTGCAGATCATCCCCGAGGTGGAGCTCTCGAGGTTCACATCTGATGAGATCGCAACCGGCGATTTCATCACCGGAAGTTGTGGCTTGCAAAAAGAAATAACTTCGCGACAACATCAACGGGACAAATTGTTGGCTCCAATTTCGTGCAATTGTTCGCGTAATTTTTCCGACTTGTCTCGCTCTCTCCGAGGGTTTCTCGAGCTACCCCGATAGCGTAGAGATCGCGATGGGAAGTTTATGCAAAAATGGATATCCTCTCGTGCAAAAGAGGGTATGAGAATGCGGCAACGCCGCACACGACTACTCGTAGGCCTGGTAGAGACCGAGGCTTACGGCCCTGCGTTCTTGGCCTCGGGCTCTGCCCGTTGATGGGGACGGGAGAAGGTGCCCCACCGGGTCCAGGGACCGCATACGATGGAGGGGACAAGGAGACACACTCGGGCACCCACTCGTACCGACATACAGGGTGTCTCTGATGAATCGTAATTTTTCTAACAATTATTGTTATGTAGACAGTTGAGAAGAATCAAAATCGTTGGCAAAATCATCGGGAGTAATTGCAACAGTTCGATCTTTCTCATCTTGGAATACCTTTCATTTAATATTGTAATAATCGTACACATCAAGTGTCACGTAAACATTCTCTCATTTCTTTGTTTCGATTCGTGCATCTATTGTTTCAGAAAAGCACAAGCATCGCGGATGTACCTCTCTTTATCTTTTCCTTCTCTTCCGTTATCACCCTCGTCGTGCGTCTCAATGTTTTTCTTTATACGGTATGCATGCAACGCGGGACACGCGGTATCGGTTACATTCCCGGTGCAGCGACGAGTCCGACGATCGGCGAAAACGCGAGACGAGCGCAGTGACACCGGCACGTCCGAGAGAAAGAGAGAGAGAGAGAGAGAAGTCTGCGTCGTAACGCGCAAGGATAACAGGACGATAAAGTCCCAAATTAGGGGCCCGCTCGTCCGCGTGCCGGGACCGTTGCTCTCGCGAGGGTGTCGCAGAACAGCCGAGGAAACGTGCTCGGGACACGGTGAACGGGTACACGTAAATTTAATGGAATATCGATATATAGTTGCGCCCGAGTAGCTAAAATATAGCAAGTGTCGTGAATATCGTCATTATCGCATTTAATTACTTTTTACACTTATCGCAGGCGAGCGAGAAATCCGAGAGCGGTCGAGTCAGGGCGCAAATGCCGGGCAACAAATTCGGACGCCGGGGAGCAACCGATTAACAACTAATTAGCGTCTAATTAATGATTAATTAGAATAATTTACGCGACACGGCCGAATTTGGTGGGCGTGTTAGATCAATAAGGGTCCTAATGGGGACGCAGGACTGAGCCGGTTGGAAATATCGAAATTACGAAATGGACAGCCACGCGTGCGCGTGTCATTTGCGCGCGTGACTTCCGCCAGAGCGGACTTCCATGTGCGGCCTCACCCGCGCGTGTCCTCTCACCACGTGAAAACACGACGATCGACAGATCGTTATTCCACCGCGTTATTATTATTAACTCTCGAGTATTCTATCGCGAAATAGTATAATATTTCGTGCCAGTAGGGAACTCTTGTGACTCGCGTCGAGTTACACGCGTGCAAACTTGGATTGCACCGATGACGCGTTATGTAGGGGAGGCCGGTGTCGATTGTAACAAAAATTCAATAACATTTTTTTTTCCAGTAAACCGTTCGCAATTTTTGTTTCACATTTTTTTGGAACAAACCTTCAAGTTTGGTGCTACTTATCAGATTTTTATAATATAGCTATCGGGAATCGTCTCGAAATATATTCCATTTTTATCATAGTGCGACGAGCGTTACTATCGACACCTCTCTGGTGTCAGTTGTAACAGGGCTGGTGTCAATTGTAACAAATACTTTTATTATAAATAATATCGAGTAAACATTGAAATAATGAAACGAGAAGTAAAGCAATAAGAACCAAACGAAACGAAATTCTAAAAACCAAGTGAAACATAAACAAAAATATTAATCAGAGAGACAATTAATACATATAAAAGAAACATTTTTATCAGTGCAGCTGAGATGTTTGGCAGATTATTCCCCTTTCGGTTTTTCTTGGTCTTGGTTTCACCATTTTTCACCCGGTAGCTAAATAATTACCAAAAAATGTATATTAAAACATACGCAGTAAATGTATAGATGTCAATTGTAACATCCCAGGATGTTACAAACGACACCGTTTTTCGTGTTACAATCGACACCTCTATGCTATTTCCGAAATTATCCTGTTATTTTCTTATATGTTTCTTTACCTAAAATATCTACCCTACACAATAAGATAGTTCAGGCAACATATAATAATGGGCTGTTATCGAATTTTGAATAAATACAGTAACCTAAGTTGTGCACCAAAAAAGATTTGTGAGAGAATATTTACTTTTGGTCGCAATTTCCGTAAATTTGGAGATAACGTGGACAACAAGAACGTTACGACGACCACATTCGGGACGGTAATGCGAAAAGTTGTCTCTTATTACTTAATGAAGGCTACTTCGTGTTTTTATATAAGGTGGCTCTAAAATAAGCTTTGTTACATTTGACACCGGTCTCCCCTACGCTATGCGGTAACGCGATCGAATCAGCCCCTGGAAAACGATAATCGTGACATGTGCGATTCGCACACACGTTGAAGAGGAAAAAAAAGAGGGAGAAATCTATGTAGAAAGGAAACAGCATCAATTGGTAATTATATCGTAGGCGCGATGCACTATCTTGGTGAGAGATAAGATTAGCGTATCTATAAGCGGAGACTCGCTGCGCGGCGAGCGCACGCAAAAGCCTCTTTAGAGCGACGACGGCGATAACTACGGCCGAGCCGTGACTAATAATCTCCGCGAGGTCTCTTCGTGCACGATAATTAATTTCCCAGATCGTTGATCAGCGATCGGGGCTTTCCTTTTTCGCGCGTGAGCTATTTTTACGCCGAGTCCCCGGCGTCGCGTGGGAGTAAAGGGCGCAGCGATGTGCATCGCGGAAACTTTTTAATTCCATTAAATCGCCGCCAAGGAATCTCGGGCGGAAGAAAAAAAATTCCCCGGAATCCCGTTCCTGTCGCGCGCGTGATGCGACGCAAACCGCAAGCAGAGAGAAGAAGGAAGAGAGAAAGGGAGAGAAAAAAGAAAAAGGAACACGAGGGTGGCGACGACGACGACGACAACGACGATAAAGGAGAAGCCGTACGAGACACCCTTGCGTTCGAGATTATCGAAAATAATTCGCATACGCGCTCAGGGATTCGCGGCGACGCAAAGCATCGGAGAGATCGTGTCCACACTCGGAACTTTCTTTGGCAGTCGTACAAGAGTTTTTCCCCGTTACGTCTGGACACTGGAGAATCGCGATGGGGCGTAATCGCAAAGGCATTAGAGAGACGGATAAAGCGACTTGTAAGAGTAGACGAAATATTTTTTTATGTGCGTTCCTTTTGCCGTTTCTCGAGGAGCTAAACGAGACAAGACGAGACTCGCTCGTCGTTGACACACATTGCGATTTTTCACGGTCGTAACCGCGCGCGGCAATTAAAAAAGAGCCAATTGTCGCGCGAGCATAATAGGGACGCTTCGAGGCCTCCCGTTGGTTAATTTGCATGACTGAGGTTCAAGCCTTTGAAAGAGGTCCGCGTCCGATACAATATTGATCAGAGCAGGAGGGCGCAGAGGAGAAGAGGAGGAGGAGGGAGACGATTCTCTCGGTGACCACTTTCTCTCTCTTTCTTGCCACGTATGTGCCATCGTGATACTCGCGAGTTACGTCCATGCGAAGAAAGGAAGAAGGAGGAAGGACACTCGAGGAAGAGGAAAGACG
This sequence comes from Ooceraea biroi, assembly GCF_003672135.1. Classification (NCBI taxonomy): domain Eukaryota; kingdom Metazoa; phylum Arthropoda; class Insecta; order Hymenoptera; family Formicidae; genus Ooceraea; species Ooceraea biroi. The sequence continues at coordinate 2,619,928 of NC_039517.1, forward strand.
CAACCGATGATAGGCGAGAGAGAGAGAGAAAAAGAGAGAACGGAGGCTGTTATGCGCCGTCGTGTACCAAAGTAGCAAGTGTCGGCCCTGTCGGCTACGCCCATATAAATCCTTAGTTACCTAGTCGCTTTACGAGATACAATTATTTACGGAGACCGGCCGGCTACCTTATTTAGCCTCAGTTGGTTGAACGTGGATGGCCGATTGATCAGGCCCTCTCCTTGCATCCTCGATCTTTCTCACTCTTTCTCCTTCGCTCCGCCAGTCACCTCTTCCACGTGCTCGCCGAGGAGAGATTAGTGAAATTCCCGTCGCGAATTAACGAGGACCTACCTAGCGGCCGTCAACTCACCATTGTAAGAGGCGAAAAATAACTAGGAGACTGCCTTAGATTTGAACTCGAACTCTCCGGGATCCCTGGTTCACACGCCTAGGTCTTAGGCTGTACGGCCAATACTCCTACTGTTGTGATCCACTTGTTTTCATTCCGATCCTCTATACGACCTGTCAGTCACGACTATCTTTCCAGATCTTACAGCTCGGCCAGCCTGACATTACATTCGTCCCCGAATGTCTCCAAATCGTCGGTTCACTCCACTTGAGTCCCTCCCAACCTCCATTTTTGGTTCACTCTTCTGAGTCCCTCCCAACCTCCATGTTGATTCACTCCTCTGAGTCCTTCCCAATCTCCATGTTGGTTCACTCCTCTGAGTCCTTCCCAATCTCCATGTTGGTTCACTCCTCTGAGTCCGTCCCGACCTCCATGTTCAGGCTTCACTACCGGCCAGCTGCTTCTCAACTCCCTCCTCTCCGAGGGGTAGCGAATGAATCTCAACTGTCTTCGAGGGGTAGCGGATTTTATCCCACTTCTGAATTGTAAGAGGCGAAAAATAACTAGGAGACTGCCTTAGATTTGAACTCGAACTCTCCGGGATCCCTGGTTCACACGCCTAGGTCTTAGGCTGTACGGCTAATACTCCTACTGTTGTGATCAACTTGTTTTCATTCCGATCCTCTATACGACCTGTCAGTCTCGACTATCTTTCCAGATCTTACAGCTCGGCCAGCCTGACATTACATTCGTCCCCGAATGTCTCCAAATCGTCGGTTCACTCCACTTGAGTCCCTCCCAACCTCCATTTTTGGTTCACTCTTCTGAGTCCCTCCCAACCTCCATTTTTGGTTCACTCTTCTGAGTCCCTCCCAACCTCCATGTTGATTCACTCCTCTGAGTCCTTCCCAATCTCCATGTTGGTTCACTCCTCTGAGTCCTTCCCAATCTCCATGTTGGTTCACTCCTCTGAGTCCGTCCCGACCTCCATGTTCAGGCTTCACTACCGGCCAGCTGCTTCTCAACTCCCTCCTCTCCGAGGGGTAGCGGATGAATCTCAACTGTCTTCGAGGGGTAGCGGATTTTATCCCACTTCTGAATTGTAAGAGGCGAAAAATAACTAGGAGACTGCCTTAGATTTGAACTCGAACTCTCCGGGATCCCTGGTTCACACGCCTAGGTCTTAGGCTGTACGGCTAATACTCCTACTGTTGTGATCAACTTGTTTTCATTCCGATCCTCTATACGACCTGTCAGTCTCGACTATCTTTCCAGATCTTACAGCTCGGCCAGCCTGACATTACATTCGTCCCCGAATGTCTCCAAATCGTCGGTTCACTTCACTTGAGTCCCTCCCAACCTCCATTTTTGGTTCACTCTTCTGAGTCCCTCCCAACCTCCATTTTTGGTTCACTCTTCTGAGTCCCTCCCAACATCCATTTTTGGTTCACTCTTCTGAGTCCCTCCCAACCTCCATGTTGGTTCACTCCTCTGAGTCCTTCCCAATCTCCATGTTGGTTCACTCCTCTGAGTCCGTCCCGACTTCCATGTTCAGGCTTCACTACCGGCCAGCTGCTTCTCAACTCCCTCCTCTCCGAGGGGTAGCGGATGAATCTCAACTGTCTTCGAGGGGTAGCGGATTTTATCCCACTTCTGAATTGTAAGAGGCGAAAAATAACTAGGAGACTGCCTTAGATTTGAACTCGAACTCTCCAGGATCCCTGGTTCACACGCCTAGGTCTTAGGCTGTACGGCCAATACTCCTACTGTTGTGATCAACTTGTTTTCATTCCGATCCTCTATACGACCTGTCAGTCTCGACTATCTTTCCAGATCTTACACCATAGTATTGATGATCGGCGCAAATCGGCTTTCCGTGACCACGTTAATTAGCAGGAATAATTATAGAAGCCTGCGCACGTAAATGAACGTCTTTTAAACCCTGCTAAACGCACGCACCGCTGATGCGCGCAAAGAATAAACGAGACGCAATTGCATCACTCGCGGTCCACATACGCGGCGTGACTCAACGTGGCCGCACGATGACAGCCGAGTTTCCCGAAGCGCTTCTTCCACTTCCTCCTTTGAAATCCATCCCGTACGTAGGATCCCTCCGTTCCGGCGTGGCGATCGCGTGGCCGCGCGAGATGGCAATTACGCGATCGGAAGCTGCGAGTCCTCCGAGCGGAAACCGATCGTGCTCGTGCAACCGCGCGTCCAAGACGCCGCGTTGGCGAACCGAAGGTAATCATAATTACACGAGCAAGACCGGAGAGGGGTCTCGAGGAGTACCGAGAGGGTATCCCTCTGTGCCTTTGCTTCCCTTCTTCCCTCCCCCTCCCTCTCTCTCTCTTTGCATCTCGAGGTGGCCGACGCGCGGTCCCTTCGAACTCGCCGCTTGTAAATCATTCTCACCGCTTAACCTGACATTAGCGTGACAGCCTGCTATCCCCGGGTCCCGCTCGCTTCAGCATATGGTTAGCAGATGCCACCGCCCGCCTTGGCGATCCTTTTCCCGTCTTCTTTTAATTAAACGTTTCGGCAGAAATTTTCACGTGCAAGTACGAGATCGCACGACCTCGCGGACACGCGCGATCACGGATGACCGGGGGATTTCCATCACTCCAGGGTACACGGAATGTCTCTTGTCAATCGATCTGCCCACGTATCGGGATCCCGAAAATCGAATGCGACCGAGCGACGTGTTTGCGTGCAAGTCGTCCACTCTCTTTCTCGACCGAGCCTAAACAGCCTCCGCGAACGGCGGCGGGTAAGGGCCGAGTTTCGAAAGCCGGACTAGCTGCTCTAAACAAAGAGCTTTACGGCCGTATTTATAGTTGTCGTAAAACACTACGCAGATTGCTAACCTTCGACTCGCAGACGGTTGTGCTTGTGCGCCTCCTCGTTTACCGTTTCTCTTCCTCTGCCTTTTCTCTCTTTATCTCCGTGTTCCTGCCCCTCTTTCTCCCGATTCTCTCGATCTCGCACTGCTTTCCTCTTTTCTCCTCGTGCATTCCCTTTCTCGCTCGCTTTTTCATCATCTCCTTTTTCCTATTACGCGAACCTGCCTCGTGCGCCTTTCCCTCTTCCTTTCATCTAGTCGTATTCTCCTCCTCGGTTCTCCGCGCGCGCTCTCATTAGAGCCTCATTTTCCTTGCCCACTTTATCATTATTGTCCTTGCTAATTTCTCATTTCCGGCTCGGTGTAAAAACAACCGTCGCACAAATTCCTGATTACGTATCGAGAGATCACGCTCGGAAGCATCGCTCTAATCGTGGCCTGCCTCGTGTGGCTTCCACTTTATTCACGGAAATAACGTAATTAGCAGCCGCGGACTAATCAAATACACGCGGCATTCCTCCGTGGCCCTCCTTACCTCCTCTCGTTCTCGTTTAACCGGCCTTTCTTCCTCCTCCCGAGAGCTCGACACGAGAAACTCGAGGTTCGACGACGACTACGACGGTCTCTTGGCGTTAATTGACTCGGAGACTCGTACGGTCCAACGACTTTGTTTGACGAAAATCGGTTCGACCGGGCTCTCGGAAACGGGCGGACAAACCAGAATCGTATAACGCGTATAAAGTCTCGAAAGGAAAACCGGTATTTTTGGGCGAGCACGGCTTATTAACATGCGTCCGCCGCTTTTTCATTCTTTTGCCAGCCAGGGTTTTTCGGCGACGGTCCGCGCGCGATATTCGTTAGAGCGTCGCGTCGAAAATGCATCTTAAGTGGCGGACGCGCGCGCGAGCGAAATTCGGGAGCGAGGATATGCACACTTGTGTTAATCCTCATTAGCACAATGGGGAAGAAAGAGAGAGGAAGGCAGGGAGACCGAGTCACGTTCTCGGACTCTTACATTTTAACAGGAATTTCTGTCCGGAAATGTGCAATATTATCGAGAAGAAACTGCTCACGCGTCTCCCCACGTACGTGCACAGCAACCTCGAGGAGTAAACATGTAATTCTATATAATATCGTTATATTATAATACCGCATTTGGTATTTCGCAAAGCGAATAAAAGAGCTGACAGAGCGCTCGTATCTGGCTGGAGCGCACGTTAATTATATCCGCAAGATCAAACTTCGCAGTGCGTTAACTGAATCCGCAAGATTATTAATCTCGCCCGGAGCGAGCGCGATAAATGAGTCGTTTACATTTACGTGCATTAATCTCGTCAAAGTACTCTGTAAGCGAACGTTTCAGCGTGTTACATACGATAGCACGCGTCACCAGGATCACGCTATTTTATTAAACGGCGGTTTCTCTCTCTCTCTTTCTCTCTCTCGCGAGTGCGAACAAGGTATTCGCGTGTTCGCGTTCACGCAACGCAAACATCGCCCTTTAAACGGCTATCGAAAGTAACGTACTCGTCGTGTCACCGGTCCCACGTGCCGATCGTCGCTTCTGTCACTGCACCCCAATCAAGTCACAAATTCCATTCTTCGGCCTAATTCAGGGTGGACCAAAAAGACCGCGACTCCACGCCAAATGTTAAACAAAAACGTGCGCGATCACGGACCATCAGATTTCGAACGACAACGAGAATGCGTTGCTCGATGAGCAACGCTCCCGCTCTTATCTCGTTATCCGCTCGTTGACTGGGCCGCGTGATTATTTTAAGGGGGTATTCTAGTGTAGCATGTCAGAAAAATCGAATTTTTTTGGCATATTTTGCAAGTATATGGTATGGAAAATATGTCTGCGAGAAGATTTAGCCCGGTTCGCAAAATTAACAAAGTAATAGCACCTAATAGAAAATAACCTCCGGCGCGCGCTCGGCGGTTGGACCGCGCGGCACACAAAAGCATTGTGTTAGTATTTTAGGTAGGATCGGAAGATCGTTATTCTTTGAAGGTCGTACATTTGAATTGGAGCCTTTGTATAGTACAATGAATCTCTAAATTCATTGATTTGGACTTTTGCTCCAAAACATCTCCATGCTGGCGTGAAAGTTGTTGAAATAGCAACATTCTTGGCAGTTATAATTTTCAATAAAGGATTTATGCCAATTTTAAAACTTATGAACGTGATGGGAGTCAGTATTGTTCAGCAAGCGGTGATGTACGCAAACTCCCGGAACGAAGCTCGTATCACCCGCTCGGAGCGGCGCTCCACTAACTTCTCTCGAGATCAGAGAATGAATCGCGGGGAAGAGAGATCAGCTCTGCAGGACTTCTACGAACAAGAGGAATGTCCCCTGTATGGCCCTGGACTAGCCGATTGATCGTAAGTAACGTTATCTCTATGTAATCAGTATGAAAAACTTTAAACGTGTTTTTCTAGAAACCATGTTTTTCAAATTGGTTCCCATGATATCTCAAAAACCAGTTAATCAATTGACTCAGGCTTTTGCACACATCTTCAGTATATGTGTGGCTATAGCCCCTACCACAATCAAGTCGAAATATTGTTTTTTGGAATTTCTACAGCCCTTCAATGGTGAAAAAAATGGCACAAATCGAAACTTAATTTTCTCAATGAAGTCATGTTTTAAATTTTCAACATTTTTTTTTCATTCTGGTACCTGCTATAGCCACACTCATACTAATTAAGAATCTCTTTGGTTTTTTTGTTTCAGATGAGCAGAACAGCTGAAATCATGGGAACCATGGACCAACTTTTTTTTTCATGTTCTTATTTAATATCATGTGCAGCGCTTATTTATAGTTATTGTCTACTACAAAAATTTGGAAACATACACCAAATATGTACGAATAAGCAGGGAAAACCCTGCCTCAAAAAACCTTATACTTTTTTCCAAAAAAATTCACCAAAATAGCGTACAAATTCCGCTTTTACACTAGAATACCCCCTTAATGCACGCTCGCGCAGCGATTAGTAGCGCGTGTTCGTGAGAGCTCACACTCGTCATCCGGCTCCTTAAAATTTTTTTATCGTATCCGCGCTTTCGACTGGGAGAGAGTGAGAGAAGAAGAAGCGACAGTCGAATTTCCGCGTTCGAGTTGCCCGGCGAAAATATTTGTCCGAACCGTATTCGTTTTCAGAATCCCGTCAAGTGTACTGTATCGATATCTGCAGCGTCAATATTTGACGGCCTCCTTGACCCGCTTTCACTCGTGGCGATCAGACCCCGCTTATTAATTTCGACCGAGCACACGATTCTCCACGGCGGAGGCTGCGCTATCGCGAACCCCTCGCGGATATCGTACGTTAGAGGCTCGTGGATGCGTGACATCGCGTGACCACGCGAATTAAAGACAGACCGCCACCACCACGTGCACGGCACGTGTCGCCGGATCGGGAAACCGGTATCCCGCTATATACAGCCGTCTGTCAAAAGTCTGCGTCATTAAGCGACTGCCGGTTGATTTTCGCGGACAGCCGCGAATCTACGGCAGAAATCAGTGATTCGCCGGGTGATAAGATACGAGGAAACGTGTCGCGGAAAGCCGCGCGAGAATGCGAAACGGATTCGATATCACGCTGCCGATCGTTATGTCAACGATCGCGTCGCGATCCCGGCGCCGATTTTCGTGTTCCGTCGAATGTATTAAAAAGCAAAGTTGGATTCTACTTCGGCCGATTCGAGGGCAGATCCGTGCGATCTCTCGCCGAGGCACTCGAGAAGAAGATACGTCCCGTGTCGTCTCGCGTCTCTTTGGAGCCGTGTGCACGGCGTGCCTAAAAATCGCCTCGTTCCTTTCCGAGCCACAAATTTCAACCTACGCCCACGTCCATGGAATCGGGATGGCTCGCTGGACCGGACATATTTTTCTCAGAGTCTCTCTCTGCCTCTATCCTCGCGGCGTGAGCGAGCGCGCATATCTGTTTCTGGGAAAGGCGCTTCGCAAGGGAAATTTGTTTAACCATCTATAAAGGAAGGCGCGCAAGCACCACCGCAGGGTGTAGTTGCCGAACCCATGGGGATGGGCACCATGGGCGGCGAACGGACGATGCCTCTTCCCTCTCGCTCGCTCGTTTTCTTTCTCTCTCTCTCTTTTTCCCTTCCCGGGCAGCCTCTCCGAATGCAAGAAGTCCGGCAGGTAGGCTCGTTAGCGAGCAGGTAGGTAGGTAGAGGCGAGTCAGGAGAGGTAGGTAGGTGTATAATGCTGACTGTAGCCAGTGTGTGTCTGCGCACTTATATACCAGGTGTACCGATGATTTGCACCGCTGCGTCATTGAAATATTACGGATGCGGTTTGCCATATCGGACACTCGTGAGAAACATTAACGGACTCTTCCGATCGCATCGTCAGGAAGGACAACAAAGTTGCAAGTACCGTTCGAGCATTACGATGCGAAATCGCTCGCAGTGTTACCGTGACGATTCTTGCCAAAGACACGTACAGCTGAAGAGAAACGGAAAGGAAGAATCCGCAGTGTTTTGAGGAGGATAGTAGGCGTAGAAGAATTTCATGACCCATTAGACACATTTCGCGCACCTTTTCACTGAATAAGCTGTGAAAGAGGGCTGTGCATAGAGCTTCGCGACAAGTAACGAGACACGACACGATTGTTGCTCGCCAAAATAAACTCTCATCGAAAAGGGCCTCGCGATCAAAAATCACTCGGAACTCCACGCGTCTCTCGCGTGCGGACGTACGTCGCGGAAATATTTCGACGCACCCGGTATATGCTGCCGAGCGTAAGAAATGGGTGGGTTAGCTCCGCGAGGAGACGAAGTATAAGAAGAGAAAAGGAAGGATACCGAGGGAACGAGAGCGAGAGCGCCGCGGAGAACGCGAGACAGAGAGGAAAGATAAAAAGAGAGAGAGAGGAAGAAATCGAACGAGCGATACGAGGCAGGCGTGAAGAGGAGAGTAGGAGAGAGCGAGCGAGAGGAGAGAGAACTCGCTTGGGTGCCATGTGCATTGGTGAGCGGATACACACCGCACGGTCCGGAGGGAAGGTATTCGGGCAAGTTCAGGGTGATGCAGCAGCAGGGTCTCTCCTCTCTTCTCGTTGTGCCTCTCTCTCTTTCTCTCTTCCTGTCCATCCTTATCTCGCTCCCGCATCGTCCCGTTTCCTCTTGCCTCCTCCGCGAGGAGGAATCCTCTCTCCCTCTCCGTCTTCAAACGATCGCCCGTCGGGGCTGCTCGTTTCGTTTCGTTTTTCGTCTCTGGGGATAAGCCTACAGTGCGCTCGAGGCGATCTAGGCGCCCGACCGCCTACACGCGAACTCGTCAATTACTTCGCACAACGAGACACATCGTTTCTGTCTCTCTCCATCTTCCTCTCTACCTATCGTTCGTCCCTTCTTGCTCGATCTTCCGTTTCCCGAAGCGCGCCGCGGCGCATTGCACCCTGTACATTCGCGCGGCGATGTGCAATCCGGGCGCGCGGAGGCGGTTTCCGAGCGGCGACAAAGTATGTGTATCGAAAGGCGCGCGAGGTGCCCACGTAGGAAGCCGCGAGGGCGTAGGCATCCTTACGCGAGCCTCACACCGACAGACAGACAGGAAACACCGTGGCCAATGTCGCGTTGACATCATTCCGATTCGACGCGCGAGTCTCGTGCGTTTAATTGCAGCGCGAGAAGAAGAGGGATCGTTGCTAATCGCCGAACGAGAACGGTTACGGGCGAAATGAAAATATTTCGCGAGCTCCTAAATCACGTAACCAACTAACTTTCCAACTAAAAGTCCGCATGCTCGTTGCCGGAATTGCAGCGCGAGAAACGAGAGAGAGGGAGTTGAGGCGGGACATTTCGCGACCAGCCGAGCTCCAGGCTACCATGCAAATCGCGTCGTACGTTCAAATATACGTCGCGATGTTCGCGCTCGTTCGCTCGCTCCCCAGGTCGAGCACGAGCAGCGAAAGTCCTCTCGCGCGAGCGAGCCGGTCGACCGACCACTAAACCGATCTCTTCCTCGCCCCCGCGCGATCGCATCATCCCGCACCGCCGAGATTTTTATCACGACCGACGTCAGTCGCGAACGTCGACGTCCAACTACGTGCGCGACACACACTTTGTAGCCGGACGGCGATGGGATCCCGGTAATTACATCGGTCCGTGTGACAAGGGCTCGCGATAATTAGCCGTGCGAGGTAAATCGAGCGCGGCACTCCCGGTTTTATGCGGGTAGCGTGGAAACGTAACGAGGATGTTGGCGAAGTTGTACCTCCGCCACTTGCGGATCCGGACGGACTCGTCGTTTTATCGCGACGCGTGATTGGCACGGTGCGGCCGCGTACAGAAGCGACTAAGCCGACGCGAATGCTAACGAAGTGCTCGACATTATCGAAAATGAGTAGCGTGTAAAGAGACGATGGCGCGCGATGTGGACAGCAGAGAGAGAGAGAGAGAGCGCGCAACCGGGTGCTGCGTTTGTAATATCATGTTAATACATCCCCTTTCCCCGCGGCGCGGTAACCGGTAGCGGACAGCAGGCACCAGGCAATACTATCGGATTATTGCAAAAATATATACCGCGTATGTCGCATGCGGCGGGAATACCGGCGCAAAAAAATGCCGAGCCCTTTCATACCGCGAGGGAACCTCGCGTCTTCATTTTGTATTCCGCTTTTAATCATAAGCGCGTAAATTACACGTTCGGTGGAAAAATAGTTTTAATATGAGCATCTTGTATTACGCCTCGGCAGTGCTCAGTGCAGATGCACGCAGATGTGTGTGCGCGCGTGTGTGTCAACCCGGCTAGGAAACAAGCCAGTGTTTGGTTAAAAATGACGTCAGAATGTGATGCGTTACACGCAATCTCTCAACTCTCTCTCTCTCTTCTCCTCTCCGGCAGATCTGAATAACTAGTTTATTTTCAAACACAGCGACAAAAAAAAGGAAAAAAAAGGTGAAACACATGAAAAGCAGTTCTAGCTAAGTCGGCCGATGCCAAGATTAATTCCGCTTCAGTCTCATGCGCGCTACACACACGGCCTTCCTCGAAGAATCATAATTAACCACTTAAGCGATTACAACGGATCCCGACGTAACGCTTTACATGTTCCCCGACATTGTGCGAGTGCAGCGCGACTCCTTTCTTTCCTTCTTTCTTCGCGCGTACAAAGTGCGAGTGATCGGTCGACGAGGTGAAAAATTCCAGCAGCGGGAAACGCGGTTTCTTCGAGTCAAATCCACTACAATTTTCGTTCGTGCATCTCGAGAGACCTGCACCCTCAGAAAGGATTTCTGATAACAAGACGAAAAATATTCTTGACTAGTTTAATCGTGTTACAAGTATAAAAAATATGAAAATAAAACAATTTTTAATTTAAATCAGTAATTTCTATTCTTCTCTCTCGAATTAAATAAGATTGTCTTACTGTCTTCAGACAAGAGTAACATGTACACATTTATGCTTATATATTCTTGTATGTAGAATAATTTGATATTAGCGCCACTTTATAGTAGGCTTTGTCCATGTCGACGCATCATTTTCTCACAGTCGCTCGTCGACTCGGCGCTTCTGCGTCCTTTATTCCGATAAAACGGCCAATATTTATGTGTTGCAATCGAAAATCGGGAAAGTGTTTCTGTGTATTTCTGTGTTTCTGTTATTATACTTACTTGTACATATAATATACTTACTTGAGAAATAAGATTCGAGATAAGACATTTCCATATCTTTTGCACTTACTCATTGTAAATAACAGAAACACTTTCCCGATTTTCGATTGCAACACATAAATATTGGCCGTTTTGTGCAGATTCTACAAATTCTCTTAGAAGAATAGAATAAGATGTCTTTTAGATCTGACAATATTGTGAAATCAAGAATATTTTGAACTTGCTAGAAATTTGTATCTAAATCCTTCTGAGAAAATGAATGAGATAGCACGAAGATTATTTGAATCTAGATTTTCGAATTTTCTATTCAAGATTAAAATATGCTTCTTTTCAATAATAAATATGATTGTCGCTATAGCGATCTTATTTTATGATAGATTAAAGAGTAATGGCATTAAGTCCAGAGATCTTTTCTGTGGGTGTGGTGCCGCGGTCGGAAAATTGAAAGCCGAACGAGTGTCTGCGAGCGCGGGTGATGATTCGGTATGCGTTGCGCAAACCGCCGGATATATTTTTACGAGAGACAGCTTTTCCAAGTGCCGGCCGGTGTGCGATAACCGCAGGAGCGTGTGTCGGCGATCACGCCTGCAACGTCTCCGACACCGGACAACGTGTCCGGGTGACGTGCGGCTGCCGTTAACTCATTAAAATGTTTTGGCAAGAGCATGACAGCGCGTGCGGTAGCACGACATCGATTTGTCAGTGACAAAGTCTCGTGGAGAGGAGAAGGAGCCCGGTCAGCGGGAACTTTCGACACGCGCCTCGACGTACCTTGTACCTTGCTGATCACGTTGCGACGATTTGTCGCGAACGAATCTGAGCGAGCGGGGAAACTCTGGCGTCTGCCACGGGATCGATAAGCGGAAGTAAACTTCATTTCCAAACTTTTAAACAACCTGGAGACAAGCGCGGGACTTTGAGATACTTGAAACAAGAAATGTGTCGGAGGCTTCATCTTTTCGAATAATTTGCAAGTTTCCGCAGTCAGTCAGTGGACAGTTTGATGAGACCTAAAATTTACCACCATAATTATCACGGTGCGTATAACTCGTTACATCTAGCGAGGGGAGTCCACAGAGACCTTGAAGATATCCTGCGGACGAGAAAGTTGCCCTTGATGTCGCCCTCTCAAAATTGATTCGGAATCCTGCAAATAATCAGCCTCGCGTAATAATAATCAGCAAGACTTTCGAACGAGCAGGAACGAGCCTCACGAAGAGGACAAGGCGCGATCCGGCTTACAAAGTAGCTCTTATTGACGTCGTGCCAATAAGCCGCCAGAATCTCTCTCTTTCTCTCGGCGATCTCGGGAGTGTCCAAGTGTCGTCGCCGACGCCTCGAGCGTTCGCGATTATTGCGGCGGCCAGAGTGCGGCCGCCGTCGACGGCGACGACGCCGAGGAGGAAGAGGAATCTTTCGGACGACGTGGTGACGACGCGGTGCAACGTAATGCGGCGTAATGGTGAGGAAATTAATAGGAACGCCGTGGCAATCGACGGACAGCCGTTATACGCCGCGAATCCGAGTCACATATTTTCTGCGATCGAGGCAGAAAGCGCGCGCGCTCGCACAGCCGCGATTATCATCGGACCGTGGAAGCAAGCTACGAGAGCGGCCGCTTATCGCGCCGCGATCGATTTCAAACGACGTTTAAGGCGTGCGAGGCGAGCTGCCCGCGACCCGCGCGACGGTATCGCGGCGGCCCCGGGTCCGCGGATACATCATCGATGCGTGCGAACGCTGCTCCGACGGCTTATTATTTAATTTCCGAGGATGAATGAGCGGCGCGCGGCACGCGTCGCGAGGCGCATTCAGACGAGATTATTTCCAAGGCGCACCCGTTGCGTCGTTACTCGCGCGCGAACGGATCGCCGATATGACGCGTAGATCGGGGCGTACTCTCGGTGCGAGCGGACACTCGAAGAGAGAATGGCGCCATTAGGGAGACTGCCTGGTGTTTCGTAACGCGATACGTTGTAAAATGAAAATTGCGTCGCGGCCGGTGCGCGAGCGAGCGCTCTCGGAGCGCGCGACATTATTTCCGTTTAAATAGGCCTTTAGCCAGCTGTTTACCACGCGACGCAGCCGAATGACGTATCGATCCCGCGTAGACTCGGTTGGATTACGAGGGTGGCTAACGAATAATTAAACTCACGCGATGAAATTGGCGTCGATACGATTTCCCGCGTGCGCCACCCCCCCCGGCGCGGCGTCGTCCGCGAGAGAGAGTCTCGCTCTCGATGTTGCCTGGGTACATTTTGCAGAAACCGATCTCTTCCTTCGATATCTCGATACAGAAGCGGATGACCGAGTGCGAACCACCGGCGAACAATGAATCGCAAAAGGGACCAACGTTCCCGGAGATTCAAACGTGCGCTTCGAGATACGATCTCTCGCCAAGGTCTCGTGAACTTACCGAAAACAGGGCTGAGGTCGGACCTCGTCGACGCTTTTCCCGTCGCTGCATAGCTGCCGCCAGCAAGCGAACCCTTTTCCTGCAACACACGAGATGCACGCACTTAATACTCGCACTTATCCTGCATCCTGCGGGGAGGATTTTTCGGGGGACGGGGCGGGTTGTTATACGCGAACGAGATACGAACGCAGGCAGGCACGGAGATCACCCACCATGGCGGAGAGGGGGGAATAAAGTCGACGGCGACTAACTCAACGGCCAACTTCACGCACCTCAGACTCGGTGAGATCAATAAGGTCGCTCTTGTCCTCGGTGAGGTTCTCCGAAGATATCTTCTCCTCCTCGCCCTCGTGCTTAAAAACCTTGACCTCGTCCTCGCTGCCGAGATCATCGCCGCCGCCGCTGCTGCTCACGTGCGGCATTATTGCGGCCACGCAGCCGACGGCCACCGTCGTCCTCCCGGTCTTATCGCGTAGCTTCTACGCCGGTCTTCGACTTCAGCCCGGTGATAACGATGTTCCTCCCGCGCGATCCCTCGCCGGCGGGCGGGTGGCGATCGTCGCTTGTTCGCCGCCGTCGGCCCACGATGCGAGTTTCTGCCGACGGGACGGCGACGCTCCTCTTCTCGATCGCGAGACGCCCGGAATTCACTGTTCGCACTCGCTCGACTCGTGTCTCACTTTCGCGCGCACTACTGTCGCGACCCGAACGACTAACTTCACCGCGCACAACTTCGCGGCGAACTTCGCGGCACGGAACGTTACTGCCGCCTCCACTCGCACTTGCCGTTTCTACGTTTCTCGACCGACGCAACGAGGTTAGGCCGCACTATCCGACGCAAATACGAGCGGCTCTACCGATCTTTCTCGTTTACCTGAGCGCACTACTGGGACGCCCGCCGATGCCTGACCGCTGCACTTCGGCAGCCCGATCCGAACCGAACCGAACTGAACTCTACGCGAGGCGATGCGGCACGAAGCTGTGCGACGTGATGCGACACCCGCGCCGGAACGACGAACGCGACGCACTTCACTCAGAGCCGTCTCGCCGACGGAACGAGACGAACGGGCGCGCCTCTCGATACCCTCGCGGCAGATCCTCGCGCGCGATACACGCCCGTTTTCGCTTTTCGCGCGCGCGCGAGTTTAATTTCCGGTCGCCGTCAAGCCGTGTGGTTGCCGGACGGAGGAGAGAGATACGTACGTATATACATATGTATGGCGTGGGAAGGTCGCCGCCACTGTACACGAAGGAGGAGGACGCGAAACGGCGTAGGACGAGAGGAGACAGTGCGGAGAGTGCAACCAAGGAAGAGACGCTGGTTGGGTGTAGGTGTGTACCGAAGGCAAGCCGTGACGTGCTGTGATGCGAGGTGCACACTCGTCTCCCTCTCTCTCTCTCTTCCTCTACCTGCCGAAGTTAGCCGCGTATATGAACGACGGGCCGGTTTTTAATGCGCGTAACGCGAGCGCAGTCCGCGCGTCGCGTATCCGCACAGGGACGGTGGCCACGATGCTTCAGCGAGCGCGCGATGCTGCGATTCCGTGAGCGGGCCTGTGCGGTAAACACGACGCTCGACGACGACAAGTCCGGCACCACGATGCTGCTGCTGCTGCTGCTGTTGTCGTCGTGAACGGTGCACGCGCCGGGCGGCCATCGTGCCCGTAACGAGCAGTGTCCGAGATTGCGTGGTTACTGTCGTGCGCGGTAGTGTGTTAAACTCGCCCGAGACTCCGGACACCTCGATGCAATCTACTTGGGTGCTCGGTGCAGACTGCCGGCGACGGTTAGCTCGGGCGGGCGGCTCTCCCACGCGGCGACCAATCACGACGCCGGATTCACCGCGGCGGTTTCCCTCGCCGACACGCCACCTCGCTCCCCCGCGACGCCGCGCTCGGCCAGTCATGGCAGGCAAGGCGGCGAGCCGACCCCACCCGAGAGAGCGCGATCTCGCCCGAACGTAACCATCCGGCGCCGTCTCCGTCGTCACCGCTGCCACCACCGTGAGGTTGCTGCCGCCGTCGTCGTCGTCGTCGTCGTGGTCATGGTCGCCGTTGCCCTCGTCCTCGTCGCCGTCGAGGATGGCAGACTCGTGGAGGATGCAGCGGAATCGCCGACGCTTACCTCGCGTCTGATAACGGAGGTAAGAAAATTCGAACAACTTTTCTGTCTTTTTTATTATTTATTCACCAGCTCGACGGAGGCGCGCGCATCTTGTCGCCGCGCTCATGTCTCGACCATGCTCGTAAAAGTCGCCGGTTAGCGCATTTATTTGCCGGGCGCGTTAAGGGGGGAGCCTGCTTTAGAACGTTGAAAATAAGGTATAATTTTACGAATTGTTTTGGAGAAACTATACAGCGGATCATTATAAAACTTTGATGCATTTATTAGTACATGTTTAAAGATAAAAAAATTATTTTTTGATTTGAATATATCGCCTGTAGAGGTCGTCCTGGAGGCATTGTAAATTGGTGAGCATTCTCCTGCCTCCAAATTTCATCCAAACTGAAAAATTGAAATATTTTCTCGTTATTTATGAATTCCCATCGTCGATGAACCTTTAATATTCATAAAAACATTAAGTTAAACAATTATTTTTGCATGAAAAAGTTCAAAAACTTTGCCTAAAAATCGTACTTTTGTGTTCTAAGCTCCACCATTTTGGCACTTTTCAACTTTTTTCTTCTCTCTTTGGTTCATCGACGATGGGAATTCATAAATAACGAGAACATATTTCAATTTTTCAGTTTAGACGAAATTTGGAGGCAGGAGAATGCTCACGAATGTGCAATGCCGGCGACGCGGCTGCACTAAGATTTCTCCAGGACGAACTCTACAAGCGATGTATTCAAATAAAAAAATAATTTTTTTTATCTTTAAACATGTACTAATAAATGCATCAAAGTTTTATAACGATCCGCTGTATAGTTTCTCCAAAAACAATTCGTAAAATATACCTTATTTTCAGCGTTCTAAAGCAGGCTCCCCCCTTAAGACGACCCGTTGCATCGAGGCTCCCTTTCTTGCCGCGGCAGACGAATCGTCGTTCTCTTATTTTGTCGCACGGTGTCCCATCGGATCGAGATTTACCAGCCGTACGTTGTGCGCATTTGATCGCGAAATAAAGATGACGCGGTCGTGATGGATTTATCCTTGGGCGCGAGCGTTTACGCGCGCTCCTGCGGGCAACGCGCATGAGAAGCCATTAGAGCAGGTGCACACGTGATTTCTTCATAACCGCGGAAGAGCGTAATAACTTATGATAATTTATGCGTCCGCTACCGTCCGTTGCAAACAATTTCAGCGTTTAATTAATGCGCTGTCTAGAAGGGTAACTACTAAGCGAAGTTGCAACATGTTTCCCGTAATCTCTCCCCAATTATCTCGATCAACGATGAATGTTCGCACCGTGAAAATTGAATAGCCTCACCCTACCGACCGAAACTCGCAAATTCGACTTCTCCTTGAAGACGCGGCTTTAAAAAAAAAAAACAAAAACAGCCCGATTTGTCATTTCTCGCGCGGCGGTAATCCCATCCCACCGCAGCGGGATTCGCAGCGGCGGAGAGGAGGGGCGAAAGGAGTATCGTCATGTGCATAGATTTCCCCGAGCACGCATTTTTATCTCGTGCATTCCGTATAATTCACGTCGCGCTCGCGCGCGCATCCGCGTTTCGGATTCCCGAAAATTATATACGTCGAGAGAGCCGAGAGAGGGGAAATCCAGGGGGAGAGTGTTTCCTCTCTGACGGCAGGAAAATCGAGAAAACAGCGCTCGCCGAAATTACGGCGATGCCGAATCGCGCCGCTGAAACGCACACATAGAGAACCGCGGGATACATACGCGCTGAATTTAATACGTCATGAAAGCATCTAAATTCGCATCGCCAACGAGAGTCGCCGTGGTCCCTTCCAACGAGAGTTTTTCGACTCCCGCGCGCGCTTTTTGCCGCCGTCGTCGTTCCCTTTCGGAGCGCCGAGTCCGAAACCAAATTTCGGGGGCGAGTGCGCGCGCGCGCGCACTCTTGCCGCGCCCTTTTTACATCTAATAAATTTTTAATTAGCCTCTCGTGAAAACTTTACAAACGTGCTGAATCCATCGCGCTGCGTGCCGCGACATGTATCAGCGCCGAATTACACGAGTCGTATATACATTTAAAAACGGGAATATCATTTTAATGCGCTGCTGCAACATGCACGTGCACGACGCCGTGTTGTCAGTTATGGTCTCGTTGTCGCAAAACGTAATCGGCCCAGCGAAATGTATGAAAATTGCGCATCTGTTTCCATCCGTGCCATCGACGGAGACTCTATAAAATTGTCCCGATGCATCACCGAGAATTATAAAGGGAAATACCGGCCACGGGGAGAGTAAGACGGAATGTTATTACGCGTTTTACGGGCGGCGGCTCGGTATCGTACCGGGCTCGCTGACTTCTCGCGCACTACGGCATATACCGTTGGAAAAGAGCATACATTTCGCGTATATTTCGTAAATATACTTATCCGGCTTGTAATTTATACCCGGCAATATTTTTCGGCTGCGTAATTCTCGGCCGCCGCACCGGTGCATCGGCGGTAATATGAACGCGGCTGTTTAGTAGCCGGATATATACGGAGACGTGAACACGAACGCGAAACCCGCCGGGTTATAAATGCATATCGTGGTTGAAGTAAAAGAAGCAAGGGAGGGGGGAAAAAGCCCCTCGCGAAGGGAAGAAACAGCTCTTTAGTGCCGGCGTATATCCCGAGACACGGCAGCGCGTGTCGCGCGTATGCGACGGGGCACCGCGGCGATCTAGCGTTTTACGCACCAGCGTAAATACCGTTTAATTACCGCCTTGGTTCAGCGTTATCGGCGATTACGCGTAAATCTCGACCGATCGTCGCTGAATTACTGCGCTCGACGGGATCGAACAAGGCTCCGGGCGCGCTTTATCTTTACTGCCGCCGTCGGTGTCGATAAACGCGCCGAAACGTGTCTCGCCACCGGCGGGACAATAAACAGCCGACCCGGCTAACAATGTGGCCAGCATATAAAAATTTAATTAGTCGCGCCGGGCGCGTTTACACTCGTTAAAACGCCGCCGGATCGGCGATTCCCCGGCATCTCGCGTGCGGCCGCGCCAGCCACGAGCACCGGCGAACCGATGTCGTGGTGACATCTGTGTGTCAAGTGACTCAGGTCTAGGCCCCGCCGCGCGCCGTCAACCGAGCCGAGAGGGTAAGACGGATCGCTGACGTACCGCTGCGCGCACGTGCGCAACATGTGCGCGCTTCTCTGCCCTCCGCGCTCTCGTCTCGCGTTTGAATTTGCGTTTCACACTTGCGGATCTCGGATGTCGGAGCGCTTGTCGGACGAGATTGTCGACGGATCTTGCGCGAGTTTGTGAAACAACTGCGACTGTTACATGATAATATTGAGGCGCGCTGATTAAAATAAAAAATGCCCGGGACTTTACGGTTTCTTTATTCTGAATCCGCATATCTTCGACGCTCGCTGGTTCACCAGACTGCGGTAGCAGTGCGTTTTCAATTCCCGGATTTGGTCCTCCAGATTGATCAGCATGGACGATAGCTTCGTGTCCCATATATTCTTATCCGTCAAACTAGAAAGTAACAATATTGCGTTAATCAGATACAGGTTCGACCGTTTGCTCGGGAAAGTATACTTTATACGTTGCAATCGACGCGATGCGTACTTGTCGTTCTGGAACGACGTCTTCGTGGCGAGCTGGAGCAGCGGTTCTATTAGATCGGCGCAAATCACACGCTGCGAGTCCGTGATGTGACTCATGTGAGGGAAGTAATTTTCGCGAGAGGTCAGCATTATTTTTGTGGGAATATCGCGCCTCGAGTGCAGCAGCATTTTGAAGCGAGGATGTAGCCAATTGCTGCGGAAGATTTTGTGTGACGTCACCCTCTCCAAGTGCGCGACAAACTCCGCTTGCTTCAGTAATCGGCGTATGTGGCCCTGTAACGCGACAATATTAATTCTACCGTTAATTACCTCTGCTAATTAAGCGGCTTCATACTTGACGTCTTTCGAGGGCGAGTGCATTCTCCTCGTCAAATGGGGCAAGACTATTCGTTCATCGTACCTCCCTCTCGAGAGCTTGAATGTCGTTGACCGCCAGACCAATCATGAGATTGATCAGCACGATGCTGGCGAGCAGGATGAAGATGAAGAACACGATCCTACTCGTGATCGGTAGAAAGGCCGCCTTGCCTTTCTCATCGGCACTCAACAGATCTTCGTACTCATATTCACCCATCATCATTACTACCGTTCTCACGAGGGACATCCAGAAATCGCTAAACTGTTCGTTCCTGTGGAAAAGAACGCTGAAGCTCAACGCGAAGCCGACGATCAGGTAGCCGAACGCCAAGAGAACCTGAAAGCACCGAGTAGTATTAGGAGTGTGATTTAGTTTTGAGGGTTTTGCAACAGATGGCTGTAGTGTCAGTTTGTTCCAATAGCTCTTTCCGATAACTGTTGTTTCTTACAGTCTTGACATTATCCATCACATTTAGTAGCATTATAGCAATCGTGTTTATATCATCGTAAAAATCTGAAAGAGCATTTTCGACATGCGTTGCTTTTGTTTTTTAATCAAAAGAAAACTGCGGCTGACGGTTATAGAATTCTTGTGGAAACTTATGGTGATTCTGCCCCATCAATTAAGACGTGTGAATACTGGTTTAGACGCTTTAAAAGTGCTGATACTGGTGTGAAGGACAAAGAACGCTCGGGACAACCAAGAAAGCTTGAAAATGCAGATTTGCAAGCATTATTGCACGAAAATCCAACAGAATCCACTTCAGAACTTGCCAGAGCATTAAATGTTGCTCGTACAACATTTACATGAAATGGGAAAAATTCAGAAAGAAGAGAAATGGGTTCGACATGAATTATCGGAAAGTGCCATTGCGAACTGGTTGAACATTTGCATTTCGTTGATCGCCAGGCAAAAAAAGAAGAGTCTTTTGTCTCGGATTGTTACTGGGGATGAAAAGTGGATCTATTTTGATAATCCGAAAGGCAGAAAATCATGGGTGGATCCAGGCGAACCATCAACATCCACTCCGAGACGCAATATTGACGGTTCAAAAGTAATGCTCTGTATTTGGTGGGATAGTGTACTATGAGCCGTTAAATCCGCATGAGACTGTCACGGCTGATCGTTATCGACACCAATTGTACAAGTTGAAGCAAGCATTGGACGAAAAACGACCGCCAATTGCGAGTAAACGACGGAAAGTGATTCTTCTTCGTGGCAACGCTCGACCTCACGTTGCGTTATCAGTGAAACAAACACCATTAGAGCTTGAATGGGAAGTCTTCTCCGGACATTGCTCGATGCGATTATTATTTGTTCCGGTGGATGCAACACGCTTTAGAGGATACACACTTTGATAATTTGGAAGAAGTGCGAAAATTCGTCGACGAATGGATGAACTGAAAAGAAGAGTGATTTTATCGTGGTGGAATCCATCTCTTGCCAGAAAGATGGGAAAAAGTTATAGAAAACGAAGGAAAATATTTTGATTAAGGTATTCCTTCATTATCATATTTAAATACATGCGTTTTTAAGCAAAAAAAACCCTCAAAACTAAATCACACCCCTAATAGTTCCAGTTTGCAGCTTATAGTGAAGAAAATCCAAAACAACATCCTTTGATGACTGACCTTCAAGATATTCTTCAGCACGGTGGAGAACATGAGCGCGTAGTATCCGCACATCGGGAAGCGTCCGATCAACAGCATCATCTGCATCCAGCTCAACAAGATCGCGATACTGATGGAGTGTAGCACCCAGCAATCTCGCGACTTGACGTCGCACTTGAAGAACTCACCCGCCACCGACGTGATCAACGTCAGCGTGGCGCACACCAACGACAACCACGTTTCGAGTTGTCTCAGATAATGCCTGAAACGTTTGGTGTTTCGAGTCGCGTATGTCAATCGGGACGAGCGTGAAGCAGACACGGTAGACTTACTTGGGCTCCAGCAAGACTTGGATCATGTTGTGAATCAAAAGAATGCAGGAGCTGATGAGGAGGATCCTCCGGATCGCCACGCACTCGGGATCGTCTCGCACGAGCATCACCGCATAGATCGAAAGGAAGATGACGAAGATCAAGTGCACCAGCAGCAGAACGAAGAACAGTATCCTCAGCCTCGCCCATTTCAGCCTGAGGAACGTCTCGACGAGCGGGTGTTGCAGGATCGCCAGTTGCGCTATGCCCGAGGCCGCGACGATGACCGCCGTGACCACAGCCATCTGCATCTGGTGCTTCGGAGCCAGTATGCTAAAGTCGACGGTGATCTTTAAGGCAGAGACGATCCGTAAAAATTCGGCATTCCCCATTAAAATCTCAGACGGGACGCAAGGAGGTTCTTACATTTTCGTCTTTCTCCAGGGGAGAATTGTTCACCGTGCGCACGCAAGAGTCCAGAATGTCCGTTAAGAAGGCCAACGGCCGCGGGATGTGGGCGAATATGGCGTCAATGACGGTGACCCCGGTCTTGGTCACCGCAGCCAGATTACATCCATGGTTCACCAGTATCCGTACGCACTCGCGATGTCCTTGGTAGGCTGCTTTATGAAGGGCCGTGCGGTTCAGCTAAATGGACAGAGGAAAGTATATCACTTCGGTCGAGGTTTCCCGTTGTCCCTCGGAAAGAAGAGGTGAGATGTTACGCCATACATGATCGCGAGTGTCGATGTTGTGGGGCTGCATCGCTTCGAGCAGCGCCGTCAGCGTCTCGATACTCCCTGCACTCGCGGCGATGTGAAGTGGCGTGCTTCCGGAACTCTTGCACTTGAACATTGGCCACGCACCGTTGGACAACAGTATTACGGTCGCCTTCGCGCTGCCCAACATCGCTGCGTGATGTAGAGCCGTGGTACCTGGCGGAATGGAGCACATCGTTATATTTAAACGCGTCATGTTCCTTCGGCGACAACGAGTCTGCGGTCAGATGCGCGTTGCGTAAATGTCCGCTGATACCTGTATCCGGATGAATAATGTTGATGAATGCCTTAGCAGTGACCAGGATTCTGACGATCGCGACGAATTTTGCCATCTCCTCATGATTGTCGCGGTTCACCGCGCTCCCCGCCAGAAGCAACGGCGTGATCATGCGCTCATCCTTGGCGTTCACGTCTGCACCGCCCTCCACCAGGATACGCACCACGTCCGCGTAGTTGTTCTTCACCGCCTGGTGTAACGGCGTCCGCCCCCAGCACACGGGTAAAGGTAGCTGGAATAAAAAACGGATTGCGCTGATTTCGCATTTTATCGTGACGACTCTTTCCAAAAGGATTTATCTAATCTGACAAAAAATTCGATTTTCTCGAAACAAATCATTAAAGTGTGATGCAATAATTTATGGCGGTCAGATCTATTGGGTTGTTCGGAAAGTAATTTCGTTTTTCACAAAGAGATGTCGTTAGTCGCGTTCCTCGATACTTAACCTTACTCTAAGCGGCAAATTCGTTTTATATTTTGACAACTGACATTTCAGACGTCATTTAGTATCTTATTGTGTTGCGATCTGTCAAGTAATTTTTTTTGGCATCACATCAAACATGGAAAATCAAAGTGAGCATTTTCGTAATATTTTGCTTTTTTACTACCAAAAGGGTAAAAATGCAGTGTAAGCGAGAAAAAAATTGTGTGCCGTGTACGGAGAAGATGTATTGAGTGAACGTCAGTGTCAGAATTGGTTTTCGAAATTTCGTACTGGAAATTTCGATTTGAAAGATGCACCACGTTCAGGTCGGCCAATTAAAGCTGATGACGAGAAAATAAAGGCTCTGGTGGATGCAAACCGTCGCATAACAACACGCGAAATTGCTGAAAAGTTAAATTTATCGAATTCGACCGTTTACGATCATTTGAAACGCCTTGGATTCGTTTCAAAGCTCGATATTTGGGTTCCACACAATTTAAAGGAAATTGACTTGATTCGACGCATTACCATCTGCGATTCATTGTTGAAACGTGAAGAAAATGAACCATTTTTGAAGCGAATCATAACTGGAGATGAAAAATGGATTGTTTACAACAATGTTAAGCGAAAACGATTATGGTCCAGGCAAGATGAACCTGCTCAATCGACATCTAAGGCAGATATTCATCAAAAGAAGATCATGCTTTCTGTATGGTGGGATTGGAAGGGAATCGTATTTTTCGAGCTACTACCAAGCAACCAGACGACTGATTCGAAAGTGTATTGTCATCAGCTGGATGAATTGGATGCTGCCATCAAGCAGAAGCGACCAGAATTGGCGAATAGGAAGGGTGTCGTATTCCATCACGACAATGCCAGACCACACACAAGTTTGGTCACTCGCCAGAAGCTTTTACAGCTTGGATGGGATGTGCTACCACACCCACCATACTCTCCTGATCTGGCACCATCCGATTACCATTTGTTCCGGTCTTTACAAAATTCTTTGAACAATGTAAACTTCGATTCAAATGAAGGCGTCAAAAATCACTTGCTTCAATTTTTTGTCAATAAGGAGGACTTCTATGAGCGTGGAATCTTAAAGTTGCCAAAAAGATGGCGAAAGGTAGTGGAACAAAATGGCCAATACATCACTGAATAAAATTTATTCTAAATATGAAAAAACCGCCTTTCATTTTTCCTTGAAAAAACGAAATAACTTTCCGAACAACCCAATAGTTAAACTCTCTAAGAATTTGTTAATCTGACGAACTTTTCTGCCAACGAAGTTCAACGTGAGGCACGGGACATCGTTGGTGCACGTGTACACCCCGACTTGGGTATCGACGAATCCTCCGCGCTCCAGGATCCAGCGCACCACGTCGGGGTTACCGTTGTGCGCCGCGTAGTAAAGAGCACTTCGGCCGATCTTGTCCACGACATTCACGTCGGCACCCTTCTCGTAGAGCCTCTCCAGCAGATCTACCCTTTCCTGCCACGCGGCCATCTGCAAGGCCGTCACTTGAAGCACGCCTACTGGGTGGATGTATTTATTCTCATGATCGGTGGTCAAGATCTCGTTCGCTCTGTCAAAGTCGCCGTTCTCGATCGCCGATACCAGCTCAACGTGGTCCGGATCCTGCATCGTGATTTTCTTGTTCCTTACGTGTCAACGAACGCACGAATTAACTGACCCAGGACCGTCTTAATTCTCGCGAACGACTGACCGACGAGCGCGCAATTAGCGCGGGCATTCATCGCTATCAGCCGGATGTGGTTCGCAAGGGATGTGGTCGTATTCTTTAACGCAATTTTATTTTCGTCCTATCACGTTAATTTGTATATGTTCCATATAAGGACCTAGCTAATTTAATTGTACATAATGGCAGAAGGCAGAATTTGCGAGAGGGCTAATGCGTTTTCGTTTACGCAACCGCGGTGTTCTGTTACCGAATCAAGATCCCGTATTCTATCAGCGCGTGCACGCACACGCCGCATCACGGAGAGGCAGCGATCGCAGCGGGCGTTGCATTTTTGACGGTAACGGATAACTCCCGGCCGGATATCTGTAATCTCGTTAAAATACATGCCAAAATTCACAGCGGCATTTTCCGCATCGCCCTCCGGCTGCGCCGCGCGGCACACGGCCCGCCCACTTCCCTCCCGAACCCAAATTCCGATAATTAATTAATTTCGCGGATATCCCGTTGCAGTTTTATGAGTAAATACCTTGGGAGCGCGATTGCGCGCATTCCGGCTCTCTCGCTCTCCCAAGCGCTCCGTTATCCGCGCGCGTAACGGCCTATCGATCCGTGATCGCTCGTGGGTGATTTCTCATCGCGTGCGCGGTTCCGATATTAAATTTATTCACAATAGTTAACGGGATTACTCCGGTATGTCGCGCCCAAAGAAAGTAGCAAACGTACGCACTCCGGTCCATCCGTTACCGGTCGGGAAATATGCCGCACGTGTCCGGAGTGTCTCTCCAGATTCTCGTGCCGTCTCGCGGATCCCCCGGCACCGAATCTGACTCGCGCGGGAGGACCATCAGCATCTCCATTCTCTTCCCGAGCGGACCCGTTTCCCGCAAAGCGTCCAACGAATCCGCAAAGATGACAGGGTGACCCGGGACACCCTGACGCGCACACGGATTGCATAACGACTCGCAGGTAGTAACGCTCGCCCTGTGCTTAAGCAAGCTTGCGCACGGCCACGGCCGGCCGGCGTGTACTCACGCAGCCGTTAGCCTTAACACACGTTCACACGCTCAATCAACTGGAGAGAGAGAGCGTCGCGTTACCTTGCCGGGCCTCTCAGGGCCAGTCAGCGTCTGACCACGTCGCCGAGAGCATCCTTCCGTTAGCCGCACGCACGGTGCCGCTGGTTCTCCAACGCACGTACCATCATGCCGAATTGTCCCAAGTGCAACAAGCCCGTGTACTTTGGTAAGAGTGCGACAATATTATCCGTTGAAAGCGAGATCTCGGCGAGTCGAATTCCGCAGGTGCCGCAGGTGCAACGACGCGCTCCTTGTACCTACTGAACTTCGTCGCGGGCAAAGATCATCTTGCGCATTACGCGAGATCTGACCTCGTCGAGATCGCACCCGAGTGAGTGGCTCGTCTGCTGATTTGCAAATCGAGCGTGTTTCGCATTTCTACACCCGGATTTTTTCCTCGGACGGTTGTACAGCTCGCGCTGATCGTACTCACGTGGGTAAAACGGAGAACGTTGGAAACGCGACGCGGTTTTACACGGTTAAAATTATAGCCGATTTCCTGCCGTAAGCGTGTTCGTCAATGCGAGTTATATAAGTTATTCATATTCTATCGATCATTGGTGCGACGCGGCGCGAAGAGAGAGAGAGAGAGGGACGGAGAGAGATTATTGAGTATCTCGCATTGATAAACGTAATATTATAATCACGATCCGTGGTACGCGTGTGCTGCGTGTGTGCTCGCGATGGAGGAAATTACGAAACGCTTGGAAATAAAATATACTTTGTACAAATTTCATTCATACGGAATTAGCTACAAAACCACACTCTTATCACCTCTCTCGCGTCTTCCCGGAAGATACTGTGCGCGTCACGATTGATAAAGGCCGCACGTACGTATCTGTATTTTATTTTTTTCTTTCCAAAAGTGCATTAATAAATGGATACCAAGAGGTATAGATATAATACGACTGTAACGGCTTTTAAAGTCCGAAGCAGCAGAAAAAGGCACAGACTATCAGACGAATATAAATATATGCTCGAAATGGTAAACCGTGCCGTGACGACATCAATGATATCATTCAACGACCTCGGTATCCACCTCGACAAACATTATGTCAGCTCGTTTCGCTGTATACCGTCTCGGGTGCTTACTGCGAGTGAGAATGAGTAATCCACTCGGGTCTTGCGGAATAAATTTACTCCGTAGCTGTAAGACACACAAGCGCAGGAGCTGTGCACCTGCGAGAGACGTCGCGGATTTAAACAAAATAAAATCCCCGACGTGTGAAATGTTGCACTCTCGCTCGTTTCGTTAGCGCGCGATTTTACCTAACCATTCCCTCGTTCTATTCGAGAAAATCTTTCTTCATCAGTCGCCGTCGCGATGATTCTCGAAAACGAAGGGACGACTTCAGGGACTCTGTAAATGCGCGCACAATTGCATCATCGCATTGTCAATTCGCATCGTTACTCGACAAAATGCCACGATAACGTTATCTCTGACCGCGTACTTGAAGGTGCACATCGCGTACAGTAATTTTTTTCCGACTATAGGAAATAACAATTCCAAAGTACGATATCTCGCGCGATTTCTCGCAAAATTTGAAAATGCAATGTATCCCTTTCAGAATCGGTCAACTAAAAAGGGATGCAAGGCATTCATGATTATCATGCGCGGCTTCTCGTCTCTCGATTTCGAGTCCGTTAATAAATAAAGATGGGAATCTCTGAAAGCACTAAGCACGCCCGAGTACCGCATTCAGACGTGCATTTTTAATTGAGCGCTTTCCCCTCGCGAACGCTTTCTCGCGGCCTATTAATACTAACGGATCGGCTGCGTTTTCGACGCGGCATGAATGAGGGTACGAGCTGAATGTCGCAACGACGGGCCGGAGAAAGGTTGGCACTCGCTTTTTCGCGTAAAACGCTCGGAAACGTATACGAGTCATTGGACGGAATTCTTTTGCACAAGCGGTCGAATTATCCCCGCGTATTTGCGCTTGCCAAACAGCCTCGCGCAGTGCGAGGCGAAAAAAAGCGGGCAATGTTGTTGCGAGCCGCGACTTTCTAGGCAAATAACTTACCCGGTGATTCCGCGCGCGCGTATATTTATGTACATACATTACGGATGCTAATTTTCGAAGAGGAACGGAGGGAAGAGAAAGATCGAAAATAATCGTGACGGCGAGAGACGGCGGACGGAGCAAAAAAAAAGCTGCATCAGTCGGAGTCGCGTAGCGCCGAATGCAGCAACAATAAGATGTCCAGCCGTGAGGGCAACAACAAAGGGAACGTGGTCGGTGTAACGCGCGCGCGCCACTAATAAGAACAACACAGACACGCAAGGAACAGGTTTGCAGAAGAATAGCCGGGTCTTGTGGTGGTTGTGATACTGTAAGGTGGAAGAACGAGCACCATCAAGAGAGAAAGAGAAAAAAAGGGTCGGTCGTTTCCCGCCGCAACCCCCGTATCCCCCGCTGAGAGGAAGGAGAGATCCCGTGCTGCGGGATCGACTGCGAGGGGTTTCCCGGGGTTTCTGAGGGGGATAGGGGACCGCAGGGGCGAGGGGGAACAAACGTGCGATGGTTGCGATGGTGGTTTGAAAGGAGGCGAACGCGCGGCAGGGCGTGGGCGAGAGGGTACGCGGGCAAGGGGGATGGGCCCTGCCGAGAGGCGAGGAGGAAAGAAAAGGAACGAGGGGAGGCCGAAAGGGAGGACGGGGGATGATGATGTTCCGAGGCCTATGCAATCGGTGCAGCGTCGACCGATCGTTCGGCGCCCGGGTGCAACGATTCGCGCGCACAGCACTGTCTCCGCCTTTTCGCGCGCGTTGTCCGCCGGTGCGCAGCGCGGCGAGAATGCCGCTGACGATTATGCACTCGCTCCTCTCCGTCGCCAGATAATTAGGAGTTAATTAACTAATGGCCCTTTATGCGCGCACCCTTCTTACCCGCGAAACAGCGCACCCCCGCGCGCGCGTCTATCCTCCCTGTCCCTCTTTCTCCCGGTTCCGTCTCCCCGCTCGGCTCCTCCTCGCTTCTCGTCCCGGCTACGCGCCGCTACCCCTCATTCTCCGCTGCATCTCGCTTTCACCGACATGCCCTTTTCCCCCCCGATGCATCCGCCGTACGCTCGTCTCGTCATTTTCCAATTTCCCTCACTGGCGCTACCGCTCTTTGTGCTCCTTAGACACGCTGGAGCGTTTGAATGCAACCACCAGCCAGCCCGCTGCTGCGGTTCTTGCCTCTCTTTTCTTTTTGTCCCCCCCGCGAGGGTTTGATACGCCGTAATGGCGTGATGCGCCGCCGTCACGGCAACAGAGGAGCCAGTCTTCGAAGCCGAAGAGAAAGCTCGCGAGTCTTTTGTCGTGTCGCTGGATATGCCCGAGCTAGAACCGCGGATAAGGGTATTAGAAGTCAATGAAACGTCAACGGGGGGAACTATAGGCTAATAAGAAAATCGCGGCGAGACTCGCGTCGTATCTGCGGCCTGATTTATCCGCGATCGCTTGCCGAACCACATTATAAGCTTCATGAGACTTATCTTTATCGATACTCCCCCCGCCTCTTTAATGCCCCCGCACGATTTAATCTTATCTTGATAGCTATGACATGAAATACTACTGACGATAGCACGGTAAACGGCCAGTAATTGGGCCCATCCGAAAAATAAATGCGACGCTTATTGTCTTTGTAAATATTTGAGGCTGATAATAGAAAATGAGCTAGAGATATGTAGAACGCGACTCGCATGTGTATGTACTCGTGTACGTGTAGTGCGTGGAGAAGTTTTGGTGCTTTGAAAAATTTTATCAGTCTGTCATTTTAATGTCTGTCATTAACATTTATCTCCCTGTCTCTCTCTCTCTCTCTCTCTCTCTCTCTCTCTCTCTCTCTCTCTGTCTCTCTCTCTCTCTAATAATCCTGCGATTCCGAGAACGTGTCTTTCACGCACGCATATCCCAATGCAAATATCCGTAGATGCATCTGGGAATTAATTGAACCCTTCGCATACACGCGTACTATGCGACTCGCGTATACCTATACGAAGAGTTTAAGGATTTTTCTTTTTTCAAATCCGTCCAAGTTCTTTGTGCG
The DNA here is from genome assembly GCF_003672135.1 of Ooceraea biroi. Taxonomy (NCBI): domain Eukaryota; kingdom Metazoa; phylum Arthropoda; class Insecta; order Hymenoptera; family Formicidae; genus Ooceraea; species Ooceraea biroi. The sequence goes on from NC_039517.1 coordinate 2,649,436, forward strand.
ACGTGCCCGGAGAACATTTCGCGTTCGCGCCTTTAATGAATGACAGACGCCGATTGATTCCATCGGGACCTCCTGTGCATTGGATTTTCTAATTACAAAATTGCTAATGGAAGGGTTCGCCCTCGCGACTTTGCAGCGACGTGCTCAACTCGCACGGGGCTTGCACATCCCTTCGAGCATGAAACAAACAATATTCTGATCGACTTCGTACCGATATATAATAAATAAAATAATTTTTTATTCTAAGGAAACTTATTTTTTTTAATTATCTCCCCTAGATTATATTATATTTTTATTTCAGTTTTCAAATTATTATCTCTTGACCGATATCCTCACGGTATACACCGTTAAAAATTGTGCGTCCATATGTTAAAATTTTCTTGTGTTGCCATGTTTTGATTACTACTTCAATGTAAAATTAACATACAACTGATATGTTATTATTTTTATAACAATTTTATATGTTACATTAATGTTAACTTCATAACTTAACATTTTGTGTATGTCTCTTAGAAATGGAATATTATTTCAAATGCTTTTAACACAATAATTTTAAACAATCAACATGTCACAAAGTTAGTTTAACATTCTAAAAGAAGTTAAAGTAAATCTTCAAACAATCATGAACTTTGACATATAAAATAATCAAATTTACTAAAATTTAATGTTTCTATCAAAAATAATTTAAGTTGAAATAATTACTATCATGTGTTAATATAACATAAAAAGTAAATGTTCATATTGTACGAACGAAAATGTTCTATCAACTTTTCTGATGAGTTATTGTAACTTCTCTTCCATGTAGTTTTCAATTACTTTGTATGTTATTTTTACATCACACTTAAAGTTGCAATAACAAAAATAAATGTAAAGTATTGTGTTAATTACTTAACATTTCTAGTATATGACGAATGAGTTACTTTAACTTAAAATTTAGAGTGGACTTTCTGGGACATGCAAAAAATGTTAAAGTTAACATTTTATTTTTTACTGTGTATACTCTCAGATATTCCCGACATTGTTTTTTTAACGTGTATGTCTCCACAAAAATTTCTATCTCTCTTACAATCATTACTCTCGCGAGAAGCGAGCGCGCCAGCGCGAATACCGTATTACCATAGAAACATAAAATTTAATATGGGAAGCGCGACCAGTCCCCGCTGCGGCAAACCGCCTTTTACGTTCACACCAGAACGCGCGTTAACATTCATCTTGTGTTGCAGCCGAGAGGAAGACATCCTTAGGCAAAGATTGGCACGGTTCGTGTTTACGCTGCGAGAAATGCAATAAGACCCTAACACCCGGGGGTCATGCCGAGCACGAAGGGAAACCCTATTGCAATCATCCTTGCTATGCAGCCCTGTTCGGTCCAGGAGGTAAATGGAGATCCGCGTTTCGGTTGCTGCGCTGCGTTCCTCCTTCCTTCCTTCCTTCCTTCTAAAACCGCTTCATATTCAGAACTCTTCGTGAGAACCTCGTCGTCCTGCATTTGATACATCAAACCACTACGTATCCCCCGTCACGTTCATTTCCATGTGCATTGCATTGCGTTTACCCCTAAATCCGCAGCGCACTTCCGATGTAAATAGAACCGTGTAATAAAATGAGTTCCTGTGATTGCAGGTTTTGGACGCGGCGGTGCCGAGAGTTACGTTTACAACAAGTAGAGTAGAAATGTCTAAAACTTAATCTACTTAAGTTAAGCGACTCGAGACATAAGATGTACGGTTATTATTAAAATATACATACGATAATCATAATTCGACTATGTTTATGTGCATACGTAAATGTTTTTTATAAAATGTTTCAGTAATATATCACGTTATTAAATATAAAAGAATGCAATGTCATATTGGAAAAATAATTTCATCATTTATAATTTCTAAAGGATAAAGGATTTATTTATAATTTATAATTTCTCATTATGGCATTTTATTTTCTTCAAGTTTTTATCTTTCTCACGAACCTTGCAATCAAAATGTTATTACACTTGTATCTATGTATATTTCTCCTTACGGATTTATCTTTAACATTAATGATTGTCAATAATTATAAGAAGTTAAATATTCGCAAACGTTATAAAAGCAATTATCAAAGTGACCGTAATGTAACTTAGTTTTCTAAATAAAAACGTGAAAATAAATGTCTAACATTGTTTTTAAATTCCTTTCACTAAAAAAAATATTTCTGTGTCCCTCTTTTTGTCCGTTCCAATGTAACGCGGTATTCGGTTCAACATTCGAGGCCGTGGCGCCATCTAACTCCACATTTTGACATTCCAACAAAGAGTCGACGAAACTTGTGACTGTTGCATCATCTAACAATACCACTTGGAATTTTTTTATTTCTTTAGTTTCTTTATACTTGCAATTTGATCAATTTTGTACACGCCTATAGAATAGCAAAACTCAATTCAACGAAAACAAAACGAATAAAATCTATAAAACAAGCTGCTATTATGTAGGCATCTGCAATACCGCAGATTGCACAGATACCAACAAAGAAAATGTATCAACTAGTTCACAAAACCTCCGCTATGAGCCTCCACTATTCACTAACTTGAATTTGTTAGTAATAGAAAAATATATAAAACGAAAAATAATATTATAGCACAAACTCGGTCCGATTGTTAGTCCGAATTCGAAAAATTAAATTTTGTAACAAGAAAACGTAACTTCAAAAGAGGTGGCACGAGAACGAATTCTAGGAATTGACCTCTGTGAAGTTAGCACCCCAATTGCAAAATTTTGATATAATTAATAGAGTTCTGGCTCTTCCCCAAAGAGTTCTAGAGTTCCTGATACGTTTTGAAAAGAGTTCCGGCGATTAAATATAAACAATCAGGATTTGAAGATATGGGGTGCCAACTTCACGTTTTTGCGAAAGGAAAATTGGTCATAACTTTTTTATTTCAAGCCGGAGCCAAAAAAGTTCTAATACTTTTCGATGGAACTCTTGTAGCGCTATTCAGAACCCTCAAGAAAATATTAAAAAGTTTTCTTCGTTTAGAAGAAATTAGAAAATTTCTCTTCTGGAAATGAAAAATCGCTAGAACTCTTTTAGTTTTGGTTCGTGCGCTTCGAGTCTTAATAATAATCGTTAGAACTCTTGAAGAGCTATCCAGAACTCTCATCAGAACTCCGAATTTGTTAAACAAAGTTTTCAACCCGAAGGACTTAGAAATTTTCAGGTCGAGAAACTAAAATTGACGAGAACTCTTTCAGTTTTGGTTTTAGCGCTTCGACTCGGTAATACTTAAGGAGACGGGCCTCCTCACCGATTTCCTTCTAACTTTGCAATATCGTTTATTTTGATGAAAAAATACGATTGCGAGAAGGAAAATCGTCGCTTTCAACTAGAAAGAAAGTTATCACCTACTGAAAAATGACAGTTTCGGGGTTAGGATATATTGTAACTTCCACGCAGTACTTTTGGACATAGTTTGTTGCGCGTACGCGTGCGCACACACACACACACACACACACACACACCCAAGGGAGGGTGGAAGACGCTTTTTTTCATGTCTTTCCATGTCGAAATAAACGGTGTCCAACTGCACGGTGCGCAATTGAACAGTTTGGACACCGTTTATTTCGACACGGAAAGACATGAAAAAAAGCGTTTTCCACAAACCCACCCTGCGAGGGGGGGTGCGGGGGGCCTTCGGCCCCCCATCCGCAACCCCCCCTTCGGGGTGTGTGTGTGCGCGCGCGCGCAAACTATGTCCAAAAGTACTGCGTGGAAGTTACAATATAGAACCTTGCTTTGCGTGGAACCTCGCTTCACATGAATTGAAGACGTATTTGGAATCGTTTTTTTTTATTTTTTAATAGAACATAACTTAATACATAGTGATAGAGTTCTTAATAGAGCATAAGTTAATACATAAGGAAGTACAGTGTCCAAAGTGCAATAATAAATTAGAACTTAATACAAGTAATTTCTCATTTCGCTGCCGGAAAGTATTTTACGAGAACAATAAGCACAAAAAGTACGTCAAGAGACAATGTTCCTTCAAAGCTTCTGCAAAAGTTGATACATGGTTCGACATAATTTTTTAGTTTTAATTTTTTGAGTTCTTCGGGTCGAAAAAGGTTTTTAACAAATTCGGAGTTCTGTTGATAGTTCTGGGTAGCTCTTCAAGAGTTCTAACGATTATTATTAAGACTCGAGGCGCTAAAACCAAAACTGAAAGAGTTCTCGTCAAGTTTAGTTTCTCGACCCGAACATTTCTAAGTCCTTCGGGTTGAAAAATTTTTTTAACAAATTCGGAGTTCTGATGAGAGTTCTGGATAGCTCTTCAAGAGTTCTAACGATTATTAGTAAGACTCGAAGCGCATGAACCAAAACTAAAAGAGTTCTAGCGATTTTTCATTTCCAGAAGAGAAATTTTCTAATTTCTTCTAAACGAAGAAAACTTTTTAATATTTTCTTGAGGGTTCTGAATAGCGCTACAAGAGTTCCATCGAAAAGTATTAGAACTTTTTTGGCTCCGGCTTGAAATAAAAAAGTTATGACCAATTTTCCTTTCGCAAAAACGTGAAGTTGGCACCCCATATCTTCAAATCCTGATTGTTTATATTTAATCGCCGGAACTCTTTTCAAAACGTATCAGGAACTCTAGAACTCTTTGGGGAAGAGCCAGAACTCTATTAATTATATCAAAATTTTGTAATTGGGGTGCTAACTTCACAGAGGTTAACGATTCCAGTTTAATTGGCACTCTCGGGAAGTTTTGTGACTTGCTCGTTCCAATTTCAACGTGAAATATTCAAATTGAAACAGAAGTGAATGGATGGAATAAATGTGGATGAATATAGAAGATGGAATATTGAAATAAAAGCGCAATGATTTCATATAAACTTCATATTTATTTAAAAAGGATGTACAGAGTTTGTTTGCAAGTATCAACAGCGAGACTCGGCAAGAGCGGCGTACAGAACAAGAGTATCACACGGTACAAATGATGAAATAAAATAGAATAATAATGTGCTCGGTTAAACTAACGCTTCGGCGTTTCGAATCGAAGTCTCAGACTCACGAATTCGCGTTCCGTGCTGTCGAATTCATAAAATTCCGTCCATCGTTCGAGTGCCGCGTACAGTCATTTTTCTTTTGGTCTTTACCACATTCAGGTTTTTGCGTTATTATCGATAGCTATCGATTTATGCTTTTCTTTCTATGGGAGATATGAAACGTATGCACTGCAATATTGCTCTCTCAACGGGTTCTTTGGCAAAACTTATTACACATAGGTCATCATTTTACAATTAATAAATAATAAAGGCATTAAATAATATTATAATAAAAATGATGATAGCAATAATATAATAATATAATAATAATCGCCGGGTAAAATAATGAAAATAGCGAATAAAATAAGAATTAATAATCAGTGTCATTATGATAATAATAATAATAATAATAATAATAATAAAGTAACAATGTATAAGTACATAATAATTGTAGTCGCGGGTATAATCGTATTGAACATCTGACGTAATGATCTGGATGACGTTTCGCCAATTAAAAATTCCAACGTGCTAAATATTGCTCCTCGAACTTTTTTAAACAAATGTGCCTTCTATGTAACTAATACCAAGATGAGAAATTATCAGGAAATTATTATTCCATTTTGCGGACACAGAAAAACAATACTCGTCTGTCATGCTGTTCTCTACACATTCATTTTTCTCTTTCGGTTTTGGATCATGCTACCGTGCGGCACATTGGAGATCGCAAATAATTTGCAGTTGCGACCAGTAATACAGAGATTTCTCTTGCGCTTGCTAATTGTGCTTTCACGACGGAACAAATCAAAAGGTAGATCAATGAAGAGCGTGACGGTGATGACGAAACGTTTGATCCTCGCGACGAATTGTACGATCTAATTCTCGGACGGGGGGCGATCAATGCGGACGGAACATCGTGCGAGAGATTCGGGAATTTGACCAATGACGGTAATCTCAATTTCGCGAACGCACTCGAAATTGACATTCTACGACGGAGCTAAGAAATTTTACACATCAATGTATTAAATCGAAATGCTACTTAGCTCTAGTGGGCGCGTTTCTTTTGTCAATTTATTTTCCACTATTATTACGAACAGTTACCTCTGTTTTGGCGCATTTCAAACGTGACTAGAAACTGTCGGATTAAGCGGATCGCGGTACTGTTTTCTATCTGCAACGTTACCTATCGGACTGACTTGAGTAACTGAAAATTGGTAGCGCGTGCCGCCGCGGAGTCAACGATCAACAAATGATCATCAAATCGGGGAACATGCGTGCGCCCGCGAGAGTAATTTCTCATTAAGGAATCTCCGACGCTAATTGCACCTGCGTGATAATCTCCAGCACGTTCCGCCCGACGGAGAGCGGGAAGCAGTGCGGCTTCAGCCACAAGGCGGAAGCGCAGCGGAGGCGTCGAACGGAACGGGAGAACGAGCATGATCGCCGAGCCGTCGAGGAAGTGTCCACGCGCCGACTCGCGCTAATTACGAGGAATGAACAGCAATGTTTGCAACCCGACTACGTATTACTCGCGACTACGACGTACTTGTGGTCTCAACCAAATTTTCTGTTAAACCGGAAAGAGTAATCCAGTGAACAATGATTCACACAAATCTCCCTTTATTATTCACCCTTGCTGAACTTGCCGAGGGTAATTGCAATTTTCTCAATTTTTCAGAAGGGTAACAGGACATTTTTGTGCGGACAATTTTTTATTTATTTTCAATTGGCTTCCAAGCCAGCTTTCTTTCCAACAGCCGTCGCGACGTGCTCGTCCGTTCGACGATCCGCATTCGCGTGTACGTGTGTACCTCTGTGTGTGTCTCAGTGCGTGCGTGCGTGCGTGCATGCGTGCTTCAGGTGCTTGCCGCGTGCATACATGTACGTATGCGTGTTACATGTGTGCATGTGTGTCGTATGTGTATGTATGTGTGTGTGTGTGTGTAGATTTACGTATGTTAGACTAACTCGCGCGCGTGTGAGTGTGAGTATGTGGTCTTTGGTTTCTACAAAAAATATATATAATATCCTTAACAGTAGTGATCGTTTACGTCGACTTCTGATTTAAAAATCTCAAACTTATCGAGTTACACTCTACGATACTCTTAAGGGATAGAGGTGAGGGATGTCGTCGTGCCTACGGGGGAAGAAAACGTGCCATCGGGGCTTGACTCTTGTTTACACGGGTCTTTTATATATATATATATATATTTTTTGTGTTCTTATTTATATATTTATATATGCATATGTTCAATTTTTATATATATTTACATGGTCGGGGACTGCATATCGCCCACGCGAGGGCGTGCTCGCGAGGGCGGCCGCAACCATCTCGCGTGAGAAAGAGAATTACGCTAACTGAGGATCGTTAAATTAAACTATCTATCGCCGCGCGCGCGCGCGCGCTCTACGGAGAGCGGCGACGCTGTCTCCTCGACGAGGTCTCGCACCCGGGCGTTCAAGTTCCGTTCGCTTCGTCGCCGTCAGCATCTCCAGACCGAGCCAGACCCGATCCCTGTGGATAATGAGGAATAAATAAGACGTGAGGACATTTTCATGGTAATGGAAGCGGAAGGAACTGCACGCCGACGTCGCACCGCGCGCTCGTTCGCTCAAGTCCTGTCGCGTTAATAAAATCGTCATCGTGAGCGCGATGAAGTTCGAAGCGCGGCTGTTGAGTCCTCTTCAACGTTCCCCGTTCTGGACGTCGCTCATTGACCAGCAGGTTCATTGAGAGAAAAGGAGAGCGCTCGTGGTATCACCCTGATGCTCTCCCCCGGCGGCTTCCCTCGTCGTCCCGAATCCACCGGGCGATATCCTCGTGCCCCGAACCTCGCTCGTGTCCCGCCGTTTCCGGTTCGCGGTGCATAAAAAGGAGATCATTGCTTAATTCCGACGTGGTGTCTCTTCGTGATATGGCGTCCGTTGTCGCAGCTCGCCGTCCCTCCGCCGACCGCCGAGAAGCTCTCTCGACCACGAGTTCTTCCCTCGTCGTTCCCTCGGCTCGATCATCAAGCCAGATAGAGGTCCGTCGGCGTGGCGGTCGCGTGGTCCGGCTTCGTGCACGCACTTCCGGTCGGTGAGGCCGCGCTGGCCCCGCTGCTGGCCCGGGTGGCCGCCAGGGGTGAGCGACTGGCCACGTCGGCGCTGTTCTCTGGACCGCCGTTGCTGCAGCCCCCGCCGCCCTGTTGCGCCGCGTGACTGGACGTGTCTCCGTTGCAGTAATAGTACGTGGAGTCTGTAACGAGATGCGATCATCGTTCATTATGGATATGGACGAGCTTCTATGCTCTACCCTTGATGCTGCTTAACATTGCGAGCCGGTTCATATAAAATCGCAATCGATCACGATTGTTGCTGGCTTGAATTAACGCGTACATACGTGAATGAATGGAACGCTCGGTTACGTTGCTTTTTTTTCTTCAAGACGTCCCGCGCGCGATTCGTAACGACGAACGCGTATGTACTATGTACCGCCCGGGGCGTTTTCTCGCCGCAACGACTTTTCCCCGCGTGCCTTCCTCGCGTGCACGCGCCCGCGGAATTAAAGCGGAATAAATTGTTTTCCGCGATGCGCCTATCTACTTTTCGCGTTTAATTATCGCGCTCACGTAACACTCGCGTGGAATATCAAGAACGGAATAGCAGGAATGAGTTAATTCCGTGCGCGCGCGCGAGGGGAGCGTACGTTGCGATATCGCGAACCGATCTCTTGCATTACGTGTTGCGAGAAGGTGCAGGCCGGCAAACGTATCGCGTGTCCAGCAAGAGAGGAGAAAAAAAAAGAGCACGAGTTTATTATTCCATTCGTTTCTGCGCGTGTCCGGTGCATGTGTGTACCCTTCCCAGGAGTCACGCTGGATACCCGCGGGTATCCGCGCGATCCGCGCACCGAGAGTGCCACTGCGAGAGTCCGCGCGTTATGAGGAATGGCCATTGAATCGCGCGCGGCCGCGATTGGAACCGGACTCGGCGCGAGCGACGTGGCTCCGGTATGGAACTGGTTCGACGTTATCCGATACGAATCGAATTGTAATTCGCGTTAACGAGGAACGCGGCGTCCAGTGCGTACCCGGCTCGCGAGCAATTGCGAGCGAGTAGAGATCTCCTGGTCGAGCTGGTCCCCCAGCTTCATCATGCGATTCCCGTGGGATAAGGCTTTCGAACGGCGTCGGCGTTTCACGTGGACGCTTTTCTCAACGACGTGCCACAACGTGATCTCTCGTCTCGTTAACGCTTTCGCACTTCGGTCACCCTAATCTAATCGGTACTCATACTCACTGTTTACTTACTGAGCAACCCGCTTGTCGCTGCTCCGTAACCGTAGCTGCTATACGGCGCGCTCGAGTACTGGGAGTACGCTGCGCTGTACGCGTAATCGCCACCACCTGGACAAAAGTCGACGATGAGCTGGTTAGCGGCGGGCTCTGATAGGCGTGCTGCGCCGGTTTTAACGCGTCACGAAAGCCAACGCGGTCTCAATCGATCTTGAGGACTGGTCTGATAGCTTGGCGAAAGGGGTGACAATAACTACGACTCCCGCGACTTGATATTAATGGGATACTTTATCGAGAACAATCGTAATATTAGGAGTGTGATTTAGTTTTGAGGGTTTTGCAACAGATGGCTGTAGTGTCAGTTTGTTCCAATAGCTCTTTCCGATAACTGTTGTTTCTTACAGTCTTGACATTATCCATCACATTTAGTAGCATTATAGCAATCGTGTTTATATCATCGTAAAAATGCAACTTCCGAAAGCTCTTTAGCATTTTCGACATACGTTGCTTTTGTTTTTTAATCGAAAGAAAACTGCGGCTGACGGTTATAGAATTCTTGTGGAAACTCATAAGTTGGTGATTCTGCCCCATCAATTAAGACGTGTGAAGGACAAAGAACGCTCGGGACAACCAAGAAAGCTTGAAAATGCAGATTTCCAAGCATTATTGCACGAAAATCCAACAGAATCCACTTCAGAACTTGCCAGAGCATTAAATGTTGCTCGTACAACATTTACATGAAATGGGAAAAATTCAGAAAGAAGGGAAATGGGTTCGACATGAATTATCGGAAAGTGCCATTGCGAACCGGTTGAACATTTGCATTTCGTTGATCGCCAGGCAACAAAAGAAGAGTCTTTTGTCTCGGATTGTTACTGGGGATGAAAAGTGGATCTATTTTGATAATCCGAAACGCAGAAAATCATGGGTGGATCCAGGCGAACCATCAACATCCACTCCGAGACGCAATATTCACAGTTGAAAAGTAATGCTCTGTATTTGGTGGGATAGTGTACTATGAGCCGTTAAATCCGCATGAGACTGTCACGGCTGATCGTTATCGACACCAATTGTACAAGTTGAAGCAAGCATTGGACGAAAAACGAGCACCAATTGCGAGTAAACGACGGAAAGTGATTCTTCTTCGTGACAACGCTCGACCTCACGTTGCGTTATCAGTGAAAGAAACACCATTAGAGCTTGAATGGGAAGTCTTACCGCACCCCGCGTATTCTCCGGACATTGCTCCATGCGATTATTATTTGTTCCGGTGGATGCAACACGCTTTAGAGGATACACACTTTGATAATTTGGAAGAAGTGCGAAAATTCGTCGACGAATGGATGAACTGAAAAGAAGAGTGATTTTATCGTGGTGGAATCGATCTCTTGCCAGAAAGATGGGAAAAAGTTATAGAAAAGGAAGGAAAATATTTTGATTAAGGTATTCCTTCATTATCATATTTAAATACATGCGTTTTTGAGCAAAAAAACCCTCAAAACTAAATCACACCCCTAATATATATTTCAACGATATCTTGCAACAGAAGAAATGGATTTCAATTTAATATCTGTGTAAAGGGGTTGAACATCCCTTATACCCGGCAGGAGAAAGATAAAACATATGTAACAAATGTTTCGTCCGGATATTATACATTGGTAAAGGGTAGCATCGTCAAGGGTGGTACCCTCCATTGATACGCGACCGTCTCCGGGTAAAAGCCACCCCTCTGGCGAAATCGCCAACGTAGCTCGTCACCCTAAACTGGTAAATCAGCGCTCCCCGACAGAGCTCTGACTTACCCTCCGACCGTATCGCCAGGCCGGGCTCAACCCTCGGAGGGTACGCGCGCGCGGCTTGTTCTTGACGAACGGTTAAAGCAAGCGGTTTCTGGTTGGTACTCACCGGTTGCGTAGTGTCCGAAACTTGGGAGCATCGTCGAGTACGGCGGTATCGCAGAGGCTACCTGGGGTTGAGAAACTGGCGGCTGCAAGACCGTCAGTCCGGGATCCCCTCCGGGGGTGTTGGGGGCCGCGGGGGTGGCGTTTGTCTCGTTCTGCAACGAAATCGGGGGACTCTGCTCGCCCCCGCCGGCCCCCACCCCGACATACGATACTGCCACGGTACTGCTCTCTGCTATGGCCATGCACAACACAACACGACATTCGAATCAAGCACTAGCTAACGATCAGCGCCTTACGTCTAAAGCTTAATTAAACTGTTTCCGTCGGAAACACTGGAAAAGGAGGATTCGGGATCTCGGGATCTTTTCCGACCGCGTTTCGCAATTTCTTTTTGAAAATGTAGCCCAAGTTGAAATGAACAAAAATTTTGACCTAGGAGAATGCCGTTACGAGCGAGAATCAGGATTGCTCTTCTAATCTTGTACACGATAAAGGATAAAACGAAATAATGGAAAGAAGACAAAAATGACTGCAGCTGCGACTTTACGCGTTAGAAAGCCGCAGCTGGTTTTTCGTACAAGTTTTTCGCCTCGCCGTAGGAATGCAAGGAGTAATAAATGGTGGTCGTGGGTAATGGGAGGATTCTCCAGGAGCGGGAGATACATCTTGGTCTTGGCGGTGAGAGTTAAACACCATCAACACACTCGGTATGGTTGTACACACTTGAAACACAGTGGACATATTAGTTGGACACGTATGGACACCGAGATAGGCTCGAAGAGACCATATGCTCGGCGAAACGAGGTGTACATGATACTCGGGGCGGGGGACGCGACCGTAAAAGAAACTAAAGAGGTGGCGAACTCACCGGTGGTGTGGTAAGGAGACATGTTAGCCCCGTCCAATGTTTGGCTCAATTTTAGCTCTTGCATCGTCAGTGGCGCGAGCGGCGTCAAAGTACCACCTGCTATTAAGGGATCCCCAGTTTTCCGTTAATGCGGTTCTCGTATCGTCAACGGGCGATCAAGGCGGAACGTTGTTAAGGGTCGTCGTCGTCGCGAGGAACACGTACGGATTGTCAGATCGATTGCCTTCGCGCGAGGGGTGTTACGCGAACCAACGAGGACACTTACGGCGCGCAACTGGTTTCTTCGTTGGTTCGCGCCAAAGTCGAGGCACTTTCGAGCGTACGCTCGATCGAGCATCTTACTCGCGAAGCTGCTACATATTAACGGCGGAAGCCGTGCGATCGCGACTCGGGGCCGTCCGTGTCGTTCCTCAAAAATCCTTCGATCCGGCACGAGGATCCTCGATTGAATTTCATGAGATGAAGCCGCCGTTACACGCCTCGCTTCGTCCATTCCGAAAAGCACCGGGACCGGGAGAATTCGCGGCGTGGCGCGGCGCGACGCGACGCGGCGTGACCGAGTTGCTCGCAACACGTGCCGCCGGAGAAAGTTCCGCTGGTGTGTGCCGTGTGTATCGCGTTCGGCGGTTGCTTTTCAATGGCTCGCGCGGTCTGTGTACACGTTCCGCCATTGATCGACCGTCTTTAAACGGCGCAAGAAAAGTAGAGAGCAAGAGAGATGAAGAATGGAGAAATGAAAGAGAAAGAGAGACAGAGCGTGAGAGAATGCAAATGTCAGTGAGGGTGAGGCGAGAGAAGATGTCGAGATGAACAGCGGATCCGGTGAACAAGGTGAATCCCCATTGGCGATGTAAATCCACCATTCCGATGGTGGAGATGAGAGCAGAGTCACAGGTTCAAAAGAAACAGAGGGACAGACAGTGGAGAAAGAAAGAGAAACGGTTTTGACAGAGAAGTGAGAGCGATATTCCCCGAAGCTGAAAACGCCGAACCACCGTGTGGAGCCTTCCGCCACCTCTTCTGCCGCTGCTCGGCACAGCTCATGCATTATTAAAGCCATGTATTTAGCCGATATGGGTATGCAAAGCAAGACGTAAGCCGCAATAATAAGCGTACTGGGAGGAGAACGCGGGACGAGAGAACGGACGAGTGAGAGTAAGCGAGACAGAGAGATCCTCGACGGAACGGGACGATGAAGAGGGCGAGGAAACGAAGGTGGATGGTCGGAGGTCGGAGGAATGGGGCTCGGTATACGGCATTACGTACAAGGGGTTGTGGTGCACACACTGTCCGGGATTTCTGTGCGAGGGGAGGAACGATGAGAGAGAGAGAGAGAGAGACACACACACAGTGAGACAGAGACAGAGAGAGAAAGAGAGAAAGAGAGTGTGAGAGAGAGAGAGAGAGAGGAGCCACGCTGAGGGAAACAAGGGGTGGCGGAGGATGCGAGGAGGACGGAAAGAGAGGGAACGAGCGCGCTCACCTATGGTACCCCCTATGGGCGGGGTGTAGAGATGAGGAGTTTGCGCCTGCGTCATCGTGCTGATGGTGCCCAGGGAGTCGTACAGCTCGGCGGAGGTGGCAATAGCGTTCCCGGGGAATCCACCGTGTTCGTAGTAACCGCCGCCGCCGCCGCCACCGCCGCCACCACCGCCGCCGCCACCACCAGCGGCGTTTCCACCACCTCCGCCGCCACCACCGCCACCGCCGCCACCGCCGTTTCCACCGCCGTTCGTACCGCCGCCGGTCGCACCGCCGCCACCGCCGGCACCCCCGAGTTCGCTCAGGAGCTTGTGCTCGTCCTTGATGCTCCATTTACTCGACCACAGCTGCAACACAGAACAAGCCGGAACCTGAAGTCGAAGTTCGCGGGGTTGGAAGGGGGCGGACATCCGAGTACAAGCGCCAAGATTGACTTGGATGTTCGCGTAGCGCGGTCCGACTCGGGCCCGTGCAGATTATCGCACGGGTCGACCGAGAGTTATGCGGAGATTCGATGAAACTCTGCTCCCTTTTGATTGATTAGGGCGTCCTAATCGAGATTGCCGCCAAACTTGATACTCCTGCCCGCGAGCTCAACTTAATTTCATCGCAATTAACCGTACGACAGTATGAATAATTTGATGTGCAGCATTCATCAAAGCGCTGCTTGTATCATAAGCGGTAATTGCTTCGATACTCACGTTAGAATACAGCTGGTCGCCGTTGTAGTTGCTTCGCTGCCTCTTCAAGTCGTTCTCGGCGTGGTCATTCAGATCACGGGTATCGCCTGTAACCAGTAACGGAGAATTGCGTTTTCAAAAGCAGAATTCTCATTAAATCTGTGGATCGCGATCGCACATTCGCATTGAAACCGCCAGTAACAATTACCCAATATTGGAGCGACGCGCAGGGGATGCCGGTCATTTCCGTCGGTATCTCGAATTTGATAATTTCGAAACGAGGCGCGAGGCGGACAAGAGTGCATCTGCTGACGCGATCGCACGTAGCACGTAGCCGCGCGTCATCCCTCCGGGTCGGTCGGACCGATACGCGGCTTTATACATCGGCCCTCTCGTATTACCCACGAATCAAGACACAAATTAAACGTGGCCGGCCGAAACTAAATTGAATCTGTCGAGTGAGAACCGGACGCCGCGCCGCGCGGTTCGCGCGTAGACGACGTATGGCATTGATAGATAGAGAAACAATTTCGATTCCATTATACGTCTTTATTATCTCCCGGCCATCCCGGCGGTTTAATATAGGAAACAGGCACGTGGGACGAGAGTATCGTTATTCCGGTGCCGGGGAGGTGGGCATCGCGCGAACCCTTTGCCGGGAGGGGTGAGGCCGAGGACGGGACTGACCGGTGAGAGCCGGTAGGGGGTGGACGGGAGAAAACGGGCAAGCGGGACACGACGATACGGACGTAACGTCACCGGTGGGGGTAGATGGTCCAACATTCTGGGGTATCTCGAATAATTAAATGACCATGCGGGGGAGAGACGGGGGACGGGCGGGGTGCGCCTAGCATAGGGCTCGTTAAACCTCCCTGTCAAGTTGCGATTGTCCGGCCGGCCGAGAGCGACGGTCCCGACCATTCGAGCGGCAGGGTTTGTTCCTGGACCGCTATAAAACCCTCGTTTCAAACACGGCGCGGCGGCGGCGGTGGCAGTAGTGGTGCCCCGTGCCCTCTCCATTTCTCTCTCTCTCTCTCTATCCGTTTCTCTCCCTTTAACTCTCCTTTCCCGCACCCGGCCTCGCTCGAAATTTTACGATTCGATCGGTCGAGTTAATCGCGACCGCGCCGCGGCGTGTACGGACGCGCCGCTCGCACCGCACGGTTACAAGCACGGTTTTACTGGAGTTTAGGGCGCTTCCTGGGAGTACGTCGCCGTTCCACTTTGTAATCGGAGTTATATACGCGAGCCGGATTTCGGGTGATGAGTTAGTAAAATCGACCGACGCTATCGCGGTCACCAACCACCGGTTTTACTGCGCCCGCCAGTTAATGTCGCGGTCCTTGCTTTTACCCGTGGACACGCACCGCCGAGCGCGCCCTTTTTCGGGCAAATTTATAAAAATAGACACTGCCGCGGCCGCGCGTTTCAGAAATCTGCACGTTATGTATAAAGGATGCCACTATATACGGCGCCCGAGCGAAAAACTTTCATTTTTATGATAGAGACTCGAGCAAGTCGAAATCGCAGTCGGTCCTCGAGGCATTTGACAACGGATGAATTATGTCGCGCGGAAGGAACGCCAAGCCGTCCCCCGAAAAAGAGCAGTAAATCGAATAATTCGATTGATGCTCGAGAGGGCAAAGCACGCGAGCGCTCGCTCGCGTTATTCGAAAGCAATTGAGTCAATGTTAAGCAATACAATACATGGGTAATAATGGACTCTGGGGCGAATCTGGCTCCGCGGCCTGTCCCCTACGTCCAAGGGATACATAGGGTGGGACACGCCAGGCTCCGGGATTCTGCATGGGGCCAGGAGCGCGCAGATGTAACGCGACAACAAACAGCCCCGATAGATTGCAATGCTTCCCTCGAGAGGCCGTTCGTAAATTCGTAATAAGCCCCGGGAACTTTCGGGCACGGGTATGTCTTGGCTCGGTTCGTCGAAGGCATAAATAATGGTGGCGGGCGGCAGCGCACCGGGACCGCTCCCGATTTTTCTCGATCGACGACTCGACAAATCGCGGAAACGTCCGCACCGTAAAAGACCTCCTCCCCTCCGCGCGTACTCTCCCGGCGTGCAAAAAGTCGCTCGCATTGTTCGGACAACCAATTCGCGGCAACGCACAGTGGGCTAGAATCGAAAAAAGCTGGCCAAAAGTCGAATTTTTTCAACTCTTGGAAATCTGTGCATTTCGACCTTTTTTGATTCATGGATATCAGTATTTTCAAAAATGTGAATGGAGTTTCGTAGGAAAAATTTCCTTCCCATTAATCAACAATTAATAGGAGGCAACGCGTTAATGTTCCGAAAAACGAATTATGAATGAGTATAGGCTATAGCTTACATTCTTGTATGCGGATGCAAGTAATTTTGCTTTTTACTCTATAAATAGAATTGAAACTCTTTTCCCAAACAGTTATAACCATTAAAAATGTTTGTTCATCAATTTGTGTTAATCTAAGTTTTTGGTTTCTTAAAATATAAAAAAGAAGTAAAGTTCAATATCATTTTTTTTAAATAGCTGTAAAAGGCTGTTTGGGATTCTTGTTTTATCATCTTGTGTAGGATTCAAACTAAGTATTTCCGTTTGAATTGTGCACACCAACGCACACCTTTGCGTTATATACAGGATGTTTCATTTTAATTTTCATATCGTAATAACCCGAAAATTTGGCGTTTTGGTAAAAAATGTTTGAAATGAAAGTTGTAGGTTTTTAAGTGAAGCATTACATAGCAATACCAGTATGACCTTGATAGTGTTGTCAAGATCATGTACAGATCACCGTGAAATTTTTAAATGCCGCGAAACGTACGACGCGGCGCGGTAGCGACTGTAACTTTCAAGCTTCATAACTTCGAAGTATTTAACGGATAAATACTTTGTTATAGTGTTCTG
The DNA here is from genome assembly GCF_003672135.1 of Ooceraea biroi. Lineage (NCBI taxonomy): Eukaryota > Metazoa > Arthropoda > Insecta > Hymenoptera > Formicidae > Ooceraea > Ooceraea biroi. The sequence goes on from NC_039517.1 coordinate 2,666,559, forward strand.
AAAAGCTCTTGAGGTAAGCTACAAAAATATCTAATGAAAACTGGAGGTTCCCACTTAAAAAATTCAAGGCGACCTTTGCGTGACCTTAGCAACGCTATTCAAGGTCATACTAGTATTATTATCTAATACCTGATTTAAAACCCTATAACTTTTATTTGAAACATTTTTTTCTAAAACGTCATGTTTTCGAGTTATTACTTTTGGCCAGCTTTTTTCGAGTTTAGCCCACTGTGCAACGCATTGAGTCACGTTCGATCCGCTCGCTGCGTGGCCATCGTTGCCGCCGCTGCACTGCGAAAAAAGTCAAGCCGGGAAGCATCAATCGCCCCTCCGCAACGCGATTTTGCCCGAGAGCCTCTCCGGCCGGAGGGTTCCATCAGATTTGAACGCTTGCGGCCGGATTGACGCGACGTTCCGACGGATTTTTTACATGCTGATGCGGAGGAACGCGCGAAACGACCGTAGCTCGCTCGTTGAAATTCCGGACAGTCAGGAGGTGTGCGCGTGTACACGTACGTGCACGCCGATCATCTCCCCGGAGGATAGGGAGGCTAATGTGTCGTCGGGGCCGAGGTGGAAGCCGCCTGTGGTCTGTGAAGTTCATAATCTAATACGCGTACCCTCTCCGCGCGCGCTCGCAAAACATTGAGTGCTCTCGCCGCGAACGCGACCGCTTTTGCGGCCGCGTATATCGCCGCTCGCTCATAATCCGATTATATTGAATTACCCGTGCGCTCATCGGCACACCGCGCTCGCGTACGTACGAATCGATATATCCCGCCGTCAAACGCGGAATTTCCGTTCGGCTTATACGCGCGCGCGCATCTCCGCCGTCGCATCATCGTCAACCGCGTCCGCGAGATCATGATGATCGGATTGCCCCGATCGTCCCTAATTTTCTAACGCAAAATGCACGCCCCTCGATTACCTCGTACCATCTCGCAAAGCGAACGCTGTGGCGAGCGAGATCCTCGCGATCGGACGCGCGTCCAAGAGTTTCCTCTTGCGGAAAGCAAGAGCGGAGGCGCCGTCGCCGGTCACGTGTACGCGGCACGTGTCGAGAATATTTCGGGCCTGCGTTATTCACGCAATGACAGCAGAATGAATCGCAACACGTGCTCGGCGACGTTTGACTGATAACCTTGCTGTGTGTGTGGCTAATCTTGGTTCGCCCGGGGCGACGAGCGCGCTTCGAGTGGCTCGATCGCTCGCTAAATGAGCGTCTACCCGGCTAGAAAGCCTCCACGACGAATCGCGATAAATTTCCAAGCGCGCGCTTGCGAGTTAATAATGCTTGTAGCTTGTAAACCGTACGCTGATTTCTTACGTGACGTTTAGTAAAGACTCGGATTCCAAAGAACAATTGCAAGTTTGCATTCGAGCTTCTTCACTCCGCTTCCGCGTATCGGTTACGATTATAGACGTGACAATTGGGCGGAATACAATTCACGGGTCTTTGTCCCGCGACTAAATAAGGCGGCGAAACATTCGCGATCCTCGTGGATGAGACAATGAGCGCGCCCAAATTGACTCAGACGGTTTTCCCGATGTCAGCCGCGACATTAACGTCTGAGTTTTCGCGAAATTGTTCAACTTCCCCATTGTCTGCGTCCCTCCCGAGGCGCGAATCAACTCAGCTCGCGCCGACTTGCTGGGCCGTGACGACAACGCACTCAAATCGTATCGTATTTCGTACTTAAAACGTACATGGCTCTTGCTAATTTGCAATCGTGCCGCATTACGAGTATCGTTACAAGAAGGGGACAATAAATTTGCAAGATCGATGATGAAGAATACAGCAGGAAATGCGCGAAAACGAGAGCGAGCGAGCGAGTGACTCACCGTCGACGCTGCGCTTCCTCTTGATGCTGTTGCCGTTGGGGTCCTGATGATGCGACGGGATGCCCAGGATGCCGCTGATGCTGTAGGCGTTGGGCGCGGTGGCGGCGGGATGACCCGCCGCCGTCGCAGGTGCATGTGCTATCACCGACACGGAACCGCCCGATCCCGGCTGGCCTTGCTGCTGACCTTGCTGCTGCTGCGCTTGCTGTTGCTGATGCGCGTGCTTCGCCTTCTCCGCTGCCTTGTTCCTCACGATCCTGCGAACAATAGGTCACAGACACCGTACAGTGAAACCGCCGTGTCATACCGAGAGACGTTTTCTCCGTCTCTCCTCTCGTTTTCCCTGTCTCTCCCTCCCTCTGCTTCTTTATCGTCCTCGCGATTAAAAATGCAAATATTAGGAGTGTGATTTAGTTTTGAGGGTTTTGCAACAGATGGCTGTAGTGTCAGTTTGTTCCAATAGCTCTTTCCGATAACTGTTGTTTCTTACAGTCTTGACATTATCCATCACATTTAGTAGCATTATAGCAATCGTGTTTATATCATCGTAAAAATGCAACTTCCGAAAGCTCTTTAGCATTTTCGACATGCGTTGCTTTTGTTTTTTAATTAAAAGAAAACTGCGGCTGAGGGTTATAGAATTCTTGTGGAAACTTATGGTGATTCTGCCCCGTCAATTAAGACGTGTGAATACTGGTTTAGACGCTTTAAAAGTGCTGATACTGATGTGAAGGACAAAGAACGCTCGGGACAACCAAGAAAGCTTGAAAATGCAGATTTGCAAGCATTATTGCACGAAAATCCAACAGAATCCACTTCAGAACTTGCCAGAGCATTAAATGTTGCTCGTACAACATTTACATGAAATGGGAAAAATTCAGAAAGAGGAGAAATGGGTTCGACATCAATTATCGGAAAGTGCCATTGCGAACCGGTTGAACATTTGCATTTCGTTGATCGCCAGGCAACAAAAGAAGAGTCTTTTGTCTCGGATTGTTACTGGGGATGAAAAGTGGATCTATTTTGATAATCCGAAACGCAGAAAATCATGGGTGGATCCAGGCGAACCATCAACATCCACTTCGAGACGCAATATTGACGGTTGAAAAGTAATGCTCTGTATTTGGTGGGATAGTGTACTATGAGCCGTTAAATCCGCATGAGACTGTCACGGCTGATCGTTATCGACGCCAATTGTACAAGTTGAAGCAAGCATTGGACCTAAAAAGGCCGCCAATTGCGAGTAAACGACGGAAAGTGATTCTTCTTCGTGACAACGCTCGACCTCACGTTGCGTTATCAGTGAAAGAAACACTATTAGAGCTCGAATGGGAAGTCTTACCGCACCCCGCGTATTCTCCGGACATTGCTCCATGCGATTATTATTTGTTCCGGTGGATGCAACACGCTTTAGAGGATACACACTTTGATAATTTGGAAGAAGTGCGAAAATTCGTCGACGAATGGATCAACTGAAAAGAAGAGTGATTTTATCGTGGTGGAATCGATCTCTTGCCAGAAAGATGGGAAAAAGTTATAGAAAAGGAAGGAAAATATTTTGATTAAGGTATTCCTTCATTATCATATTTAAATACATGCGTTTTTGAGCAAAAAAACCCTCAAAACTAAATCACACCCCTAATAGATCACGCCGACTGGTAATAAATCGCGACGGCCGATTCGGATCTCATTGAGAACGCTTTCGGCACAACGGCGACGCGCAGATGCATCTGCGAGCGCGCGCTGCGTGTCTATTAATACACGGTGACTTCATAGCGCAACAATCGAGTGGCACAAAGTACCGATTGTTAATTCAAAGTCCGCCCGTCGGGCGCGGAGCGCTCCGCGCTCGAGATCGATGATGAAGGCCCGGCATTGTTACGAGACAAGATCTTCCTGTGGAGCGCGTCACTGCGACTCCCCGGGCAACGATGAACAAAGATCGAGCGATCGGCCGCGGATTACACGATCGCCAATTCGGATTGCTTGATTCTCATGCGATAAATCCGACGTGTTTATCGCGTATACCTTAATTCTCGTCGCTTCTTTCTCGAAGCAGCGAACGCGTACACGTTAAAGAGACGTTCCTCCCGAACGCCACCCCGATCGATCGCTCTTCCTTCAAATGCCTGTTACATCCAATGCGGAAGAGCAGAGCGAGCTGTCCCGATCAAAAGTAACGACCGTTCATTCCAGTTCCATCACACGGCCGATCATAAATCCCGACATCGCCGCTCGCGGAGCCGCGAGCCCGACCACGCTCGACGATAACCGGCGGTGCCGCCCTGTGCGATACCGATCCGCGAGTCACGGGTTACACGATGATTAATTACGATTACGCGGGTCACTTCGCGCACCATCATTCCGCCTCGACCGACGTGTACGCGCCTAGACCCGCCTGCATCTACCTACCGCGAGGGTGCACGCACACGCGCGGCGAGGAGACGCGAATCGCTCATCATTGTTCCGTCTATGGGACTCCGGTCGGTCGCTACCTTCGGATGCTGGCGCAGCGACGTGACGCTGCGGAACCTCGTCGCATCTCGTATCATAATCGCGTATCAGGGAGGACCGAGAGAGAGAAAGAGAGAGCTCTGCCTAGAGGGAGAGGGAGAGGGAGAGTCGTCGCGACATTGTAACGAAGCGGTCGTCTCTACTCCCCCGTTTCCCTGCCATCCCCGTGTCGAGAGTACCGGGCGTGTGCACCGGCTGCTTATTATCCGTGATATATTGCGCGCGCGGTTTCAATGGTCAGCTTCTCTCTCTCTCTCTCTCCCGACGTCGGTATCAATTATCCCGGCGAATATTCGCGCTGTTAATCTCGCACCGCGAAGTGCCTCGCGCTTCGGAGCAAGTCGCGAAGCAACGCCGACGACCGCGTCCATCTCGGTCCTCTCGGTCTTGGGTGATTTAACGTTTTCTCCGCGCCGACTTCTTCCTACTTTGCTAATGAATACGAAACGGATAACGTTACTGAAATTAATCACGAGCTACGCTAAAACCAATCGCATAAATTTCGTCGTGAAACCAATGTGGGGAACCGGGCTCCGCGGTTCGGCCCGATCGCCGGATGTAGCAGGCGTTACTCCCGCCCTTGTTTCGACGATCGTCCTTTTTCCGCCGCGTAATGCACTTTGGAGCGCGTCAGGCCAGCGATTTCTCGCCGGGATGGGCCAGTACGTAATGGATCGACATTAAGTCCTTCGTTCCTACCGTGGATGTGTTTGTGGGCTAGGTAATCGTGGGGGTGCGAGCAACGGCGATCAATCAGATGACACCTGTTGCCCAACCTCCCTCGTTCGTTCGCCACCTTCACCAATTCGCAACAATTAGCAGCGATCCTTATCAAGCTTAGACTCTAGGGTGGCCGCCGGGGTACCAACGATCCTAACCGACGAGTTATCGCGCCTCGCACCCCCCGTGCGTGAAAGTCCCACACCTGCGATAACTAACTGTTATCTCTCTCGATAGCGGCGGGCCAATTTACCCGCGATTATCCTTACCAATAATTTATCCACGGATGATTGATGCGCTCATCGAGTTGCCTTTGGCAAGGAAAACATCACAGAAAGAAAAATTTTTGCTACCGTAGCTAATCATGATTTGCTAAACAATGTTTGCTGCCGTAGCTATAAATTTCTAAACTACAGCAAAATGTTTGCTCTTGCAGCTAATGAATTAGGAACCTTATCTAATAAAATAGGTGTCACAGCTAAAATTTAGCTGTCCATATATTACGACTGAATTTAGTTATCACACGCAGTTTTTAGCTATGGCAGCTACTTTTTTCTTTCCGTGATATTTTGCAAAAATATACAATTTACGTAAAGGAGCGGAAAAGGGAGAAGGACATCTTCACGCGTTGTGTTACAATAGCATTCGATTTTCTGACAAACAAATTATTATGCCTGTTCGTTATCTAGAACCAGCGGCGCGTCATTATTTTTCCGCGGTGAAACGCTGGCAGCGTTTGGTGAATGTTGAAAATCAGGCGCGTGGCTTCCGCGAGAGCGGCACGTAACGACTTCACTCGCGCGGCGGCATATAATGAGCGTAATCGACGATCTAATAAATGTAACGGCGCCTGCGAGGGAGAGGCGGCGGCGGCGGTCCTTTTTCCACAACAGGTGCAGATTGTATCGCGATACAGGTGGTGCGAACCGTTGCGACACGGTGCGCTTCGCATTCGGCGAGCGAGCGCAATCGGGGGGCTTTCGCGTTAAAATTCATCGCGCGCCGGGCTCCGGCGCTCCAATTAACGTAATCCTCTATGAGCGCGCTCGTTATCGATGCATTGCTAAATATCAGCGGCCGCTCGGTAATTTTCTATGCCAGCGGCGGGCACCGGATGAGGCAACTCACCGAAGACTAATCGAGGAGTTGCGCGCGCTTCTGTAACCCGATCGCGATGTTGCGTTACCAGTTCCGCAATGTTGTATTAAAAAAGAAAAAAATAATAAATTATGCGCGTTGATGTTGCACAAGCGAAAACGATACGATCGCAATGCCGAATTTCGTTAGTTTTTGCGAGTTTGTCGAAAGGTGCCGATCGTAATCTCGAAAACGGACGCCGCGATTCCTCGAAAATCTAGCATTTTTGAGAGGCGGCGACCGTATCGATCGCGCGAGAACAGAGGGAGCACCGCTAAGGGCAGTCTCGGAGAGAGTCTTTTATGGGCAGAGGTTGCCGAGAAAATAGAGAAGCGAGTGGATGAGAACGAAGTTCGTACGATGTAACCCCAACATTTTCCTGACGCTACAATGTTTCTCCCTTCGTGCTCGATTCTCCGCTCTTGTTCTTCTCTCTTTCTCCATCACCCTCGTCTTTGTCTTTCCCTCTTTCTCTCCCGGTTTTCCCCCCTCTCATCCCTGCCTTTCCGGTACTTCATCTAATCATTGAGTGCGCCCTTTCTTCCGTGCTTTTCTCCGTGGCGATTCCCGTTGCGATCTGCGGCGCGAGACGATGCGAGCACGACGGTTTCCAACACAGATTTCACGACTTACCTTGCTTCTTGCATTCGTATAATCAAGCTGCTGCGTTCGCAGCTAATGAATTGCATGCAAACAATGCCGGTGGCGTTGCGAAAAATTAACTGGCGGGCATTACAAAATGCAGAAATTAAAAACAGAAATTATCGCGATCATCCGCGTGTGACGTTACGTAACGGTCATTAAAGACTCGTGGCCGCCTGGTAATTAATTTTGGCCATTTCCGGTATTCGAGTCGCGGAGTCGTGCAGGCGGGCACTACGTAAAGTCGAATTTCGAGTTGGTCGCTCGCATTTCGGCGCGGATTTGCGAGTACGCCATCGGGGGGGGGGGGGGGGGGGGGGGTTGCACGTCTGTCGGTCGTGGTCGGGAAATCACGCGGTGGTTTTCGTTCGTGCACAAGGATGTGGGAAGGGGGAAGAAAGGTCTTCCACGATCCGTCGAGCGAGGGGAGGATTTTCCGCGAGCGGCACGGAACGACGTTCTCCTTCGCTCTCACGGTTACGACGCCTAAGAGAAACCGGAGGTGGCGCCTCGGAGGAAGGCTCGGTAGAATTATGAGGGTAGAGTGCGCCGGGGGTGCCACGTGGGAAGGAGCTATGCCTCCCCTGGCGCCGTCAGATCGTTCCCCAACGACCACTCCTGAACTAAACTGCTCCGCTACCTACCCCGAAGTGCCACATCTCCCACCCGAAGTCGGGCTTTCCTTGCCACTCGCCTTAAGTATGTGAACGTCGCAGCCGCGTGCCGCTTAAATCTCGGGATTGTACTAAGAAAATTTAAGCAGAAGGAACACGAGAAAACCAGAGGAATCATTTGCTCTCTGTACTTTGGAACTGTGTCGCTTCAAGCGTCAGAGAGATAAGGACACGGATAGAGGGTTACACATGAGAAAGAAGGAAGGAAGGAAGAAAAGAAAAAGGAAAAAGTCGTATTTTCGCTCCTACGTGCAACATCGACTGCCATCTTTTACTCGCAGTTTTTTCCGAGCGATAACTTTAAAAAATGCCTTTTTTCTCTGAAGCGGCACGAGCACGCGCACGCAGATCGTCGAAGGATCATTCGAGCGTGCCCGGCGACTTTCCGTCTCGGATACGCCGTCGATAACGCCGGCGAATGGCTCTCCATCAGGCAGAATTTATTTCCTAACAAACCGACAGTAACTGCGGGAATATAACGGACGCGACGAAACGCGTACGCGCATTACACACAACCTGGCTGCGACGATGATGGGAACGGGCGCGCATCCTGGGCCGCGAGGGTGGCCGGGAAAATCGTAGCCAGCCACCACCGAGCCACCATGTTTCGAGAGAACAGGAACGCGGGAGATGGCTTCGGGTCCGCGCCACGGCTCTGGAACCACAAACTTTAATGTCGGCATTACTTTTATGCGCGACTTTATGCCAAGTATCCCATCAAATATATGACCCGCACTCCCGCACGCTTCCCAAGGTATGTAGATAGATAGAGAGAGAGAGAGAGAGAAACCCTTCTGCTTCAACCCCCGAACCTGCCGTCGGCGATCCCGCCCGCGCGCGCGGCTAAATTATTGCGAATAAAACTTTATACTCAAATTACCTCTACGCCAACTTTATCGCATTTCTCCGGCGCTGGGGGAGGCCCGCCATCGTAGCGGCGCGTTCTCCAACCTCCGACGCCCCGACGTTTCTCCCGACGTCGGGGGTTGGCGGCTGGGCGGATTTAAATTCTCCTCTCGCGAATCGAGGTTAATTTCCTCTCATCTCGTGCACGGCCGTGCTTTCGATTCTTTCAAGACGTTATTCAGCTAGTTACGTTGCGCCGCGCCGCGGTTCTACCATAACGTTCATGGTTACGAGGGATCAACGATCTAGGACCAAAGGGAAGTACATACCCCGGACCGCCGACGGGCGTGGATCCTGGATCGCGGCGTGGGCGAGAGGGGGCGATCGATGGATCGTCAATGAGCACGTATCGCTCGTTAGCGGATGTACACGCGCGAGTAGATATCGCGGGGGGATTTCCGGATTGCGATGCGAGCGCGAACGATCTGTAATTGTCAATTACCGTGGCGCTCGTTAGGCGTCGGCCGTTATTGATCGCTCAAAGCACCGGTGAATCTCGATCGCGCTGTCCGCCCGGTATAATGTACAATGCTAACACGGGGCAATGATTCCGGTGCCAATTTTATCCAAAGATCCGTACCGAGAGAAAGGAGCGGTTGAACTCGCGCAGACTGCGTTCCCTTACCGCCGTTCTCGCGAACAACCGCTCGCTGCATTTCACGCGTCTGTTTTACGCACCGTTTAGCGCGGTTCCTCGCCGACGTAAGAAAATACGGATTCGAGATTCGAGGCGAAATTTCGAGCACTACTTTGGCAAAGTTTTCCGGTGAAGCGCCGTTCCGACTCACGTGGCATTACGATCGCTCGTGGCCCGGTTGCTCGCGCAATGAAACGGACGTCAATTCGTCCTGAGTGCCGGATCGACGACAGGATCGGACGCGATTCCGGGTGTACCGCGGTTAAGCGCGCATTAGGGTGGCTCGCGCGGCGTTAATGCGGAGCTTTAAAGTTATTACAGTCCATTATATGCGGCGGGGCGCGGATTGCGGGAGATTTCAGGGGGCTTCTCCGAGGATTTAGCAGTCCCGGGGCAGATGCTCCGTCCGTGGAACCACGAATAGCACCAGAACGGAACTCCTCTCTCGTTAACCCAAAGTCGTGAGAGGGATCGGGAGGTGGCGAGCGGTGGAAGGCAGAGAGAGAAAGAGAAAGACCAGGGCCAAAAGCAGCAAGCCAGAGTCACAGAACTGTTCCGCCGAGCTGTAGACACAATACGGGACTAGCTCCACGGCCATTGTACGCCCTTCAGATCCGCACAATGGCTGGAAAAGGTGTATCCTGATATTCCGCCACTCCTCTCTCTCTTTCTCGTTCTTTCTCTCGGGGGTGAGAGAAGCTGTAATGTACCCCAAGCGGGTGCTACTTGGCGCTTGTACGCGATGCACCACGGTGTGATTCTTAAATAAAGCCATCTCTCGCGAGTTGAACTTTCTCTCGAGTTCGCTCGAGACGCACGAGATCCTCGAGATACAGATACTTCCCCGAATTTACGTTACCAAGTCAATCATTCGATGTAAACGTGCAGGCGATGCTGGAGAATTCGTTTCCTCTGTAATATTTTGCTGTTGCGTTTGATGGTATCGATGCTATTAGGAGTGTGATTTAGTTTTGAGGGTTTTGCAACAGATGGCTGTAGTGTCAGTTTGTTCCAATAGCTGTTTCCGATAACTGTTGTTTCTTACAGTCTTGACATTATCCATCACATTTAGTAGCATTATAGCAATAGATGCAATAACAGTCGTGTTTGTATCATCGTAAAAATGCAACTTCCGAAACAGCATTTTCGACATGCGTTGCTTTTGTTTTTTAATCAAAAGAAAACTGCGGCTGACGGTTATAGAATTCTTGTGGAAACTTATGGTGATTCTGCCCCATCAATTAAGACGCGTGAATACTGGTTTAGACGCTTTAAAAGTGGTCATACTGATGTGAAGGACAAAGAACGCTCGGGACAACCAAGAAAGCTTGAAAATGCAGATTTGCAAGCATTATTGCACGAAAATCCAACAGAATCCACTTCAGAGCATTAAATGTTACTCGTACAACATTTACATGAAATGGGAAAAATTCAGAAAGAGGGGAAATGGGTTCGACATGAATTATCGGAAAGTGCCATTGCGAACCGGTTGAACATTTGCATTTCGTTGATCGCCAGGCAACAAAAGAAGAGTCTTTTGTCTCGGATTGTTACTGGGGATGAAAAGTGGATCTATTTTGATAATCCGAAACGCAGAAAATCATGGGTGGATCCAGGCGAACCATCAACATCCACTTCGAGACGCAATATTCACGGTTGAAAAGTAATGCTCTGTATTTGGTGGGATAGTGTACTATGAGCTGTTAAATCCGCATGAGACTGTCACGACTGATCGTTATCGACGCCAATTGTACAAGTTGAAGCAAGCATTGGACGAAAAACGAGCACCAATTGCGAGTAAACGACGGAAAGTGATTCTTCTTCGTGACAAGGCTCGACCTCACGTTGCGTTATCAGTGAGACAAACACCATTAGAGCTTGAATGGGAAGTCTTACCGCACCCCGCGTATTCTCCGGACATTGCTCTATGCGATTATTATTTGTTCCGGTCGATGCAACACGTTTTAGAGGATACAACTTTCATAATTTGGAAGAAGTGCGAAAATTCGTCGACGAATGGATGAACTGAAAAGAAGAGTGATTTTATCGTGGTGGAATCGATCTCTTGCCAGAAAGATGGGAAAAAGTTATAGAAAAGGAAGGAAAATATTTTGATTAAGGTATTCATTCATTATCATATTTAAATACATGCGTTTTTGAGCACAAAAAACCCTCAAAACTAAATCACACCCCTAGATGACTGAAACGTCAGGTATGAATTAAAACGGTAGTAGCGCGCCATTCCGCACCGCTCCTCGGTGGTGCATCTCAGCCACCACTTTGATGAAGTGTCCCCCCCGATGCTCGGGACGAGTATATTATTATATCCGGGGACGCGCGCGCGGGGTGCATTGTCAAAAACGGCAGCTGCCAACTCCATGTACACAACTATATTAACTACGGCTGTGTGCCGACGTCGTGGTGACGCGATAATCCGTGTGTGCGCGCATACGTGCATGCGTCTCGTACGCGGCGTGTTTGTGTGTTTGTTTGCGATGCCGCGGATCCGGACGACAAAAGCTGCGCTCCCAACAATGATACCGGCGAGTCAACAGTCACCGACGATCCTCTAAGCACAATGTAACACGCGATTTATAATGTATCGCTCCCCTGCACCGACACCTCGTCTCCCCCTCGGCCCGGTCATGGGAAGTCAAGAGGATGGTCTACATCCACCATTATGCACGCGATGACCAGGAACGTTATTCTATAACAGTTACCTGAAGCAGTCAGCTCCTGCTTCGTTTGCGAGCATCGCGCTGTCTAAACTCGATGACGTATCGCGTGAGATAAGATCGGGCGGGATAAGTAATTATCGGTCGCCGCGTATCACATTAATCGAGAGATGCGAGATCGTGGCGCGGGTCATGGGAAATGACACCGCGGTTTTGCCTCGCGATCATTCGCCACGATCGATTACGGCACGATAAACGCGCGATCGCGGTTTCCTGTGATTATTACTCATCGGTGATGAGCAATTAATAGCGGGGCATTCGACGGTTCATTAACTACCAGTCGATGACCAAGGGATATCCGAGCCCTCGCGAGTTCCCCGAGTCATCGCGCGCGTCAAAATAGTAGCGATCGGATTTTTCCGCGACGAGATTCAATCGCGAGATGCGCGAGATGCCGTCACAGAGTCAACGGGTTCGACGGGAAGGCATGTCTCCGGAGTATCGGCTCCTTTGCCCGGTCGGACAATTTCTCGGCGGTACGATGCTCTCCAGCAACTTTGGTATTCCAGCTCTCTCGACCAGGAACAAAGGGGATGAAGCATTATGGGTCGGCGGAGTAGGCGACCATCCGGTTTCATTGCGGTTCCGTCTGTCCTCTGACGTTTCCACGGCAACCTGGAATCCGTGCGTCGTTGCCAGCATCGTCGTCGGCATCGGCATCGTCGTCGTTGTCGTTGTCGAGGCGCGGCCTCAAAGTCTCCCGTAGCGTAGGCTCCCTCCGTACGCGAGGGGAAGAAGACAGGAGGGACACGGAGGACCCGTAATTGTAACTTCATTTGCGGCTAATTTCGGCCGGGGTGGGTATGATGAAACGCGGTAATAATTGCGTTATCCAGACAAAGGACGGTTATGGATACGCGCCGCCGCCACTGCCGGCGTTTCCAACGTGGAGGCACCATCCCCCGGATCCTCCGCCCGCCCCCGAGGGTGCTGCCGTGCCGGATAATGTAGGAGGGCCTCCTTCCCTTTCCCGTTGCCGCGTACCGCAAATATGGCTGCTTTAACGAAGCCCGCGACTATGGTGCACCATATTGTTCTCCCTTTGCCCATGTGTGTGCCGCTGTTCGCTTAAACACCGACATCCCGTCGTTCCTCCAAGAGAGAAAGGGAAGAGGAGACCGTTGATTTTTAAGCCGCCTTTAATTCAACGATTCTCTCGATACTTGCAATCGTTTCGTCATAGCTCTTCACGAGATTTATTCAAGACAATGCCGTGCAGTTTCCGTTGCAACGCGTACATCGCCGGATGCAAAATGGCGAAGCGATCCCTCCGACGAACGTGTCGAGTCGAGTCGAGATGACAAATGCGATGATTTGACGGCTTCCCGGAGGAAGAGAAGGAGGAGACCCTCCCGCGAGTGCCCGCCGGTGGAATGGTAAATAAGTTCGCCGGGCAGGGTAGGCAGGGCATTATTTATGAGGATGTAATTTAATAACCGAGAGATGAACAGAGGGAGATACCGGTGACGTCGGCCGGAAAGCCGAAAGTGGCATGAAAGTAGCAGCCATCCCATTGGCCGCCCCTGTGTGTCTCTCTTTGCGCCTCTGCGAGAGGACTGCCAGCCATATGGCCCGGGCCGCTCCCGCGCCGCCACCTCGGACGATTCCGGGGGTGCGAAATGATATGGAAGTAATGGAGAGCAAAGCGGAGCCGGTCGCGCCGCGACGGGAGATTGAGTCGCGCGATAGAAGCGGAGCGACGCGAGAGAGCGATGACAGATTGATACAATTCCGGCGAGATTCGGACGCGACAGATTTCCTGCCAACTGTTGTCGCCGCGCTGGTCATTACGTCGAATTAAAGCCACGGTCGAAAACGTGATCGATCGCGCGTGAACCGCTTAAATCGCTCTCCTCATGGTGTCGAATGTTAACTGGAACTCGCGATATGAACGCGATAGAAAGGGACGGGTGACTGCAAAGTAGATTTCTGAAAGACAGTCCTCGAGTCTCAAAGAGAGATTTCCAGCTTCGTCGTCGGAGCATTGTGCAAGACTCGATATCCCACGAACGGAGCAACTTCGACCGGAACAACAGGAAGTCAGGGGAGCGACGGCTTCTTCCCTTGGCCCTGATATCGACTCTGTCGTGGCTTGCGGCTTCGGGGGCGAACGCGAGAGGCACGCGAGAGCGTGACGTCGGGGGCTGCGTCGAGGAAACGAGAAGAAGGAGACTGTGAACCCGGCGTAAAGCTCTCGGGCGAACCTCGCTCCTTATCGATCTGCCCCTGAGACTCCTCCGACAGGGGAGGAGGGAGGGAGAAAGGAATCGACACCAAGAAAGCAAAAGAGAGAGAGAGAGGGAGCGAATGAGACGAAAGCGGAGAGAGAGAGAAAGAGAGAGAATAGCTTGAGGGTGGTGGTCTTTCGCGGGTTTATACGTGTAAGATAGACCTCGGTAGAGAGCCGCCTACTCGACCGTGACTCCGCAGCCGAGGCCGAGCCTATCAATATTTCCTTCCGAAATTCACCGTAGCTCCTTCGGCAAATCCTTCTCTTTCAGACTTTCCCGGTTTCGTCCTCGTCCTCCACGACGTCGCGACTTCACCATGGACACATTCGCTCTTCCGGTTGTGCGTGAAATCGACGGTGTTCCATCGTCTCTCTCTCTCCATTTTCTCTCTTCCTCAATCAGCGCGCTTCTTATTACCGCGTTAAAGCATCCGATTAATGCTCCCGTACCGAGTCTGACGAACGTACTAAACGGATCGGCGACACGAAACTCCTTTCAGCACGAGAAAAAGGATGTCCGCGTAAGAACCGTTCGGAGGAAACGACGTCCTTTTTTAATCACGACGGACGTCCCGCGGATTCATAAAGAGCGCGCAGAACGAGAACAATGGGACGGAGTCGCTGCGTCGGCGTCTTTAGCGAATAAAGAAGAGGCTCGGAACTGTTAGCGTCCAATCTTCTCTCCGTTTTTCGCCTGTTTTTCCGCTCTCCTCGATCCCGTCTCGCGTACGCGCGATATATAACTGTTATTTTTCGCGAAAGCCACTCCATTATTTCGTTCTCCTCGTCCGCCTTTTTTACCGCTCGCGGCACCCGGTGCCGTTCCTCCTCTCTCTCTCTCCCTGCCTTGCGCTCGCGGACGGTCTCATTTCGAAGTGCTCCGGCAAAGCAGGACAATACATTATATTAGCTGTATCATTATTTCTCCGCCCCGAAGGAGCTACCGCGAGACCAGAAAAACCGGGACACGCTCATAATGGGAGAAATCCCGGCGCGCTATGCGCCTCGCTCTCGCTGATGCACCCGGTTCCTGTTTCTTCGCGATGAAATCCCGTTTGCTATCGGGATCCTCCTCCTTCCTCTCATTCTCTCTCTCTCTCTCTCTCTGTTTGCGCTCTTTTCTTCAAACTAACTTGCAGCCGAGAGTTCGATGACGAAAGCACGAGTCAATCGATTCGTCAAGTCTCTCTTTTTTGTTTCGGTATTCTCTTGCGCGATTTTCTCCCGCTGTCCCGCTGCTTTACCAATGTTACAATCGTCCGAGGAACAGAGCGTTCGTTCGCGACACAGCTTGCGCGATAAAGCTGCGAGGAGTGCGCTTTGCGCCGTCCTGCTGCGCTCGCCGTCTTACTTTCTCCTCGTCAGTATGCACCGTCATCGCGGTTCTGGATCCCGCGTCTGTTTACATGGAGCAGGAACCCGCATCCGTCGCAACGCCGTCGCAAAGTACGGTCGACAAAATCTCCCGTTATCAATCGTTACGCGATTGTCCCGAGGGATAGTACGCGTCGGGCCACTTCCCGAGGAGACCGAATGCGCGCCTTTCTGTCCGTCGCTCCTCGAGCGGAAATACATTTACCCGCGTCGAATGGTGAGAGCGGAAGGTTGCGGGTTCGGCGTACGTGAGTGGGTGACGGTACGTTGGATACACTAGGTGCATGTAGATAGCGAGCGGGCGAGGTAGCTAGGTAGCTAGGTAGGTAGGTAAGCATCCGCGGGGTAAGTTTTTCCAGGCGATCTGCTCTCCGGATTCAGATCAATACCCGCCATCTGGGCCCCTGGGTCGAGGGGACAGGGACAGGGAGGAAAAGGAGTCTCTCTCGCGGTCGCGAGAGGGAGGCCACGTGGGCGAAGCGAGGAGGTGCGAGCGAGGGAGGAAGGAGGCGAGAGCGTGTGCCGGGGATAGAGCCGGGGGTTGAAGGAGTCACTCGAGCAACAAGCCACCGCCGCACCCTCGACTGCAATCCTGGACACATCGAGAACCTCGGCCAGAAAGCCATTCCTGTACCTACATGCGGCCGCGTTTCACGCTGCGTGACTGCGCGCCGCGCGGAGTGAAAGAACGGAATCTACGCGCCCACGTCCCTCGTGATCGCGAAACAGAATGGACGAATTGACGAAATGCCAGGTGGAGTGAACGTCAAGAGTTATTAATTAAGACGGGGAGACGTTGATTGCTTTCTGTTTCGGTAATCACTGTTATGCGAGCCTATTAAAACTTTCCCTCCGTCTCTTTCTGTTTCGCGGCGTAATAGTCGCCTCGTGTAGAGCTCATTGAGCTCTACTTCGTACGAATCTACATAGTCGCACGAAGAAAAGCGCGGGCAAACAAAAGAAGAGAGATTAATTAAATTGCGGATCGCCGTTCCACGACCGGATCAAGAGAACAAATTTCCGCGGTAATGGGAATTTTCGCAGAGGCCTAATCGCGGCCGGACCGGTCCCCCTTCGGGCGCGCGCGCGCGACCGCGACGCGGAATTTAAATAAGCGGCTCGCGCGCATAGCACTTACGTCGTTACGGCGGCGGACGCTAACTCATTTGCGTGCGTTTCCATTAGCAGCTGCGGCCCGCGGAAATCGCGTTAGTGGATTTCACTTGCCGGCAATTCGATTCGCATTACGCTCCATTTCGTTATCGGTCGCGCGCGCGCGCGCATCTGCGAGATGGAATCGGATCCTTGGTCCTCGCGAGGCCAGGCGGGAGATAAGGTCTTAAGTAGCGACTGATTAAATCTCGGGACATATGCGAGCCGATCAATGGATGCCGCGCGCGCCTTGTCCCCCGGTCTCATCTCTCTCTCTCTCGATCTGTCTGCGTCCCCTTTCGCTCTTTTCTACCCCAACGCTCCTCTCCCAAAGGGGGACCAGAGTCGTTCAGTTTGTGCGGTGCTGATACGCTGTAATGCAGTCCCGCGGGAATTCGTTCGCTCTCGCTCTCGTAAGAGAATGGCCCCCTCGCTCTGTATCTCGTAGGTACTCGTGTTTCGACGGCCCCGCCGAACAACGCAAAAACACTTGAATTAATCGGCTCGGTCCCGAAGGAACCTGCGAAAGGTCAATAGGATCGGGGCGGGCGGGGGGCGCGCTCTTATCTTGATGCGCGCGAAGGGATGCACGCGGGTCGTCCGATCGCGCCCCATCATCAGCCCTATCGGACGAAGCATATGTCGCGACTCTTCGAGCGGTCGTCGGGAACGACGTAATTTGCCGACTTGGAGCGGCGATTGACGAGAGGAAAGTGTTTCTTTTCTTGAAATTATGGGGGTGACACCGCCCGTCGAGAGTGCGCACCAAGTTGAACAAGTGCACTCACCGATTGATGGAGGAGACGGATGGCACGTTGTCCTGCGAGCAAATGCCCTCGGCCAGCAATCTGTCCCTGATCTCCCACGCGAACATCGTCGGGTTGTCCCTCTTGTAATTGGCGATCGCGTCGACGACCGGCGGCGTCGCTACCTTTGGCTTCGAGCCTCCTATGACGCCAGCCTTGAAGCTGCCGGTCTCGTAATACCTGAAACAAAAAGTCCATGTGACATTAAAATTACAATCTCGTCACACGAGAGGGTGGGTTTAACTGCGCTCGAGAGCGCGCGCCACGCCGAGACGAGAGGAAAGGTCGGTCGCTCGTCCAAGTTTGCCAGCTCTCTTTTGCCCCTCGTCGCGAAACACGGGGTGGGCCGAGAGGGGGAAAAGGGGAGAGGAGCGAACGCGTTTTTCCCGCGGTGGGCGGCCAACGTCGGAATAACGAATCGCCGTCCAGCGGCGCGTCAACGACCGGCTGTTTTAAAACAAACGGCCTCTGGCCTCCCGCTGTTGCCTCCCTCTTTCTGACCCTCTCTGATCCGCACTTTGTCCCCCTTGCTCTCGGCCGGCTCTTCTCTCGCCGGGCCTCCCACCGGCGGGACGAGTATACACGCGCGCGAGATGGGCAATCGCGATTGGCTCGCCGTGAACGCGCCCTTTGTGCCTAATTAGTTAAATAATATCTTCGCTCGTGCTTAAATTCAATTACGCCGGATGGTACGCAATAACGGTCCGCCTGTGGGCCGCCTTGATGGATGTGGGTCCGCCGCCGCCGACGTCGGCGTCGGCGTCGGTTCATACCCACCGGATACCCGGTGGCCAATTTTGCGTACGCGTGGCAATGCGCGGAACGCGCCCGCGAAACATGCACGCACATTCCGGCATTAGACCGTCGGGTTTTTTTTCGGTGAAAAATATTTGCGCGGAATAAAAGCGCTGCAACAAGCTTTTCGCATGTCACGGGAAAAATGAAGCTCGATTTGTTGAAGCGAATCGCATTGCCACGCGGAGATGACTCTTTATTACGAATTTTCGAGAGGCATGTGGAATTGTTGGTGAAAATTGTAAACGCGTTTTGATCGTCATAAAAATAGAGTAGAGATTAAATTATTTTCAAATACTTGTTTATTATCATCAGATGAGTATCATATTTTATTGAGCGTTATTTCATTCTATAATTGTCGGGAATGATAATCGCTCGTGAACCTGTAGCTAAAAAGTATTACAAGATCGTGCAGCCCCTTAAACAGACCCGGGGCGTCCGCGCCGCCGCCCCCACGAAATTATTACGATCATATCTGGTGTAAAACCCCATTCCAGGCCCACATGGCAATGCTCACAATGCTTGATACTCTGTCCCCTTTGTTCCGCCTTCACCGTGAAATGGCCATTAGATCGCGCGATTTTTCAAATCGACCTTGCTCACCGCCGCCACCGCTGTTACTCACCCTTGCTGCATTAATTCCGATTTAAATGGATTCGAAACAGCCTTGCGCGAAATCGAAAACGCCACCTCCGTAGAGAAATGGCATTATTTACGCCTATCGTTACGAGGCCGCAGTGCCTCGTGCCGATTTTTGCGCATTAATGTGCAATTTAAGAAACAGGGACGCGCTAGCGTGGTAATAAAAGGTCGCAGAAATTTCGATTACTCAACCGCTCGAATTGTAATTTCGATACTATCGCGAACGAAGAACAGAAGACACGTTTACACACCGACGATAGACTTTTTCGCAAGAATCTAGAAGCGTAACGCTTTACGCGGCCTCCGTCGGCGTGTTCAGAATACAGAAAGAGACGCTTGCGGGCGCGACACAAAGAGCAACGAAACGACGACGGCGACGACGCGATGTTCTCGCGTTTTTTCCCTCGAACGCAACCCTAAGGAAGAAGAGCACTTTGTGTCTCTCCGTCGCGGTGGGGCCAGAAAAGGCTTTCCGGGCAAATGGGGGGACGACTTCGTAGGGTCATCGGTGCCCGAGTCTTTCGACGCCATCGTCGTCGCGACTTTACGAAGCCACGGCTAGATAAACGCGAAAGAATCCCGGTATCCGGTTTCGCGGTTCCTAGATTCGGCGAACACGCGTCGCGGCGCGCGGCGTTCTAGCGTCGTATCAGCGACGCGTGACTGCGTAAACCGAGCGTCGCCGTTAACGACGTCGTGTCGTCGTCGACAGGTCCATCGAGACCGTTTATGCTGCGGCTTTCGGGCCATAAAGCCACGTCCGCACGCGGAAGAACTATGTATTTAGTCGGAACGAGCGCAAAGTTCTCCTCGCAACCGCGTCTGCGGATAAATATAGAAACGCGTAAAATACGGGAAGGCACACTCGCGTCGAGCCGTTAACGAAAAGTTGTGCTGCTCCTCTCGTGACGTAACTTTCGAGTCGTCGAGATCCAGGAAACTCGGGTTTCAAGTATCGAGAGGGATGTGTAAAGCGGAAAAATTCAAGCTTAAATCGTCCGAAATCGTATCTCCGATTTTTTTCACAGCACAGGTGCAATCAGACTCGCGCGGGATGCAAGTACCGTCAACGATGTCAATGATGTCTTCTCGTTCAATCGATGCGATTCTCGGGCCGACAAGGGTGCCGGCGAAAAAAGAAAAGAAAAGAAAGAAAGAAAGAAAGGGGGAAACGGTAACTCTAGCCGCGGCAGTAAATAATCCAGCCGGCCTTTATTATGCGAGATTCATGAAAGAGCGTGTATGACAATGATATTCGGCCGGCGGGGAGAAACGCGAATGACGTTCGGGCCATCAAAGCGGCACGAGGCCACCCGTTATGTAGCGGAGCGGGGAGAGGGATCGAAGGGTGGAAAAAACATGGAAACCGCATATCGCCGGGCACCCCCGCGTCGCGAGAGTGAGGGGGCCGCGGTTCCTTCCTTCCGGCCTCTCTCTTTCGTTCTCTGTCCCTCATTCAATCCCTCCTCCGGATTCGTCTCATGGTCCTAACGGCGTCTTTAATTAAATCGCTTCGGCAAGAGCGGCCACTCTTTCTCTAATTTTTTGCCTTCTCATTCTCCTCTTCTTCGTGTTCGCGATTCAAACGACCTTGGCCACTCCGCGGCGCGGAAATTGCAGTTTTGCGTTTGGCAAGACGAGTCCCGATTCTCTCGTAAATCACTCGTCTTTCGACGACGAGCTGTTCGCTCGTTACCCGAGCTCTCTGGGCTCGACAAATGCGATTTTCAGAGACCATTGTATTTCCGATACGTTTCATTTAACGTTTCACCGACGTGGGACGTGCACCGATATTCCTCGTTAATTGATCGCGGGACACTCACGGCACTCTCGAAGCGATTTAAGTTGTCCTTTTAAAACGGGAGACATGGTTGACTTTTAATCCTTCTCCACCGTGAGATCTCAACCGTGTTCTTCCCGAGGATTCGCGAATCTACATTAACGATCTCGCCCATCTTGCGCGCGCCACCGTCTGACCGAGGTTTGCGGCGGGTGGCTGCGGTTGTAACGGATACGGGGAGGGTACGGTGCCGGTACTCACCTCGACAGTATCTTGGATACACAGCCGTGAGATACCCTGAGTTGTCTCGAAATGTCGCACGGTCGGACGCCGCTGTGCGCGAGCTCGACGATCCTCTGCCTCACTACATCCGGTAGGGGCCTTCCGTTCACGAAGACGCCACCGAGCTGGTTGACTCCGCCGTGACCTGGAAACACAAGGATCGATGATGCACATTAGTCGACTACGATTTGCAACGGGCTTTAAGGGGGTATTCTAGTGTAGCATGTCAGAAAAATCGAATTTTTTTGGCATATTTTGCAAGTATATGGTATGGAAAATATGTCTGCGAGAAGATTTAGCCCGATTCGCAAAATTAACAAAGTAATAGCACCTAATAGAAAATAACCTCTGGCGCGCGCTCGGCGGTTGGACCGCGCGGCACACAACAGAGCGTTGTGTTAGTATTTTAGGTAGGATCGGAAGATCGTTATTCTTTGAAGGTCGTACATTTGAATTGGAGCCTTTGTATAGTACAGGTTATATAGTACAATGAATCTCTAAATTCATTGATTTGGACTTTTGCTCCAAAACATCTCCATGCTGGCGTGAAAGTTGTTGAAATAGCAACATTCTTGGCAGTTATAATTTTCAATAAAGGATTTATGCCAATTTTAAAACTTATGAACGTGATGGGAGTCAGTATTGGTCAGCAAGCGGTGATGTACGCAAACTCCCGGAACGAAGCTCGTATCACCCGCTCGGAGCGGCGCTCCACTAACTTCTCTCGAGATCAGAGAATGAATCGCGGGGAAGAGAGATGAGCTCTGCAGGACTTCTACGAACAAGAGGAATGTCCCCTGTATGGCCCTGGACTAGCCGATTGATCGTAAGTAACATTATCTCTATGTAATCAGTATGAAAACTTTAAACGTGTTTTTCTAGAAACCATGTTTTTCAAATTGGTTCCCATGATATCTCAAAAACCAGTTAATCAATTGACTCAGGCTTTTGCACACATCTTCAGTATATGTGTGGCTATAGCCCCTACCACAATCAAGTCGAAATATTGTTTTTTGGAATTTCTACAGCCCTTCAATGGTAAAAAAAATGGCACAAATCGAAACTTAATTTTCTCAATGAAGTCATGTTTTAAATTTTCAACATTTTTTTTCATTCTGGTACCTGCTATAGCCACACTCATACTAATTAAGAATCTCTTTAGTTTTTTTTGTTTCAGATGAGCAGAACAGCTGAAATCATGGGAACCATGGACCAACTTTTTTTTCATGTTCTTATTTAATATCATGTGCAGCGCTTATTTATAGTTATTGTCTACTACAAAAATTTGGAAACACACCAAATATGTATGAATAAGCAGGGAAAACCCTGCCTCAAAAAACCTTATACTTTTTTCAAAAAAATTCACCAAAATAGCATACAAATTCCGCTTTTACACTAGAATACCCCCTTAAATCCCGGCGGTAACGTCATAATTATACCGCTGATGTCGCAAAAAATACATCGGCTAAACGGGATTAACGTCGTCATCTCGTCGCTTCTGAACGGCGTTCCCGGCGTCGGTACAAAGAGTCAATCGTACCGCGAACGATCCGCCGTGAAATCACGGCGTTAAACGCGATTTGCGTGTGAATCGGTCTTCACGCGCTCGTCAAGACTCACGATCGTTAGGGGTAGCCGGCAGAACGGATCGCGAACGCCAATGTAAATCTCCTCTGGAGCGGTCTATCGAGCCGCAAAATCATTCCACTTGACAGACTCCGCGGACGAGCACTGTACCGTTCGCCAACGTGATCTTCCGTTGAGAGAACGATTCCGATCTCTCACGCTTTAGTAGTTTTAAGGGCAATAATTCATCGCGAACACGTACTTGCGTTTACTTGACATTTGCTGAAATTTACGTCGCATCCGATAATCCTCGCGAAACGGTGAAGCGCGTGACGATAGGCGGAACACATGGCGCGAACTTTAACATCTCTAATCATTTTCGCAGGAGACATGTTCCAGGGTCAATATTGCGAGAACGTTCATTATTATTAGCTTACCCCTTGGCTGCTGCCACTCGAGTCTGTCCTAACGCGTTCGTAGGCTTCATTCTCGCGCATTAAAGCCGCCTAACGCGATAAGTTGCAGCCAATATTGTAATGGAGGGTCCTGCTTCGCGACATATGTCCCCTCGTTCGTGCCAGTGCACCGATGATTCGATGATCATCGTTGTTTTCGACGACCCTTCGGTCACGATGAGTCGAGCTTAAGCGAATTAAGCCGCCGTCGTTCCCGTGGCTATTTTCCCTCTTCGACACTTGTTCCGGCAAATATACTCGGATCGAGATGAACGAACCGCGCGAGCCCGCAATATAAAAAGTCGATATCATCAATGAATTTGGAAGCTTACCATAATTTACGTTACCGAGAATCCTGAGAATTTGTAATAGTTGCGATTATATCGTTATTTAATCCTCGATTTTACGTAACAGCGGCGGCAGAAACTGATTCAACGAAGAAACAGATTAAACGAGCAACAACGAGTCAACGCCATCGTCATCGTGCGCGCGTTTCCATCCGAACGGAGGGGTTTCGTAATTACGGCAACACCATGGTCTATGAGGCGTGAACCACGTTTCTTTTTCTCTCTCTCTCTCTTTCTCTCGTTCAATCGTATATTGCATCGCATCGGCCGCTCACGCGCACGTCGCCCGATGATCTCGCACGAAGACAATGAGGTCTCCGCGATCATTACTGGAAACGATACGCGCTTTCCGGTCGCAAATCAATTCGCTCTCGCGTTTATGGTCGCATCCCCGCGGCGCGGCCGGTAGTCAGGGGAATAGTCGTCGGGATCATGGTGGCATTGCCAGGCATTGCGAGAGAGCACCATGACTACCCTACACGCGCGCACACGCCGTCACGGCTGCTGACCACAGCTATACGAGGGCTCCGAGTCCGGCCTGGACCACCCCCGAATCGACTAGCTACTGCTGCTACGCGGATTTCGCTGCCGTCACTGAAACTGGCCATCGTATTACCGGAGCTCATCGCCGCCGCTTCATCCCGCGCTTCTGGGATACGTCGAGCCGAGAGACCTTGCAAGAGAGAGAGAGAGAGAGAGAGAGACTGATTGAGCTGTTTCTGCACGACTGTTATTGTTCACGAGACAGTTATTATAGGTTTACCGCCGATACCTGTCCTTCATCGGAAAAATCACGTCCAAGATTATGGTATTTCAATAACCGACGCGATAACAAATTTTCCCACTGACCAAACCGAAAGAGATTAACGACGTTTGTGGTCCTTAGCTTGATCCGCGATGCAAAGTGTGCAAAGTAAGAATTTCTTGATAGACTCGACGACTAGCGTTGATAGAATCGCTCGCGGTCGTCAATCGGTGTGATCCGTGGGCAATCCCGTCCAACTGTATCCAAGTTCGTGACTCGATAAAATCGGGGCTTATGGTTTTATCGCCGTCCGGATTGGCAATCGGAGAAAGCCGATGGCGTTTCCTAATCAATCGCGATTCGAGCCGGCGGTTCGGCAAAAACGCCGATGCAAAATAAGGTGACCTGGCTGAGCGCCGAGCTGCTGCGGACTACTTCCGGACAAGTGCGATTCTCATCGGCCGCGAGTCGCCATTACATTTTCATTACGTACGTGCCCGTGTTTCGATGGCCGTTGCCGCGCTAATGATATCCTTGAAATCTCGCCGCGTTCTGAAGCGAGACGTCTCGATCCGGTTTTCATTATCGCTCACAGATCTCATCACGCTAATTCCCCCAGAAAAATCATATTTACGACAGCGGTGATATTTATACGCTACGCGTTTACGTGTTCTTGGACAAGTGGAATTATTCAGGGTCCATTCGACCATCGTTATAACTGTAACGATATCTAGGCCATCGTAAATCGAGTGTTATTAAGAGGAAGATCCGAGCTTTTTATTCATCGACAAATTTTGATTGCCGGCACTCGAAGCACCGCGTTTCTGCCGATCCACTTTTGCGCAGGATAGAGGACCGGTCCTGAGGAGAGCGGAGCCAATAAACCGAGGCCCGGTGATACATCGGCGATCGGCGGGTGCGTGTGTACAGCCAAGAACTTTGATATAGATTCCCGTGTAGAGTCACTCGATATTTTCCCGGCTGCATCGCGTTGCTTTGTTCCCGTATTACATTACGTCCCGGCGTTACGTATTGCCGGCACGCTCGAATACGACGGACTTTATTATTCGATGGCTTGAAAAATACGTCCAGAAACGTAAACCGTCGACGCTCGCACGCCGGCCTCCTCGGAGTTCCGCGGCATCATAATTCGCGATCGCAATCGCGATCAGCGATATTGTGACATTAATCGCTGCGCGAAAAACGCGATTAATGTCACAATATCGTGATTGATAATAAATATTTCATTAACTTTTTTCATCGGCGCGGTTCACTACTGGCGACTTGATGACCAGCGACCGGTGTGGCCAGAGATGCCCGTCATTATAGTTAAGGGGATTCTGGAGTCGTCTGTATTACCGGCGGAATTGGTCGATCTTACTGTACTAATTACTCTTTAATGATTGTATAGAATGAAAAATCCTTCTCCACGATTAAAGTATACAAAGAAATATACCGAGCGAAACTCGACTTTATGTTAAAAACGACAAAAAAATTTACAGTTTTATTATCGGCTTATTGTGACGTCACCTCGTACATTAATGTTCTTAATATAAATGTTTTGCAGTTTGTGTGGCCAAAATTCGATAATCGCAAGGACGGAGCAAAATGAAAGAATATGGGGAAGCTTTTAGAAATGAATTTAGAAGCCTAGTGTAAAAGTAATTAGTGCAGAACGATTCGTGATCATTTCGTGCCTACGTATGCCTGTGAAATCGTGGTTGAATAAAAAATTGTGATTTTTTTCCGTTTGGAAAATTAAGTCTTGCTTTTCACATTACATTATTGTGTGTACTTTTATCGTGGAAAAGGATTTTTCATTCTGTGAATTCAATAAAAAGAAGATACAGGAAAATCATCGATTCCGCCGGTAATTCAGACGCCGCGACGGAGTTCACTGGCCACTCCAGGATCCTCTTAATGCCTCATAATTATTAATGTTCCATTGGATTTAACAGATCCGCCGCGCGCCCATTAACGAAACGCGACACTCGTGCTTGCTTAATTAATAAAATACAGCCCAATTGCTTATTGGATAGGAATCGGGGATTGACAAATTCGTTATCCTTTGTGATATCCTCGACAAAGTCAGTCGCATTAAACGAGATATTCTCCTGTGCGGAAAATTATTCGTTTATAAAAGAATCAGGATTATTCTCATGCATAGATTTGAGACGATAACTCGCGGGGAAGAACCAGGTGGACTATTACAAGAGTCGTGATCACAAACGCGCCACGTTTCTCGATGAATTTAGTGGAAGAGAGAGAGCTACGAGGCGTTTGCGAGCGGCTCCTACGCAGATCGCGGCGGCTGCAACGATTGCGGTTTAGTTTTTCGTCGGTACCAGGTACCGCTACGGCTCGGTTGGCGATCGAAGGCCATTGGATTTGTTCTTTTCGCACTCTCATTTGTCCGTCGACGCTACGAATCCGCGGCTCTTACCTGTCACATCTTTCCTACTTGCTCTATTTCATCGAGACTGCGTCGGTGGACCACGAGAGAAATCGTGCCCCCGAGAAAATAGTTTCGCGCGTCTCGCGCGGTACTTTTTTGCGTCAATCGTCGACATCCGTTGACAATCGCATCAAACCTGCACGCAACATTGACTCCATAACGCTGGAGGATGTAGTAAAAGCCAAAGAATGGCCGGCAAATTGAAAGCGTCGGGAAAAAACTTGCCGTATGAAAAAAAGAGTCCTCGATCGTGAGATTAGATTCGTTTTCCAGGAGCGATTAGAATTAGTGCCGTCACGATTGCCGACGTTTGACATAAGTGCTCGCAAAAATAATCTCAGAATTAAATAGATAACGTAGATTCGCGAGAGACAGTGTCCAATATCATCTAATATCGCAACAAGAGAGTAACCATCACAAGGAGAGAAATAAAACAATGGTCAAGAGACCTGCATAACGATGCTAACACATGAGTCTTTAGATAGCAACATGATTCAGATGATTAGGAAAGTAAACGACAAGAAGTCTACACTAACGATGACAAGAGGCATGTAAAAGATCTTACAGGTGTAATACTCCATCATGTTCTGATTGTATCGGTAGGCACTACTCAAGGTAGTGCTGAGGTCCATCGCGGCACTTCCCGGCCCGACGGCCATCGGGTATCCAGGTGCCTGCTTCTCCCGGAGTACGGGGGGTGGATTTACACGTGACGTGCGAAACGCATCCGAAAGAGACCGGCGGTCAATGGGACCGCCGATAAAGACCTCTCACACGCTTCCAGAAGTGGCTTTCGTCCCTTTTTTACTAGGCAGGCCGGTCTATGGCGACGCGGTACAATGACTGTCATCAGGAGCGTCTTTGTGCCGGGCGACGGGTGGCTGCTGCGGACACCCGGTCGGCCGTCGCTTCATCCTCGTGAATCGAGTGCCGTGTCGCGTCGCGGGAAAATCGGGTCTGATCTACGAGTCGCGTCGAGTTCTCCGAGCGCTCACATCGTCCGAGGGTGATTCGGATTTTGAGTTTCACACGCGAGGATCTCCGCGCGCGCTTCTACGACACTCGTTTCGATTCTGTCGGGAGGTTTATTGCACGTAGTCCTCTGGCAGCCCGGTTTCGGTTACGCGTTCATCATGGCCGTAAAAAGTCCAAGATGAACCTGCACCATGCACTCTGCGTACGACAGTTACACGCACGACAGTCACGCGCACTGCCCTTATCGCCCGCCACAATCACCAATCCAGCTCACTGCATCCGAGTGGTCCAGTTAAACGTCCAAGTGTCCTCAAGCTCTCCCGCGGCATCTGACAGCTTGATGCGTCCAACGTCTCAGCAGGTAGTTAGTGTAGTTGTCACTGCGCTCGGGTGAACGCGATGAGACGTGGATTCTCTCATGACGTTGCAAAGTGCATCGCATCATCCAATAATTATTCCGCGGAAGCATTGACCCATGACGGACAAATGCCAGAACGACCAAAACTTTGAGCTTGATCGTGACAAGAGGTCTCTTCTCTGTCCAAGATCCTCTGTACGAGATCCTCGAGTGACTTTGCAGTCTCCGGAAAACGGGGGTGTCTCTCGAGCGCGTCCGTTATCCTTATCAGTCGCCACCGGTTGTTTTCGCGCCCCCGTGAAAGCGGCGCCGTGCCGCCTCGGCGAACCGTGCCGACGACGTCTTGGTGGCACGAAGGTGGCTTCTGCCGACGGACTCACGTGACTTCGGACAGCTTTTCGACCCCCGCCTGACGGCGGCGAGCTTTCATCCCCACGCGGCGTGCGACCCCGCCTTTTGCATCCCTCGATCGGCATCCAACCAGGCGCGATTGGCCGACGCGGCGCGAGCAAGGGGTGGGAGAGTGCGCTGCGACGAGGGGTTTCTACGGAAACGGTGGCGGCGTCGCGCGGAATAACCTCGTTATTGGCATCACGACGACGACGGCGGGAACGGGATGGATCCTCTTCGTCTCTCTTTCTCTCTCTGAGCGCGGAGTGGCAGGCGAGAGGGTGAAGAGGACGGAGGACGGAAGATCCTCGGGATGGTGGAGAGACGAAGGCGAGCGCGAAATAAACGCTCGCCGGCTGGTCTACCGCCAACAGTCCCGCGCGAAATCACGCGACGCACACCCCCGTGAGCACTGCTTATTCATGAGGGTGGCCCTCTACGCCGGGAGGAGAGAAGGTCGTACCTCTCGCGGATCCCCTCCGATACGACAGAGATATGTCGCGCCCTATCGATTTTATTTATTTAAAAGTTACCCTCCGTTCGCGCTCCGGTTCCTCTCGCCCGCCTACAACGCTTCGTTACGCGGAGTGGATCCACGCGGCACGCGTAGATCATTGATCGATGATAGAAGGACCGGGGAAAAGGGCGAGGACGGAGATGCACAAGCGCGGAACGAGAGTGAATTGGAATCGCGTTCGTCGATTTGTCGTTAGCGATTTCGCGACGAGTTTCGTAGCAATTGCAGCCCTTTAGATTTCGTACTTGTTCGTCTCGTTTTGCATTTCTATTTCCGTCGATTTTCGACGATTCTCCGTCGTTGCTCCAACAGTTTCCCCTTCGATTGTCCCCGTTTAGTTCTTCTCCGTCGTGACGTTGTGTAATTTATTATTATTCACTTTATCGATCCACTTGTACGCGGATGGCGATTCTGGAATATCGAGCGGCAATAAACTCGTTTAGCTATCGCAGTTTTCAAATAATTCTGGAAAGATCCAAATTGAACAACGACGAAAAGTCGTGCAACCAAATGTTGAAAAATTAATTCCGGTCGGTTGCCAACGATGCTGTGGAGGATTACACGTGATGATTTCCGAATATTCCGAAACTAAAGAGTTTCACTTTCCGATTATCCGATTTTTCCGATACTTGTAACCCCAAAAGAATTAATTCTCGGAGCATGTCTCTCGCGGCATGCGTCGGCGCGACTAATTACAAGACTGATTATGTGAAGACAAACACTGCGAACGCCGTCTATGGAGGGATGGCGAAGGTGGTCGAGGGAGAAAAGGGCTTTGCAATCCGCAAACTGCCAGCGACGAGTGGGGAAGCCGATGCGGAAGGTGGGGCACGATGTATACTGGTTTGCGAACCGCGGTGTACGTGCTTCTTGAGAACTTATTCTCGGACGTGATACGTATCGTCATCTACAGATACTCGTGTGTTGGAAAGGACTTGCACTCGATGGCTGCGGCTTAACACTTTGCTGATGCGAATCGTTTGACCGCACAAAGATATTCGCACCTTTCTGTATATTATGTATATTTTTCAAACTACTAAGAATGATATAATTTTGTATGTAAAATATATATTTATTATTACTGTGTAATAATAAATATACTCATTTTATTATTAAAACTGGAATTATTATTTTTCACTTTATTTTATCCAGCAACTGCAAATTTTTGTCAATGTACAGTGCAAAATAAATTTAGAACATTTCCACGAAATTCATATCGTTGTCGGGTCAGCCATTAGCCGCCGCAAAAAGCTACCACCTTTTTAAATGCTACGCTGGGAAAGATAGGGCCCGAGGCGCACGGATCAGGCCGGATCGCCCGGAAGGTGCGGTCAGCCATCGTCGTCGTCGGTGGGACCGTCGCCGGATCGCGAATCTCACAAGGGTCCGGTTTACATTCGAGTGCGTTCTTTCGCGATCTTTCTTCTTCCCTTCCAGGCCCCCCGCATTGCCGGTCGTTCTCTCCCGCGCTGACACCAGATACCCGAGATCGCGAAACTCGCGTGCGTTCTTGTCAAACGGTGTCGTTGCGCAACCGGTGTATGCGACACCGACACTCGGGCGCGGCTGCACTTCCTAGCAACAAACTGTGCTCGATCCCGCTGTCGATTCGTGAGAATGTCGGGCAACTCGTGCGGGAAGTCTCGCGCGTACGCGCGTGCAAAGTCACTCGCAACTTGCATGGAGAAATGCATGCGGGAGATCGTTCTCGCTTCGCCCTTGTGGAATAATTCGGCGACGAGAGACGGGCGCTTCGATCCTCCCGGAGCAGCACTCTATTTATAATTCCGCGTGTTCGTCACCGTGCGCCTTCTTTCACGGAGGTGACGCGGCGATAAACCAGTTTTTCGCGAACCTTCGAAGGCCTCGTGTTCTCGGTCCCCTCACGCAAAAATCCCTGCTCCTCCACCTGACGCGCGGATCCTCACGAGCGAGCACCCTCCATTCGTCATTACTACCGTCGGCGAACCTAATCTCTCGAGGATCTCGCTCGAGATTACGCTTTGGCATATCATTTGCCTGAACGAACGAGCGGCTCCAGCCGTGTTGACGGGTAATATGTCCTCTACATGATTGCACCGGCGCTCGACTGACTGAGACGAGACGCATTTGTAGGTGAATGGGGACGCACCGTGGACCCGGAGGCACAAACCCTGTGGTGTGGGCGGTGGGGGACGGGGAGACGATGCGGTGGCACGATGGTGCACGCGGGGGTAGATGCAGATGAGGCCGCCGCACGGGATGCATCGATCATTGGGGGTAATGCGGCCGCATCGTGCTCTTGGCTGTCCCTAATCAGTGCCTAGGCGAGTGCCACTATCCTTCCTAATCTGTCGACCGACCGCCGCATTAATCTCCTTTGTCATAGTACGCGAGATCGAGGAGTTCGCCGAGCGAACGGGACGTCTGCGAAATTGACGATGTCGTCGAGGAACACGTCGCGCGATAATGCATGCGCCTTTTTTCGCACGTCGCGGATTATCGATAGATTGGGGAGCGAGGCACCCTTCTCGGCGCGAAGCAAGATTGTACCACGTTTCAAATTAAGAGACCAAGGATCCTGTTGTTTTCTTTCATCCAACGCGACATCATTCTGCGGAATTGCGAGTAACGATTGCACGAGAGATTCACCCCCGGCAGAGTGTTCCTCCGATGGCGGTACCAGCGGCAGGGGAGAAAGGTGGGCGGCGATAACTCACGAGATTTGATGTAAATAGCGCACTTACTTATTCGCCAGTGTCGCGCGGCAGAAGTTAAAAATACGGAGGGCAAGGTGAGGGGTGGCTCGTGGGGCGGGCGAGAGAAAATGAGAGAGAGAGAGAAAGCGACTTTTTTGCGTAATGAAAGCAATCAATTCAAGTCCCTGCCGCCTCCGCCATCCTGCCGAGGGATAGTCGTCGCGCTCTCTCGATCCTTCCATCCCGTTCGTTCTCCCTTACGTGTCGCTTGGTCCTGTTAAGGACGGAGGAAAGGAGGCAGCGGTGAGCAGCGATGGTGGTAGTGGTAGTGGTAGCGGCGGCTCACCCTCGTTTCACCGCACCCGCGTGCCACCCTCTTTCTCGCCACCCCAACGGTGGCCGCGACCACTTTTGTAGTCATCATAAAATGCCCTGCTTTCAAGTTCCGACGATTGCTACTCTTTTTTTTCCTGGTCCCGGCGACGGCGGTGGTGGATAACGAAGTGTGGGGTTCGCAGGGGGGGCGCGGCACGGAGAGAATGAGGGGGTGGCGACCGAGGTGGCGGTTAATCCTGAGCATTCCCGACCGGGAGGAGCGCGGGTATGGAAGGACGATCTCTTTAAAAGAGCACTAAAGTATCGTTAATCTTAAGAAGAGGAGCTCTTACTTTCGTCCGGACAGACTGGTTAGACGCGACCGCTTGATACAGAAAGAAATTGCGACGCCCTGAAATAAATCCCCGTCGTTCCGTGGTTAAACTTGCCCGGACAAAACGGCGATATTTTGTTAAAAGTCGCACATTTTTATCACAATTGCACAATTGTTAAATCGTGGCTCGCGCAGTAATTAATATATCTGCGAGATATTCTTTCGTCGGCGACACGCGTTTTAATATGGACGTTTGTTACATTTGTCTCTCGTCAGTTACGTGATAATGTTACGAGAATGAGATTCCTCGACGGCAGACAAAGAGGCAACCGCCCCGTGGGAAATGCTAAATGTCAAACACACAACCCTCCGACGCTCCCGCGGGAGCTAAAGGCCATAGCGTCATAATATGATTACGTTTTTTCCGTCATCCCCCTGTTTAGAGGCGATTATTATTGTGCGTTGAGCGCTGCCGACGAATTTACGGCAACGTGCAACATAAAACCAAACGACTCAATTGCAAAACTGCTCAATTTCTTTCTTCCATTCAAACCGTAATAGAAGTTTTAAGACTGTTCTTGCCGTTTAATCTTTTCATTTTTATTTCTATTCAAATTTGCTACTAAATATTGTGGATATTTACAGATTCTTCGAAATAAATTTATTTTATGCATTCCCTAACAAATAATGCTTTGTGCTGCAAAATAATTAAGGAAAAAATGAGCCGTCGCTCAGCTCGAGCGAGCGCGCTGTATTTGCCGACAGCTCCCCGTGTATTAAGTAAGAATAGCGTTACGGTAATGGCTGAAAGAAGGGTTATATCGCGCGCATAAAAGGGACGCACTTGAGTGGTTTGTCGTCGTCTTGCAGTGGGCGGAAAGTGGAGGATTCGCCCTCCAAGTGTAGCGACACGTGAGGGGGTGGCGGACGAGAGTGCAGCGCGAGCACGAGCGCACGTGCTGTCGCGTGCCGCGATGCCCGTGATCTATATGCGCCGTCACCGCGCATATATGGAAATTATTGCCACGCAATTCGGATACACCCTCCTCTGTTGTACGCGGCACTACACGCGCGTCGCGGACCCATCTCGATTTAACGGAGCATTTTAAAAGCTATCGATCGACGACGATGCGGCGGAACCTCCGCGCGGATTTCGATGCGCCGCGCCGCCGCGCGATAAAAAAATCTTACGCTCGTTAATCATCGCGGGGACACATTTTGCATCGCGCTCGCCGCATGGCTATACTTAGCCGCTGCAGCTTTTATAAAAATTCTGCAACGCCAATATCCGATTTCCGACATGTCTCGAGAAGGCTGAGGTAAAATCTGGGGAAAAAGTTTGCCTCGCTCTAGCAGTAACGCGCTTCGCACATAAAATTGTAACATTGAATCTACATTGTAATTGTATAATATACATGTGTGTTGTAATTGTGTAAAATAATTGTGTAAAATAAACGCATGAAAGTTTTAAATAATGCCTAATCTCTTTCCGTATACGAAATTCTTGACTACGATTGGCGATGCGCGTCGACCCTTCCCGAAAAGACCCGGCAATCTCCATCGGCGTCTGAAGGTGGTGATGCGGTCGTGAATAAGGGCGCGGGCGGCGTGGCCTCCAGGGGGTTTAACCTGGGGGTTGGTGCATATTTCACGCTCTGTGGTCCCATCTCGCGGAGACAATCTGAACCAGCGCGGATACATCATCGCGTGACGCCACGTAATAACCCCCTGGACCACAACGAGCTCCTTTCAAAACCCTCTTATTTATTCATCTCACCTCGCGCGCCGCCACTCCCTCGCTCTCCCTTTCTCTCTTTCTCTCTCTCCGACCATCCGGCCCTTCGTCCTCCGCACGAGCCACGCCAACCCTCCGCGTTACCCTTTGCGACTTGGCAGCGCTCGCTTTTCTAAACCGAGGAAATCTCTCCTTTGTGGGGACATATTCATTTTTCTTCTTGAGAATCGAGGAAAGTTTCGCGGAGCAATACTACCACGGAATAATGCCCGACAATGGATGAGGGGTAGTTGATCTTAATCTTTCCCAGCTTCAATAAAAAATGCCAAAGGCCTTTATGCAGATTACTCGTTCGTTATCGAGAAGAGTGAGTTATCGTCTTACGCTGCACAGAACTGCATGGGCCGTGAGTCGAGTACCAACCACATCAAACAGAGAATATTAATCGAGCACGACATATTGCTCGCCGCCGCGCATTCCCCGAATAGCGCCTAATTTATATGCGAATTCTCGCAGCGCTCGCGTTCGTGCGGTGCCTTCGCTTTGGTTTTAGCACCAGATGTTGCTCGCGGGACGTGCATAAGTGCAGCGGTGCCGAAAACACGGAGGAAGAGGCTGTCAGGAGCTTTTTTTAACGCGTGTTCGTGCCAAGAGTAGTACTACCCTACACACGCTTTCAACTATCGACCTACGGCAGTCGACTGCACGTCCAAGTCCGCCCTTCCTCTCACGATAACGATAAGAAAAATTACATTTCTTATTATTGCAACAAACGATGCGCGTCCCGAGCGCGTCGAGAAGCTCGCAATGAGAGAAATGAAGCGGATGCGAGTGTCAAATATCGTTTGCCGGGGGCGACGCGGCCCTGATCGTTAAGATAATAATAATTCCACGAGCGTGCGGGGCTCGCGCGAAACGAAACGAACGAGGCGCGCGCGAAAGCGTGTACACGCGTCTCACACGCACTTGGCTCCTCTCTCGCGCGCGGCAAGAGAGGCTATTTGTCGGATGACAAACGAGCGGCGGGCTACGTGGGTGGCTTCGGCAGCCGCGGGAAATGGTGAGCAGCGCGCCGTGTCGCCGAGCCTGCTCTCTCAGAGCGTCGTTCTCGCGATCCTCTCGTGCTAAAGGACGCGGGACGAGCCGACGCCGCCAAGCGCGACGTGCAAATATCAGTGGCACCGTTGAATCTTTGAAACGTCCGATCCACGCAGCGCGATCGACGACGATTCCATCTTCTCGATCTTCTCTCGATCACGATCGAACGCGGGCGAGTACGACGGTCCGCCGCAAATTCGTCGACCAGCACGGCAAATCGCAGCGAGTATCGTACAGCTCGGAGAGAACCCGGCTACAGAGAGTGAGAGAGAGAGAGAGAGAGAGGAGTGGATACATTTCGGTCGGTCGGCAACATAGTAACGCGCGCGCAACATACACATGTGTGTGTGTGTGTGTGTGTGTGTGTGTGTGTGTGTGTGTGTGTGTCGGCGTAGGCGGTGCGTACGTGCGTGCGTCGCTGCATGCGTGTACGTGCAGAGGCCGGCAGGCACATAATGTCTAATGGGGGTGATTGTGCTCGCGCTCCGTGACGGATCAATCTGCCACCCCCTTCAACCCCCTGCGCCTCCTTCTCCTCCTCCTGTGTCTCCTCTTCCCCCGGACCCAGAAGCGAGAGAGGAGACGTCAGCCCTTGGTCCCGCCAAGCCGAAACCCGAGCACGACCTCGCGTGGATAACGCGGCTATTCGTCATACCGCCGTGGAAGGGCCGAAATTAGAGACGCCGCTAGTTGGAAGCGTTATTAATCGAAACGAGCGGCCGCGTCCGGTACGGTGCATCCCCCGAATTTACCTCTCGCGCACGATCAATTGCGAATGAATTAAACGAGAGACACGGGGCACCACAAAGTTCCCACCACGAGAGTTCTGCTAACGAGAGAAAGAAAGAGAGAGAGAGAGAGAGAGAACGGTCGACCTCGGTCTTTGCAAAAATCGGAAAAGTGGCATGCTCGACTTTGGACACCGAATCTGAACCGGTCAGGGAAAGGGCGGTGTCCTGTTACGCGTGCAGGGACATTCGCGGGCCTGTTCGCGTAACCTGTTCCTGCGGCTTCTAGCTCTGGAAGCGGTCGTGCCACGAGGTAACGAGGCGATCTCTCATATCGTGCCGCCCACGTGCGCCGTTGACATAAACACGGCCCTCACGTGTACTCCGATCGCTCTAAAAACCGCGTGCAGCCGGGGTCGGGAATCGCGGCCTCGGGGAGAAATTAATAATAAGTCGCCCTCCGCTTTCTCTCTCTCCTAGGCCAGGTAACTCATCCTGGTGGTGGCCTGCAAGAGAGCACCCCCGTCAATCTGTCAATGGGCGCAGCTTGTTTTAATTGGCGTTATTAATGGCGCCGATATCCGCTGCGACCGCCCGATTCATCCATACCCCCGACATTTTGCTCCTTTTTTCGTCCCGCTGTATCACGAGAGACATCGACTGCGGCGCATTAAACCGGAGGCACCCCGTTATTAATTATCACGCCGGATCGCCCTGGATTGGCGACGCTCCCGACCGCGTCGGACCTCGAGACCCGCGCTTACCCACCGAGTATCCCGCCAGACCTCGACCAGAGGTACGAGCGAGTTTCGCGTTTCGACCCGTGGTAAGTCGCAGATGGCAGCAGAAGGTTGTCGCATTTCAGGATTCGTGATCCAGATAGATCACGATAGATCGCGATAGATCGCGATAGTACCTTCATGAAGGTATTACTACTCGAAATTCAATTGCGGATTGCAAAATTGCAAATTTCACGATGACGCTTTTGTTACTCTTGGATGAATTTTTTTTGCTTTTCTACAATTGTTTAGTGTCGAGAGAATTTTGCGAGAAATTTCATGCACAGTAGCATAAGGAGACTTAGGCGGCACATGTCAGTTCCGCTCATTGTTGAGAGCCGAGTAAAAGATGTTGCGTAACAGAAGCGACCGCGGTCCGTTGGCTCTCTCGACGTGCTGAGACGGTGAATCGCTTTATACGCCATATCCGTTCGTAGCGTTCAATCAAATTTTTAATCGAATCGGAATTTCACCGAGTTTCCTCCCATACGCATACCGTTGAATTTATACGTCCTGATATGCTTCGTGGAAGGTTCATTTTACGGACGTGTAGATAGTTCCTTCAACGAGCTTGTTCTCCCGGACTCTCCTTCTATTAAATCCTCAGATTGTTGTAACGGTACCAGCGGGCAATCGCCGAAGAGTGCCAAAAAGCAAAACGCGAGAGCTCGACGCGAAATTTCTTCCGGGACTGAGAAAGCACGCGGATTGACATTTAGACAGCATCGTTAGCAGGCGCGATCAAATGGGCATTAGAGTGGAAAGCGAAGTGATCTGATTGGGCCCATATTACGCGCTGCAGCCGCGGAGCTTAATGCTTTTTCTCATTTTAGCAAAAACC
The DNA here is from genome assembly GCF_003672135.1 of Ooceraea biroi. NCBI lineage: Eukaryota > Metazoa > Arthropoda > Insecta > Hymenoptera > Formicidae > Ooceraea > Ooceraea biroi. The sequence continues at coordinate 2,703,743 of NC_039517.1, forward strand.
GGCCGCGTAAAAGTCGCTGTAATTTAACGTCGATCGACGCACAGGTGGGGAGGCAGGGGGATCCATTATCGTTATCCGCGATCCTAATGGACAACGTTATCGCCTCATATCGACCGGTGGTGACTGGTGAAATTGGAACGAAATCACCGCTTTACGATATCCATATGAGTTATAATCATTCCCCGCGGCGCGGATAAAAACTTTTACGATAACGCGCGGAAAAAGTCGTCGCGGATTGCATATCGCTGGAATTTTATGCTTTTAGCGTGCCGATGCACGTGCACGTGCCGCGGTCGATTTCTGTCACATTTTAATTACCGTAGGTCCTGCGCGCGATTAACGGACCGATGAGATCGCTGTTGCAATCGGCGGATGGAAATCGAACTCGGGCTGTCCGTTTTCTGCCAGCTCGCGTAAACGCGCAAGGACGCGCGGGGAAAACGCCACGAGACGCGAGAGAAAAACGCGGATCGCTGCACCCGCTCGCGATCGCAAGGACGCCGCAGAGAATTGAGCAATTGTTCCCCTTTTTTTTGCTCCTTCGCAAATTACAATACGTTCGCTTAACTGTGCGATTTTCCACGCGCGCACGACAGATTCGCATGCACTCGCAACACGCACACACACATGTACAATCATCAATCCGCACCATAATCGTGCGTGCGATGACTAAATTGTTTCTCATGACGCTCGGAACTCTCTTTTTATGCCGAAACTCGCCGATTAGCGTGTCTCCCGATCTAAGCTTTTTAAACGAGCAAACAGGACTCTGCGGTCGCGTTTGCTCTACGTGCCGACACGCCGCGTTATAATTGCACGTGACAGACTGATGCAGTCGTTTTCCTTCCTCCTTTTTCTTTTTTTCCATTTTTTTTATTTCGGGTAATTCAGAGTGACCATCCAGCGTACACGTACGACCGAGTGCGTCCGTAACTTCGGCCATCGTCTCTTGGCCAAGCGTTACCGGGAATCTTGCGGTCGCCCCGCCGTAATCGTTCGCCATTTATTCCGACTCGCGTATTATAATTGCGCGCGCGGCGCATAAAATCCTTCTCGCGCGCCAGCTCGCGCCTCGCTCGCCGGGATTCCCGTGTATCTCATTTTTTGTTACCGTTTATGAAATCGTCCTCTGCATTAGCGAGTCGCGCCTGGTTAGCCCAACGACGTGGATTCCGCGGCAGTAGCGCGACTGCCGAGAGACGCGTTTTAGTACCGTAAATCTTGGATACTTCTGTTAGCTCCTCGATGCTCTTATTGTAACGTTCATCCACTCGTGCCTCTTGCACGTTGACTACGACGTCATCGCTATCAGCTCAAATCACGCGTTTTTTTGCATCGAAATTTGCACTGGTAATTACGTCGCTTTTGTTCTCGGTAGTATTTGCGCAACACGAGCCACTCAGATCGTTCGGAGGCGAGAAACAACGTGGCGTCGCAGCGTGTAAATCGCTCCGCTCGATCCCGCGCGCGGCGCGCACATTATAATATAATTGTGCCCGTGTCTTTTTTGCCGCGCGTTCGATTCAAACAAGTTCTTCTCTCCCGGCGGTTTTTGCTTATCGAAAATTCTCGATACGACGAATCCGCCAGGCCCATCGGCCGCCGGGGACCGTCCTCCGGCGGAGCTCTGCGGTCGTGTCCGGCCGATATAATCGCGCCGTCCGTCTCGCGCGCGTACATTATAAATGCGCGGCGCGGCTACCAAGCGGGCATCCGATGCGCGCTTCGCGGCGAGCGGGTTGTTAAGAAGCGGCCGCTGCAGCTCGGACGCGACGTGTTACGGCTGTAACCGCAACAACGCGCCTCCGACCGCAGGAACCCTTTACTTTGCTCTTTACTCCCCGAGGCCCCGCGGTCCCCGGGCACCTACCACCTCTGGCTGTCCCCCTTGGTCCCGCTGCCTCCGCCGCCACCGCGCCCATAATTACCGGCGCGATGATACCAATGGTATCGATCATCATCGAGGCCACCCTCTCCCCCGATGTTCGATTCCCCTACGGTCCGAGCCGTAATCCCTATTAGACGCGCCGTAATTACACCCCGGTATTATATACCAATGTTACATCGCTATATACACGTACCGCAGATCGCCGGTCTTTCTTTCTCCCGCACGAGGATGGAGGGACGGCGAGCTGAAAATTGGCCCGTGTCGAGACGCTCTCCTCGCTCGCTCTCTTCGTACGCTTCCGCGCACCGCATCCGCGAGAGAGGAGTCTCGTATTTCGCCGGGTGCGCAATTCACCCCGGCGCGATCAATATTACCGTCGATATCGCGCTGCATCTACGGAAAAGTGCCCGTAACGACGTTACGAAACGTCACACCAGGCTAGTACCAGAAAGGGCTGCCGCGAAAGGCGATGTCTTGCATCGCGTGCGTTTCTCGCAACAACGTCGGTCAGCGGGAAAACCACGGATTTACAGGGTGTCCCATGGGAAGTTGCTGAAAGTAAACGATTGGTTCTCCCCTCCATGACTTCAGAAAGGGTCTTACGGTTAACGGTCGTTCATCTGAGTGTCCGCAGTTTTATTCTGGTTGTGGTAGATGCAAGTCCGTGCGCGTCAAAATGAGTAATCTGACGACGGAAGAAAAGATTTATCTTGTCGAGTGCTTCTTTTCCAGAGGAAAAGTTTATAGCAATGCTTACAGGGGGTTTCGTACTAAATACGGAACACATAAAGTTAAGAGCGAAAACACGCTGAAAAGGTTAGAATTTATTACTTCTTTAAACGTATGCGTTACGTCACTCCATTTTTTGGCAATAAATCTGCATTAAAATAATGTTTTGTGTTATTTTTATCAGAATTATCGATAATTTTATGCAGTATGGAACTATCCAAGACCGTAGTCATGATCTGCCAGGTCCTTCTGTGTCTGTAGCTGCAGAAGAAAACATTGAAGATATTAAGAAGTATTTTGAAGAGAATCCAAATTCTTCCATTCGGAAAGCTACCCAAGCTCTTGAAATATCCAAAACAACGTTACACAGGATTTTAAAACATTTTCTGAAAATGCATCCCTATAAAATAACATCGCATCAATTGCTAACCAAACGCGCTATGACGAAACGTGTGGAATTCTGCAAGACGATAAATGGAATGTTTGAAGATGGAGAACTTGATGCAAAATTGATAATTTACACGGACGAAGCACATTTCTGGCTAAATGGTTATGTTAATAAACAAAATTATAGATTTTGGGGGTCGGAAAATCCCAACGTTTCCCTGGCTAAACCTTTACATCGACAAAAAATAACAGCATGGGCTGCGATCTCGGTAAAAGGAATTTATCTGCAATTCTTCGAATCAACAGTCACTGGTGAAAGTTACAAGCAGCTTCTCGAAACACAATTCTTCCCTCATGCAAAAAAAAAGAGGTCTGGTCAGAGGATTTCATTTCATGCAGGATGGAGCGACACCACATCGAACCCAGGAGGTCTTCGAAACAATCCATAAAGTTTATGGCAATCGAGTCATCGGTCTGGGATACCCCAAATTTGCCCAGGGGGGGCTAGAATGGCCACCGTACTCGCCGGATTTAAATCCATGTGACTTCTTTCTTTGGGGATACATTAAGGACCATTGTTATGCCGGAAATCCAGAAACAGTGTCAGATTTAGTAGTAGCTATTAAAAAAGTCGTCAGCAACATTAAAGACGACATGTTAGAAAAAGTTTTCACAAGTTTTCGTAGAAGAATTGATTTTTGTACAAATTTAGATGGTGCACACTTTGAAAATATTTATCATTAGCTTACTTGATTATTAGCATATTTTTCATTAATAAAATAAACTGATATACAAACATTTTGCTAAATTTTATTTATACCCATTAAAAACTGCAGACTTTCCTCTTTCCAACGCAATTTTTGTTTTTTCAATAACTGCATACGTTTAAAAATGACAGCTGATTAGTTTCAGCAACTTCCCATGGGACACCCTGTATTTTAGAGCTCATTTCGTAGCTGGTCGCACGAGAGGATGAGTCACAATGGCATTGTTCGGCCGGACGAGGAGATACAGCGCAAATCATTTCCTGCCGTATCCCTCTATCCGTCCGTCTCTCGTCCGCACTCGTCATCGTCATCGCCGTCGTCGTCGTCGCCGTCGCCGTCGCCGTCGTCATCGTCGTCGGTGTATATGTGGAACACGACGCGCACAACGCATCTCACGCTTGAGTGCGCGTGCGGTGCGCACACCCGTCTAAGCGTCTGACGCGTGCACGCGACGCATTTTCTGCAAACTGTTTCACGTTTCGCGGATGATGTCAGAGAGCCGACCGTCTAGTTCTAGGCGCACATCCCGCTCCATTATGGTCGTGATCCTTTTGTTTTATGTGTACTCGACGCTACGTGTACGACGGGCAGTGCACGTTTCCCTCCGAGGCCGAGCTACGAACTGGTTCTCCGCGGAAAATGATCGCGAGTCTATTTTTTTCTCTTTTTATCGTCGATCTCGCAGCGCGCGAGACAGATCGGCCGGAATTTACGCAGCATCAGAATACTTGATGGGACCGCGGAAACGACGACCTCGGACAAGCGGCGATTGGCGGAGAACACGATCCTTCCGCGTAGCGTCCCCGGCGCAGAAGCGCGACTGAAATAAGATCACGCCGGGAACATTAAATGACACGATGCCTGACAGCTCGCGCTGCTGCACCGCGAGCATAATGGATGCGCCGATCCGCGCGACTGGTATCGCGTACCCGCCGAGACCGATCGCGCTCAATCGCGGAGAATCCGTCGCATGAATCTCGCGTGAACGTCTCTTATGAATCTCTCGGTGCCGCTTCCGCGTCCGGCTATCGGCTCGCGTTAATTTGTAGACTGGGAAACGACGCTGGCTACTCTCGTGACTCCAGCTCAATTCCCATTCCGCAGATATATTAGTGCAGATCCCGCCGCGCGAGCATCCGTTCATCCAGATCTGATGTATCTCCGCCGCGCGAATCCTCGTGCGGACAGCTGCGCGCGGAGTCGTAGTCGTGAGCGCCGGCGTCTCGATTCTATCGATTCAATTATATTATGCGGAAGCAATCGACGACGCGATAACGGGCCGGCGCTAACGAATCGTTTCCTCCGATCGCCGATCGCCGTACGCGATCGACATTAATTGCGCGAGCTGTCTCCGCGTCTGTACCGCTCAATTTGTTCCTCGCGCCGGCACATCCCATGTTCCCGGTTACTTTTGTAACAAGCGTGCGTAACGAATGCGCGCCGGGTGCTCGAAAAACGTCGGCATCGGCGTGTATCGGCGTGCCGAGCGTATCTATCATCGCGGCCCGACCCGGCACGCTCCATTACTCTCCCGCACGCGCGCGCGAAAAATCGTGACGCGCTTCCGGCCGCGCTGCGAGGATCGCGACTGGGATCACGACGTGACCAAGACCCAGGGAGCAGAGATGAAGGATGAGGGATGCCCCGAATCGCATCCCGCTAATCTCGTTAATCGTCTCCGCGGTTTAAACGACCGGCCGTTGCTCGTAATTTAATTATTAGCCAGACGTCACGGGCGATTCGTCTTTGCTCGTGGGGCAGGTCAAGCGGTGTCGGAGGTGAGCCCACTGAAAAGCGAGCCATTGTGCGAACCGGTTTTCGCCGCGGTAACGATCGGATTCGCTCGTTCCTGGCGTCGTTCCGTCGTCGTCCTCGTCGTCGGACCCGAGCTCGAGGATCATTAGACACGACGTGCATAATGATTGCGTAACGTTACGCGTTACGTATGCAAGAGCGGCAGGTTATCTTTATGGCTACTGACATATAACGAACATAACGAGAATGTACCTGCATCCTTCGCGTATCTCTCTCCTTCCATCCTACTGGATCGCGCGCCGGATTCGATCGATCGACCGGCCGATCGGAATTAATCCAACGCGCGATGGCTTATTGGGCCTGTCCATTTACGCGCATCGCTCGGCGAGGCGTAAAAATTCCGCTGCAAAAATGCACCGGTTTATAATGTCGAGGCGTTATGTCCGTCGTAAACATCGCGCATGAAAATAGGTAGCCGCCGGGCTCTCCCGCTCGGCCGACAAACATGCTGGAAATTCGAACTAACGAGCGCGGCAATTTATCGAGAGAGATCCCGCGCGCGCAGGAAAAACGCGCGCAGGAAATATATTTATAGCGGACAGGGGCCGAGAGCGATTCCTGTTTCTCGCGTTGCATCCAATCTTTCCGGGATACCAGTTGAAAATATCTCGCGTTCTTATTGCCACCAATGAATCTGCAGTCGCCGACGTTTTCAATTTCCAGTCCTTTTCCAGCGTAACGGCGATTCTCTCCCGGACTCGTCATCGTCCGGCGCGTGCATCGTAGGCGCCTTCGATGTCTTCCCTTCCGGTATCGACGTTGCAGCAAATCGCAGCTATGCAAAAGAAAGGGCAGCAAAGCGGAGCGAGAGAGAAACGAGAGAGAGAGAGAGCGAGATCCGGCGCGAAGGGACTCTCGGCGGAAAGCTCCAAGTAAGGGCCCCCCACGAGCCACGAGCGGGGCCCGGCTCTCCGTGTGGTCCTCAGCTACGCCTCGCGGCGACCTCATCCCTTCTGCGCTCTCTCGTCCTCCCTCCGTCCTCTCGCTCCCTCGTCCGCCTCTTCTTCATCCTCCTTTTCTCGCCGGCGTTCTCTCCTCTCCTCGACAGACATAAATCTCGGTAGGTTGCATTTATACTTAATGTTGCCAATATCCCGCTTGATCCCCTCTGCCTATCCTTCCTCCCCTCACTCGGCCGCGCTTCTCTTTACTCTCTTTATTAGCCGAGAGACCCACCACCCGGCGGGATCGAGCGTGCGGTACGACACGCCGCACTTGGCCGGTTCACCCGGTCAACCCCCCGGCCGCGACCGGGGCGAATTTATCGTTTCCCCCGGTAATGGATAGCCACGACGCCGTACGTCATCGGCGTCCTCTCTCGTGTAAGGAGTTAGCAGCCTCTTAAGGATCCTCGGGAATCAAGCACGCGGAGGGAAGATTGCGACCGACTAGCCCCGCGCGCGCTCGCGTATCCGCCAAATCGTTCGAGATGTCTGTCGTTCAATTGCATCGCGCGGATCTCTTAGACTCTTTCGGCATATCCAAGTGTTCATCGCGTTTCGATTCTTCGCGAAACGCAATTAATCCGTCGTAATAACTCGAGTAATCATCGAACGGAATGACCAGGCGCTTATTCAATCGTTCAGCTCGTTCGAAAGCTTTGAAATCTCCAAACGCGACGTCATCTCGATTGCGTTCGCGCACGCAAGTCAGGAACCAGGGGAGTCCCGCTTATCAAACTTCCCCGCAAACTGGTTCTGCGGTTCCTGCTTCAGGAATAGCGATCGCCGGCGCGCACCTGCGAATGACGCGACGCGAATGTACCGTTCCTCTTCCCGCGCCCAACCGGGGATCCTCTATTTTCCCTCGGCCGAATGATGAAGCACGCGGTACGCGATGCGCGTTTATCGGCCGGTTCGATTGGTGATAATGAAGTGCGTCGTAAATCATACGCGTGGACGGCACGGGAATCTTCCACCGTCGTGTGATTATTGAGACGTTACCTGGCGCTTATTCGAGGTAGTTGCGGCGAGATCCACGCATGCCCGAGATCGTTCATTAACAGCGCGCGCGCGCGCGCGCATATGCAATTCTTCTTTTATTCGGATATGTATCGTGATTGATCGCGTTGCTGAGTTGGAGCGTACACGTCGCGAATTTTCTCATTCAAACTGAAGGCCGCTTGCGAGGGTTTCAGGAGATCCTGAGAATCGAGAGGGTGATTCTCACGTATGCCGAAACGTCAGAAGAGGGAGAGGGAGAGAAAGAGAGAGAAAGAGACAGGGGGACAGGAACGGGGGTGTATCGTGCGCTCGCTATCTACGTGCTCGCCGGGGCCGTTTTTCTGTCAATCTCCGCGTGATCCCTGTAATTTCCTGTCTAGAAAACCACGCCGTGGCTTTAATGCTCCATTGTCTCAGTCGGCCCTGCCTCCTCTTCGCCGCTCGTCCAGCGGAGACCGTACTACTCCCAGTCTACTCCCACTATTTTAACTATGCACAGAGGTTCTCATTCGTCCGGCAATAAAAATGAGTCGCAACGCGTTCTCGCGAACTCGAGCCGTTGCCGTTTCAGGAAAATTTCCGAGGAATTTCGTTTTGGCTTCTTCTATGAAACAACTTTGCTCGCCAGCTGTTCACACCTCGAACACCACTCAGCGATTTGGTAGCGAAACAGCATCTTTACCTTTTTATGGACTGCAAAGTGCACGCTTTACAAACGTGATTTCGCCGATGGAAAATGAGCTTCGCGTCTCTCGCGATCCTCAGCATCGCGCTCGCGCGCGCTCTCCTTTCCGAGAAGTATTTTACGACGGCGTTCGGGACGCAGACGTCGGTGGCTACGTAATGGATCTTCAGGACGGCCGCGCCGGGAGAATAAAGGCAATGCCCGCGCGAGAGAAAATGCCTAAAAAGCACTTCCTCCGGGCTTCCACCAGAGTCGTTTCACCCGGGGTGAAAGGTACTCCGCTCCGCGCTAAGGAAATTTATCTCGGCCGTATCGCGCGTCGCAGAGTAATTAATACCGCGCGGGCAACAATAACGTCGCGAAAAACGGCGAACCTGCTCAGATCTCGCATCGTGCTACCAGAACCGCGACGAGCAAGGGCCGCGGGGTTGCGTTCAAACGGAGACAAAGTGGTCGGTGCGAAGCGCGCCGCGGTTAAGCGGGGTCCCGGGGCCCCGGGGGCCCCGAGAGAAGAGGGTCGCGTCGGAGGCGGGCACGGTGAAGGGGAGGGCATTGTGATGCGCCCGGGAGATCGGTCACACGATAGACCCGGTCAAGGACGTGCTCTGCGTCGGGTTCCCAAGCGAGAGCAGCACACTCACTCACCGTGTGCACGCGCGTGTACCGGCCCCCCTTGCGGCGGTACTCCCCTTTCTCCCGACACGTCGCTTTTCCGTCACCGTTCGCGCGATGTTGCGCCACGGCATTTTTATTCGCAGCCGCAGCAGCGTCCCTTTCATTTACAGCGTAATTTTCCTTACTGCGCGAATTAGATCATCGAGGCAATGAAAAGTGAAACGGACGATCAAGCGTAATGCCTCTAGGTAATCGTCGCTTGCGCGTTTCATGAGAATAGCGGCGGGGCGCCCGCGCCGGTGCGTATGGTGGCATTGTATGCGAAACGCGTGCTAACGCGTCGGAAACGCCGCGCCGAAGTAGATTGCGAAATAAAATTGTTGATCGCGCGGATCGCGGGAGATGCCCATTGTTTTTGAAGATGCGGGTCAAACGAAACGCTCTCGGTTTCTACCTCGTTCTCGCGGTGTTCCGCTGTCAAGTATTCTGTACTTGGAATCATGTTATTACATCCTCGTGGCATTATGTGCTGCGCGAATAAAATTATTAATTGCGACTTTCAACCGCACCCTTAGAAAGGATTTCTGATAACAAGACGAAAAATATTCTTGACTAATTTAATCGTGTTACAAGTATAAAAAATATGAAAATAAAACAATTTTTTATTTAAATCAGTAATTTCTATTCTTCTCTCTCGAATTAAATAAGATTGTCTTACTGTCTTCAGACAAGAGTAACATGTACACATTTATGCTTATATATTCTTGTATGTAGAATAATTTGATATTAGCGCCACTTTATAGTAGGCTTTGTCCATGTCGACGCATCATTTTCTCACAGTCGCTCGTCGACTCGGCGCTTCTGCGTCCTTTATTCCGATAAAACGGCCAATATTTATGTGTTGCAATCGAAAATCGGGAAAGTGTTTCTGTTATTTACAATGCAAGAAATATTAAAAGATATGGAAATGTAAGTGAGTATATACAATATACTTACTTGAGAAATAAGATTCGAGATAAGACATTTCCATATCTTTTGCACTTATTCATTGTAAATAACAGAAACACTTTCCCGATTTCCGATTGCAACACATAAATATTGGCCGTTTTGTGCAGATTCTACAAATTCTCTTAGAAGAATAGAATAAGATGTCTTTTAGATCTGACAATATTGTGAAATCAAGAATATTTTGAACTTGCTAGAAATTTGTATCTAAATCCTTCTGAGAAAATGAATGAGATAGCACGAAGATTATTTGAATCTAGATTTTCGAATTTTCTATTCAAGATTAAAATATGCTTCTTTTCAATAATAAATATGATTGTCGCTATAGCGATCTTATTTTATGATAGATTAAAGAGTAATAGCATTAAGTCCAGAAATCTTTTCTGTGGGTGCGACATCAACGTGATCGGTCGTGAAGCGGACCGCGCCGACGTCGAAAGCATGGCCGGACATTATCGACTCCGGGATCCCGGACGAGAGCACGCGCGCGCGTACGTTTTGCGAAATATTCACGAGATTCTATCGACGTCCAGTAGATTGGTGTCACTCGTATCGTAGCTGGCACATTCGTGCCGGTTAACGCAAGTAGACGGCCCGCTACGTGCGCATGGTGGTAGCATGCGCTCCGCAATCCATACCCGCGGTTAGGGGGGACGTGTTATGTACTTTTGCTGCCGCAATCTCCTCTCCTCTTTCTTCCTTTCACGTGAAACCTGACTACGCGTCGACTAAGAGTATCGATCAGACGTAACATGCAGACAGAGTGTTTCTGCGGGGTGAAGTTGTCAACCTCCACCGCCCAACCTGGAGGACCAGACGTTCTAATCCCCAGGAGGCGGGATAGTTCAGGTGCCTCGGGAGCATTACTTTCCGTATCCACTAAAGTAGGTCCTGAGGGAATTTATTCTTACAACGGCCTCAATGTACCACCATAGGATAGAAAGAGTTTTTTTTTAAGAGGGTCTGAGACCGTTTTAAATCCCGGCAAAAGTCGAAATTTCCGGAAGCGCCGTCGCGTTTATCGATCGATGCGAATCGATTGCACAGGTGCATCCTCGCTGGTTGATGGTTCGGCCGGTTGCACGTCCGGTCGGTTCCCCACGGCCTACGCCACGCCGCCGGAGGGTCGATCTGACCTCTCGCTTCCTGCAATTTGGCGTTCTTGAAAATCAATGTGGGCAAAGCTATCTCGCGGTTCCCATCGCGCCGGCGACGGCGGTAGCGGTGGCGGCTTCAGTTCGGTTCAGCTCTCTTCTCCTCTCCTTCCCGCGTCTGAGAAACTGTAAAACGAGGAGCGACGAGAGGAAATCGACGGCGTTGCTTAATGTCCCTTTTGTTTAAGGCGCCGTAACGCGCGGGACCTTCGTCCGCACTTCTTTAGCAACCGCGGAAGAAAATATCGCCTGCGATCTCGCGGCACGGTTCGTCAACACGCAACGCCGAGCCCGGCGCGTTCAACGTTGAAAGTGGATGCTTGACCCCGAATTATCAACTGCAAATTGCACACGGGGCAATTCATGGGCAGGTCAATCGATCGTGCGCGTCCCTTGTACCAATCGCGCAATGTGTAGCGCTCCGATCGCGCGTATATACGTCACTTCCTTCTGCCGAGAGCGAGAGGCAGAATGTACAAATTGCGAAAAAAGAGAGATGCGCGCGGTTGCACCTCTCCTTGGGAACGTCTTGTGAAATCGATGTCGCGCGATAGCGCGCGAGATAAGCACACGCGCATACGTTTATTATATGATGATTGCAACGATGATTACTCATGCCTGAGTTTTCGCGAGACGCGAGGGAAAATCATCCGTCCCGTGAGAAAGCGTTAATTGCATTTTGTTCGACTGTGTGGCCTTCTGATTTTATTAAATTTCATCATTAACATTATCTCATTTAATTCTTCAATTTAATCGGATATATTCGACAGCATATTTTTTCCAATTACCCGATTTATCGAATCCCGATGAATTCGTTCGGTCACCGAGGTGTACGTGTGTACGGTGTGTGTGTGTGAAAGAGATAGGGCGAGAGATATTAACGGAATACTCGGTGTGCCGAGCGAGATGGCCGCGTTCTCGATCGACATCCGGTCCGGGATCGTACCAGATATTGATTTCCAGAAGCCATTGTCTCGATATCGAACAACCCACCGAGGATAAATCGAAGCCGCTGTTGCACCTCTCCGGCCCGACCAAATAAATCCGCTCTCGCCAGCTTACGCAACAGGTGGATGCCTTTTTTGCAGCAATTTCTCCACCGCTCCACGCCGCGACGAATCGTCACCGCGAAATCCGCAGATTACTCTCCGAAACCACGAGATAAGTGACTCGAGCGATTTTCAATCTCGCCGCCGCGTTACTCCTTCTAACAAGCCGTTTAATCAAGGCGAGCATTGGTGCCCGAAAGTCGGAATCGGCTTCTCAACTCTTTCAACTCGGCCGCTCGCTCTCGTGCGCCAACGGAGTGACGCGTTCGCGCTGGTTCTCCGCTCGAATCGCTCGCCAGAAATTCGTTTTCCTTCTGGGTTACGGGGAACGAAGGAGCCCGCGCACGGCACGGCACGGCACGGCATGGCAGGACGACTCGCTCGGGCAAAGTGAACCACTTTCGATGGCCGCGCGCGTGCACGCGTGTTCGCTCGCGCTGGCAGCGAGCAAAGCGGAGTCGTCGCCGCTGAACAATGGAGGCCCGCGGGAGTGCGGACAAGGACGATCCCACGTCGCCCCGTCGCCGTTGTGTGTGCAGGCCCCCCGAGTTCCTCGCGCGATAGGTGCGTTTCAGATGCGAGCCGATTTCATTACGGTCTTCCTCCCCGGCCCGGACTCGCTGCTCGCCAGCCTATCTTTCAGGCTCGATCACGCACCGTGGGAGAGGTCGGAGCGGCCGCGCCGGTACCGGGAGCAGATTGCGGAAAGGAAGGCACCTCGACGTGCCCATTTTTTTCGGAATGTCCGTTCAATCTCGTGCGTTGAATTCTAGAAGCGAGCGCGAGTTCCAGCGTCGTTCGTGTTTGAATCTTGCTAAAAGCTGGGCCGCGATGCGTGGTTCTAACTCGGTTATCGAGCGTCCGTTCAGTTGGAAACGTGGGAATATATCGCACGTGAACTTCAGGAAGCAACCAGATGTTATTTAACGCATCTCGCGCTGCGTTACAGGTCAGACGTAAAGCGTTAGTGTTACGTCGCAGTATGCGCAAGTTTAAGGACGTGCCTTAAGCGTGCAGCAACGAGGCACATGCACACGTATGCACGCGCATGCATCCACCGCGAGTCCGCCGGTTAAGATTGTAATACGAAGGGGGAAGTAATACCGCCGATATTGCGGGCCGATTCGCGATAACGCGCGCATGCGAGACGCGTATAATGCCACGAAGTTACGATTCCCGCGCGTTACGTGGATACCGGCCGCAGTATCGCACGCATTGTGGGGTATTTTCGATTCGATCTCTCGCGGTGCCTGTTTACATTGATACCATTTTCCTGAACCTTGAACCGATCGCGAAACGCCCTTTCTCCCGCGCGCGGGCGCGCTGCACCATGCACGTCGTCCCATAAAACTATTATGCTAATGACAATGTTAATCGGCTCTGCCGTCAGTGTCCAGTATCCTCGAGGGCGATATCGAACACACGTACGACAAACGGCACACGTAACCGGCAATGAGAAAACGCATTGATCATTCCTTTTGCGTGAACGTTCTTTTCGATCGAGCGGCAAGGAGCGCTCGGCTATCGTGCGAATCGCATAAAACGATCGTCGGTTTAATTAGCGGCTCGGCTGTACGAATGCGAACGAGCGAGCGAGCGAGATTTCCCCAGCGCTGTTAAGGGGATCCTGGAGTCGTCTGTATTACCGGCGGAATTGGTCGATCTTACTGTACTAATTACTCTTTAATGATTGTATAGAATGAAAAATCCTTCTCCACGATTAAAGCATACAAAGAAATATATCGAGCAAAACTCGACTTTATGTTAAAAACGACAAAAAAATTTACAGTTTTATTATCGGCTTATTGTGACGTCACCTCGTACATTAATGTTCTTAATATAAATGTTTTGCAGTTTGTGTGGCCAAAATTCGATAATCGCAAGGACGGAACAAAATGAAAGAATATGGGGAAGCTTTTAGAAATGAGTTTAGAAGCCTAGTGTAAAAGTAATTAGTGCAGAAAGATTCGTGATCATTTCGTGCCTACGTATGCCTGTGAAATCGTGGCTGAATCAAAAATTGTGATTTTTTTCCGTTTGGAAAGTTAAGTCCTGCTTTTCACATTACATTATTGTGTGTACTTTCATCGTGGAAAAGGATTTTTCATTCTGTGAATTCAATAAAAAGAAAATACAGGAAAATCATCGATTCCGCCGGTAATTCAGACGCCGCGACGGAGTTCACTGGCCACTCCAGGATCCTTTTAATCACGATTGTTACCCCGGTTGCGCAATCGCTCGATCGCGATTCGATGCAATCGTCCGAATATAAAATGGAAATCGTTTCTTTCACGGTACAATTTTCACCCGCCGAAATCTCCGCCGCTCGGTCCCGACGAGGACGTTTCCACGAGCGGCAAGTCGAGTCGCCTTTCGCCTATCGTGGCACAATAAACTTCTTATTCACAACAGCGGGGCGACAGGAACGAGTCCACGTGTTCGTGGCGGCCCCATAGCTCTCTCGTCTCGCCTCTTACAGCACTGCTGATCCGAGAAACGATTTCTCGGTCTGCAGAGCCGGCACGCGGACCGGAGAGCCATACGGTCTCTCGTTCGCTGATCGAATCGCCGTTCCGAATAAATAAATTATCGTTCATACGCCGACTGTCAGCGTGCCACGCTCGGCACGACACGGCTCCGGGAGTCAGTCAAAGTGCAACCGTGGCCCGCCCAATGAGAGACGGAAGTCGAGCGGCTTCCGCCAGCCTCGCGTGAGAGATGACGCCGAGAGAACGGACGACTCTTTTTTTTTCAACCCGTCTTGAATGTACAGGAAATGAACAAGGATGGGGAGTTGCCTCCATTTTTATTGGCCATAAATAAATGCACGTCGAGACCGCGACGCGAAAACGCTTGCGCGCGCTTTTGGTTCCGATCAGCGCGGATTTATTCGAGTCTCTTCTTCTCTCTCTTCTTGTACGGCTTCTTCTCCGCGTTCGGGCGGAGGAGCGAGACGGGGCGAATGGCGAGGGGACGAATGGCGGCGTTTTCACTGTGTATTTACGGAAATTACGGAGCCCGCGGGCTGCTGCTTCTCCGCCGACAGTGATTCGTATACTACCACGGCCGCCGGGGGAACGATTATAGCTCTCTTGCACTTCTAAGAACCGTTGTCCCTAAGGTCCCGGGACCTTCGCGAGTTGTTGCCGCTTCTTATCGCGAACCTCGGGCTACGCCTTCCCGGACTTCCTCAAAACGCGATGCTGAAGCGCTGCAACAATTAGGTGGAGAACGATCATCTGCGACGATAGTCCTCGCTCTTCGCGGTACTTGGTCTCATAATTCATCCCGTTGAACACGTTAGTACCTCGTAGACCTTTAACGCAGCTTGGCCTTACTGTGTCTACGAGACACGAAATGCGGCTAAAGCAAATAGAGCCGTGTACGATGAGGCAATCGCGGTTTCACGGATTTTGACGGATTTTCATTGCATTATTTCGATCGTGAGAGACAGAGAGAGATCGAAGCGAAGCCGACAGCTCGTTAGTTCGAGGGAGCAACCACGTTGGCAGCCTGATTATTGCGATCGTTCAATCGTTCGTTTGCTCACCATGTTACGCCGATTTCCATTTTATGGCGCAAGTCACACGTCACCGTGCATAATTCTGTATTGAAGCAAAACCGGGAATCGGGTGGTAGTACGTCAAACACCTTAATGGGCTTTCACGTGATGATCCTTAAATGGCCACTCGAATATAGGTCGCGAGAGAGCAAGAGAGAGAAAGGGAGAGAGAGAGAATCGGGATTGTCAAAGCAGGGGACCATTTGTACGCGCTACGAGCGCCTCGTTAAGAGAATCCGTTCGCGATTCTACACCCACAGAAAAGATTTCTGGACTTAATGCTATTACTCTTTAATCTATCATAAAATAAGATCGCTATAGCGACAATCATATTTATTATTGAAAGAAGCATATTTTAATCTTGAATAGAAAATTCGAAAATCTAGATTCAAATAATCTTCGTGCTATCTCATTCATTTTCTCAGAAGGATTTAGATACAAATTTCTAGCAAGTTCAAAATATTCTTGATTTCACAATATTGTCAGATCTAAAAGACATCTTATTCTATTCTTCTAAGAGAATTTGTAGAATTTGCACAAAACGGCCAATATTTATGTGTTGCAATCGAAAATCGGGAAAGTGTTTCTGTTATTTACAATGAATAAGTGCAAAAGATATGGAAATGTCTTATCTCGAATCTTATTTCTCAAGTAAGTATATTGTATATACTTACTTACATTTCCATATCTTTTAATATTTCTTGCATTGTAAATAACAGAAACACTTTCCCGATTTTCGATTGCAACACATAAATATTGGCCGTTTTATCGGAATAAAGGACGCAGAAGCGCCGAGTCGACGAGCGACTGTGAGAAAATGATGCGTCGACATGGACAAAGCCTACTATAAAGTGGCGCTAATATCAAATTATTCTACATACAAGAATATATAAGCATAAATGTGTACATGTTACTCTTGTCTGAAGACAGTAAGACAATCTTATTTAATTCGAGAGAGAAGAATAGAAATTACTGATTTAAATAAAAAATTGTTTTATTTTCATATTTTTTATACTTGTAACACGATTAAATTAGTCAAGAATATTTTTCGTCTTGTTATCAGAAATCCTTTCTGAGGGTGTACGAGCTGGTCGATTCCGCGCGCTTGCAGCGAGAGAGAGAAGCCTTATTCCCCGGCTTATAAATATCCTTTAATAGTTCGTTATTTCTTCCTCCCGTGGTCGTTTAGTGGCATCGGGAGATGCCAACGACCGCCACCGCCGTCGTCGTCTGGCCGATCGACGACGGAAATCTTCAAGCGAGATTAAAACGAAACATCGGGATACGAGCGACGTGTCGTTTTCCGTCATTCCTCGCGAGTCTTGCGAGCGACTCGTTCGGATAATTGGAAATCAAGTGAAATAGAGAACCATCGACGTGCTCATGCCGGGCGTGCCGTCGTCGTTTTCCTGGCAGCGGATGTGCGCGCCGCCGTACGTTCGTTCGTTCGTTCGAATGCTCGCGGAAGACCCGACGCGGAAGGCGAATCGAGATGTGACGCGAATTTGCCCGAGACCGTAATAACCGCGAGCGTGTAACGCGAACCAACACCCTCGTGTTATCTCGGATCTCGGCAAATAGAATAACGAATCAACGTTACCGGGAATACAGTAACGTGTTCTCTCTTTCCGTTCTGCTCTCCGGCCGGCTACGCCGGGCGACCTCCAAGGTTGATGCATGAGCTCGGCGAAACGCGTCGATCGATCTCGCGAAATCACCGATTCCGTTTCGCGCGTAACTCGGCTCAATTGCCCGCGCGCGCAAAAGACGAAGAGGAGAGATATTAATTAGCTTTACCGTTACGAGAGGCCGGCGCGTGATCCTGGCGGGCGACAGGCGAGCCCGGCAGTGGCGATTATTAGATAACGAGGAAGCTGTATCATATCGTACAGGTGCGTCCAGACGTGGCATACGTGGACGCACGTGGCACGCGTTGCCAAGTTCGAGGGGAGGCATCGCGGAAGCGCGTTGGTCGTCCCGCACTCGTTATCGGCTGTCGCGGACAGAAGTCGATCGGCCGAAACACCATCGCGAGGATAAACCGTCGCGAAGGATCAGGGGATCAAGCGCAGCTGGAATCTCAGCAGCGACCAGCGGGAAAGGAGGGGGCACAAGATAAGGCAGAGATTGCATATCTCGTGCACGAGAGTCCCCCGGCAACCGGACTCTAGAAACGGGAACGAGCCGCATCCGCTACGTAGAGGCGCGGCACGGGCATAACAGCCGGCCTGCCTGAAAGCCCGGAAGAGGGTTCGCCGGGATCGAACGCTTAAAACATTGTCGATAATAAAATCGCACCGGGCGCCATATCGGCGCGCGGGTATTATAGATCGCGAGCTACACCGCGCTGAACACAGCATCAGCTTCATTAAGATCTCCATCGTATTAGTCGGGAGCCGCGCGAGCACTCGAAGTAAACGCGGTTTGCAACTTTAGTGTTGCAACGTATCTTTCACGTGGATCCTTGGATATCGAGCATCATCCTTCATGATATGTATATATTTCTATATGAAATTATCAATGGTACATACGCCCATAGAAAATCCTGCACCGCGCCTCGTCGTATATTATTGAAATCATCGACGGGGCTCATCATTCGTGTCTCATTAAGCGATCGTGTAATTATCTGCTTTCTCCATCGCGTGCCCGTCTGTTTCACTTCTGCATTGATCGGCGATTGACCCCTTCGGTGGACCGGATTCCTCGACGGGGCAGAACCAAGCAAATTACACTCGGCAGGATCCACGAGAAATGCCAAATTGTAGCTCGCGGGCAACCCTGACCTGGGCTAACCGGTAGCCAGCTGGCTGGCTCTCTTTTTCTCTCTCTCTCTCTCTTTTTGTTTTTCCCGTTCCCTACGGATCTCTTCACCGGCAGATACACCTGCATCGGCGGGCTCGCTCGTGCAAAAGGAAACGAGGGAGCCTCGCACTTTCGCCCAACGACCACGAGAGGCTAATATAGTCTCCGAACGACTCGAGTCCGGGTAATTTCTTACAAAGGAAAACAGGCGCCTCCGCTTTTACGGTGCGTAACTTGCGTAACGTACATTCCGATGTGTCGCGCGTTATCTCATCGAACTTCCGTTCGCGGCAATGGAGATTCAAGTAACCGTAAAGTGTTCACCACGGAGCGGTAAAGAAAATGCAAAGCGCGAAACGGGAGCTGATCGACCGGATAAATTTATACGCGGGAGAAGCACTCGACGTTCTTCGATTCGCCACGGAATATTTTCAAAGGTGGATCCGGAGGGCAAGATCGCGTAGATTTCGCCTCGCCGGACGGAGCGTGCACCGGACCCGCTCAAGAGGTCAGCCGTATACCTATACTCCTCAAGGCCCTGCGCGTCCCTGTCCCCCGGGGCAAGGACGCCCACAGTTCCCTCACCTCCATCGACATCTGCTGGGTCGCTGGTCGCTGGTCGCTGCTCCTGCCACCGCGGCGACTCGTGCAGACCAGCGGCACCGGCAGCACCGCCTGTTGCTCTTTCTCTCTCTTTCCCTCTTCTCTTTCTCTTTCTTTCACTGCGTCTCCTCTGCTCTCTCTTCGCGAAGAATTCGCGCATTCCGCTATCCACGCGGCATTACCAGCAACAAGAGCAACGCGATCAACGACTAATGCTACCTACGCGCTCTCCTCCTCGCGTCTCCCTCGCGTGTCCACCGTTCCTCTTCTCTCGCGTTGCTCGCGCACACACGCCACACGTCTCCTCTTCTCCGTCGAACTCGCGCGCGCGCGCCCGCCCGCCCGCCGTTCGAACCGGACACACCGGGGAAATTACGAGTAACGCGATACACTCGTGTGCCCGCGCGTTGCCGCGGGCGCACAAAAAGACGCGGCAGAAGCGTATCAGCAACGCTTCCCGCGCGCCGACGGCGCGTACAACTGCCGGCGCGGTGAGGTCATCCGGGTCGCTTCGGATGCGGAAAGGAAGGTCGTTGCAACTCTGTTGCATCTCTTCCCGCCGGCGTACACAACGAGCACCGCTCGGACAACCGATAGCTTGGGTGGCGGTGCTCTTTCTCCCTCCCTCTCTCACCCTCCGACAAGCGTGAGCCGCTTTTTCCCCGCTCGTAATGTCCATCGTGCGCCATAAATTAGGTAATTTTAGCCGCGCGCCGCCTTCGCGGTTCAGCGACTCCTCCCCGGCGTATAACGCTTATTTCTCGATGCGGAAAGATTTCGAACGCGCACGCGGTGATGGATTCGTACGCGCAGCACTCACGCACTCGCACTCGGACACGTTCCGAAGACAGGTGGAGGCGGAGGGCGTCGTTTACCACCGCGAACGCTAATGAGAGGAGACGGGAGCATCTCCCCACGTAGAAATTGCCGAGGTTGTTTAACTGGCCCAACATTGGCCTAGTATTGGTAGCCCAGAGTACGGCAGCGGCGTTACACTCCAGTGTCGGGTCTGTACTGGCACAATACTGGCGGCCAGTACTGCAAAGAGTTGGCAGACAGTCTTGTCCCAGTACTTATTAAAAACCGGGCCATTATAAAATACAGACATGGACCAGTACTGGTTGCGAGACGGGCCATGCTTCGGCAACCGACACAGACCCAGCATTCGACTACATACATTGCCGATAATATATAACTAGCAACACAGGCGCGCGCTATAAATAAAATAAGAAATAAAAAAAATAATATAATAAATACAATTGTCAATATAACCGCACTGACAGCCACTATGACATTCTGACATTCGCAACACGAAGTTCAAGTCACACGAAATTCGTCGCGGAAAAGAGGCTTCAATATTCGATAAAAAAGAACTTCACGAAGTTAACACGCCTTTTTTAGAATAGGATTATAACAATATATTGATTCACCAGCGACCGATAGATGGCCAGATCAAGCGTGACGTTCTCGCTAGAAACATTTGCGTTATCACGCATAAATAACCATCCGGAAAACCGATTTAACATCTTTTTCTTTTAAACGCGATATTAATTCACGCGACATTTACAAAATGATTTTACTAATGTTGTTTGCATTAGTCTTTGTTTATAATATTTAAGTCACAAATACAAATAGTACAAAATACATATTATATATATAAAAAATACATTTATACATTAATACATTAATTGGTCCACTTCTATGCCCAATGCTGGTGCAGTTATTTACCGAATACTGGTCCATATATTATTGCCAGTGTCGAATCAGTACTGGCACAATACTGGCGGCCAGTACTGCCACGATGGCAAACGGTACAGTCCCAGTATTGGACCGTTTTGAAATTTCTACGTGGGTCGGGGCGCCTCGTTGTAAGGGCGTGTTCGCCAGCGGGGTCAGTCGGATCGGTCGGCAGAGTCGGCGGCGGGTCGTTGGCTTTTTGTCCGGACGCAATATCCATTGACCGACACGTCGTAGATTAAGTAATTTTATCCGCGCGCCGGTACATACGCACACGTGCTGCCCGGCGACTACCCGGGAATACTCATTCGCGCCAGATTAATGATCTGGCTCGCAAAGTCGTGCGCGCCCATCGTTGAAGCATGTACGTGTAACACGTAATGGTTTTTCAAGGCACTGCGAGATCAAATGCTCGCTGATTAGATGGATAGATTACGGGTGTTGGTCATTTCGCGAGACAAGACCAAGTCTCATCCTCGAGCGCACCAGGAAAGCTACAAAGTGCGAGAAAATCGCAGATATCGTACACACGTTTGCAAGTTACTCTGCTTATTCGCAGTTAAAAAAAGAAACACGGACCGGTATTTTGACCCGATCTGGCAAATGGGATCAGTAATGTTTCCCGTGTTACATTATCCGGTTTACACGCTTCGCGAAGTTTATGCGCGCCGATTGTTCAATTCGATCGGCACCGTGTCTCCCACGAATAAAAGTTCTCCGCGAGGCAAGGGCGCTCGGTAATAATCGCGCGGAAATTCCCGCCGATTGGAAACACGAGTGGAATTTAACGGCAAGCGCAATTAAATGGTAGCAGATGTTATTTTATAAATCTGCCAACTGTTGCCCGAGTGGTCGAACGCGTAAAAGTGAAACGTTTAACAAATGGGGAAGCCCGGAACGCTGTCGTCCGCGGATTCCTGACTCGGGATTAATTACGCGATCGGCCGATTATTCCGCTGTACAATCGTCGGATTTACGCGCTCGGCGCGCCGCGAGATATTTCCTTCATCTCCTCTCCTCTCCTCTCCTCTCTCGTTCGAATCGGTCCAACGGCGGCGGCTGTGCGGTGCATGTGCATACCTGGACTCGGGAAAATTACGGATAACGCGATATATTCGTAGTCTGTCGTCGCTATTGGCAAATAAAGTACTGTCTCGTCACTTACATGGTTTACGGCGGCGGGCGAGGTCTTCGAGATCGATTCCATGAGAGTTCTCGAAAATAAACGACCGCGCGCCGAGGTGCCGTTATCGAATTACTTGCTTGATCGGGTTCGTAATTGGAATATATTTCGATTAAAATGTATCGTCCGCCGGAGAGAAATTACACGGTAATAATATTCGGTAGTAAGCGATAGCCGTAACAGCGGCGCGATGCATCCACGACGATGTATCTACGACGGCTACTCTAAAATTGCGGATAAACGCGACTGAAATTAGCTCACGTATTAACCCGACCCGCGTTAGCTATTTGTAATTGATACTCGTATGTCTTGGCGCGGTGTAGGTAGATCCTCCATTTTAATTGCTCCATGATAAGCTACAAGATGGGAAGAAGGGTACAGCAACGCTTTCCGGTATATCTACACCGCGTGCAATTGCCTTTTGCCTAACGAGACGAGGGGGAGAGCAGATCGCGAGTAGCTAGGCGAGGTCAGGTGTGCTTTGCGCGAGCCAAAAACGAAGCATCCAGCAACGAAACATCCCGTTGTATCCGTGCAGTTAAGTGCGTGGCCCCTCCCAAGGAATCATCCGCCTGGTCCACGTGCGTGCTCCGGACACCAGGAAATTGCGAGTAACGCGATACCCGCTCGTTCCTGAAGCTGCAAAAGGCTGCGCAAGCAAAGGGGAAACGGGAACAACAAGAAAGTGGAAGCTGCGGTAACTATCGCAGTAAGGTCCCGCAGGGTTACCTATCCTCTGCCGAGCGAAACACTTGTCGTTGGGAGATAGCAGGAAACGACGCCGCGGAATATTCTCAAAGCTCCCGATGCCTGGATCGAGGCGAGATTAATCAAACTTTACTTTTACGTACTTGACTGTATATATTAAACTCTCTTGAATATTTTATAGCGGTGTTATTAGGGGTGTGATTTAGTTTTGAGGGGTTTCTTTGCTCAAAAACGCATGTATTTAAATATGATAATGAATGAATACCTTAATCAAAATATTTTCCTTCCTTTTCTATAACTTTTTCCCATCTTTCTGGCAAGAGATCGATTCCACCACGATAAAATCACTCTTCTTTTCAGTTCATCCACTCGTCGACGAATTTTCGCACTTCTTCCAAATTATCAAAGTGCGTATCCTCTAAAGCGTGTTGCATCCACCGGAACAAATAATAATCGCATCGAGCAATGTCCGGAGAATACGCGGGGTGCGGTAAGACTTCCCATTCAAGCTCTAATAGTGGTTGTTTCACTGATAACGCAACGTGAGGTCGAGCGTTGTCACGAAGAAGAATCACTTTCCGTCGTTTACTCGCAATTGGTGCTCGTTTTTCGTCCAATGCTTGCTTCAACTTGTACAATTGGTGTCGATAACGATCAGCCGTGACAGTCTCATGCGGATTTAACAGCTCATAGTACACTATCCCACCAAATACAGAGCATTACTTTTCAACCGTCAATATTGCGTCTCGGAGTGGATGTTGATGGTTCGCCTGGATCCACCCATGATTTTCTGCGTTTCGGATTATCAAAATAGATCCACTTTTCATCCCCAGTAACAATCCGAAACAAAAGACTCTTCTTTTTTTGCCTGGCGATCAACGAAATGCAAATGTTCAAATGGCACTTTCCGATAATTGATGTCGAACCCATTTCCCTTCTTTCTGAATTTTTCCCATTTCATGTAAATGTTGTACGAGCAACATTTAATGCTCTGGCAAGTTCTGAAGTGGATTCTGTTGGATTTTCGTGCAATAATGCTTGGAAATCTGCATTTTCAAGCTTTCTTGGTTGTCCCGAGCGTTCTTTGTCCTTCACACGTCTTAATTGATGGGGCAGAATCACCAACTTATGAGTTTCCACAAGAATTCTATAACCGTCAGCCGCAGTTTTCTTTCGATTAAAAAACAAAAGCAACGCATGTCGAAAATGCTAAAGAGCTTTCGGAAGTTGCATTTTTACGATGATATAAACACGACTGTTATTGCATCTATTGCTATAATGCTACTAAATGTGATGGATAATGTCAAGACTGTAAGAAACAACAGTTATCGGAAAGAGCTATTGGAACAAACTGACACTACAGTTATCTGTTGCAAAACCCTCAAAACTAAATCACACTCCTAATACTTTCAGTTGCACGTGTAATGCGCATCGCGTAGCGTTATATTATTCTTTTCTCGATCCGACACGCGTGCACGCGGTATTCGCTCGACGCTGTCTGTAAATGATGTAAGTGAAATCCCGGCGAATGATTCAGCGGAGGTGTAAACGGGGTATCATTGATCGACCGATGAGATCACTCGAGCGCGAATCCATTGGCGAGCGTTCTGTCGCGCGCGGAAACCGCGCTGAAACGCGCCGTCCGTTTTATGCTAATGTGCCAGATAAATCGCTGCGCACGCTGTTTTGTCTCCGTCGTTGTCCCTTCGTCGTGTCTTTGGAGTTACTCACTCGCGTCACCGGCAGCCATGAATAAACCAGCCAGTGGAAACAGGCTCGACATCGCGGCTGGCGACGCGAGATACTGATGCGCGTTCCGGAATCGTGTTTAACGTTTTATGGATCGAGTTGTATGAACATGGTACTTGCCTCGCCTCGACTAATTTTCATATCGAACGAATCGCTGTGACGCGTGCTGCGCGCGACAACCCCGGCGACGGCAACTGCGAATTCTCGAGGGTGCTAATTAATAGGTATCAAACGCGAGGCTCGAAGATGCCATTTTTTCCGACAGCTTGTCGCGCATTTGCTTAACATAAAAAATTCTCGCTCGCAATGTCGCGATCGTGAGACAACCACCGACACGGTCCACCGTGGTCGCCGCAGTAAATTAACCGTGAGAAGGTTTCGAGCGATCTCTCCGTCCTCTTTCTTCGCTTCCCTCTTTTCGCGTTCTACCTGTCCCTTAACTGTACCGGCCAATTAATCGAAGTACCAGGAACCCTGGTAATAGTATATCTCTCGTTACTCATCACCACTGTCCTCACCGAGGTATAAGTAAGACGCGCTAATCTACGACGCTTCGTCTCCCTTCTATACCGTTTCCTTCACCTCCTTCTCTTCTTCCTATCGCACCTCCGAGCTAGGTGTACCTGGCGGTTTCCTCGGACAAATTCCCATCGTTACAGATCGGGCTTCGAGGAAGTCCTTGGCGTCGCCGCGAGAGACTTTATTGTCGAGTGTCCTTCCCCCCGCAGAAGTTTCGTGCGAATATTGCCTCATCCGACCTGCCTGTCACGTTTCTCCCTCGCCTCGAGGACGTAATGCGAATTCCTGAACGACAAGTCGCAAGGTGTATTCGCGGATTTGATAATTCTCGCCTCGACATTTCGCGTGACAGGCGTGTCGACCTTTTTCTACGATCGCGAGAAAGTGCTCGTAGATCTTGAGGCTGAGTGCAGCCACTGGTTCCGCCAGTGGCCTGACCAGGGTGTAATTGCGTAACGATACTTATGTAATTTTGGCCACTGATCTGCCTACGCGCACATGGCAGCGAGTCCAACGGACTGTCCACACCACGGTCTTCCACTCGCAGTCTTCACAAAACAATATGATAAATTAATAACGCTTTAAATAATTTAAGACTATAAATGAATTAGTGAAATATGTATATGAAATAAAATTGAGTTTTTATTCTCAAAATTAAGTGTGAATAAAAACGAATCCTTCCGTGATGGAAAAAAATGTAATAAAATTTGTTGAAATGTATTTGAAACTCTCTGTCAATTTACCTCGATTCATTAACATTTCATCATAAATTTTTATATTTTATTATAAATTTTCGTATTTTATTATAAATTTTATATCTAATATTCCAAAAGTTTGAAAATTTATGGTGAAATGATAATGAACCGGGATCAATTGATAGAGATTTTCAAATACATTTTAGCAAAATTTTATTATATTTTTTCCATCAGAATTTTATGTTTAAATCTGTCCTTTATCTTTTTATTTTATTTTTGCGGGTAATAGCTTTTTCCCACTTTTTCCAAGTAACAATGTCTTTCGGCACTCGAAATAAAGAACGTTTCTGCTCGGTTCTACTGCCGGTCTTGCAATTCGGTACCGCACACCATTTCGTCATTTCAATAAACGTTTCGATAACTTTTGTAGTCAATAACCGTTTTTCAATAAGAGTCATGAACACACGTGGGTTCTTATCTCCGGTTTTTCAAGTTATATTTATCTGCGGACATCGATGACAGCGACGAGTAGTGGTTATGCTAGAAACTAAATGTGTCTTCAAAAAGCGGCCATACTCCCACCACTGAAATTAGAGGTAGTTTCCAGACCTGTATGTAAGACCGTGGTCCACACGTATATCTTTGATAAGTAATCAGGTGTCTGGCGAGAGGTTTGATCGTTAACGATCCAAAATTTATTCATCTTCATCTTCCTCATTTATTGTACCTATACGTATCTCAACCGGAATTAGTATCTGCCGTTACATGTATCGATTAAAAGAGCACATCGCATTTTCCTCCCGAATCGCTTCGACCGCTCGGCAGGGTCGAACGGCCGCTGCTCGTCCACGTTTCCGCCGCGCGGTTCGCCCAGGGTGATGCCTGATAAACACGGACAGGCCTCGACGTGTACCTACGTGTCGGCCGTTCGAACGTAGTCACGCGAGGAGCTGCTGCCTTTTTACCATCCTCATCCTCCTCTGCCCTTCCTCCTCCACCTCCTCCTTCGCTCTTCCGAGTCGGTCGGTCGTTGGTCTCTTCCGCGTGCCGATTTAGACGTCTCTGCCGTAAGTATCCGATTCCGATCTAAACAAGATCTTCGAAGTACGAGAAGATAGCCACTCCCTCCTCCGCTTCCTTCTCCACTTCGCCTTCCACCTACTCACTCTCGTGCATTTTTCCGTTACTGTGCCGGCACAGTAACGCGGTGGTATCCCGGGTGGAGAACATCCCTGAGATTTCCTACCGAGTCTTCAACAACGTCTAATCATCCGAGCCTCTAATAAACACGTTGATCTCAAATTTATCCATTAGCGTCGCTCATCTGTTTATTAACGAGAAGCGATTCTGATGAATTTAATGCGCGACAATTGTTTCGCGCTTTGAGTCTCGGATAGACGAAACCAGAGTCATCCAATCGGCACAGAAACGATCCCGATCACAGAAGAAAGAGTTCTCATGATGTGACTTTTGCTATAACGGACGGTCGCGACCGCAAAAGACGACGCGATCATCATTGGGTCCATCGAAGGGTCTCGCGGCAGAATCCAGCCCACCGAGCAAATGCTTTCCCTTCTCCTCCCCCGATCTGCACGGTCCTCTTCCTCTTCTTTCCTCCTGATTCTTCGGATCTCTCCAGATCAATTCTTGCAAAGCCGAGCGTGAGATCTCGGTCGGACCCGCGTTGTCTTTGCCTCACCGCGCGATGATGATGATGATGATGGCGAGAGAACGTTCCTCATAAGTTGTTACGAGGAACGTTCTCTCGGCGGAATTTTATCGGCGCGAATGGCGAATTAAGGCCTCATAATCCACGATGATCCGCCGGCCGGGCCGTGAACCTGATTTCCTCCTGCGGAGCCACGCGAGGCTAAATAAACGTATCACCTGTTTCCTGATTCGATCGTCGATCCGCTTCGTGTGTTCGCGTGGAGAACTTTTAGGAGCCGAGCGGAACGAAAGGAGCGAAGCTCAAAACGGATGAAGTGGTTCTTATCTACGTTGCATCGAGGATCGAACGGTTCTCTCTCTTTCTCTCTCTCTCTCTCTCTCTTGGCGGAATTAATATCGTCGTCTCGCGGCGGGACGTAAGCGGCTATTTCATCTCCGAGATTGAACGATCGGTTTACACCGGTCGAATCCGCGCGGTGAGAGAGAATCGCCGCGCTAATACGAGAAATGCACACAACCAATGGAAACGTTAGAAACCAGACGGGATGATTGAAAGCGTGCGCAATCGTTCTTATCGATAGGCACGTTAGCGCTCGATCGAACCGCAGGAGAGTGTACCTTCCTGCGCCTATTTGCCGGATTAATATCGTCGTCCGACTTGAAAGCGGTGATGTCCGTCTCCCGCTTCTTCTCTCTCTCTCTCTCTCTTTCTCCCGCTCTCGTGGATGGATCTTCTCGAGGGTGGAAGGTGGAATCGATTTGCTGGCGAAGCGCCACTTAGTGCTGCGGGTACGTGCGCGCGAGTGAACGCGAAACAGCGCTAAGAGCCTCAGTACGGACAGTAAAGTGGGATCGTGAAACATGATTCAGCCGAGTGCGCGGACCGCCGAGCTGAGCGGGCGAGTCGAAGAGGCACCAGCGGATTGAAGGGCAATTTGAATCCCTTGAACTAGGACTTGGGTACACCGACTGGGTACGTGTACACGTCCGGCTGGACTTGGCGCCCCACGGATTCTCACTCTTTCTCCCTTCCTCTCTTTCTCTCTCTCTTTTACCCCACCTGTTACGATGTCGGTGATCGTTCGGACGGAATGGTAAATCGCGCGTTTACTCGCCCGTATTCCTCCGTCCGAGATAAACTGCGGCAGCGCCCGAGAAAATATCACTTTGACGTTTTCGATTGCGCGCTCGTCATATTTACCGGATCGTTTATGTTGGATATTTCATTCTGTTTGAAATAATTACCTCCAAGTATTTCTTCAAGTATATAGTTGTTTGCATAAATGTATGAAAATAAATGTATAAATGTATGAAAGGAGAAATGATGTAGACAATTTTCTTTTAAATAAATTCCTATGTCTGCTAAAAAAAGTTTTATTTAATTCGATATACCCATCATTAAGTGCATCCTGACAATGTGATTAGAAATAAATTCTTTAAATGTGCGAACGTTGCGAGATTGGAGTTTGACAAGCAGGAAAGAGGAGCAAGATGAGTATCGCACGAACGTGCGATTTCAAAGTTATAGACTTCATCATAGTACCACGTACGATATGAATTTCGCGATACGACGGGATCTATCGATCCAACGATCCGAACCAGACGGTAACCGCCGTTTAGAACCGCGCTTCATTCCCGCTCCTCTCCTCGTCGTGTTTCTCGTCTTATAAATCGGGATCAAAGTATAGGAAGCCGGGGCCGCGGATCGCGGCATGGTAGTCGTTCAATGAGCACCTACGTCGCGAGTCTGATGCGATACACCTACGTCCGGGATAAGAGCGCGTTCAGGGAAAGATAGATCAACGGATCGAGGGAGATTGGTGCACGCCGACCGATGACGCGAATATCTCATCGTATCCGCCCACAATCTCGCTCGTCGTTGAGCGATATCGCTCCTGTCGCTGAAAAGTGGACGCTGATGATACACCAAAGGTCGGCGAGATAAATCCCGTCGCGATATGAGACGTCACCGTGACGGCAGGTCGGTAAATAGCGACTTGCGCGACTTGCGCGACTCGCGAGATTTCGCGATAGGGTAGATTTCGCCAAGCTGTCCGTGAATGTTCCACCACACCCTCAGAAAGGATTTCTGATAACAAGACGAAAAATATTCTTGACTAATTTAATCGTGTTACAAGTATAAAAAATATGAAAATAAAACAATTTTTAATTTAAATCAGTAATTTCTATTCTTCTCTCTCGAATTAAATAAGATTGCTTACTGTCTTGAGACAAGAGTAACATGTACAAATTTATGCTTATATATTCTTGTATGTAGAATAATTTGATATTAGCGCCACTTTATAGTAGGCTTTGTCCATGTCGACGCATCATTTTCTCACAGTCGCTCGTCGACTCGGCGCTTCTGCGTCCTTTATTCCGATAAAACGGCCAATATTTATGTGTTGCAATCGAAAATCGGGAAAGTGTTTCTGTGTATTTCTGTGTTTCTGTTATTATACTTACTTGTACATATAATATACTTACTTGAGAAATAAGATTCGAGATAAGACATTTCCATATCTTTTGCACTTACTCATTGTAAATAACAGAAACACTTTCCCGATTTTCGATTGCAACACATAAATATTGGCCGTTTTGTGCAGATTCTACAAATTCTCTTAGAAGAATAGAATAAGATGTCTTTTAGATCTGACAATATTGTGAAATCAAGAATATTTTGAACTTACTAGAAATTTGTATCTAAATCCTTCTGAGAAAATGAATGAGATAGCACGAAGATTATTTGAATCTAGATTTTCGAATTTTCTATTCAAGATTAAAATATGCTTCTTTTCAATAATAAATATGATTGTCGCTATAGCGATCTTATTTTATGATAGATTAAAGAGTAATAGCAGTAAGTCCAGAAATTTTTTCTGTGGGTGCAGAGTGATTATTATTACGGTGGGTGCAGCACAATCGATAGCCCGTTAAGATATTCGTGCAACTCGTTTAATCATACTCATCCGTGTGACTTGTGACTCGCAAATTCGAAATTTGAGTTGGAAACAGTACCCGCACTCTTGGTCATCGGTCTTGCCTCCTGCAAGCGTTTGTAACCGCTCGACATGCCGATGCAAGTAAAAACAAATGGCAGAAAAACGACGAATAATGTCGACAGACTGGCCGTTGTTTCTGACTCAACGATCCTCTCCGAAGGATCACACCATTTCCAGCCTCGAGCGGAAAGTCGGATTGGCGAGCGATTGACGGTAGTGGCTGTACGCGTCGCGAGAATTATTTCTAACGATGAAACGATTAGGATCGTTACTTCGCCTCCGAAGGCTGCTCTCCTCAGGGTCGTACCACAATGTGATTGGCAACTGTAGCGGTACAAGAATCGATTAGCAATTAGCCGTGCAATAACGAGAAATGAAATCGCGCAGTCTGTTCAACCTTCTTGCCGTCGCCACTGCAAAACGTAACCGCGCCGATTCGGTATGCCGGCCATATTCGCGCCATATTCAGTTCTGCTTTTTATAATCAACGTCCTGTACAATATTGCAATTAAGTCGTAAGATCATTATCGCGCCGTTTATTAAAGCACCGCGTCGATTGGCATCGCTGGTGGAAACCGTTATCCAATTTTTTTCTCCTCTCATTTAGTCATAGGGAAATAATTGCGTTATGCCAGCAAGGATCTCGACCATTGCGTCTAATCCTTTAAATTAATTAATTTAATTAATCCTTCAAATTAATTAATGATTCTTCTAGTCGTCAGAATAATTCCAGATATTTTTGTGCGGAAATATCTTGTGCGATGACATTTCGCGATATTTTTCCGTGTTCCAACGTATGCGAACGCAATACTTTTGCGCGACGAGACAAGCTCACGTTTGCGGAATTACACGAGAAAACTGCGCGTCATTCGGCAGAGCGATTATGGAATTTTCACATACGCGCGGTCGTGGCGGCCGTTCCAATTTTTACAACCGCACACGGCGACATTGTTGACTCCTGCATTGCCGTCCCTGGCCCTCCGCCTCCACTTCCTGCGTCCTCCTTCCTGACAGCTCCTCTCGTCCAGCCATCCTTCGCCGCCCTCCTTCCTGCGGTTATATTGTCGCAGCCGCGGCTCGTAAACATAATTACGCCGGGTTTTTATTTCCACGACTTTTTTTACGCCGCGGATGTCAGTATTTCTGCTGCAGCTTGCTGCCACTGCCACTGCTGTTGCTGCTGCTGTCTTTTACGACCGTGGCCTTTTCTCTGTCAAGGTGGTGCACAAAGTTATTAGGGAATACGGACGAATTCGCCAACGGCCGCTGCCGTTTCACCACCCGCGTTCTCGTCTCGTCATCACGCGTTTGCAAGGTACTCACGACGGTATTACCGCGTTGACAATACCGCGTCTCCATCGTAGCTAACAATGGTCGAACACGCTGCATCCTTGTCTCGCTTCTCTAGTCGTGGAATGTCTAACGCGGGAGAGTTGTCACTGTTCTTCCTGCTAAACGAGAACCCTCGCACCGCTACCGTAATTATATGCAGGTAAACTACTCCGATCCCAGTCAAGAAGAGAGGCAGAGGAGAAGAAAAGCGCTGCTAATGCAGCCTCGCATGTATACGAACGCGGATTTCATTAATATCCGCGTTTATGAGACATTTCCGCTCGTTTTCCTCGTGGCCGTTCCCCATAGAGAATCGATGCAAGTTGCTTGGCCTGTTCGCAGCTCAGTACTGGAAATCAACGCGCGCCGGTATTCTTCTCGAGCGCATGACCCGCGCTCTCGGATCCCCCTTTGCAAGACAGCGCGGCTTCGGATGCTTTTAACGAGCTATAAAATGTACGTTCCACGACTATCTTACACTACATTACGCAGATTCGCGTGCAAATCGCGTACCGGGGTTCATACGCGAACCAAGGACTATCGTAATGCAGTTTTATCGGATACCGGTTTCCTCCTCGAGTTGTCGATTGCACGGATATATACGATTCTGTGGTGACGATATATTGGGGGTGTGATTTAGTTTTGAGGGTTTTCTTTGCTCAAAAACGCATGTGTTTAAATATGATAATGAATGCATACCTTAATCAAAATATTTTCCTTCGTTTTCTATAACTTTTTCCCATCTTTCTGGCAAGAGATGGATTCCACCACGATAAAATCACTCTTCTTTTCAGTTCATCCATTCGTCGACGAATTTTCGCACTTCTTCCAAATTATCAAAGTGTGTATCCTCTAAAGCGTGTGGCATCCACCGGAACAAATAATAATCGCATGGAGCAATGTCCGGAGAATACGCGGGGTGCGGTAAGACTTCCCATTCAAGCTCTAATAGTGGTTGTTTCACTGATAACGCAACGTGAGGTCGAGCGTTGTCACGAAGAAGAATCACTTTCCGTCGTTTACTCGCAATTGGTGCTCGTTTTTGGTCCAAGGCTTGCTTCAACTTGTACAATTGGTGTCGATAACGGTCAGCCGTGACAGTCTCATGCGGATTTAACAGCTCATAGTACACTATCCCACCAAATACAGAGCATTACTTTTCAACCGTCAATATTGCGTCTCGGAGTGGATGTTGATGGTTCGCCTGGATCCACCCATGATTTTCTGCGTTTCGGATTATCAAAATAGATCCACTTTTCATCCCCAGTAACAATCCGAGACAAAAGACTCTTCTTTTTTTGCCTGGCGATCAACGAAATGCAAATGTTCAACCGGTTCGCAATGGCACTTTCCGATAATTCATGTCGAACCCATTTCCCTTCTTTCTGAATTTTTCCCATTTCATGTAAATGTTTGGTAACTGCTGTACGAGCAACATTTAATGCTCTGGCAAGTTCTGAAGTGGATTCTGTTGGATTTTCGTGCAATAATGCTTGCAAATCTGCATTTTCAAGCTTTCTTGGTTGTCCCGAGCGTTCTTTGTCCTTCACACGTCTTAATTGATGGGGCAGAATCACCAACTTATGAGTTTCCACAAGAATTCTATAACCGTCAGCCGCAGTTTTCTTTCGATTAAAAAACAAAAGCAACGCATGTCGAAAATGCTAAAGAGCTTTCGGAAGTTGCATTTTTACGATGATATAAACACGACTGTTATTGCATCTATTGCTATAATGCTACTAAATGTGATGGATAATGTCAAGACTGTAAGAAACAACAGTTATCGGAAAGAGCTATTGGAACAAACTGACACTACAGCCATCTGTTGCAAAACCCTCAAAACTAAATCACACTCCTAATATAATATCATCACACACGACGATTAATATCATCACACGAGGCATGCAATCTACATTCGAGTCTTCACCCTGATCGATTGTGCAATATCTCAAATCTAGATTTACGCTGCGTACCTCGAGGCTAGCTTCGTTCAGCGAGGGGCTTATTTACGAGTCGCAGCGACGATACACGGCGCGCACGTGTCTTCCCACGAGGAATTACAAATTTTTACAGCGATCGCGTATAATCATAAAACCGATATTACCGGGGATGCTTACCGAGGACCCTATTGACGGTTCCGTTTAATTTTTCAAAGGCGATCGCCGATCTCCGAGGGTACGCGGCGTGTTTGCCGTGTATATCGGCGCGACAGGGCTTGCCTTAATGCTGAGTTATTGTTCTCCATGTTCAAGGCTTCGGATATTTATCTCGTCATAAACATATTAGTTGCCTACAGCAACCATCTTCCCCGGGTACATGTTGTTGCGTTATTTACCGCATAGCGCGTGCAGATACAATTGACATTGCCTGACTTTTTCTTCGAACCGTCAAAACCATAATCCTCCGAAATTACGCACTTGACGGCGTGATATTTCATAAGACTTAATTTCGTCAGCGAAATCAAATGTAATCGCGATAGCGAGCCATAGTGATAATAGCGCAACGATCGTTGGCGGCTGTTAAAGGAGTCGTGAATGCGCACAGCAC
The DNA here is from genome assembly GCF_003672135.1 of Ooceraea biroi. Classification (NCBI taxonomy): domain Eukaryota; kingdom Metazoa; phylum Arthropoda; class Insecta; order Hymenoptera; family Formicidae; genus Ooceraea; species Ooceraea biroi. The sequence continues at coordinate 2,737,890 of NC_039517.1, forward strand.
GCGTGGAATCAACGAGCCATAGCGAAATACGCATGCTGCATGCATCCGACTATTGTTAGCAATCGCCTAACGACGGCCTCCTCCTATTATGCAAAGCATCCCGGCCGTTTTGTCACTCTTATATTTAAACATTCATATATAGCTGTTTCGAGCGCAAGCAGATTTTCAAGATCTCTCACTTTGGTGCTCGCGCCTCAACACGCTTGACGCGCCGCGCCGGCTCGTAAAGCCTTTACAGCGGAATTGAAATCGATTTGTGCTAACCATCGAGCGATATTAAACGTGACACTGTAAATTTACATCGCCACGCTCTGATTGTCCGAGTCAATCGTCTGTGTTTAATACTTTCTCCTAAATCGTCAAACCAGCCTGGTGACGAAAAGCGCGACCAAACCGGCAAACTCTGGCACGAGCCCTCCCTCGCAGAGAGAGGGATATTTTCATTCCGTATTTCCTTGTTTTCAATTCGCAGAAACGGAAGACCCCGTCGTGCTTTCCACACCGAAAATAATTTGCAACGCGGCGTGACAGCCTATCATCCTAAAACCGCAATCCCGCTTAATGCACACCCGCGTGCCAGTGCGGAGGATGATGGGTCAGTGGACTCAGCTGTGGCCACGCCGGCCATTATCCACGTCCGGTCAACTGTTTCTAAACCCCGAAGGTAATCTCCTGTTCAGTTGGTAGCAAGTATTACGGACACCTCCTGTCCTGTCCTGTCCTACTGAAAAGGCGACGTTTGCGAAAAATATTTTTCCCGATACCGATTCTATCCCTGTCTCGTCCAACAGGTTCCATGGCAATCGAGGGACACGAGGAGCGAAAGAAAAATCGTGACAAAAATGTCGCGAAATAGCTATTACGGCTAGCCTGTCGATTTTATTCGCACCTGAAGATTGTTCTCAACCCGGAAGAACAATTGCATTGTGAACGACGGAAACTGAATCGCGATGTACTTTCACGGCATTTCTTCGGCGGACTTTGCGGTTTCGGGGCTGCACGACCACCGCGGCAACAAGTACGACGAATTGGAAGGTGACTCTCGAAAGTGCATTTTTGCTCGTCGTTACGTCGACCTGGAAGTAATCTCCATATTGTTCCCGAGCGAAACGGGGGTAGTTACGAGCGGGGCTCGAAAACTCGGCCGGCACCGTCGTCGCCGGTCGGATTTTCGCTTCTGCCATGCTTTCTACCTCGCGGGATGACGCATTTTCGAACAATTTGCGACAATACGACGCGCTCTGGTTCGTTAACGGTCGCAAACCAGGCGACAGCGAGAACGGAAAAGCGGACGGTGTGCGGCGGTGGCGGCTCGTCGTTTCCGGGACGCTTTAATAACTTATTTACGAGGTAGAGATCGCCCGAGTACTTTCCACGCAATCCGAAAAGCGTACTTTAGATTCGCCACAGTCAAGATACTAATTGCTCCTAACGAATGCACTTTGCGTCAGGTTTGAGTCATGAATTTCCCACAACTTCGTCCGAGACTTTTGCCTACGCTGCTCGTCAAATGGTCAAGGAAAGCGACCAGAAAAACTAAAAATATACGCGTACGTCCTGCGCGTAACGGTAAATCCCGTATAATCTTATTTGTATAATAACGCTAACGGTTGCAATCGAAATAATATCGCGGTCGCTACGCCGCGGCGCAAACAAAAAGCTCCGTGCCACCGGTTTTCTGCCTTACTTAAATCACTTTCGCATTTATCATACACACCGAGCCGTAAATATCGTTCGCCCCGTGCCGCGCGCGAGCGAGTGCTCGAAATGAGCAAAGATAGAACGGCGACGCGGTCAACGATCGGTTTCCGGCACGAGGAGGAGCAGGCTCGCATATCATCATCATCTAATTATTAATCCCCTTACGGAGACACGGTATGACGCCACGCGATTTATCGTGACAATTAATAGCGCACCTTGGGTTTTACGATAAACAGGAAGCGCCTCGGCATCAGGACAACGCCTGTCGTTCTTTAAATAAATTACGCGACCGCGCCGGGATCTCGGTTGGCGGCTTACGCCAGGTCTTAAAGGCTAACTCACACAGTCACGCATAATGTATGCAGATAGAGCAGCGTACAGCTGATTGGGACCAAGGAGAAAAAATCAGCGTTAGTACATCGGTTTTTATATTACTGTGCGCCTTTTCAGAATATTTGCGCAGTAATTGGTATCAACGTTACATTAAGTTATTCAGTATTTAAATGTTGAATAGATAGCGGCATAGATGCAGTGCAACGAGTATGAGAGATCTGTTTTATGTTACCTCACCTCGGTATCTCTCGAGGATATGCGAGAATAACGCACGTACACACAGACGCTTTTAAATTGCACGGATTGCCGTGCAATTGGTCTAAGGGGCTCTCACGTTCTTCCGGTACAACGTCGAAATGTGACCAAATGCGTTTACTTACGCGCGTCTGCGATTACGCGCAAGAGGCGTACTTTGCAGTTTAACGCTTCTTGCGAGGCGTACGCGCGATGCGGCGCGTGTCGTGCGCTGCTTTTTGCGACGATCCGGTACGCGCGCCGCAGTTCGTCGCTTCCGCGTACGAGTGCAAGCCGGGACAAGTCCGCTCGTGTCGAGCGGAATTGAATAGTAAAACGCCAAGCGGATTACCGCTTCATCGATCGACGTATCGCGGAGATCGAAAACAAAGTTCTCGGTCACGAGGTGATGAACGTGGGCAAAATGTGGATTGACCTTTAGAATACCGTAGATCATCCGGACAAACCCGCAGAGAGCACGGATAGTGGACTGAAATAAAAAGCGACTGCAAGACTGCAGAGACGACTGGGAGGAAAAATGCACGCGGCGAAGCGGCAATACTCGCTCCGCGGAGCGTCACGCGAGTTCGCGATTGGAGCGTGGCGCATTAGTAACCTGTTTGTTGCCCGATAAAGTAGCCATCGTTTTAAGATTTACGAGATTTATAGACCGGTCTGTAAGAGGCGAAAAATAACTAGGAGACTGCCTTAGATTTGAACTCGAACTCTCCGGGATCCCTGGTTCACACGCCTAGGTCTTAGGCTGTACGGCCAATACTCCTACTGTTGTGATCAACTTGTTTTCATTCCGATCCTCTATACGACCTGTCAGTCTCGACTACTTTTCCAGATCTTACAGCTCGGCCAGCCTAACATTACATTCGTCCCCGAATGTCTCCAAATCGTCGGTTCACTCCACTTGAGTCCCTCCCAACCTCCATTTTTGGTTCACTCTTCTGAGTCCCTCCCAACATCCATTTTTGGTTCACTCTTCTGAGTCCCTCCCAACCTCCATGTTGGTTTACTTCTCTGAGTCCCCAATCTCAATGTTGGTTCACTCCTCTGAGTCCTTCCCAATCTCCATGTTGGTTCACTCCTCTGAGTCCGTCCCGACCTCCATGTTCAGGCTTCAACTACCGGCCAGCTGCTTCTCAACTCCCTCCTCTCCGAGGGGTAGCGGATGAATCTCAACTGTCTTCGAGGGGTAGCGGATTTTATCCCACTTCTGAATTGTAAGAGGCGAAAAATAACTAGGAGACTGCTATAGATTTGAACTCGAACTCTCCGGGATCCCTGGTTCACACGCCTAGGTCTTAGGCTGTACGGCCAATACTCCTACTGTTGTGATCAACTTGTTTTCATTCCGATCCTCTATACGACCTGTCAAGTCTCGACTATCTTTCCAGATCTTACAGCTCGGCCAGCCTAACATTACATTCGTCCCCGAATGTCTCCAAATCGTCGGTTCACTCCACTTGAGTCCCTCCCAACCTCCATTTTTGGTTCACTCTTCTGAGTCCTCCCATCCATTTTTGGTTCACTCTTCTGAGTCCCTCCTAACCTCCATGTTGGTTTACTTCTCTGAGTCCTTCCCAATCTCCATGTTGGTTTACTCCTCTGAGTCCTTCCAATCTCCATGTTGGTTCACTCCTCTGAGTCTATCCCGACCTCCATGTTCAAGCTTCACTACCGGCCAGCTGCTTCTCAACTCCCTCCTCTCCGAGGGGTAGCGGATTTTATCCCACTTCTGAATTGTAAGAGGCGAAAAATAACTAGGAGACTGCCTTAGATTTGAACTCGAACTCTCCGGGATCCCTGGTTCACACGCCTAGGTCTTAGGCTGTACGGCCAATACTCCTACTGTTGTGATCAACTTGTTTTCATTCCGATCCTCTATACGACCTGTCAGTCCCGACTATTTTTCCAGATCTTACAGCTCGGCCAGCCTAACATTACATTCGTCCCCGAATGTCTCCAAATCGTCGGTTCACTCCACTTGAGTCCCTCCCAACCTCCATTTTTGGTTCACTCTTCTGAGTCCCTCCCAACATCCATTTGTGGTTCACTCTTCTGAGTCCCTCCCAACCTCCATGTTGGTTCACTCCTCTGAGTCCTTCCCAATCTCCATGTTGGTTCACTCCTCTGAGTCCGTCCCGACCTCCATGTTCAGGCTTCAACTACCGGCCAGCTGCTTCTCAACTCCCTCCTCTCCGAGGGGTAGCGGATTTTATCTCACTTCTGAATTGTAAGAGGCGAAAAATAACTAGGAGATTGCCTTAGATTTGAACTCGAACTCTCCGGGATCCCTGGTTCACACGCCTAGGTTTTAGGCTGTACGGCCAATACTCCTACTGTTGTGATCAACTTGTTTTCATTCCGATCCTCTATACGACCTGTCAGTCTCGACTATCTTTCCAGATCTTACAGCTCAGAGAGCGGCCCTGCGCGCTAAGCAGATCGGCTCTAGCTTCGATCGGTCGGTCTCTGCACTTACCATGGCGCAGTTAGGCGTACCCGGGTGTGCACACGCGATGCGCGTGCACTCGTATACGCGTACGCACGAAGGTACCCGCTCGCGAGTTCCACATCGATCCTGCGTGACCCGCCAAGGATCGATCCGGCCTCCGTTGATTGCGAACGGCCAGCTAATCGTACGTAATGTTAAAGGGTCCGCCTTCGGGATTAAGTAATAACCGCCTTTGCTCGCTGCCCCGCGATCGTCCTCGCGCTCGGTGCTCCTCGATTTTCTCGTCGCGCATACTCGTCTTCAAGCCGCGGAATCGCGCGTTCAATGCCCGCTCGAGACGCGGGGCCCTTCGAAAGCACGGCAATAGGCGTTTTACGGCGTGCTCCCGGCCGGTTTTAGACGTATCCTCGTATAATCCCTATCGCGAGACCAAGACGATTCCGTGACTTTAAGTTGTACCGCGTCTTTGTGTAAAGGGAAAGAGCTTCTTCACTGTTCTCGCAAATCGACCTGTCGCGCGAGTCGCGACGGACGAGCATTCTTGGTGCCGGGGCGTCATCGCGCTCCCGCGGCAAGTTGCCGAGTCGGATACCTGCGAGGCGCTTTTTCAATTTCACGATCGAAACACCGATAAATCGCCGCGTGTACTCGCGCACTGGCAGAGCGGTAACTATGGGAATCATCGGGGAAGAACTCGCGGAGGGCCGTAGGACGCATTGAAATTCCGCTCGCCGAGTCAAAGGACGGGCCGACCGGGAGCTTCTTCCAGATGGGATGATGACCGCCCGAAGTAGACGCGGAGAGAGAAAGAGAAAGAGAGAAAGAGCAGGCAGACCAGCGGGGCGGGAAGAGAAGCCTAAGAGGCTCGACTGGTATTCCGGATCAATTAACCGAACGGCGCGGAGGTTAACGCGGATATGAAAAGGGACGACGGCGTTACGTTAAACCGAGCCGAGTGAACGAGGCCTCCGGTATGCGTGTACGGCACAGATGGTAGGCCTCGCGCACAGAGAACGCTCGTAAGCCGCATGAAACGTTGGGTAATTCTATCGAGAGTGGTTTATCGTGCGAACGCGCACGAACGAGGAAACGGATTGTCATTCGCGCGAACGGCGATGCCCGGAAATGATGGCCGGTCTGGCTCTCATCGCTTTTTTCCCGGAGGCTCGATTAATCGACGAGCTCGCTCTCATCGTCTCCACGCGCAACAAAAGTCTTTTCTTTATTACCAGTTTTGTGAGAGAAAGAGAAAGAGAGAGAGAGAGAGCAGGTAAAGCACGCGAGAGGGGCTTCTGGAATGCGCGTCTGACAATTCTCGGTGAACGTTCAGCACGGCGGCGAGAAGCCGTTTATCATGCGGGCACAAACGAGATTGTCACCTGCACACGCGTGAGCACGCGCCCCCACGTGCTCCCCACGTTCCTTTGGTACACCAGGTGTCCCACCTTCGGCCGATAGAATCTCGATCCGCGATCTTGTTCGGAGAGCGAAGGAACATTCGTTGGAAATTCACGGCGCGCGCGGTGGTCGTACTCCCCGAGCGTGTCCCGAATTCTGGCTATGATCGGATCGCGATCGAGGTACATTTGGAGCGCTCGCCTCGCCAACCAAACCGAAAGCAGCAGATGGAAATCTTATAAGATGCTGCTATGCATTCGCTCAATAAAATTTTATTTTCATCTAAACATCAGCGACACGTTGTCCACCCGGTATATATGTAACAAACTTGTTTACACGCGCATATATTCGCTAAGCGGATGCATTCTCGCTTACGCGCGAGAATACGCTACTTGTCACCCAAGTCCACCTATCACCTGTCGGCTAAGACACTGCCGCTATTGTGTCGGCGACACGCGGATCTACTCGCCGCAGGATATCGCGATTTGCACCTTTGCGATGCATCCGAGTGAAACTGAAACGGTACGCGTACGAAGCGCAACGCGATACGCCTCGCACATCTAGGAATCCGAAAGTGACGTGATCGCGCGAGAACGAATCGGGGTGCGATCAGTTTCGCGTTTTTGTGTCGCGCTTCTTCTCGCGCCTGTTCCCCAGTCACGCCCGCAATTATCACGAGGACGTTAACGCGCGATTGTAATTGGATCGAGATCGAGAGGCGAGTAAATTCGCGGGGCCCTAGCATGCGCTCTGTATCGGCCGCTAATCGGGATGGTGCAACGTAATACCGCTCAGAAACAGCCGCGAGCTCTCGTAGCGTTCTGATATATATACGGCGTCCCGCGAGCGCGGAAGCCGGGGATTACAAGCGGTCGTCTTTATCGGGCCAACTTATCATAGACTTTTGTGAGCCGAGGCGGTTATGCAAATAGAGCTGGCTGTCTCTGTTACTCTCTCTTCTCCCTTTTCCCGTGTCTGCTTCTTTCCTCTCCTTTGCTACTCTTCTCTTCCCTTTGTTTTTATAGCAAAAGCATTCGCGGCATGGTTGGGGTCTTACCATGAGGCCCTTCTGGCGAACGTCTCTGCCGGCCAGTGTCGTTTTAACGTATAGTCATACGAGGCTGGTAAGCCGCACGACTCGAGCCGGCTTTAACGTCCGATCAAAAGATCCCGCGTTCCCGCTGAAAATCCCCGAGTAAATCATCACGCGAACGTCTACGAATTTTACAGTGGACGTGTAACATCATTGCACGAGCAATTAATCATTCGCGCGCAATCTCGGTATTTATTTCAAAATTCATCTCAAGTATACTCGTCTTGTGCACCCTTAAATAGCGATCCCACGTTACGAGCAGCTTTTCAAACCGCGCGAAACGATTTTTCTCGTCGACGTGGATTGACATAAATCACGCGCACGTTCCGCTCGTACACTCCGCAGGAACACGTCAATCCGCAGCGCACAGTCCCGGTCGCTCGGCAACTATCTCCCTATGAGGCCAATCAGCACAATTTGCAGGCGGGGAACTTCTTAAAACGTCGGTGCATCGGCGTACGCGGCTCGCGGGCACACGGACGCGGAACTCGTCGGGCCGCCGCGATCCCGCTCCCGGGCTCTCGCGGGGAAATCATCCGCATTATCCGCCGGCGCGCGGCGAGATTATGATAATTCCTAATGCCGGGGCCCGGGGAGTGCACGCGGATTTTTCCGCCGTGCCGAACGACCGATGCATCAACGCCGCGTTGCGAGTGCCACGGCAGCGGATCGACGCCGGCGATGAACGCTCGCGGCGGATCAGCGTTTCGACGATGTTAATCGGAAATTGGGTGCCCCGACGTTTTCACCCCCATCACAATGGGACCCTCACGAAGCCGTCCCGTGTCCCCCAAGAAGGCGTGAAGGAGTGTCCGCAAGTTGCTCCGCGATGAATCTTTACGACAGGATATCGCAAACGGCCGTGAGCCCGATATCTGTGGTTTGAAATTCCTGTGATCGTGAACATGTCTTGTGAATGAACTGCTGTGAAGTATCGTTAATTGCGAAGGCATTTGTGGCAACGCACAGTGGGCTAAACTCGAAAAAAGCTGGCCAAAAGTAATAACTCGAAAACATGACGTTTTAGAAAAAAATGTTTCAAATAAAAGTTATAGGGTTTTAAATCAGGTATTAGATAATAATACTAGTATGACCTTGAATAGCGTTGCCAAGGTCACGCAAAGGTCACCTTGAATTTTTTAAGTGGGAACCTCCAGTTTTCATTAGATATTTTTGTAGCTTACCTCAAGAGCTTTTGAGAACACTATAACAAAGTATTTATCCGTTAAATACTTCGAAGTTATGAAGCTTGAAAGTTACAGTCGCTACCGCGCCGCGTCGTACGTTTCGCGGCATTTAAAAATTTCACGGTGATCTGTACATGATCTTGATAACACTATCAAGGTCATACTGGTATTGCTATGTAATGCTTCACTTAAAAACCTACAACTTTCATTTCAAACATTTTTTACCAAAACGCCAAATTTTCGAGTTATTACGATATGAAAATTAAAATGAAACATCCTGTATATAACGCAAAGGTGTGCGTTGGTGTGCACAATTCAAACGGAAATACTTAGTTTGAATCCTACACAAGATGATAAAACAAGAATCCCAAACAGCCTTTTACAGCTATTTAAAAAAAAGATATTGAACTTTACTTCTTTCTTATATTTTAAGAAACCAAAAACTTAGATTAACACAAATTGATGAACAAACATTTTTAATGGTTATAACTGTTTGGAAAAGAGTTTCAATTCTATTTATAGAGTAAAAAGCAAAATTACTTGCATCCGCATACAAGAATGTAAGCTATAGCCTATACTCATTCATAATTCGTTTTTCGGAACATTAACGCGTTGCCTCCTATTAATTGTTGATTAATGGGAAGGAAATTTTTCCTACGAAACTCCATTCACATTTTTGAAAATACGGATATCCATGAATCAAAAAAGGTCGAAATGCACAGATTTCCAGGAGTTGAAAAAATTCGACTTTTGGCCAGCTTTTTTCGATTCTAGCCCACTGTGCAACGAGGAGGATTCGCCGAAGTCATCGTAGCCTCTCTCGCATGTATATTTCGGTGGGTTTGACTACGTCGGGGGAGATTTACGCGAGGTAGTGACTCGCTGCTTCGCTTCGGGAGCAAGTAGCGACGTTTATATGCATGTTACATCCTCAATTATAGTTATTAGCTTGCTGCTAATGGACTATAAAAATTTTATGCAATACTGCCGCGCGCGCAGCGGCTCCGATGGCCTGGTCGTTCAAACGGAATGACCACCTTCAAATATGACCGTTCCGTTACATCGTAGCGAGACCACATGTAAACATTCCGTTGCCTGTTCCGGCTCTGAAATCGAATTATTAATTTAGCAAAAACCTTGTTAATTGACCGACAATACGCGTGATTCCGTTCATCGGATCGTATTCACGGACGACGCATAACTTTTTCTGACTCGCAGCGTGGCGCGTGTTTTATGCTTTCCTGTCGCTATTATGTAATTCCCAGCGGGAGAACATTGCGGATTAATAAATAAAACGGAGCGTGCGGTAATATATACGTCGATTGACGAACAGATTGCTAAAAATTGACTAAACGCATCGTTGAGATTTCTTCCCTTCATCGTTGCGGAAAGGAGACCGCATCTCGCAATAGCGATCGCTGCGCGAGAACTCGAGATACACGTATCGGCACGTATATCGTCGAGGATCGCGGCTGCCGCGATCCCGCTCCAACGCTTTCCTCTATTTGGAGGCCTCGGAACGAACCGAGTGTTCCGCCACGCGGAAATATTTTTTTCCGATCGCCAGCGCAACGTTCGTCACCGTTAATGCACCGCGTTGAAATCGGGAGACTCGGAATGTATTCGATACGAATCGAATGTAACCAACATGACTATTCGTTTCACCTGGGAGCGATAATGCATCGCGAGAGGCGAGAGCCGCGACGCCGGTATCTCTCATTTCCGGGCAGCACGGACCGTTCAGAGGAGATGCATGCGCTCGGATCAACGCAATCAGATCGGGTGTGAAGTATCGTGATTGGATTTCACCGGAAATTACGACGGGCGACCTAGTTCGCGGTGTTCGCGTGTGCCGCGGGAGGCACCGGCGACTACTACGGGCGAAAAAGGAGAAAAGTGGCGAGCATGGTAGAAATTGCGCGGGCATCCGTGTGTCGCTCTTTATCGCGTCGCCTCATCGCCTCGGGTGGACAGCTCAGAGGCGTTTCGATCCGATCATGATTACCTCCCGGCTAGAGAAAAGCGCGACTTTCTCCGTGTCGCGCGACTGTTGCGTCGCGCTGCAACGATCGGCCGAGTCCTCGCCGCGACCTCGTCCTCGCCACTCGATCATTATCTATCACGTATTCCTCAAATTGCTGATGATGCAAAAATTTCGAGCCTTGTAATAAAAAAAGGTATACAAATTACGATGGTCCGCTCGCTCTCGTATCCGGACCGATCGCATTCGGAGCAGAAAAGTTTCCCGGTAACGACGGCGCTTCGGCGACGGCGGCGAAACGGTGGTTCCGCATCTCCCTGACAATACTCGTTTCATATTCGCTGAACTATGTAATGCAGGGAACGGAGATTAATAATTTGCAGTTTCCCACCCCGGCATTATCGGGGCACGAGGCAGGCGGGATCGCGAACATCGTGTACCAGTACGGAGAAAGAGAGAAAAAGAGAGAAAGAGAGAGAGAGTGAGCGAAAGCGCGATGTGTTCAGCAGCCGCGGCTGCTGCAGGGTCGACCGGTCACGATGGCTCGGGTAATGATAGCCTGCCCTCGCCTCATAATCAGTCCCCCATCTTAATTTATGTTTGCCCCTGCCCGTCCGTACGTCCGTCCGTACGTCCGTTCGTCCGTACGACTCCTCTTCTCTTCGATGTAGGTACCTGCTCGGCGCTGGCTCTTTACTCCCGCTAATTTACCGTAATTCGACCGCGAGACAAGCCACGTACTTTTGATTCCGTCGCTGATTTGTTGCGAGCACGGTCGAGGCCGACCCACGTCTGACCCTGCCTCCGCGAGCATCGCCGCTCGTTCCCGCTTCCGGTGGTGTCGATGCATCAACATCGGCGCTTGCAACAAATCGCCGCGATTTAACCGCGTCGTTACGTTACGCTGCGCTCCGTTAACAATATTTATCGCCGGTTCTAATTACCGAGATATACCGCGCGCGCGATAACGTCTTCATTCGCGGTTCAACAGTCTCAGTTGATCCGATACAGCGTTAACACTCGCGTTAGCCGTCGATGACCGCACCGTTCATTCTCGGGCGCGGCGCGGTCCGGACAGAATGGACGACGAGACGGAAGGAACGCGCGATACCTTCGCGGCCCGATACAATCGAACGGTTGGACGGCCACGAGTCAGTTGCAGTCGATCAGTTCAAGTGGAAAACCGTGTGGTGCGGCTGCGGGCTGCTCACGTGGTGCACGCACGTGCGCGCCCGCGTGTAAACAGACGCAATGATTCCGTCGTCGTTGCTGCATTGGCGGCTGCAGCGTGCAGATCTCGATCGGCATCGATGCACTCGAACCGGCGAACCGTATGTACGTATCCTTTGGACGGGGGTATAATTGCGAGATATCGGGCTCTCTCTCTCTCTCTCTCCCTCTCTCGACTCGGAGGTCTAGGTCTAGGAATCCATTGCCGTGGCGCGCGGCATAGGCACTCGGGGCTGATATAGTCCAGTGCTCGCGAGGGTGCAACGTGTGGCCTCGTTACGTTAATGGCGTCATGCTCTGGCGCCCCACAGACTACTCTACGGACCAGCCGGCTCTGAGCCGGCGATGTCGGCTACGAACAACTCGGATACGACGATACCCGCCCGCCTCCGGCGAGACCGCCATGAAGATGTTGCGGCATGTGCCAAATGAGTTCTCCATCAAATTAATTTCAAAGGATCAAGCGGCGATCGCGCGCTCGCGCATTGGAAGATGCCGGTCGATGATGTACGACTCTTTGATTTTTTATTCTTTCGAAATAAATGTGTACATCCAAGCAACAATGGTTAGATCACTCGTTCTCAGTTGCTCTCCGCTTTAAACCTATAATGGGATGTTCGTCTTTAAGGACTCGTGAATACACAACGAGCGGTACGCGATCGGTAATCAGGCTCCGCGACAAACCTGTTCGACTTCCGTCATTGGTGTTGGCTATATCGCCGACCGGCGGTTCTTCGGCTTATTAATGATAATAGGCCAGTCGGAGAAGAGATTCGCAGAAGAGAGGAGGAGTACACGCATCCGCGCGAGCGTAGGGCGCTCGCCGCAATTAGCGGTAATGTCGAGACGGGAGCGAATAATTGCGCGGCTACCCGTTGCGCTGGGCAACGTCCTGCGAGACATCTCCGTCTTTGGCCTGGGTTCGTCGGGATTACCCATCCGCCGGCTCTTTCCCGGTTTTCCGGTTCGTAACGGAACGCGACACGTGAGAGAACGGTAAGGCGAGCGACACGCGATGACGCGCCGTGTTAGAAAATTATCCTTATCACTCATCTCGCATTCGATATCACGGGGGGAGGGTGAGGTCTCTCCAGGCCGGCGGCGCATAATTTCCGAGAGAACATCTCGAAACAGTTATCGAACCAGACACGAGTCGCTTGATGAACGTCACTTGTGCATGGAGATGGATCGCCCGGAGTAACCGTCGCCCAGAAGAAGCCACAATGTCGAGGTTTCTGCGCGCGAGAAAACCGTCGACGAGTCCGTATCTCGCTCGAGACTATTTCTACGATTCGCAGAAGCTATTAGCATTCACGAGCGTCCCGATAATTATTAATCTCCCGGCCGCGAGCGAACGTATCTCCGGGAACACGGCGACTGCTGGCCCCTCGCCTCGGCCGTGGTCCTCTCGTAGCGATCGTTTTATCTCCTCGCGCCCGATAATGATCGAGATGCCGAGCGGGCGGGTGCGAGAGGCAGGCTCCGCGTGACCGTTTGCTCGCTCGTTGAAAAGTAAGAAAAAAAAGATGCGGCACGCACAGCACGCGATCTGCAAGTGGTCCGCGAACACGGCTACCGAACGACTCGTCACGCACGATCGAATCGCCACCCCCATCCCGGCTCGTCAGCGATTACGCGTTCACGGAAACCTTTCCTCTTTCCTCCCGAGCATGCATTTCTCCTACGAACGCAGATGAATTGATTAAAAAAGCGATGAGATGGATTTTGTTGTACAATAGGGAAGATTCGGGTCCAACCCGATCCCACGAAGAAGACCCGACAGACAGGCAGCGCAGGAGGCTGTTAAAATACGACACGCAGTTTCAATAGCGAGCGTGCATTCAGGTCCGTTCAACGGTCGGCCGGTCGATCTCGCAACTGCACTTCCTCCGACTGTTTGCGCAAGTATCCGCGTACTACTACTCGCGGTACTCGAGCATTACGAGACGCCCGTTTGCATTGGCGGAGAAGCGGGAACCGCCGTGTGCGTTGCGCATTCACACGCACCGACGCACAGTGGGGCGAAATCCCGAAAAGCTGGTCAAAATACGAAAGCATTGTTCAATTTGCATGAAACTTTGTATCTAAGGGTTTTAGAGGTCGCTGATTACGAATCCGAAGTCAAAATTCCAATAATATGATGGCTCCAATATGGCCGACGTATATTTCAAAAATTTTTTAGAACTTAAAAAGTACTGTTAAACTTAGAACAATATAAACAATGCTCTACCGTTATATTTCGATATATATAACATTAATATATATTTTTCTTTCATAATATGCTTCGATATATATTATAACTAAAAACCCTTAGGTAACCAAAGGGAAAAAAAAGTACGCCAAGTATATAAAAAGTCCCACCTTTTACGCAACAAACAGTTTAAAAAAACTATTTATAAAAATCAAAACTAAATATGAAATCAATAGTTAACTAATCAAGTACCTCGAAGCAATTCAGTTTGAGTATTTTACCCAAACGATTTCTATGCATATTCTCTTATCGCATGACGACATTGAAGTACTTGGCGTGCCAGGGTCATGTATTCTTATAAATTTGTACAGTATCTTGATAAGGTTCTGTATTTTGTATCTTGATGATTTTCAATAATGACTCGCAAATGATTGTACGTCTCTTATAGGTAGAACAGTACGTTTTAATGCGATTCTTATTACAAAAACGTGCGCGAAACCCAGAGTGGCAGCTGGTTTTTGTTTTTCTTATTACATAATAGTATAAACTATAATCTCAAATAAGTTTCGTTGCAGAACTCTGCGGAACTCATACCTTTTTCTTTACATTTTAAAAATTTTTACATGCAATTTTACATTCAATTTCACTACAAATATTTGTAAATTGTTATTTTGTATATTGATTGTGTAATAGATGTTAATATTCTACTTACTACTAGCAAAAGATTCCATTTTGCAGATTAAAAATTGGTTAATTTTACGAATTTTGACGTCCTCCTAAACAGATCAGTATTTGTGCGCGCTAGATGTTGTTTGTGCGAAGGTCGACTTAGTAGTGGATCATACACGCAAATATACACGGTCGACTCCTCTTAACTGTGTTATTTGACATTTGACTTATCAGTCTATCGACCCTAATACTTTAAATTCCCGAAATAGAAACTTTATTTTTCGACTTTTGGCCAGCTTTTCGGGATTTGGCCCCACTGTGCGACGCGCGGCCACGTGTCAGCGGTCTGTTACTACGGATTCAAGCAAGCTGATCAAAAATGAAGACCGTGCAACCGTGGACAATCGCACAGACGAACACACACTAAACGCTGGAGCACACGGTCGCGCCTGGTTTCTTCACTTTGCGAATTTATTACAGTCGAACGTCCGAACTATCTTCGCGCGATCTTCGCGGACGTTCCGTCACGCGTGTCGCGCGAATACGCATGCACGTGTCCCGAAAGGTTGCGAGCATCGAAACGCAACGAGAGAATTCGGTCCCGATGCACCGGTATGCATCTACGATGATACCGTTGCGCCGAGCAGCCACACCCTCGTCCGTGCACGAGGATACATACGTGTACCGACACACGCGCGGCATGAGCGGCGGCGGGACCACAGCGTGGCGGACTACACGTGACTTCGTATATACACCTGGAGTTGTACCGATTCTATCTCTCCGGCGTCTCGACGTGCTGGAGTCGGCCTAAGAGTAGAGGAAGTCGCCGAAGCGGAATCCCAGGCGAAGCCACCTCCGCGTAATCTCGATCTACGTATCTACGAGTCAACGAGTCGCCGGTAGATTCATTTAGCATCGGAGCGTCGATCTCCGGCGCTACGCAAAGAAATTATTTATTAATGATTCCTCGTGAAATATCACGTTCGAGATAATACGCGCGATTAGGACGAATCGAGGATACGCGTAGAATTGCGTGACGAACCGTTAAAGTTATCTGGGTGACGCGGTTACATCTGCACGCTCTTTACTTATTCTTACGTTTATAATGTTTTCCAGTCTTTATCTGTTATGCATCATCTACCTACATGTTAATCCGTTCGAAATAGAGCAGAAGACTGGAAAATCGCGGCGAGTAATTCATTTTCATGCTATCAAATAATCACGCAGATATAAGTAATTTTAATAATAAATATGTTATATGTTATACTATATTAGACATTAATTTCTGTACACACAGAAAATTTCTCCGATAAAATCGCGATATGAATTATCCGTAATCGGCATCGAATTAATGCATCGGATGGAATTCCAGTTGTGCAACATTCGTACCGCCAACGTGTATATCTACACCGCTTTTACTTGCGCCGCTCTCGATATTGAAATATCGAAGGTATACCGATAGTAGAAATTATGCGAGCACCGGCTGAAGTTTGCACGACGGAAAGCCTCTCCCGAGGAATAGATGCAGCACGCGGTGTGCATTGCGTATCATAACTCGCCTCTCCTACATTCCTCCCCGCTCGCCTCCCCCGCGGTCGTCATTAAACCAACTTCTCGAGAGACAACTGGTGCTGATTATTTAGCAATACAAATCATTGGCCGAGTGCGAGTGCGTGCCTCTCCTCTCTCTCTTTCTTTCTCACTCTCCTCTGGTCCCTGTCGTACTCGCGAGCGAGTCTCGCGTGCGCGGGCGTGGTATTGCACGTACCACTTATGCGAGAGGCGAATAAAACGCACACGCGCGCATAGGAGCGTGTATACGCAGCTCTCTCTCTCTCTCTCTCTCTTCCTCTCTTGCACACGGCTTGTGCATCAGATATGCCAGTCGGTAGAAACAGTTTTGCTGATTAGCGAGCTCGTTCAACCGGCCGTAATACTTTGTCGCATCGCCGAGCAACGTTCTCACCGGCGTCTTCTAAGTATCTCGCGTCGTAAAACGTTGACACATCGTGCGAATGCGTGTCCAGACGTTTGCCCTATATAGAAACCTGCAGGATATACAACTTGCGTAAACTTCCATCTCTATTAATCCCCTTCAGTGATAACGCGCGAAAAATCTCTGCAGAAACCTGCCTCCGCTAAACACGCCTTTGTATTAGGAGTGTGATTTAGTTTTGAGGGTTTTGCAACAGATAACTGTAGTGTCAGTTTGTTCCAATAGCTCTTTCCGATAACTGTTGTTTCTTACAGTCTTGACATTATCCATCACATTTAGTAGCATTATAGCAATAGATGCAATAACAGTCGTGTTTATATCATCGTAAAAATGCAACTTCCGAAAGCTCTTTAGCATTTTCGACATGCGTTGCTTTTGTTTTTTAATCGAAAGAAAACTGCGGCTGACGGTTATAGAATTCTTGTGGAAACTCATAAGTTGGTGATTCTGCCCCATCAATTAAGACGTGTGAAGGACAAAGAACGCTCGGGACAACCAAGAAAGCTTGAAAATGCAGATTTCCAAGCATTATTGCACGAAAATCCAACAGAATCCACTTCAGAACTTGCCAGAGCATTAAATCTTGCTCGTACAACATTTACATGAAATGGGAAAAATTCAGAAAGAAGGGAAATGGGTTCGACATCAATTATCGGAAAGTGCCATTTGAACATTTGCATTTCGTTGATCGCCAGGCAAAAAAAGAAGAGTCTTTTGTCTTGGATTGTTACTGGGGATGAAAAGTGGATCTATTTTGATAATCCGAAAGGCAGAAAATCATGGGTGGATCCAGGCGAACCATCAACATCCACTCCGAGACGCAATATTCACGGTTGAAAAGTAATGCTCTGTATTTGGTGGGATAGTGTACTATGAGCCGTTAAATCCGCATGAGACTGTCACGGCTGATCGTTATCGACGCCAATTGTACAAGTTGAAGCAAGCATTGGACGAAAAACGACCACCAATTGCGAGTAAACGACGGAAAGTGATTCTTCTTCGTGACAACGCTCGACCTCACGTTGCGTTATCAGTGAAAGAAACACTATTAGAGCTTGAATGGGAAGTCTTACCGCACCCCGCGTATTCTCCGGACATTGCTCCATGCGATTATTATTTGTTCCGGTGGATGCAACACGCTTTAGAGGATACACACTTTGATAATTTGGAAGAAGTGCGAAAATTCGTCGACGAATGGATGAACTGAAAAGAAGAGTGATTTTATCGTGGTGGAATCCATCTGTTGCCAGAAAGATGGGAAAAAGTTATAGAAAACGAAGGAAAATATTTTGATTAAGGTATTCATTCATTATCATATTTAAATACATGCGTTTTTGAGCAAAGAAAACCCTCAAAACTAAATCACACCCCTAATACATTTGGACGAGTCTCTCGTGTAATCGCGTGCCACGAGATGCTCGCGCTTCGTCTCAACTGATTGATCCGATTGATCAATACCAAAAGAGAATATCGCCGGCACGGTCGCTTTTCCCGAGCGACGTATAAATCCGCGTTCGTGTCTGCTCGCATCTCTCGCGGATAAAATATCTCCGCGCGCGCGCGCACGAGCTACCGATACATCGCTCCGAAATTCCTCGCGGCCACTGTGCGCAATTAATAACTCAAATATCGCCCGGTACAATTTACGATCCTCTCGACGTCGTTAATCACGCGAGCGAGCGCGCACGCACGCACGCACGCACGCACGCAAGAATCGCCGACACCGCCTTCCCGTGACTGGACGCACACAGGTGGAGGAATCGATAACAGAGATGCATTAGAATATTATGACCTTTCAAAGTGCATTCGGTGATTCACCGCGGCGGGAGCCGGCGATAGCGCGTTATCGCCGTGGCTACTCACCGCGCGAGGCCCGATGCTATCGGTACGCTATACTATCCCGGCTAATCGGGACAGGCGGGAAAGGGAGAAAAGAGAGAAGAGGCAGGGTGCTGACCTCGCTTCCTGTATCGTTCAGGGCGGTGGCATCTCTCCTCTTTCCCGGCGAGTACGCGAGAACGGCCACGTCTCTCTCGCGGTCACGGCTGCGTTCGTGCAACCAAATCAACCAGATAATATCTCTGAATTCAACCGAAGATACGTCAGCTCGTTAAGCTACTCTGTATCCTTGTGTGCTGTTCGAGCACGGCTGCAGCCTTCTCGCGCGTACTGCACACATTTTTTTATCCCGGATTTTATATAACGCGTATATTTAATTAATGAATTAATTTATTTCGGACGGAACGTTTCTCTATTGACTCTCCGTTAATTCTAGTACTCGACCAATCTGTAGATTCAAAGCATGACCCGTAACTACGCGAACCAAACATGAGGAAGTATAGTGCCGAGTCTTAACGAGATAATCCAGATACAGTTCCTGACAGAGAGAATATAATATAATCTTAATTCATATTGATTATTAGTAAAGTCTGGCGAGATCTCTCTCGGGTATACAAACAGTTTAATTCCTCCTCTCGCCAGATTACTGAGAACTCCTGGGAAGCCGTAGATTACGTCAAAACGATCGAGATTCGAGTACCGGCCATACATTTTCAGCGCGCCTCCATTCAAGCACCGAGACCTGGGAAACCGTGTCTTTAATTATAACGCTTCGCGCGGCGCAAACGTATCCAGCGGGAAAGCGTTAATCTTAATAACAGCGGAAATCTCGCGGTGCGTAATTTCGTGCAATTACATTTTTAGCGTCGCGTGTCTCGTTCATCTTCCTTTTTTAAATCCTTTTTTTCTGGATAACGTAACAGACAGAGAAATCGCCCTTATGCGGCCGCGGCGATCGAACTGCCTCGTTAAATCACGATCCCAAGTCACCACCACCATCATCATCATCACTATCAACCGCAAAGGGGCAGATCGCGAGATAACGCGTCCAGAATTGTCGTGCCGGGTTCCACCACGCCACAAGAGTCTCCGCCGAAAAAATGGGCGCGTCCGTTGCCATTATCCCGGCGAGAACGAGATAACACATCGCCTCACCCCCGAGGGGGGGATCCTCATCGCGAGCTAAGGGGCGAATGCTTCCATCGGCAGGCGAGGTATGCGGCCCAACGCCGCGCGCGCTCGCGCTCGAGCTGCATTATCGTGGGATTACGTAAGCGCCGAGCCGCGGCGTGTACGGTTGCGCTTGTATTACGCTATAATTAGGACCGGGTCCGCACAGCCGGCGTAACCGCACAGACGTACGCATACACGTGCACGGGCGACGTTACTTACGACGCGTAATCCGCGCCGTATTAATAACCGACGATAAACGTTAACGCACACCGCCGAGGAGAGCGTAAACTGCCCGCGCGAGTGCCGCGGCTTACTTGGGCGCTGATAGCGCGGGATTAGAGAGAGTCTCTCAGGCCTCCTCCGGGGCGGAGATTGCACATTGAGCGCATTTCCCGCTCGCGTTATCAAAATGCGGTCTGGTCTCCCACGATGAGGCGAGCGCGGAAATATTTCGAATTCTGCGCGCCGTACGCCGTTCTGAAATCGCCAGTCGTTAGAGCAACGGCTCTAGAACAACCGGCGTGATCGGGCGTTAAGGCAGAACGGCGGATAGCTTACTACAGGTTGCGGTTCTTTATTTTTTTCTCCTTTTTTTTTTAATCGACCACGTAATCGCCCGTAATATTAAGGAAAGTAAACTGGTTTTTCGCGTTCGCACCGAACCGACGTCTGACCGGTGCACCCGGACTCTATCGGCAGCTCCGATCTCGCGGGGCGGGCTGAAAAATCACGGAAAGGTACACACAACGCGGCGCGCACCGTGGATATCGATATTGTATATCCACGCTCGAGCACACGTTATTGCAGTATCAGGATCTCGCTAATCGACGTGTCTTGCGACAATGAATTTCACTGAAACGTATCGCGCCTCGTGGCAACGAGACACGCGCGCGCATCGTCGATATTCGTTAACGCACGCCGAGCACGCTAATTGATCAATTGGAGGCGTGCCAATTCAGCGAACGCTCTAAAGTTCGATGCGAGACATCGCGATAGTTTTCCCCTAATGAGTAGCTCGTTAATTGATGCCGCTAAATGAATCCGCTTACTGAATTAGCTCCGCCCGTGCTGATAGATGTCGAAACGATGCAAACCGCGTGATCGAATGGGATACGTCCGTGCGGCGAAAATCAAGACCTCGCCGTGCTCGTTCCCGACGTGCGCTTGATTAATACCCAGATGTAATTACGCGCCGCCCGCGGGAGAGGAGCAGAGTCTGTGAGAGAAGAAGGCTCGTGCTCGTTGCGTGCTTCTCGCCGAAGCGGCCAAAGCGTGTGGGAGGAAGGCGAGAACGCAGATGAAGTGCATCGCAGGGTTGCACGGGGAGGTAAAAACGAGAGAGAAAAAAAAGAGACGAGAATGGACAACAAGGGAAGAGAAAGAGAGAGAGAGAGAGAGATCTCCGTTGAGCTGCCGACGGAACGAAATCTTGACAGATTTCATCGTGGGCTGACGTAAACAATTTGCGAATGTAAATACCTGTTGAATATTGAGCGGGGCCCACGGGGCCCCCCCATGCCGGGTCCCCGACACCTCGCGATCGTTTACCCTTTAAACCTCGTGATTACCATCCACCGGCCGTCTCCCACCTACCGCGGCGAGGCGTGTAAGTCATCGGCATAAATTATACGCGAACATCGCGCGGCGATGCTGCGAATCCTCCTCTCCTCGCGCCGCTTCGTCGAGGAGGTATCTTGCCCGGCTCTATCCCGCCTGGTCCGCGCGCGAACGCGAACAAGTAGAAAACGATCGAGACATCCTTGACACGTGCGAGATCCGACCTGGAACGAGACGAGCGCACGCTGCTTCGCGTTTCGGACGGTTTGCCACGAGTCAAACGGCAAGCTTCTTTCGCCGCGATTCAAGCCTCAACCGAACCCGGCTAAACAAATTACAATTTAACGCAGACTCGACTTGGCGATGAAAAGGTCGAATGCATTACGGTGAATTACAGAGTCACGATCTCTCTGGTAGCGTTATCGTCTATTCGATTAATGATTATAGCATCGCGATATCGCACACGAGTATCGCAGGTACATGTATCAGCATCATCTATCGCTTCATAGATTCGGGGGCAATAAAGCTCGATGGCGCGTGCAGCGTCTCGTTTGGTTATCAACATGAGCGGAGGCAGGCAGTGCAACGCGCTTATCGACGCGCGACGCGTCGATTGAATCACTCGGACGATTCCGTATCCGCAGCTGCGGAACGCGCCGCGCCGGTATAAGAGATATAATTGGTGATCTCTCGCGATCGATCCTGATACCGATAAGCAACTACCGGACATTTCAGATAACTTTCACGCTTCTACGTATTTAATTATCGTCGTCCATTATAACGGGAACGAGCTGCGCGTATCGATAACGGTCCGCGATAAGTCCACTTATCCGAGTTTCCCTCGCGCGGCTTTTCCGCGCCCACTCATCCGTCCGTCCGTCAACTCAAGTCTACGCAAGTACTATGTCAAGAGAACATCTCTCTTGGCACGTTGAAAAACTGGATCGCCCATTCGTCGGCGTGAAGCTGTAATTATGTGAAAACCAAAAGAGCTCACTCACCGTCCTGGTTCATCCCGTGGCCGCCGTCATCTGTTCGAAACAGAAAAAGACAATTAAGACGTGGAATTGAAATCTGGTGAGACGTGTAGCTGAACAATGCGAGCACGCGCGCGCGCGAGAGAGAGAGAGAGGAAGAGAGAGAGAGAGAGAACGGTAGACACATTTATTTGTTCATTTATTTAAGGCTCGCACAGAGCGGTTCGCCGTACGTTAATTAAAACGTTACTTGTAATCGTGTGTCACGTCATCCCGCGAATCGTAATCAGTACCCTCGATAAAGCGGTACTCCGCCGGCAGAAGCAACAAGTAACATGTTCTAATACAATTTAGCGAGATGTTAACGATATTTCCGGATTCCGCTTTGACAACATAATATGATGCATCTCACGTATCGGATGGTCAGCGCGTCGATCGTTCCTTTCGCAACAGGTCGTGCTAAATAGCGCGTTGCATAGCATCGCGAGCATTTTTTTCATCCGGGCGTTACGCCCGGATATCTCGGGACGTAAATCTACGGGAAGCGGAAGAAGGGCCCGAGGGCTGCGAAAGAATCCGCGACTTCCCGATACGGTATCGCGCGAGAGCACAGACGGTTGCACCTCGCGAGAGAGGACTCTTCGACATTGCACGCGGATCCGCCGCGGATCATGACGACTCGCAACGCGCAATGGCGCGATAGCAGGCTTGCACGACGGCAACCTATTTGTACCTCCGGACCTGGTGGTATCGCGCGATCGCGCGGTGTTCCTTTATTTAACCCCATAAATAACCGCCGCTATCTCACCCCGAGTGCTCTCCTATGGGCAACGGGCAACGTGGGCACGTATACACGCGCGCGCGCGCATACAGCGAGACGCGCCTTTTCGTGTAAGGTACGCGCACGGTGCGAAATATATTAGATGCTGCCAGTCATTCTCCGTTGCGCGAGGTCGGGATGCGATGGGAATCCCCATAAGCGATCCGCGTCTGTCCGGCGGAAAGAATAACTTTCGCGAGAGGAGAGATTAAAGCGCGGTGTATGTTACTCGCTCGATTATAGCGCGCGTTTAATCACGTGTGTGAAGTTAGCCCCGCACTTTTTGAATTTCATCTTTTTCTTGATTGTGCTGAATTGTGCTACGTTTGTGCCATATTGTGCCGCAAACCACAGTTCAATATCTCAAACCGTTTTCGAAAAAAAAAATAAAACGAAAAATTTGGTAGCCCCGCACTTTTCGAATTTTGAATTTTCATTAATTGTGCTGCATTGTGCTCCGTTTGTACTGTATTGTGCCGCAAACCGCAGTTCAATATCTCAAACCGTTTTCGAAAAAAAATAAAATGAAAAATTTGGTAGCCCCGCACTTTTTCGCGATTAAGCTCAAATTTTTTTTCCAAATTGGCGTTGACTTGTGCCGTGTTGTGCCGTTGGAAAAATTTGAATATTTCATTCCGTTTCGATAAAAAAAATTCATAACGATAGATTAAAAAAACATATAAAATCACATTGCAAGGCAAATATATAATTTCTGCGAGTTGTGCTGAGTTGTACTACTCATTCTCTACGAGAGACATGCATAAAAATCGGAAATTAATTTGAGAGTCGATAATTATTAATGAAAAAGGGGTGGGGGTGAATCAAAAATTTGACATTTTCGAATTTTTTCCACTTGTGCCGGATTGTGCTAGAGTAGCACAACAACTTTTTCAAGTGACAAAATTTCCTCAGACCGCTAGATATCGCAGTACAGAGAAAGTTAGGACTGAAGTGTAACGGTTTTTTAGAAATAGAAAATTTCAAACTCTTATAACTTACGAACGGCGAACGATAATCGAATTCTGCGAGTTGTGCTGGATTGTGCTACTCAAAATCTACGAAACACATGCATAAGAAACGTGGATTATCGTGAAGATTAGTCAAAGTTATCCAAAAAATGGTGAGGGCGAAATAAAAATTTGACATTTTCGAATTTTTTTCGGTTGTACCAGATTGCGATCGACGAGCACAACAATTTTTTCTAATGACACAATTTCGTCAGATTACTGGATTTTGCAAAACAGTCGCTGATAGGAACTTAGGGTTTAGGAATAGAAAAATGCAAAACTCCATACCGTCCAAACCATGGTACATAATCGAATTTAGTAAATTGTGCTGAATTATGCTAGTCAAGAAAAATGAACGACTATCGAAAGTAGTAGGTAAAATGGAAAGAGATTGATAAAAAAAGTCAGCAAAATTCGAAAAGTGTGGGGCTACCAAATTTTTCGTTTTTTATTTTTTTTTCGAAAACGGTTTGAGATATTGAACTGCGGTTTGCGGCACAATATGGCACAAATGTAGCACAATTCAGCACAATCAAGAAAAAGATGAAATTCAAAAAGTGCGGGGCTAACTTCACACACGTCGTTTAATCCTCTATCGAGTCTACGCGACTCCGGAGTAACGGTATGACGTTGTGTTACGTTAACGTTACGTCTGTCTTGGTCCTTTTGTCGTTTCTCTAAAAGTACAGTGTCATACGTTGAAGGCTACCGAAAAGTTCAATGCGCGTTTAAACGCGACGATATAAAGTTGATTGATTGCCGCCTGCCGACAGAGTGTAGCATGCAAATAGTCGTAGATACGTCTGGTAAAGAACGTGGACTGTAATTAAAAACTCAAGCCGCATTCTTGAATATCAGATTGTTGAATACGAATTGCTAAACACGTCGTCTGACACGCAGAGCGATCAGTCCGTACCGAGGGTTCGATCCTGCCCGATCTTGCGCAACGAGTAGTCGTCAGTAGGCCAACGTCGGGGAAAGGCGCGATTTTGACGAATTTTTTTATTTCAATGTCCGGCGAAAACGAAACGGCGCTCGAGCTAAATTTAGGTAGTCGCAGCAGCTTTCACGCTCGGTTCTGCTTCGAGAAAATCACTTTCCTTTCCGACAGTCGCACGCGCAAAAAAAAGCTGTTTTATTACGCTTTCTGCGGTGTCGTTCGACAGCTAAACGCGAGCTTCTCGATTGTCAGACAATGGAGAATAACCGGCGTCTAAAATGGAGTGGCGATTAGTCACGACTGCGAAATCGAGACAAAGCCAACTGACCGGTGGCGCGGCGGTCCGGTCTCCCGTGACGTGAGGTGTACGAAATAATTATCACAGATCGCGAGTTCAATAAACTCCGATAGAATTCATTACACTGGTTTGCATTACGTAGTCTACGGCCGATACATAGTCAGGCGAGCAGGTATTAATTAGAAATTAATACTACTACGCGGTCACGCGCCATTAGCGATAATCAAAGTCCGTTATGCGTATTGCTGGGCGGCGCAGCGACGCGTCGATGTAATTTCGCAGATGTAATTAAAAACGTGTCGATCTGTGATCGACGAGATCTAGGAAGGGAAAAACAAATATTACGCGCAAACTCGGCGCATCGATCTCAAAGACGTGTGGCATCGGGATGCGCGCGTGGCTTCAAGATTGATCCGCGGCTCTCTCCATCAAATGCGTTGAAATCATTAGATTTAACGACCCCTGTTGACTCTCTGTTTCTCTCTTTCCTCCTCGTCCTCTTGCTTTCCCTGTCTCATGCCGTGTCACTGGCTGCTGCCACGGCGGCGGCCTTTCATCTTCCTTAACCAGCGCCACTCTCTTCTACCGCGCACACGTATCGACAAACACGAGGAGCAAGACGATGGGCTGCCACATGTACGTGCGCAGGTCTCTGTACGTATTGAAAATTGTCGCTGTGCGACGATCGCTCACCAGGGAAGAAACCGCCGCTACCACACGCGATCCCGACGTGTCTGCGTTACGTGTCCGTGTATGCGCGGTTCGAAGATCTCGGTACGACGAGCAAGTTCAGCCAACTCGATTGTTTCGTACGGAACAAGGAGCTCTTTCACGCGAGGGTCTCGTTCCGGCGGTCTGCGATGGAGGAATCATCGCTCGCGGTGTCCTCCGACACGTATAACAACCCGGCTGCGCCGTCGATACGGAATTTAATAAGCTTGCGGTTCACGGCGAGGTAATGACGTGATTTCAACGTCACGATAAACGGTAGGAGGTAAAGGAGTAATACAGGAAAAGCCGGTACGCGGATTTTTGTATTTCGCGTGCTTAACGCGCTTCCATCGCGTGGCTTTCGCATTATTAATGATCGCGTACAGAAACACTGTAATTTCGTTGGAACCGTGGACGATAAGTCATCACGAAATATTCCACGTATAATCTAAAAATACTTTAACCGTCAATCTGAAATCGCTACTGTTTAAAGTTTGCATCTTTGAAATCCGTACGCGATCAATCGTTGCGGGACCGAGAAACGCGCGTGTCATACATGCGAAGATCGCGCGATCCTCGCAACGGAGTCGGAAGACGCGTTCGACGGATTCCTGAATTCCAGCTTGACTCAGCGAACGTGATGCATCGTCATTGCGCGAGTCGCCGGTAATAGAAGCGTCGCCGCACGCGGATGAAGATTTATCGCGAGCAGCCTCCGAGGCACGTGCCTGCACTTTTTTGCGACTTGTGGCATTCCTGTCGACTGCGCACCGTGCCCGCATTTACGCCGTACGTCGTAGTACATCGATTGGTACGCACGATTGTCTCTTGCTCCTGATGTTGAAATAATTATCGGCGAGTGATACCGAAAGACAGGGTAATTATCGACTCGCGATTACATCGAGGAATTTGCGCCAATGAAAAAGATTATGGTTGCAGCGAGTCATCGCACCCTCAGAAAGGATTTCTAATAACAAGACGAAAAATATTCTTGACTAATTTAATCGTATTACAAGTATAAAAAATATGAAAGTAAAACAATTTTTAATTTAAATCAGTAATTTCTATTCTTCTCTCTCGAATTAAATAAGATTGTCTTACTGTCTTGAGACAAGAGTAACATGTACACATTTATGCTTATATATTCTTGTATGTAGAATAATTTGATATTAGCGCCACTTTATAGTAGGCTTCGTCGATGTCGACGCATCATTTTCTCACAGTCGCTCGTCGACTCGGCGCTTCTGCGTCCTTTATTCCGATAAAACGGCCAATATTTATGTGTTGCAATCGAAAATCGGGAAAGTGTTTCTGTTATTTACAATGCAAGAAATATTAAAAGATATGGAAATGTAAGTAAGTATATACAATATACTTACTTGAGAAATAAGATTCGAGATAAGACATTTCCATATCTTTTGCACTTATTCATTGTAAATAACAGAAACGCTTTCCCGATTTTCGATTGCAACACATAAATATTGGCCGTTTTGTGCAGATTCTACAAATTCTCTTAGAAGAATAGAATAAGATGTCTTTTAGATCTGACAATATTGTGAAATCAAGAATATTTTGAACTTGCTAGAAATTTGTATCTAAATCCTTCTGAGAAAATGAATGAGATAGCACGAAGATTATTTGAATCTAGATTTTCGAATTTTCTATTCAAGATTAAAATATGCTTCTTTTCAATAATAAATATGATTGTCGCTATAGCGATCTTATTTTATGATAGATTAAAGAGTAATAGCATTAAGTCCAGAAATCTTTTCTGTGGGTGCGTATTCGATGCAAAACTTATGATATGACACGCGGTGCTAATAATATTTAAAAATTAATAATTATCGCAGGAACACGGATTCTGTTCATCTTATTTGTTGCAGACAAAGATAATTCGAATCATCATCATTGCGAAGATCTTTACGATTAACGTTCTGTCTCGGACAGGTTCCTGCGACAATTGTCTTAATGTTCTACGTAATGAAGAACAGTGGATTCGTAAGAAGAAACATACGTTTTTTCTTGGAGTCCTCATGCATACCTCCGGGTGTGGCAGCTCCGTGATTATGATGGTGGAGGGCTAGAGGGTCCTGAGGATGCGGATGAATGGCGGCTAAGGCACTTCCGGCTGGGTCACCGGGATTAACTCCGACCCCGACCCCCAGATGTAAAGCCCCATGCTGCGTCGCGTGTGCCGGAAGCTCCATGCTGATCATAGCACGCCACCCTCCTTCCAACCCTCTCTTCCCACCACCCTCCTCTATCTCGGACAGCACCTCGCCGAATTAGACGAGGTGTCCGCTCAACCCCTCGTCGCCTTCTGAAAATAAGCAACAATTCGGTTAGTAATACTGCAAGTGAACGCGTAATCATTTCAAAAACGGATACTTTTCTCGCGAGGGAACGATTCCTGTTAACGTTCCCGCGCGATTCGTCGCGGTCGACGCTTCTTTACGACGGTGACGCAGGTAGAGACGTTAGTTCTCGTCGAGCAACACAGAGGCATGGATTTTCGGTCAGTGACTCGCCGTTGTCGAATCGACGGCGCGAGAGTACCGTAGACAAAATGCCGGACTGATCTAGGCACCGATAGATCGACGCGGGAGACCCCGCGCGTGTATCCACGCTCCCAGTCCAAAAAAATGAGACTCGGTGGTCCAACCGCGGTGGAATCGCCTTTGCCACGCTTTTTACGCGCGCGCGGCAGATAATTCCTTCGTTCCTCTCCGCGTAATGGCCTGGTCGGGGTGATCTTTTTTGCTTATTACGTCGGGAGGTGGTCGCCGTGACCAGAGCGTCACATCGCCGACCGCTAGCGCGAGAGGCTGGGAGGTGCAAGGTGGGATCTCTCGAATGAATGGAAGGATGAATGGAGCGTAATTTCGTCCACGCTGCGTCGATGACATTCGTCTCCTTCATCTCCTCGAGTGCATTGTCCACGTTAAGATTATTACGATTTCGTGCATGTCGCTGCCGCGGTCTGTGAAAGGAACGATGGACTGGAAGAGTCGCCAGTTTGTAATTGCGCGGAAATTGTCCGAGACCAGAGCGATGCTTGTCAATCGCTTTTATCGAGAGATTTGATGATATTTTCGCGGCCTCTGTAGAAGCGTGTTGTCAAACCAGTTTTCCAATTAATTCGTAGCGTTCATCATTAGATACGATTTCTCTCCATGGGAACGTCTCCCATCCAGAGCGATATCAGAATCGAGATATTCGCTTTTCAGTACGCTCAATCGCATCTATCACCATCTGTGCATTTTCCGCCGATATCTCGTGGCATTCCACGAATGCATAATATAAGCGTTCGGACTTGTTGGAAAAAATTGGCGCCGCTTCTTCCTGTTCCCGCGGACCTATTCCACGAGTCTAGAAAGAGAGAGAAAACAAGGAGACGAGGCTGAGAGCAACCTCGTCGGGTGCACCAATCGTCATCGGGCGGCCATCCGTGAAATTCGAAACTGCTCCCGCGTTCCGCCGTTTTACATCGCGAAACACGCGGATCTCATAACGCGTGGGAGTGAGACCGGCAACGGTCGACGTCCGCGGTCAACGACTGTCCACCGCGGCGGGAGGAACGGTGCCTTTGTATTCACGTTGGCGATTAAAACCTCGACAGGCTCTAATCTGCGCGAGGAAGTCGACCGTCCTCAAACGCAGGTCTCCGCCAAGGGAAAGTCGCTTGATCGCGTCCGATTTCAGTCCGACGAACAAGCGGAATCCACGGAAAGACGTATCCACTTGGACGAGATTGCGCCTGGCGTTTCCCGAGCACCCGTTTTTCCGCGGCAGGCAAGATCGAAGCGAACCGGTCCGTTCCCGGCATCACGACGTTCAACTTATCGGCAATGAGGGCGCGAGGGATGATTGTTTAGCATCAGGTGGTTTTCCGACCGAAGCCCGTTCCCGCCGCGCGCGGGCCCTCCTAATGGAGGATGGAATGTAGCGAGAGTGGTACGCTGTGGCGAATAAACGTCAGGTAAGCGGCGGACAATGATCGTTCGGCGATGGGGCGGACGATGGAGGGAACGACCAGCGGCTCAGACCTTACGAACGAATGGTTGGCCTTAAGTAAAGCAAAGAGCAAAGTGGGTGAGTCGTGGACGGCCAAAGTACGCGTAAAGACCTCGGACTCCCAGAGGGGAAGAGAGAGAGAGAGCGACTCGTCCCTGTAAACCGTGGGAGTCGGCCACCAGCGCTCCTCCGTCGAGCGACCGACCACGGCATGTACGCACTCGCTAAAACCATTGTTTACGGCCGCCCTGAACACCCGCGTACTTTACTAACTAGGCCCCCTCTCACGAGGTCCCGCCGCGAGATCGGGCTGCACTGCCAGCCACTCTGTGCATCTTAAGCTAACTGACGGAGGGTGCAGGGAATACCACACAGCGCCCGGCCTGGAAACGGATCGTTCATCCGTGGAGTCCGCCGCGGGACCTCGCGTTCGCGTACGCGATCAACTTGCGTGTGGTCGAACATTCTCGCAAGGCCGCTCATTGAAATTGTAAATCTGTTTGGAAAATCGCGCATATCTTTTTCACAGTTTAATTCGACCCGCCAATGTTATTATTATGTCGGACGAGATTAATATGACGTCTACGAAAATAGTCAAAGATACATCCGCGGTAGAGCGGGGTTGCAGCAAAATGCAGTAGCCAGCGAAACTATCTCCCAACTGCATCTTCTGCCTTCGCTCGAGCGTCGATTCCCCAACTGGCCGGTAATAGCGGTGCTCTCGGGGCTTAACAACGCGTGACAATATGCATCAAGGAATTGCTCGAGCGCGGAACAACTCCAGCCGCGCTTCTCTCCCTTTCTCTCTTCATCTCTCCTTGTAGCAGTATACGTGAACACCTACCTACCTACCGAAGAAGAAGAGGCGTAGGCGCTTACACGCGTACTCTCCGTTGTGTGCCTCCTCGCGACGGGACGCGCGCGTTCGCGACCGCTCCGCGCGAGAGGGTTGCTCGGACTCTCACGCGAAAACGTCGATACATTATGCAACTCTTCGGTCCATAAACGCACACTCCCGCCAGGAATTCACGGAGGAATCCTGGGAAGCTCCCCCGCGACGGCAGCCGCGTTTTCGCGGGACAACCGCGGCACCTCAAACGCTCGCCGTCATGTTTATTAATTCGCAGAATCCGAGATCAGAATGCAAGCGTCCCGGTGATGCAAGCGATCTCGCCCACTCGACTCGCATTCTTTCTCACGGTCAAATCCGATGATGAAATGTCGGAAATCTCATTGATCGATGACGCGGAGAGACAGTTTGGCGCTTCTTGTTCGCTCTTCGTCTGCCACGAGAGCCAGATTTAGCCACCTCGCCATGAATTCACGCCAAGACACCTTCGGTGCGGACTCCCGATCGATTCTACAGAGGCACCTACTTGACCATGCTCGATCGAGCTTTCGAGCAACATGAAACTATCTCTTTCTTTCTTTCTTCCTCGCTCATTAACCCCATTACCCGTACTTGGCCGCCACGTTGTGCACCAGCACACGAGCAGATCACACAAACGCAGCATATACAGGGTGTCCCATTTTATATTTGTCAGTAAAATATTTCGATACGACGTCGTTTCAGAGAAAAATGTTTCAGACAAAAGTTATATGGCTTCGAGGGGGCAAGATGATGATATTCTTAATTTAATTGTAGATGGCGCCACTTTCGAGATTTCATCATGGCGGCCATTTTTTAAATGGAAGTCGATTTTTCTCTCTAAGTGAAAGTTGTAGCTGATAATGAGACAAATACAACGGTTTTTTGTTTTTTGAAATTGGACCATTTTTCAGTGAGTTACAGCGTTCCAAAGTATACTGTTTTATAATTTAAGTATACACATAAACCAAATCTTGTATCGAAAAATTTATAATAAATCAAGCACCCCAATTGTGAGAGGCAAGGGGATTCACATTAAACAAGCACCCCAATTGTAAGAGGCAAGGGGACTCACGTTAATAAAGCACCCCGAAGGGAACAGAAACCTACTACGTCCACGCCATTGTTCCTGGGTAGCGCTAAAAGTAGGATAGTTGATAGAACGGTACACTTTGGGTAATGCAAATGCCGGCAGTATTGTAACTTGTAGTTCTCATAACTCGAATAATATTTAACGAAAAAATACTTTATTATAGTGTTTTGAAAAGCTCTCGAGGTAAGCGAAATATTTTACTGACAAATATAAAATGGGACACCCTGTATATCTACATTAATGCCAGTGCACAACGTGTCCCGTAAACATTAGTCAACTGCTGGCTACGCCTACGCGGCCATTATTACCGCGGCGTGGCCACCGATAAAATTCGATATTTCATCGCTAATTGACCGTTTCTGCGCGCAAGCATAAAATTGCACCACGCGCGCGTCTTCAAACCGCGGGAAGCTTTTTTCAAGCAAAGCACGACGCACAACGTGCCTGACAAAAGTCAATGGCCGAACATCGTTATCGGTCAGTACGAGAGACCGGGATGCTGGTACCGATATCGATGTATCGAGTGCCAGTGATCAATTCTCCAGGTTGATCGACGATCTTACGAGCGCGGTAAGCGCGGTGTCCTGTTAATGAAGAAAAATCCACAGGCCTACTGGAGCATGGCGAGAGCGAGCAACCTACGTGAGATACGTACCATGAGGTGCGTTTACGCACGCGGCTGTAACGCTGCCGTGTTCGACAACGTTGGTCCGATCGACAACGACGGTTTGTCTGCCGTGCGCGCGGGCCTCCGGGTCAAGTAATTCCAGTCTCTCTCTCTCATCGTCGTTGTCTCTCTCGGCAGCGGCGATCGTCGGGGCCTCGTCGTGTAGAGAGGAACGTATGTAGGTAAATATAAGTTGCGTGGCCAGGCTGGTCCGCCGAGTAAAAGGTAGAGAAAGAGAGAGAGAGAGAGACGTGCGGCTTTCGCGGATAAGTGACTTTCGAAGAACCACCTGTGGCACGTGCCATTAACGTGCTCCCTTGCGTGTCCGTACGTGCGCGAATGTGTCTCGATATATCCCGCCGTCGTTGTGGCGCGCACGGCGTGGGTGTAACAGGTGAGCGCGCGGATACTGTTTCCTTCGCGGGCGGGCGTGGATTCTTCTTGTAATACACGGCAATTTTCGAGGGTTGTAATTGTGAACGGCACAGGGAGGAAACGAGAGAAAAGGAACGCGAGCCACGGGACGAACGAGAGAGGAACGCTCGATTAACGTTCGACACGTTCCGTTACGGAATGCGCGTTCCTCACGTGGCAGCGAAATTTACGTTTCTGGTTCGACTTTGATACGCGATATCGCGGAAACTGTTCCAGGAAGTTGCCGCGGAGCAATCGTAAAGTACAAGCTGCACGTCGCTCTCTACGTATCGATCTGTGGAAGCGGATCGTAATTACCGGCTAAGATAAATCGATGCGATGAAACGGGCATCGAAGCCGCGATAGAACCATACGTCACCCGCGATGCATCGTCCCATCGCGAAACGTATAGCTTAGTTTCATAACGCACGTGCGCGCCGCGCCGGGATAAAACCCCGAGATAAAACCGCGAGTGTATTATTGGGTTGTTCGGAAAGTAATTTCGTTTTTTACAAAGAGATGTCGTTAGTTGCGTTCCTCGATACTTAACCTTACTCTAAGCGACAAATTCGTTTTATATTTTGACAACTGACATTTCAGACGTCATTTAGTATCTTATTGTGTTGCGATCTGTCAAGTAATTTTTGTTTGGCATCACATCAAACATAGAAAATCAAAGTGAGCATATTCGTAATATTTTGCTTTTTTACTACCGAAAGGGTAAAAATGCAGTGCAAGCGAGAAAAAAATTGTGTGCCGTGTACGGAGAAGATGTATTGAGTGAACGTAGTGTCAGAATTGGTTTTCGAAATTTCGTACTGGAAATTTCGATTTGAAAGATGCACCACGTTCAGGTCGGCCAATTAAAGCTGATGACGAGAAAATAAAGGCTCTGGTGGATGCAAACCGTCGCATAACAACACGCGAAATTGCTGAAAAATTAAATTTATCGAATTCGACCGTTTACGATCATTTGAAACGCCTTGGATTCGTTTCAAAGCTCGATATTTGGGTTCCACACAATTTAAAGGAAATTGACTTGATTCGACGCATTACCATCTGCGATTCATTGTTGAAACGTGAAGAAAATGAATCATTTTTGAAGCGAATCATAACTGGAGATGAAAAATTGATTGTTTACAACAATGTTAAGCGAAAATGATCATGATCCAGGCAAGATGAACCTGCTCAATCAACATCCAAGGCAGATATTCATCAAAAGAAGACCATGCTTTCTGTATGGTGGGATTGGAAGGGAATCGTATTTTTCGAGCTACTACCAAGCAACCAGACGATTGATTCGAAAGTGTATTGTCGTCAGCTGGATGAATTGGATGCTGCCATCAAGCAGAAGCGACCAGAATTGGCGAATAGGAAAGGTGTCGTATTCCATCACGACAATGCCAGACCACACACAAGTTTGGTCACTCGCCAGAAGCTTTTACAGCTTGGATGGGATGTGCTACCACACTCACCATACTCTCCTGATCTGGCACCATCCGATTACCATTTGTTCCGGTCTCTACAAAATTCTTTGAACAATGTAAACTTCGATTCAAATGAAGGCGTCAAAAATCACTTGCTTCAATTTTTTGTCAATAAGGAGAAGGACTTCTATGAGCGTGGAATCTTAAAGTTGCCAGAAATATGGCGAAAGGTAGTGGAACAAAATGGCCAATGCATCACTGAATAAAATTTATTCTAAATATGAAAAAACCGCCTTTCATTTTTCCTTGAAAAAACGAAATAACTTTCCGAACAACCCAATAGATACGTATTAATGAAACGAATAAATGCACGCACGCACGGTAGACTCGTCGCGATAAGTTTGCCGTTCAATAGAACGACCGCGCGTAACGGTAAGACAGTACGCGAGACACACGCGGCAGTAATATCGTTCCTCGCGCGGGGTCCTTGTTTCCTGGGAGCTCGTCGAGAAGGACTCCTAGAGCGGCTTGATTGGCTCACGGGAACCATGAGGCTTCGAATTCCGGTTTTCCGCCGTGAGGAGAAGAACGGGAGGTGGAGACGGCCAAGTGAGTATCAACGGAGTCACGTGCAATAAAGTAGTAGCTTGTTGCTTGTTGCGCACGGCTGTCTCATGGAATATATACGACCGCGAGCCAGGGGCGGGGTACGAGTCGCTTTCGAAAGAAGAAAACGGATACCGATGTGCACACGCGTGTACATATACCCGGCACATTATTTCTCATACAGTTAAACCCCGCGAGCCGCGAGCGCGCGCGCGCTCGCACTCACGGGATATTTATTACAATTAGCCGCCGTGTCCAACCTTGAATTCAGACCGTGAACGATCTGCCGGAGCGTGCAGTTTCCCCGTTCCCGGCAATAGCAGCAACAGCAACGGCAGCAGGCAGCAGCAAGGTGCGCGGAGGAGACGAGACGTATCGAGAAATATCCTACCGATACCGTAGGACTTTGCATCCTGCAACGGTTAACAGTACTCTTCGGTCGTACGATCCTAATTTATAAAGCTCGCCGCCGTCCCGCGGAAGACGGCGCTATTTTAAACGGCGATAATTCCGCTCCAGGCGCGCCGACGCATCGCTTATCTCGCACAGCCCATTTAATCCAAGACAACGTTGTGGCTGTCAACGGAACGCGAACGAGAAGTGAAATATAAGGAGAAATGCCGGAAGTCGCGAGAGACCATAAATTATCGCGGGCAATTAGACGTGATCGCCGATATCGATACGTTTGTCGCGCGCTACTTTAAATTCCCGTCATTTCTGCCCGCGTTCCGCGTTCGCCGAGATATGCGGCCGCGCGATAGCGTTCTTCTCTAATCTTTCCGGTAAACGATATACATATAATATTTTAATGAACTTCCGATTTCTCACCGGTGGGACAGCGACCGCGAAAGGAGCGGATAATGGATAAACTTTGAAGAGCCACCTGTAGCCGCCTGTGGCACGTGCCATCGCCGGGCTAATCCCAGGTCGCTCGTCCTTCGGCCCGTCCGGCGGCGTCACGCGGCCACGAGGTAGCAGGTAACAGGTACCGAGGTGCATCCCACCGCCACGATCGGTGCAACGATCACAGCCGCTACATCTGGTAACGGCGTGCGTCCTCCCGTCCCGTTTCTGTCGGGTCCCGGGACCGACGATTACATCTACATTCCCTATAAATACCGGTTGCCGCGATTATCCGCTCCTTCGTCTTACCGATTCCTCAGCCACGAAATATCTCTATCTCGCGGCGTCCCCGGGGTCCGCGGATTTTCCGAGTGTTTTGTCAATTTAATACACAGTCGTTTCCGATTATTTTTAATTAGATAACGTCAGAAATGGACCGTTATGATGACATCGAGAAGAGGCCAGCGAGCCGGACCAGCTAAAGCTCCAGCGACGATCGGAGGCTGCAATGCTGGCGTTCACTTTCCTCCGATTCGCAACAGGACGATATCATCGATCCCGCGTAATTCCCTGATCATTAGAGGCGCTAATGGCGGTTCGGTGCGGCGGCGTGTACGGTTACGCACGGCCATCAATCAGCGGGGCCGGCCCTTAATCGGCCGCCATTTGATAATTACAAAGTCAATCGTCTATCGAATCGGCCATCTAGCCGCGTAATGGCCGGCTCTCGGTCGCTTCGCGCGTTTAGCGCGGCTACGAGAGAAGCCTGATTGCAAGAGGGCAGGGGAGAGGTGATCGAGAGAGGCGTAGGTGACTGGAGAGGTGGTCGCGATCACGATTACGAGAAGGCGGCAAAAGGGGAAGTTGGAATTAAGCGCGCCGACCAGGCCGCCGCCTGATCGCTTTTTAGTTATTTTATTCCACGCGGCGCATCACGGGATACTCGATTCGAGCCAGAGCGCACCGGGCTGATGCGACGGTCGTGCGTGAATATAGAAAAGCCGACCGAGCCTCACCGAGGGATTCTCGCGCTTGCATCGGTGCCGAGTAATCGCGATGGTCGCGCGCGAAAAGTATGCATCTTGGTCGTCGGCACACTCTGATCGA
The DNA here is from genome assembly GCF_003672135.1 of Ooceraea biroi. NCBI lineage: Eukaryota > Metazoa > Arthropoda > Insecta > Hymenoptera > Formicidae > Ooceraea > Ooceraea biroi. Next base: position 2,774,731 of record NC_039517.1, read on the forward strand.
TCTCGAGCTCGCATTGTCGGCATTTTGTCAGGATAATGCCGGAAACGACGATCGTGCGGCGTAAAGGTGTCATTAGCGTTGTAGTAATTGTATCGTTCTCCACCATGCGTTTCTTTCGGTCATTAATTTCAATTTAATAAACATTTGGTCATTTATACGAGTGGACGTAAGACTCCCGCAACTGCCATCGCTAGCAAGATCTCTTTCGTCTTGGTCATGTGGATGTCAAGGCGTGCTCGATTTTTATCGGAACTCTTCCACGCGCGTTAACGGTAAACAGGTACGAGAGCCGCGAGTCGTGTAATCGATAAACTCATTGTGCGACTCCTCTCTCTTTCCCTGGCTTGTCACGACAATGCCGCGATCGTGCGCGATCAGGTATATGATTGGCTGAATTATATACACACGTCTAACTGTAACACCGTGCGCGAGTATGTCGGTTCGAGAAGGGGACAACCTGCCTTCCTCCATCATCGAACGATCGTGTCCTCGTCGACATCGAACGTCCTGGATGAATGCACGCGCACCTGCATTCGCAAACGCAACTACACGCCGAACGCGCCGTGACTCGATGCGTAAATCACCACGAAACGATATCTCTGGGATTGTCACGCGTAACCGCCGCTAAAAGCAGCTAATGAGCCGCGATGCTCCACAAAAGAGGATACGAGGAAGACGTTAAACGCGAGACGTAAAGGAATTAAGATGCTGCGTCTTACGAAGACGTATCCCGAGACACAGTCGCGGCAAGAATCTCGCCGGCGTCGTGTCCAGAGGCTTTTATAAGTATCGCATAAGTACAGTGTTTAACATAATTTACGGCTTCCACTCGCGCTCTCGCGTTAACATCGCGAGCGATGTTAACAGGCCGCGCGGGAGATCGAGAGAGCGTTACAAAATCCTGCTCGGGGATAAAATCTATCCATTTGACTCGCGCAATCGTTTCCTGCCGTCCGGAGGACTTGAGGCGACAACGTACCGCGAGTCATACGAGGCAAAGGCGCATGAAATTCGTGCGCTTGGGGTTTCAGTTAATTTATGTAGATCAGACTTCAATTAACGATGGCAACAGTTTCTGCGTGTTACTCGATCGCCAACTGGTCGAGAAGGAGCCGGGCAAGATTGAGGGAAACGCCAAATCCCGAACTAACGTTTTCTCGCGAATGATTTCTCGTATATTTAGCCTATCCAGGGGGTTCGGAATCGCGTTCGGGATCTACGAGCACACACGTGCGTGACGAGAATCTTACGGTTCGCCACGGCGCACAGTGGGGCGAAATCCCGAAAAGCTGGTCAAAATACGAAAGCATTGTTCAATTTGCACGAAACTTTGTATCTAAGGATTTTAGAGGTCTCTGATTACGAATCCGAAGTCAAAATTGCAATAATATGATGGCTCCAATATGGCCGACGTATATTTCAAAAATTTTTTAGAACTTAAAAAGTACTGTTAAACTTAGAACAATATAAATAATGCTCTACCGTTATATTTCGATATATATAACATTAATATATATTCTTCTTTCATAATATGCTTCGATATATATTATAACTAAAAAACCTTAGGTAACCAAAGGTAAAAAAAAGTACGCCAAGTATATAAAAAGTCCCACCTTTTACGCAACAAACAGTTTAAAAAAACTATTTATAAAAATCAAAACTAAATATGAAATCAATAGTTAACTAATCAAGTACCTCGAAGCAATTCAGTTTGAGTATTTTACCCAACGTTTTCTATGCATACTCTCTTATCGCATGACGACATTGAAGTACTTGGCGTGCCAGGGTCATGTATTCTTATAAATTTGTACAGTATCTTGATAAGGTTCTGTATTTTGTATCTTGATGATTTTCAATAATGACTCGCAAATGATTGTACGTCTCTTATAGGTAGAACAGTACGTTTTAATGCGATTCTTATTACAAAAACGTGCGCGAAACCCAGAGTGGCAGCTGGTTTTTGTTTTTCTTATTACATAATAGTATAAACTATAATCTCAAATAAGTTTCGTTGCAGAACTCTGCGGAACTCATACCTTTTTCTTTACATTTTAAAAATTTTTACATGCAATTTTACATTCAATTTCACTACAAATATTTGTAAATTGTTATTTTGTATATTGATTGTGTAATAGATGTTAATATTCTACTTACTACTAGCAAAAGATTCCATTTTGCAGATTAAAAATTGGTTAATTTTACGAATGTTGACGTCCTCCTAAACAGATCAGTATTTGTGCGCGCTAGATGTTGTTTGTGCGAAGGTCGACTTAGTAGTGGATCATACACGCAAATATACACGGTCGACTCCTCTTAACTGTGTTATTTGACATTTGACTTATCAGTCTATCGAACCTAATACTTTAAATTCCCGAAATAGAAACTTTATTTTTCGACTTTTGGCCAGCTGTTCGGGATTTGGCCCCACTGTGCGGCGTCCCTCTTCCGACATTCGCGGGGCACGCGTGGCGCCCGTACGATCACGACGACGCGACGTCGAGCGAACAGGCCCATTGTAGGTTGCCAGTCCGGTCCGAGTTGCCGGTTCTAGTCGCCTTCTCTAGTTGCCAGTCCGCCCACCCTGAGCGTTCGCCGCCGCTTGCATTGCGGCCGGTGAAGGTCCAGGCCGCGTGCCACCTTACATTTTTCTCGATCGCCGGCCGATAACCACCACCGCTCGGCGGCGGCGGCGACGACGGCAGATCAACGGCGTAGTTTCTTACACTTTCACGATCCTCGATCGGGCGAACCAGACGACGGAGCAGCGGTGCACGCGGAATACAAAGCGCGATGACCGGTGCCAACCGGGACCCGGGGCCTCGCCGCGGTCGCTGCTGCTACTCGGATCTCGGAAGTCGCGGTAACTTGGCACGCGATCGCGAAACCTACGCGAAATCGGAATTACGGCGATTTTAGACCTCCGGCAACTCTCTTCTCTCGGGCTCGTGTGATTGGCGTATTCCCTATCACAGTTATGTACATACATTTATCTCGGAATGCATCAGCGAGACGACGGTATCGCGGAGATCGACGAAGCCAATAATCGGTACACGTTAGAGGCGTGAAATAAAGATCGATGCACGTTACAGGCGTGAAATAATCTCTCGCTGCGCCGGGAAAGACGCGATTGAGGCAGCTCGGTGCAGGCATCAGAAAGCGAGCGATCGATCGATCGCAGAAAAGTGACCGCTGGGAAAACACCGGTCCCGGTGAAGGAAAAGAATCGAAGGCAAGAGAGAGAGAGAGAGAGAAAAATAGCGACCAAGTCGGATGGAGGAAAGAGAAGAAGGAGACCGGCGTGTACAATTGATTGGTCCTGGCGCGTCCTGCCCCCGCGTCCTCCACCCCCTTTCATGGGAAAGTCGTCCACCGCAGGCAACGCTCGCTTTTTGTTGCCCACTCATCTCTGCCATAATCGGCTTTCTCGCTCTTCTTCCCCCCGCGGAAGCCTCTCGATTACTCCATCGATCGCGTACGAAACTAATATCGATCTATCCACCTGTATTCCCGGTTCTTCCATCAACGGGGGCACGGTGGTACCGGTATAATAGTGGCGAGGATAAGAGAAAACCGGCGCACGGAAGGAGAGCGAAAGGCAAAACAAAATCCATTGCACGATACGGGGGAAAGAGGAGGACACGCCGCGCGTATCGCGGTCGAGAGCTGGAACGACCCGCTCGTGATCTTTGTGGATCACGATCGTGAGCTGCTGCTGATCGAGAGAAAGGAAGCGGACAAGAATGAGACGGAGAGAAAAAGAAACGTCTCATTCACAAGTAGGAACGTTCGGACGAGAAAAATGCGTTCACGCGTTCGTGCACCGAGCGATGGACACGAGTACACGGGTACAGGTGAAATGCCGACGCGCCTAAACACAGGAAGGCCCGATGTTCGATGGATCGGTTATGCCCGACGGAGACGAATCGATTGCCGGTCGGCGCGCCGCGAAGTAACTGGATTCGTGGATGATGACCGACTTTGCTCGGCGCGGCGGGCGATACGTAGCCTATGATCGCGTTGCCCGGGCCTCCAGGTAGGATGCCCGGCCCTCGGACTCGTCCATCATTTCTGTTATTCCACGATTCGTCGGCCGTGGCCGGCTATTTTCCCAAATGGAAGACATACGGTCTGTAAAGTTGTTCCGATGGAATCTGATCCCATTCCATTCTCAGCGCCAACACATCATCTGATTTAACTTCAATTTTTCTTCCTTCTGCTAAACGCCCGACTTTCTTAAAAGTTGAATCCCACGCGAGAAGCGAAAATGATAACGTAAGAAGTTTCTTCGATTGTGCAACGTTATGTCTGATTTTTCAGTTAATTCTATAATAAATTTCACGGTAAAAATAATTACTCAGTAATTACCGAAGGAGAAAAACGGATACTCCACTCCGCCGCTACTCTTTTTTTCGGTGTGCCCGACCTAAATTCTTCGGTAAAAGACTGAACAGCCGGCAGACCGCGACTATCTTCGAGGAAGCGACCATTCCGCGGAAAAGTGAGAACGCCAGGATCAATTGCGCGCCAGCTCGGTTCACCGAAGATTCTTCTTTTCCCGTCGTAAACGCGCCAACAAAACCGGCGGTTAGCTGCGACGAGATCGGCGGCAAGTCGCAAGAAAGAAGACGGGACATCCGCCTTCGAACGGTAGCTTTCGGCATCCGCCAAGTGTCGCCGCAGTCTCGCCGCAGCAGTTCCGGTGCGTTACACGCGTGGCACGGATTCGTCACGCGGCCAGAAAAAAAAGCCGAGCTCGTCGCTTTCGCCGGTCCTTTCACTATTTTATAACTTGCAGTTATGACGATCCTTTTTGGAACTGCCGCTACTCTTTTTCTCGCGTACCACGGAAGAACTGAGAAACGCGTATCGCAAAGATCTCGCTCGAGCCTCTCTTGACGGATAATGACAAATTTGAGATTTATTCCGTATCGAGCCGACCGATCGGTCGGTCGATCTATCAGTTCAGTCAACCCTGATGCGCCCAGCCACCGCCACCTCCGCCTTGGAGCGCGACTCCGCGCGCTGCGCCCAACAGCCCGAAGCTCGCATCGTCGTGAGCGAAATAAGCGCTTCTACCCGTTGCGAGGGCGGCCTCCGTCCAGCAATCCCGCATTGCCACGCATACACAATAACACAACGCACGATGTACAGTGATGCAGATGCACGTCGGCGGTGCGTCACGCTCCAAGTCGGATCGGCCACGCCACCGATTCACGTACGTGCACGCGAACGCACGTCAACGCACGTTCACGTGCCGGACCTTCGCGAGATCCGTCGCCGGGGGCGGTCGACGTCCACTCGGCGGATACCAGGAAGAGGTCCCGGTCCCGCCAAGGATCGACAGTCGAGATCTAGCGGGGCGCCCCGAGTGCCGGAGTCGAAACAATACCCTGGACGGATCGAGGCGCTTTTCCGCGTGTAATCGCGGTGTATCACTTGTACGTATTATGACGTTACGTGTTAACGGTGCTGGCAGTTAACGCGACTTCCTACGTGCCGCGGACGAGAGGATGATGATTTCTGCATCCATAAAACTACGAGACCCGTCCGACGATAACTGGCGAACATGATAGTAATATCGCGAGACGAGATTCTCCTCGTCGAGTATTTCGTTTAATTTCCTTGCCTGAGAAGACGTTGGTGTGTGTGTGTGTGTGTGTGTGTGTATCGTATATGCGTGTGATTCGCGGTTCGTCAGGCAGTTTTCGCTATTCTCTCGTCCACGCGCACAAAGTTTCACGCCAATCTTTGCATAATCGTGATCTCACTATAGGTCGTGCGATTAGAACAAGCATTTCGAGACGTTCGGCGCAGCCGCTTTCGTCAACAGCCTTGGCGGGTTGATTAGTCGAGAGAGATATCGCGCGAGTTCCGCGAGGTGCGCTGCGCGGAGCCGACCGGTGCCTGTCCGACACGTAATGAGGCAACAACCTTGGGGAGAGGCGGGTGGCTCGCACACACAGGAAGTCGACAAGGTTTTTATCGGGCCGACACGAGCGCTCATTGTTAGCCGGGACTTAACGACGACGAAACGAGCCTCCGATTCCCTCCGAGAGTCCCAAAATTCAGCGCCATTAAACTCGCCTCCGTGCCCCTCCGGCCCCAACTGCGTTCCCTCCAAGTGTACCTTTTGCCATTTCACTCTCACGAATCTTGCATCACGGGCTTCTCCCTCCCCGTGCCGGGCCGGATGCTCCCAACGGACGTGGAATTCTTCTCTTTCTTGCCGGACGACTCGACCGGCATCCGCCCGTGACGCGTAATTGAGGGAAAATTAAGTTCTTTTCGTGAATCTCGTCGCGGAGCGCGTGACTCGTCCTCGTGAAACGAACGATAAATGGAATAAAATTACGATAAGACGCGAAGGCCTCGTTACCTGACTGCTCCAAACGAGTTGTACCACGATGTCAATTGGAGCAAAGTTAAATAAGCAGAGATCACCTTTTGCAAATCACGTTTGTGCAAATTGAGCTGATCTTTACAGTTGATTGTATTGGGTCGTCCGGAAAGTGCGTGCCGATTTTGAAGGAAAATTCAAAGGCAACATTTTTTTATGTCGATAAATATTTATTGTCTTATGTATGCACCGTTTTGTTTCACAACCTTTGTCCATCTTTCACGCAACTGAAAGATTTCATTCTCCCAGAACTTCTTAGGTTTCTCGGCGAAAAACTCCTCAAGGTGGTTTTTTATGTCGATCAAAGAGTTGAAGTTCTTGCCGCTAAGAGAATTTTGCAAAGACCTAAATAAGTGAAAGTCTGAAGGTGCAATGTCTGGTGAATACGGTGGGTGAGGTAGCACATCCCAGCCAAACTCCAACAATTTTTGTCGGGTAGTCAAAGAAACATGAGGTCTGGCATTGTCCTGATGGAAACATGATGGGAACACGACGCCCTTCCTATTAGCTAATTCTGGACTTTTTTCCTGAATCGCTGTCTTTAATTCGTCCAGTTGCGAGCAGTACTTATCTGCATTTATCGTTTGGTTGTGTGGTAGGAGCTCATAATATAGGATTCCTTTCCAATCCCACCAGACACAGAGCATGACTTTTTTTGGATGAAGGCCGGCTTTCGGAGTGGTTAATGCTGATTCATTTCGCTTACCCCAGGATCTTTTTCGTTCTACATTGTTGTAAATGATCCATTTTTCGTCACCCGTCACTAATTGCTTCAAAAATGGTACGTTTTCGTTGCGCTTGTACAGCGAGTCGCAGATGGAAATGCGATCCATTAAATTTTTTTCGGCCAAATTATGCGGAACCCATACATCATAGCGACTTACGTAACCAAGCTTCACTACATGATCGTGGACAGTGGTTTTCGATATTTTCAGTATCTCTGTTAATTCACGTGTCGTGTAGCGCGGGTTATTCTCGATCAGTGTCTTGATTTGGTCATCATCAGTAGTAGAGGGTCTGCCCGAGCGTTCTTGGTCTTTAAGGTTAAAATCACCAGCTCTAAACTTAGCGAACCACTTACGTACGGTTCTTTCAGCTAAAGCGCCTTCTCCGTAAACAGAACATATCGAATTTGTTGCTTGTGAGGCATTTTTGCCTTTCCGGTAATAGAAAAGCATCAAGTGTCTAAAATGTTCTTTGTTTTCTTCCATCTTCAAAAGAGTACAAAACTGACACGAATCAATTTATCTGAAACAACTTTTTTCCTAAAGATGCGTTGAAATGTCACCTTTAAGCATGTGTATATAAATCGTATGTTTTCAATAACGTTGATATATTCAGACATGTTCCAACGCCATCTATTAAAAATCGGCACGAACTTTCCGGACGACCCAATATTAGCTAACACTGCGCCGGAGCATTACGGAGCGGCGAAATCTGCGCTATAATAACGGCGGCATTGGCCTGCATTCTCACCGCGCATTTAATGCAAAGTATGCGGTTGTGGTCAAGTTTTATCCCACATTTTATACCGGGTGTATACGATCTCGCTGATGAGCAAACAAAGCTCGGCATCGCTCAGTTTAGCGCTGAGCGGTGAGAGAAATCTGTAGTTTCCGTAGAACGGACTCATGACTCGTATCCAACAACGCGTTTTTACCGCCTTTATTTTACAATCGCGACGGAATTAATCGTTCTGTAAAACTGATTTACGCCACTCGCAATGCCGCAATTACCGGACGTGCCCGCAAGGTACACGTTTCAACACTTGTTTCGAATAATACCGAAAGTGTTCATTTGCGTCATTCCATTTTTCGCTAGAAATGGAGTGCGTATTCTTGGCGCGATATCTTGCGCCACACACGGCGATTCTCGTTCATCGCTTTGACCGAAGGTGCCACAAAGCGGAGAAGGAGGGAAAAACGAGAGAGCGAGTCGCGAAAAGTACAGATTATTCGCCATTAAGATCGCAGAGGGAATGACGCACGGACTATACGGGACGAGAAAGGTGCGCAACAACGATGGTAGCCGATGGCGAAGGCGAGGTGGTTTATGCGAATCGATCTCGCGAAATCGCGCGGCTGTCGTCCGCGAATACAATGCGGACCGCGGATCGCGCCGCTCGCAAAGAGATTCGATCTGATCTCGGACGCGATACCGTCGTGGATACCTACGGGCTCGCAAATAATGATTGTTAAACAAGCGGCGCGCGGCTATAACCGGCCATTCGGCGCGGTGGTGCGTGCCGCGAGTGCTCCACCGCACCTCGTTAAAAGCACCGTAGAAAATTCGCGGCTGATGTACAACGCGCGCGCCTTTACTCGCGAACAATCGCAATAGGATCTGATAACGGTCGCGCGCACCCTCCAGTCGCTCAGAGCGCGACAAAAGTATCGCGGGAATCGCGCGCGATCCCGGACTGTGAAGAGGATTAATGTTCCGCGCATCCCGCACGTGCGCGCATCCTCGGAGCTAGTCGCTTCTTATCCGCGAGCAACCGCGAGCCAATAATTACATCGCGCGGACAAAGGAACTCAATTAATGTAAGGTAATACGATAAGAGACCGACTCTCAGTCTTGACTCATCGCGCGCGTCTTCCTTCTTGCCTCTTCGATAAACGCGCCCATACCCTCTACAAGCAGATCGAATCACTCGCGCCTCCCCCGAGCACGATTTTTGCGAGTCACTCTGGTACCCCCGGGGTCGGTTCTAGCTTCGTACACGAGCGAGCATATCAGCCAATAACCGAATGCGCTATCGCGACGTGCGCTTCTGATTAGTCTACCTCGACGTGCCGTGACAATTTTTCCAAGATCATGGTCGTTTCTCCCTCAGACAGACACAGCCGGACCCCGACTTACAAATACCCCTTCGTTCGCATACCCTTGGAACGAGATCGCCTCGACAAGATAGGCGGAAAAGCGAGATCAATCGACAATGATAATTGCCACGTTCTCGACCCGTTTTCGCCGCCGCCTCTCTTTCCACCAACGTCGCTGCACGCTGTCGTTGCAGCGGCAGTCTTCGTGTCTCTTGATTATTTTCAGCAGTAATACACAGCAAACACTAATTAAATTGCGCGCGATTAATGGCGAAATCGTACTTACAATTATGAGCGATCGAAGAGCCGCTTCCTCAACAAACACACCCACAGAAAAGATTTCTGGACTTAATGCTATTACTCTTTAATCTATCATAAAATAAGATCGCTATAGCGACAATCATATTTATTATTGAAAAGAAGCATATTTTAATCTTGAATAGAAAATTCGAAAATCTAGATTCAAATAATCTTCGTGCTATCTCATTCATTTTCTCAGAAGGATTTAGATACAAATTTCTAGCAAGTTCAAAATATTCTTGATTTCACAATATTGTCAGATCTAAAAGACATCTTATTCTATTCTTCTAAGAGAATTTGTAGAATCTGCACAAAACGGCCAATATTTATGTGTTGCAATCGAAAATCGGGAAAGTGTTTCTGTTATTTACAATGAGTAAGTGCAAAAGATATGGAAATGTCTTATCTCGAATCTTATTTCTCAAGTAAGTATATTGTATATACTTACTTACATTTCCATATCTTTTAATATTTCTTGCATTGTAAATAACAGAAACACTTTCCCGATTTTCGATTGCAACACATAAATATTGGCCGTTTTATCGGAATAAAGGACGCAGAAGCGCCGAGTCGACGAGCGACTGTGAGAAAATGATGCGTCGACATCGACGAAGCCTACTATAAAGTGGCGCTAATATCAAATTATTCTACATACAAGAATATATAAGCATAAATGTGTACATGTTACTCTTGTCTGAAGACAGTAAGACAATCTTATTTAATTCGAGAGAGAAGAATAGAAATTACTGATTTAAATTAAAAATTGTTTTATTTTCATATTTTTTATACTTGTAATACGATTAAACTAGTCAAGAATATTTTTCGTCTTGTTATCAGAAATCCTTTCTGAGGGTGCACCATCAACGATACACGACGATACGCAATTGATAATTCGAATACTATAAAAACTTCAAAATCAGGTCATCGTTTTCGAAAAATTTACTGGCTGACTTTTTGTTAGAGAGTTCAATTGTGTGCATCGTACCGAAACTAATTGCGCGATAATTGAATTGCGAATAAGGCTGCGAATGTCTTGGTCCGTCCGGAAATCACGCCGCGGCGGTACGTTAGAGATTCGCGGTCTGCGATCGATGCGTCGTACGTGCCTATTTGCGAATCGCTGCTGCCCCCGATACGATGACGAGAGTAATCGATCGGTTATTCCCGGCGCGTAGGATCGCCGTTAAAGCGGCTAGGAAACTTTTGCCACACATGGTACGCGCACGAAGCAACAGGAGGTTATTTGCTAGATAAATCTCGGACCGCCCCCTTGCATGCTGCGCTCTAGCGATACCCGATCGCCAGTGTGTTCGGCCGATCGGCTGAGTAGACCTCATTCACGTGCCTTCACGAAGACCGTGTGCCTTCCACCTGATACCAGCAGCGTGTGGCAGAAACGGCCATCGATACCGCTTAGCGCACCGACGCACGGAGCATACCTGCCGAGTGCGATACCCGCGTTCATGATCATTTAAATCGTTCAAAGTATCGCCGATGTAATTTCCGAGAGAAAAAACAACAAGGGATAAGAAACAAGTAGCCATTCGGTCTACGCGGCCGACGCGGCGCTCTTCGTTCCGGGTCGGTTCGCCGTTTTTGCATTTTTGCATCCCGATGCTTCCGGTTCTCTCTCGCCGCCTCGCCCGTATTCGGCCGACCGAATTGGAGCGTGCACCAAGTAATTTGCGGGCCGGCTTAATTGCGCGGCTCGTTAACGCGCGTACCGAGAAACGTGCGCGCACGTTGCGTTTTCGAGGATAACTTTATCCATCGTATCGCCAATGATCGACGCGAGATTAGACGGAGATAAGGAGCATCGCTCTTACCCTTTCCCAGCTACCGGCACGAGTCACGAGTTTCGAACGAATCAATAGTTATCGCGATTAATAGGTGGAGCTCATCGATGTGATGCCCTCGCAACAAAGTTCTCGATACCGGTACAATTTCGCGCACGCGATGCGAGGTCCTTCTCGATGCGAACACGTGAAAGGAAGAAACGAGGTATCGTTCTCTCTTCAAGCCCATCTGGCCGAGTCTCGGTCACGTGCTAAGCCGATATCTCTCTCTTTCTCTCTCTTTCGATGCGCAACGGCTGCGTTCATAACGTACTGCCCGTATCCCCGATGCATGCACCTGATACCCCACAACGTCGCACTTGTTGCACGCCCTGCCATTACTCGACATTAATTCCGTGGTATCCGTGGCCGTCCCGTTTCCTACGTTGACGCACGTACCGACACGGAAAATATCCGGTTATTTGACGGGGGTGGCAAAAACGCACAGGGGGACGTTCTCTCCACATCTGTCACGAACTACGAATGGCCGAGTCTCAATACGATACGACGCGCGACGTAGAATTCCAATTATTTTCGATCTCGCGGCCCTACAATTACGCCCTTTCTTTCGCCATTATACTTGAACGCGAGTAGGCGTTTGTCGCAAGTCGGCCTAGAAGGTCCGTTGCTCCTTGACACATTAATTACCACGTTCTCCGAAACAGCCGTAAAACGTTATTACCCTCTGCTAGCGGAGATTGCAAATCATTATATTATAAAAAAAACGCATCATTTCTTGGATTTCAAATATATTACAAATTCCTAAATCATTTCTCATTACGTGCATTGTGTGATTGAGTCGTTTTCAATCGTGCGCACAGTCCGGTCATCATGGGCGCGATCGGACACGCAACAGACGATTGACAGAGTTCTGACAAGTGCCGGGATTGCACAGGATATATAGGATACACGCCCGTCGTCAAGTCGCCGGCTGATCGCCGGCTCTCGCTTATTGCGCGTACTATTACACCCGCCGACACTACTCGCCAAGCACAATGTACGCACGTCGCCGAACGGACGGCGGAATAGTTTCCCACGGAAATTTCCGGCAATTTGCGAGACGTCTCGACGTGCTGCGTCTACCACGCCGTCGTGCCAAGGTCGCTCATACAAGGTGCCGTAACACTTTCTCGGTATGCACGGAGCGACGTCGAAGCGTATATGCGCCAACTTTTCGAGCTCATCGACTCGAAGGAGGATTCGCAGACCCGAGCTTAGAGACGGACGCGCATTGTCACACGCGACGGCTCCTCTTCGCGTTGCATTTCATTTTAATTTCAATCAAGCGTCAATCATACAATCATCAGTTACGTATGCGATTACCGCTTAAATCACGCTACTAAAGTGACGCTTTTTACAAGAAACTCTTTTTGAGAAAATTCTGAAAACAATTTTTCACGGCAAAAATATGGCACTCAAAACACGGCACATGGGGATAATATAGAGACGACTCTTTAAATCACGCGAACTGACATTGCGTATGTAAGCCGCAAGACTGCGATCAACCACTATGCCACGATAAGCGACGGGGTGTTTCATGCGCGCAACAAGGGGCGCCAGGAGTACATTACGTCTCGACGTCATAAATAGTTTTAAATCGGAGCATCGTGAATATATATCACATTTGACGTGCGAGCGTTCCTCGTTGCGCCGCATGATACATCGCATGTTGCTGCAGCACGGCAAAGTCGATGGCACAAGCGGGCTAAAAGAGGACATTAGTTACCACGCATCTTCTTCTTCCATCTAACATGCAAAATAATATACGAGAATAATTTCTCATTTACGTTTTTATTACGCGAGAGATCAAGAATGCACGTCACCGCGTGCAGATTTTATCTAATCTGAGGCAAACTTTTTCTTGTTGAAAATCTGAAGGCACATCTTTCACAAATTGCAATTACGTGACAGTGATTACTTTTGCAAATCGATTACACGTCTTCATTTGCAAGCGACCGATTTCTTCGCGTGTAGAAACAACGATTAAACAATATTCCAATGAGTCATAAAATAATCGCTCCCCGAGATCGTCATAACATGTCATAAAGAAAATGCGTCGTCGCGTATTTTTTTCCCTGCGATGAAATTTAGCGTTAAATTAACGGCGGCTGTTACACTATCGAATGATTTACGAGAATTGAACCGTCGATGTCTTTTTTCTCGACGTGCGTACTGGCCACCTTATTTTACCACAGAACGTATTTTACGGTTAAAAACCGATCGATAAGTATTCACGAATGGTACAGGTATTCTCGGAAGTGGCGTTAAACATACAATAATCGCGCAGTTTCTTGCAACGACGAACGATCGGGAGTAACGAGCAGCGAAACGGCCGACATCGCGCTACCTCGTGCACGCTTTCCCGATGGCCTTCGCAGAAGATTTGTAAAAAGTGTAAGTATGTGCATATCCACCGTCAAGAATCGGCCGGAGAAATGCAATGAGCTGCCCGATCGCGCCGCTGGATCGCCGTTCGTAACGACGACGCTACGCCCGCTTCATTATCATCCGGTGAGGCATGTCCGGATTAAATCCTCAGGAATATTACGACGCGCGATTAAGCCTCTTTATCTCTCGGGCGATGCCAGCAATGCGGCGCAGTTTTTTGCGGAAAATTTCTCGAGCGGCCGTTGCATACCGGACGATCAGCCAACAACACGATCGAATCAAGTAAGATCGCCTTGACTGCGTGGCGTTGCGGAGAGATCCGTTGCGCGGCGCAGTTACGTACACGACAATTCATAAGTCGCACGAAAGGTTCCTGGGATTTACGATGCAAAGAACGCAAGGTCTACATTCCGATACGAGTGATGTATCATATCACGAAATACTTTTTTCGCGGCAAACACGGGCGCGAGATTCCGGATGGCTCCGCGGAATCGTGAATGAGACGATTCGACGGGACCGAGGGCGAGAAGAATGCAGCGAGCGTGCCGAGAGCTCATTCACGGCTCGTCGCGCGGAAGCGTCGTCGCTCCTAATGATTCGATAAGTATAACGCGACGATAATTATTTCGCTCGTTCGACGCGCGTGATCGACCCTGATTGGGGTTAACTGCGCGATTAAACGCATGTACGCGTCGACAGGAAAATGCACGAGCTCTCTCATCCGGTGTACATCCCGATTGATATTGATGATCGCATCCGACTGACGGCGTGGACTCGGAGAAGGCGACGCGCGCGAAAACAGGTTCGCGGGTAGACGAAAAGAAGTCAAGTCAGAAAAAGGGACCGCTCGAGCAATCGATGTCGACAGGTGCGGACTCCAAAGTTATGGGAGTCCGCGGGAGAATAAATCTCGGAAGAGATTCGGATCCCGCCTGGAAGGCGCGCGGGATATCAGTGGCGGAAGTCAGTTTCCATTCCTATCGCGTCAGCGTCCGTAATCCCGCGTGAAATAAGATTCCCGGACTGCCGTAAATCAATCTCTCAATTTCATGTACCGTATTAATGCCACGTTTCGAAAGCAGTGCTACCAGCACTCCGCGCGATTGGAAACAACTGTATTTATAAATATTTAACGAGCCGCTGAAGCGAATCGTATGCACTCGTCGGTCGAAACTTATTAACCGCAGAAGCGTAAGTGGTTTAGATGACATCTTCACAAACGCAGCTTGATGAATGAACTCTCGGATCGCGTCTCGATCACGTCCGAAGAAGACGGAGCTATCAGTATACACGCGCTACAAAGATATCGACTGTGTAATCGCCTTCACTTAACGGTTACTAACAAGCAAACTCCGTAAAAATCGCGAAAGATCGCGGAGACGTCTCGCTAAAAGCTAAACGACGGTTTACCTATCGCGTGATAAATGATTATACACGATTGCTACGTGTACACAGCCACGTGATCAGTAAACATGGAAGAAAGCCCGTGTATAATTATGGATCTCACTCAAAAACAATAAGGAAAGTAGCAATGTTCAACGCAAAATGATGATGTGGACATAATTAACTTGCAGATACCGCGATCTCGCTCGCCGCGACTTACGATGAAGAAATTAAATATGTACGATAATTTCACTAATCACGTTTAATAGCAAGTTGCTTATCAGCATATCATCAGTTTCCTCATCACGGTAAAGCTCCCTTTTATATTCCTCTATAATTAGCCATTTTTTAAAATGTCAATCACTTGTGTATGTAGAATACTTTTCTTAATTAAGAAAATTTTCTATAAACATTTAATAGCCAGTACTATACGTTTTACGGCGTACGCTGGCGGACGTTACCTTCGATTAGCATGGAAATTCAGGAAATGTCAACGGACCAACCGCGATGTGATTCGTGATACCGTTGTGACCATTTGGCCGAACTACGCTCGGCAGTGAATTAGAAATTAATCGTTGCGCATTTGCATAGCGCACAGGTGGCCGACCAATCAGTCGGTTGGTCGCTCTCTCGAAAACGGTGGCAACTGTTTTCTGGATAAAACGAGTTTCCACGCAATAAAGATTCATGAGCGCCGTGACATTAACAA
The DNA here is from genome assembly GCF_003672135.1 of Ooceraea biroi. Classification (NCBI taxonomy): domain Eukaryota; kingdom Metazoa; phylum Arthropoda; class Insecta; order Hymenoptera; family Formicidae; genus Ooceraea; species Ooceraea biroi. The sequence continues at coordinate 2,790,565 of NC_039517.1, forward strand.
ACCTACTGTAAAAGTGCACGCCACAGTCGCCACACAGTTCGTAAGTCGCTCGAAAACATACAGGACACCTGTCGATTGGCGAGTACGATCGCCCACGCGACCTCCAAACGCTCGCGGTGTAACAAGACCTATGCGTCCAACATATGAAAAGCGTAGAGTGGTGCGAGGCGTAATAATAATAATAATATGCGACGTAGCGATCGCGCGATTCGCATGGAATTCCAAATCGCGACTTGCTCGCAAACACGCTAATCCCCAGCTAATCTCTATCGGTAGCTGGTCGCTCGCGGAGAGCACGCGCGAGAGCGCACTCGCTCGCGAGAGTGGAATGGACGCGCAATCGGGGCCAGATGTGGCGCGCTGCGCACGGACGCGCGGCACTTGCAAGCGCACCGTCGAGCGGCGAGCGCGAGCGCAAACCCACTGGCCGGTACTATAAATAGACCCGAGAGAGCTACCTGTACCACGCGAGCTGGCGGGCAGCGCGGTGCAGTTGCGGCAGGTCCAGAGATGCGAAAGACGCACGGGGATGCGGCGACTCCGTGCTGCGCGCCACATGCAGCGAGAAGAACGCACGCAGCGCGACCGCCACCGCGCGCAACGACGACGAGCGGCCAACTTTCCGCTTGCACTGGCTGATAAACTTTGCTGCGCAAAGAAAGCAGCATCCGAGCCCACTATCGCGAATCGCGGCTGATCGAGATTCGTCGCCAGTCTTTGACAACGGTCCGGGGAACCGTAACGGGTTCGAGAGCCTAAGATTAGATACGTATCGGAAAGCCGGGCGCGATCCATCTATCGATCGTATCGATCGCTATCGCGCCGTATCCGTTGCCCGCAAATTATTCGTAATTCTAACGATTATAACTGATTGATTAAGAGAGGAAACTACTTGCATCGAAGCCTGCAATGTCGAACGCGAGACGATACCAGAGGAGCGATCTTGATGTTATCCGGTGTAATCATGCCTGCGGTATTAACATATGTCATACGTTTGTCGAGCAGTCTTTGATGCAAAATGCTCGCGCGCTCGTAAAAGAGCACATGAATTAAAAAACGATTAGACAGACGGGGAATGTTACGAGGCCGCGAATGATTGCAGTCACTCATTTTGCAACATCGTAAATGCTCAATGCACCCTGCACGTGCAGCATATTAGAAGATTGAGAAGAGTGAGCGGTTGAGCTGTCTAACCCCGGATGATCGGATAAGTGTTCATCGCGCGAGTAATAGTCCTAAAAGCGAAGAAATGTGAGAGAAAGAGAGAGAAAGAGAGAGATCTAATTGCACTGCAAGGTGGAGATGATAGCGCATTCCGGCTACCAATCGCAAGAGTGCACAAAGGTGAGCTTTATCTCAATCGGGTTGCGGGACGAGCAAAACGTGTTTCGGATTCGCAGCGTCATCGAAGAATCGCGACGCGCACGATTTGATCGAGATTCTCTATGATGAGGAACGCGAAGCACGCGCGGTCGAAAATAGAAATCTCACCGCATCTGCAACGATGAATATCGCGAAAGAATCGTCTAAGAAAGTCCAACGGATTGCGGTGCGTGCCCCGAATGCGACGCGAGACGCACGAACGTCTCAAAACGATGCTCCGAAACATGAAGATGTCACTCACTAGCGTATTGTATTAGGGGTGTGATTTAGTTTTGAGGGTTTTTTTGCTCAAAAACGCATGTATTTAAATATGATAATGAATGAATACCTTAATCAAAATATTTTCCTTCGTTTTCTATAACTTTTTCCCATCTTTCTGGCAAGAGATGGATTCCACCACGATAAAGTCACTCTTCTTTTCAGTTCATCCATTCGTCGACGAATTTTTGCACTTCTTCCAAATTATGAAAGTGTATCCTCTAAAGCGTGTTGCATCCACCGGAACAAATAATAATCGCATGGAGCAATGTCCGGAGAATACGCGGGGTGCGGTAAGACTTCCCATTCAAGCTCTAACAGTGTTTGTTTCACTGATAACGCAACGTGAGGTCGAGCCTTGTCACGAAGAATCACTTTCCGTCGTTTACTCGCAATTGGTGCTCGTTTTTCGTCCAATGCTTGCTTCAACTTGTACAACTGGTGTCGATAACGATCAGCCGTGACAGTCTCGTGCGGATTTAACAGCTCATAGTACACTATCCCACCAAATACAGAGCATTACTTTTCAACCGTGAATATTGCGTCTCGGAGTGGATGTTGATGGTTCGCCTGGATCCACCCATGATTTTCTGCGTTTCGGATTATCAAAATAGATCCACTTTTCATCCCCAGTAACAATCCAAGACAAAAGACTCTTCTTTTTTTGCCTGGCGATCAACGAAATGCAAATGTTCAAATGGCACTTTCCGATAATTGATGTCGAACCCATTTCCCTTCTTTCTGAATTTTTCCCATTTCATGTAAATGTTGTACGAGCAAGATTTAATGCTCTGGCAAGTTCTGAAGTGGATTCTGTTGGATTTTCGTGCAATAATGCTTGCAAATCTGCATTTTCAAGCTTTCTTGGTTGTCCCGAGCGTTCTTTGTCCTTCGCATCAGTATCAGCACTTTTAAAGCGTCTAAACCAGTATTCGCACGTCTTAATTGATGGGGCAGAATCACCATAAGTTTCCACAAGAATTCTATAACCGTCAGCCGCAGTTTTCTTTTGATTAAAAAACAAAAGCAACGCATGTCGAAAATGCTAAAGAGCTTTCGGAAGTTGCATTTTTACGGTGATATAAACACGACTGTTATTGCATCTATTGCTATAATGCTACTAAATGTGATGGATAATGTCAAGACTGTAAGAAACAACAGTTATCGGAAAGAGCTATTGGAACAAACTGACACTACAGCCATCTGTTGCAAAACCCTCAAAACTAAATCACACTCCTAATAATATAAAATAGTGAACCTTCTAAGAAAATTACTGCTAATAAAAGAATAAGGAGAAACACATGACCTTTTTTTCTTGACAGAATGCTACTCGGTACTTTACTAGGCACTTAGGGATGGCGACCGTCGCTTACACTGCAAGTTGGTTGCAGCCGTCATCATTCCCGACGTGAGACAACTATTGAAATTCCCTTGATCGAGCCACTTGCACTCGCGCGTATATCTGCCCTCCCTTCCTCGTAGCGGAATGAGTTGTAGGCTTGTAGACGTGGAATGACGGTAGGAAATTATGCGGATGTCCAGCTGGGATAATGGCGCTCGCGACAAACCATCGTTTCTCGAGCGTGATTGGCTTGGGATGCCGCGTCGAGTGCGACGCTGACGAATGTTATCTATGATCGATGTGCGAACGTGTATTTGCAGCATTGACATTCTAGTAAAATAACAATAATCCAAAAACTTCCGACGCGAGCTCTGTTCGTTGAAGCACGGATGCGTAGCTAGAAAGGCCATGAAAAAATTAAGCGAGAATATGGACGGATTCCTGAGGTCATCTAACTTCTTGGAGATATAATTCTTCGCTATCGATATACATATATCGCTGCCGTTGACAGATTACGCACCATTATCGATTCTAATGACGGTCTCGTCTTCTATTAAGGCGGTATGAGGTAGTCATCGACGCTATCGACTGTCAACCCATGTTCCCTCAACTGCCAACGACTTTTGGTCGGGTTTTTAACGAGTGCCACCTGACGCCGCAACTGCCCCGAAGGAGGCAGTTGTCTTCGAGTCGAGCGTACAGGGTGGCACGGTAAGCGAAGGCGTAAGGGTGCAGAAGCACGGGGCAGATGCCGCTCGTTCCCGATTAGAAACGAATTTTTTTCAAATAATGGGGAAGGGAAGAAGAACGTACGAGTCCTGAATGCACGGCCGATCTTATCCGTTTCGATGCAGAGATACATCGAGATACGCGCGCCCTTTGTACAGCGAGCATCGTCGTCGTAGGGAATAACACTTGTGGATATTATGCGCCATTATATATGTAATCGGTCCAATTATTGAGCGTATAACGAATGACTGTCAGCACGTGAGCGCACAACGACCCCGGAACGCACCCCGTTGTAACATACAACTCGACGATCGATCGCCCAGTATCGCCAAAATATCGGAGCACCGGTTCGCGCGTGTCGCCTTATCAGTGCATCTTGACGGATCAATTTATGAGCCGGTCGATTAATCGGCGGATTACCCGAGTGAAGAGCTGCGCGCGATCCTTTGTATCTTATCGGCGTAATGATCTAGTTCGACGCAAGCGATACCTTCGGCAGCGTAACAACCGACGAGCATGAACGAAAGGAGACTCGCCTCGACCCGAGAGAGAAGTCCGGCCGCGCGTCTTAAAATTAATAGAGCTTATTCTGTTTGAATAACGCTCTTAATGCCGCCGGTAATGCCGTCCATGCATTTACGGCACTGACGAATAATTGCACCGCGATGATCTCTAATTTACCCGCGATTATATCGCGAGTCTATCGTGGCGCACGTACGCGCATGTACGTGCATTTCGTTGCTTGTACGAGCGCGCGAATAGAATCCCAGAAAGAAAAGCAAGTGCGACCAGAATGCCAAGTCCGCCGCCGACCGAGAATATCAGGAAGACCGCGATCCAGCATTTGTCTCGCTTCCTGACACTCGCTATCACTCGCGACGTGATATTTTTCTTTCATTTTGGAATTTCAAATGGAAATTCGTTTAGCTGGAAGCGCGAGTAACAACAAATTGTCAGCAAGGATCAATCAAGGATTCATCGAACTTTGCGATTAACTTTGTGCATAAGGTTCTCCATTTTAATTCAATCTTTCCGTAAATTTCCGACTACATCTGATTGGCAACCGGAAACTCTTGGCGCGGTGATTTGTAACGCGCCTACACGTATCTATACGTTTTAATTCTCTCAATCTCCATCCCCCCCGTACTTCCGTTCCCGCCCGGTGTCTTCGCACAATCGAGCCGTCGGCCTCGCGGATCGCGCTCCTCTCCGCTCGAAAATCATGCCCGTCGCTTTTTGCGCCGGGCAACTCGCCAGTCATTAGCCACGCCGGCAGATCTATCATTATTGCGTACGAGCGGCTATCTGTAATTGGCGAATGTAAACACAGAGTGTAACTCGCTGCGTGTGTCGGTAGACGAATGCACGTGTGCGCGCGCGCGACTCGCATGCCGGTGACCATATAGATTCGTTGCTACCCCATTCACGATTCACGAAGACAAAATTCGCGCGTGATTTCTCATAACTTAACGTCGGCAACGTTGATGCGTCGCAGTCATGACTTTTTGCGTAGAAATCAAATCAAGTTGCAAACGAAATTTGCATAAAGAACCTTTTCGCATCAGGAATCACCTCGTTGGCGGACTTGTATCGTCATTATCGTCGCACCTGTACGTATTCCGAGCAAGAAATTAATCCAAAGTGTTACGGTTTGAGTCACAGTTGGAAGCGGATGATAATATCTCACTGCAAGAATATCCTGACAATAATCCAGGAAGGAATTTATCAGCTTTAGTATCCACATATATTCGAGGTATCTAAAAATCTGCCGACACGCTTCGCTTCTAGCCTGTTTGCGAAACTGTGAACGCGCTCCCCGGGATTTAATAAAAGATTCTTGCGCCACTCCTCGCGAGTGTCTCTTATTAATCGCTGAAAGCAAGGGCGACTTTTCCATCGTAATGAAGTGATCTCTCTTTCCTACCCATAAATATTCAATTCGCGCTGGATAACGCGCCCTTCAGGGAGCCTGACAAATACTCGCGGGATGAAATGGCCGACGATGATTTCGCGCGCCGTGATATCCGCTCTGCCGTGATAAATCATCGCCGGTCAGTGATAACGACGGTTCTCTATCGCAACGCCAATGGCCAAGAGTTACGAAGTCCGACGAGTCCGGCTTATCAGACGGGCCTTACCTGAATACGAATAGCTTCGTCGTTGTCGTGGTCGTGGTCGTGGTCGTCACCGTCTGGTTATATCCCTCGGTTATCTTCCTCGCCGGGCGTTGAAGTCTCTGGCCGGTGCGCTACTCACTCAACACGCCCGCGGGGGCGGCTCACTTCGCCGTTCGGCCGGCCCGTCGCACCGTTCACGACCGTCTCTCATACCCTCATGGGTCCCACATGTGATCGAATCGCCACAGCACCACCTAATCCGAGTCTCTCGATCGTTCGGTCCACCTCACTGTGTCGCGCAATCACGAATTAGAGCGAGCTTCTGATCAACGGCTGTCTCGCCAAAGTCCGATAAGAGCTTCAACGTTTCGACGGTGTCATCGTCACCCTGGTTGGTCGTAACTCGATGCGCCCGGGCGACGTGGTCAATCACCGTGGATCAGGTGTCCATTAAGAGTGCCCGGCTCGTTGGTCACCGTTGCCGTGCGAAACCTTCCGGATCGCTGATCGCGTGGCTGGACGCGCGATGCCCGCGGGTGGGGACGGGCGATACGTCGTCGTCGTCGTCGGGTGAGAGAGACCAAGTCGCGGGTCCCCGATATATCGATGCAGTTACTTTCGGCGGAGTGACGATCGGTGAACGTTCAGTCGCGGGAACGGAGTGCGGAGGATCGGAGGTCGAGATCGAAGGGAGACACGACCGAGTGGCAAGTCTCACTTTTGCACGGACTCTGATCGGGGAGAGAGTTTTCGCGATTTATCCCGAACGCTCCATCATCATCGAGACGAATTTGAGAAACGGCATCATCCCCTTGTTAAGATCGAGAATGCAGTAGTAGCAACAACACGCCAACGTTCGAGCGGAGTCGCGAGCCTATCGCGTGCCGCGTGACAGGAACAGCGAGCCAAGGATGAATCAAACAAATCTCGCGGACAAACACCAGGAGAGGAGATCAGGACACCTGCGTCGTTCGCGCGCGAGAGTTCGAAACTTTCGTCGCGGTCGACGCGCGATGACACGGGGCGCCGATGCGTGATGCGTGAGGGCGAGAAATCGGGGGCCTTGCGCGCGGTAACGTTGCACACCGGTCCTTCAACGTCGTCGTCTCTACGTACGTCGTTCTACCTCGTGGAGCGTGCAGCAGGAGGCGTGCTGTCCCGGACTGGACTAGCCTGGGCCCCTGGAGTAGAGAGGGCCGGTCGCGCTTCACCTCCGCTTCGCCGGTCTCCCTCCACTACGTCTCTGCGTCGCTTTAGGTGCCCCTCTCTTTCCCTCAGTCGTTCTCGCGCGGGGCCCTCTCTCTCTCTCTCCCTCACCTGGGGCCTTCGTGCACCACAGCTTACCTGTCTCTCCCTCTCCCTTCTGCCGCGACCTCTTGCGATATCAGTGGGCCGCGAGCAAGAGAGACGGAGCAGGAGAGATCAGAAGGCGTTTAGCGCGAGGGGAACACTGGGGGGAGAGAAACAGAGAAACCAAGAGAGACTGACAGAGAGAAACGAAGAAAAAGAGGCCCCTCTCTTTTCCCTTTCCCAGTCCTCTGCCGCACGCTCGTACCAAGACGCCCCCACCGAGATACGACCGCGAGGATACGTCCGCGTCGCGATCATTTTGAGGATCGAGAGGGTTTGCCGAAACGCCGACGGAGGTTCGAGAGTGATTCGCGCATAATCGTTTCGAAACGAATCACCTTGTTCGTCAGACGGGTCGGTAATAACGCACATGGAAATGCATTGTACAGTGTTTTTACGTGCAGTTTAATACTACGGGGGATCAATACTACTCCCATCCTCGCTTATCGTTACTACAAAGATTGTCTGATGATGTATTTCAAGTCGCCTTCTGCTTTCGAGCAAAAATAAGACACGCGTGCTGTACCAGAACGGATAAAATAGCCATCTAAAGTCGTATTCACGGCGCGAATCGACGTACTTAATGTGCCATGTTTCCTCGACTTCTAACAGCCGTCGGAACACTTGTAACGTTAGAGTGCTTTGAGCATTGAGGTCAATGATGGGTGAAATTAAAACATCGATTACCTTTCGAAAATACGATAACTTGGAAACGTCGATTTGGGAACATCGATTCGCGTCGAATATCGATCGCTACTCAGAGATAATAACTCGTCTCTCCGCTCTCTCTTTCTTGGACATTTTCTCGTGTCGCTGAGTAAATTAATCAACGAAAGAAATCAAGGCATAAAGTCGATAATTACACCCGCCGTGTCAAATCCATCTGGTCACTTCCCGGGTACAGTTAAGTCGTCAGGTTGACCTGGAGTTTACTGTCGGCGAGTAACATCGGACAAAGGCAATGTAGTTCGTTGATCTTTGCGATTAAAATCATGTATAGGAGATCGAGTCGGTCCACGGAAACCAAACTCGCGTCCAACTTCACCCGAGCTGATACGCGCACGCACGCGTACGTACATGGCGATGATACGAAAGGCTTCAATTATGGTGCACGGCACCGGCGATCAAATCCCGCCCGAAAAAGTCCGTCGTGGCGATCGCGCGGCCGGGCATCCATCCACCAAGTTTCACACCGTCACCGTTATGGGCGGAACCGAGAGAGCCGGAACCACGCTTCCTGCACAGAACAAAACTTTCCTCCCGCGCTCCCGCCACCACCGTCGTCGTCGGCTAAATTGAACTTTGGACAAAGTCGCTGCGTGCATCACGCTCACGTTCTACCGTCCGACTCGTTTAACTGCGAATCAAACCCGCGCGCATCTCATCGAGCCACGTATGCGGATGTGCGAAACGAAATTTCACGTTAAATTTCGGGATACGCGAACCGACTCTGAAACTGTTACAAGTGCAAGATGCCAATCACGGTAGCAGCCTAGCAGTATCATGAACGATTCGTGTGCAACAGGCAGATAGTCAGGGACACTTACTCTCATCATACAGAAATCTCTGTAGAGACCGAGTGTAAGATCTATAAAAATTCCCAAAAGTGTTCCGTAATCGATTGACTTGGAGATAAATTTACGCATTCGCAAAGTGTAATTAAACGCAATTCACGCGATTCTAAAGAGGCCACCGTAACAAAGTGCGTCGGGGCGCAAGTCACACGTGCGCGCAACCTGTCGCGGCGAGCTGCTTCAACGGTCGCACCGTAAAAAGCAAGCAACGTGCACCACCTCACTGCGTCCGCCGAATAGTTATGCACCCCTTCGCAGTCCGGGCGTGTTGCGCCCGCCGTCTGCAACAGTTCTCTCTAATATCCACGTGTTCTACGGGCGTTCGTTGCACTTGCTGAAACAGCTGTAGGCACCTGTGCGGCCGTAGTTTGCCAGTAAGGTGCAACGTCTCCCTCGTCGCGCACCCTTACCGCCGCTTCATCAACTTTCCACCGCCCGACCCCGCAATATCCGCCGGCCTAGATCACTCGGTCTGGGGTTAATGATATCTCGATCTCGATGCTCCCGACTTCTCTTTTTCCCTCGCGGCATTTGCTAGCCGACGGCAAACGATCGACGTATCGCAAGCGGCGCGCGAGTGGAATGCCCGCTGGGGCATTCATGCATCGGTCTGCCTCATGAATACGTTTAACGAAAGGAGAAATATCCAATGAGAGAGCTTCACCTAATATTTGTTTGAATAACCTACGACATGCAACAGCAGGATTTTAAGTTCGCGCATTTTCGGTCGTATGACATCCTCGCTGTTTTCCCAGCTAGCCACACGCCGCGAGCGATACGTGGCAGCCAGCCTCGAGATCTGCGTCACGACAAGAGGACACGAGTCAATGAACCCGGGGAAGACACACGAAAACGAAGACGTCGAATGAAAAATCGTCTAGCTCGGTGGGCGGCCGGGGAAAAAGCGCGGGAAGCACATGGCCCAAAAATAGAGAGGAGAACGGTGATCAGCTGGTGCTCGCCCCGAACGGATCCCAATAGACGCGCGCGCCCGACCGTTAAATGCCCTTCACCTTTCGCGGAGGTGCACACATGGCCCCCGAGTCTAAGGGCAGGGTGGTTCGCTTCTACAAGACACGCATGCGGCATCCCTCCTTTCCCTCGCGTATTCGCATTAATGGTATACATTATTAGCGCGCGCTGTTCTCCCGAGAATGCTAGACGGTAACGGCCGTGCGTCAACGGTCCCGGGCACCTGACGCCTTATAACGAGCCTGGGCCCTTTCTCGTAGGGGCGGAGCCCTTTCTTCCCTTTTCGTCGTCGAGGCGAGGTCCTCCTCGAGTCCGGTAGCCCGCGACCTTCTTACGCACGTCCGCCACGATGGCGGCATGCGAAATGAGCACCAAACGTGGGACGTGGACGCGCGATCGAGCGTCAGATCGCAACCGTATAACGAGATGCTCGATAGGGTAATTGGACAGGCACAGGAAATTTTCGAATGATCCACGAAATTATTTAATTAGCACATTAACGCGAACACGTAATTAATTTCTGCGAAGATGGACTTGCGTCACAAAGTAACTGACGCTGACACACGCCTCACATCCCGGAAATGAATATTACAAAAATCAGACGTGTCATTAATAATGGCGCAAGTTGAAAGATAAATGGTTTCGCGAAAACTAATTATTTCATCAGCATCATAATACTCAAACACGTTGCATAAAGTACAAATTATTCGACAGAGAGTCGCCTACGACATTCTGTATTCAAATCGTCCGTTAGCACAGACTGCTCGCGGTCGATAACCGATTCGACGGAAGACGAAAGAAGTCCGAAGATCGAGGCTCATGCACCCTGAAGCGACAAACTCGCGCGGATTGGTACCTGAGCCTGACCGCGAAACCTCTCGCCGAGGTTGAGGCGCCGTTGGCGCGAATCGACCGTCGCATCAACGTATACTTTCATCTCGCGGGAAGATAATGCGCCCGGGGTGTAAGTGCAACGCGGGAGATAACGCAAATAGAGACCTTAACGCGCGACCGTACACCCACGATTTAATGAAAAGTCGCACATTCGCTCCGCACGTCTGTCGATTACCGGTGCGCAAGGAGATAAGAGTGGCAATAACCAAGCAGTTTTAAATCTTTTCGCATGAAAACGGGGAGATGCACGTCGACTGTAATATGTCCCGTGAATGTCGATCGAGCATTCGCTCGCGGCACTGGGCGGTACAAGATGCGGACAAGCACGACTCGAGAAATAGAAAATAGAGGAGCGAAGCACTATGCGCGACGACAGGAGTGAAAGCAGGTTCCTTCGTTCGCCATGAGCTCTAATAGCGCGAACAAATAAATAAAAAATATCTCTGTTTAACAAGTCATTTCAAAAAGATAATCCGTATAAAATCTAGGCCTCGCAAAATTAAAGAAATAAAGAACGTTGAGTAGTATCTTTATACGTATCTGAATCGAATCTCCTGTAATCCTGTGGATGTAAATGCGATGCAAATAAAAGAGAAATGTTCCTTTACACGTTACCTCATCATTGGATAGACCACTGTGCAAAGTGCACTGTGGAATATCGAGAGTCATACATTTCTCGAAACATTAAAAGTACAATGATAAAGCGATATTGCAGGGCGATGACCGACAACGATACGCGCACGTGTGTGAAGTTAGCCCCGCACTTTTTGAATTTCATCTTTTTCTTGATTGTGCTGAATTGTGCTACATTTGTGCCATATTGTGCCGCAAACCGCAGTTCAATATCTCAAACCGTTTTCGAAAAAAAAACAAAAAACGAAAAATTTGGTAGCCCCGCACTTTTCGAATTTTGAATTTTCATTAATTGTGCTGAATTGTGCTACGTTTGTGCCATATTGTGCCGCAAACCGCAGTTCAATATCTCAAACCGTTTTCGAAAAAAAAATAAAAAACGAAAAATTTGGTAGCCCCACACTTTTCGAATTTTGCTGACTTTTTTGATCAATCTCTTTCCATTTTACCTACTACTTTTGATAGTCATTCATTTTTCTTGACCAGCATAATTCAGCACAATTTACTAAATTCGATTATGTACCATGGTTTGGACGGTATGGAGTTTTGCATTTTTCTATTCCTAAACCCTAAGTTCCTATCAGCGACTGTTTTGCAAAATCCAGTAATCTGACGAAATTGTGTCATTAGAAAAAGTTGTTGTGCTCGTCGATCGCAATCTGGTACAACCGAAAAAAATTCGAAAATGTCAAATTTTTATTTCGCCCTCACCAGTTTTTGGATAACTTTGACTAATCTTCACGATAATCCACACTTCTTATGCATGTGTTTCGTAGATTTTGAGTAGCACAATCCAGCACAACTCGCAGAATTCGATTATCGTTCGCCGTTCGTAAGTTATAAGAGTTTGAAATTTTCTATTCCTAAAAAACCGTTACACTTCAGTCCTAACTTTCTCTGTACTGCGATATCTAGCGGTTTAAGGAAATTTTGTCACTTGAAAAAGTTGTTGTGCTACTCTAGCACAATCCGGCACAAGTGGAAAAAATTCGAAAATGTCAAATTTTTTATTCACCCCCACCCCTTTTTCATTAATAATTATCGACTCAAATTAATTTCCGATTTTTATGCATGTCTCTCGTAAAGAATGAGTAGTACAACTCAGCACAACTCGCAGAAATTATATATTTGCCTTGCAATGTGATTTTATATGTTTTTTTAATCTATCTTTATGAATTTTTTTTATCGAAACGGAATGAAATATTCAAATTTTTCCAACGGCACAACACGGCACAAGTCAACGCCAATTTGGAAAAACAATTTGAGCTTAATCGCGAAAAAGTGCGGGGCTACCAAATTTTTCATTTTATTTTTTTCGAAAACGGTTTGAGATATTGAACTGCGGTTTGCGGCACAATACAGCACAAACGGAGCACAATTCAGCACAATTAATGAAAATTCAAAATTCGAAAAGTGCGGGGCTACCAAATTTTTCGTTTTTTATTTTTTTTCGAAAACGGTTTGAGATATTGAACTGTGGTTTGCGGCACAATATGGCACAAACGTAGCACAATTCAGCACAATCAAGAAAAAGATGAAATTCAAAAAGTGCGGGGCTAACTTCACACACGTGATACGCGCCGCTTTCGTCCGTCAGAGGTGTCTGAAAAATGGATTCTCATCGATTAAGCGTATACGCGCGATGATAGATTGTATCGTTCGGAAAAACAATTCCCGGAGCGTTTGAGCCTATAGCAGCGATGCGATCGTAGGTCGGCCAATTCACTGGTCAGCAGCAGCCAGCAGCAGGTGCAGCTTTCTTTCGACTCAAGTGCCGGACGTAGGGGTAGGTAATGTCCTTTCTGTCTGTTCCGCTTCCGACCGCCCCGCGAGCGACTCTCCATTTTTATTCGTCACGGCCGTTTCAACGGGGAATTTATTAGGGCGCACTATGCATTGTGAGAAACATTATTATTGATATAAGCCACGATGTATTATGCATACGCATATTATGATATTTGCATATGAATCAGTGTGTACGTGAGAGAGCTCTGTTCATTGCTAGAGCCAACGTTTCCAGAATGTCAAGCTTTACGTTAAATTCGCTCAAAAAATTTCTGAGGAATTATTTCGCTAAGTAATGTTACCACACGAACAGTATTAAAAATTTCACAAAGTCAAATCATCGGCGTTACTCATCGTTTATCAATAAGTTTGATCGATGTTTGATTTCGGCGACGTTGCTTACGCAGTTTACTCCAGCCACGTCTCATCTTTATTCTATTGCTAAATCTAATGAGAAAATAATACGAAATTACATACTACATTCAAGCGTGTACACCAACCGCGTCATTTACCGCCGTCATCGCGTTCGATTGTCAATTTAAGAGATTTTCCGGTGGAAAATCGACGGAGCTAAAGTCACTCGCGTTTTCAAGTTACAATAAATTACTTGACAACACGCGCGTTCCACTCTGTATTTTATTCCTTGTCTTCTAATGAAACTGCTTGTTGCAACATGTAAAGCACTTTGTTGAATGTTAAAAGAAACGCGTCCGGATGCGACTCTCGGACGTAATATTCAAGAGGAACGAGGGGTATAAACGATACTCGCACCTCGACGATAAAGTCGGTCGTCGCAATATTAATCAACGGATCGTCTCAAGCATCATCAAAGCTAGTAGTGGTCTACCATCGTGCATAAAATATCGTTGGATATAAAGACGTTAGGCGCTCTCTTAGTGGATACTCAACCGGTCTCTCAGATTAATGCCTCATCCAAACACTCCAAGACCTTTCCGCCTCGGGCTGCATTTATAGTAGACTCCAGCGGGTGCTGCAAGTGGCGTACGATGCGACATAAACGTGCGCGCCTTACGTCTTTATGAAACCACCTTTAAGCGATGCATTCACCTCCTGCATCCCCGGTTATTTTAGTGATACCAACTTCTTAGATTATACGAAGTAGCTCCATCAAATATATTACCGTCACGAATCTGTCTCCACGAATTGTCTCTGGATTTATAGGATGTAGGAAGCGCTTTGAGATATTGTTATCGGCAGACTGTGATAGATGGATCTTGTGTCATCATCTAAGAACGTATTGAATATACGTATGGATACTCCGATAAAAATTCCTCGAGCTCTTTGGCTGATTGGCAAACGATCGTGAACGTAATATCGGTATCGGGACAGGTGTTGCGAGCGCGGGCCCCGGAGGCACGCGTCACAATCGCCGCTTGATCGCGAGGTAACCCGATGGACGCGCGGCGGCAGTGGCGGAAGCTGAAGCAGCCGACAGGCTCGTTTGTCGCGTGGCTAGTGCGGCCCGAGTAGGACCGAATACGGCCGATGGGCACACTCGGGCATCGAGTTCGCGACCCGATGGGCCCGGCCGGTGACACCACCGGACCCTCCCGTCACCCCGCGGAGTCGCCGTGGCTAGGTGAACGGGCATGAAGAGAGAGAAAGAGAGAACGGCGTGAGGCCCGACAGGGGGATAAGAGGGAAGAGGGCCCCCGGAGGGGCCAGAGAGCAACGGCGGACACGGCCGCGGGTGATTACGTCGCCTGTCGGCGCGGAACTGTCTCCTCCTACCCACGGCGCCCACCGCGCTCCGATTGGCCGGGGCTCCCTGCCGAGGAAACGTACCCCGACTTCTCGCCGCGGCTTCTCTTTCGTTTCAACTCACCTCCGGATCCCTCGACATTCTCGTGAGCCTCCTCTCTCTCTCTCTCTCTCTTCCTCCCAATTGCATATTATACTTGTGAGGTGTTTGTCATTGTCTATCTCCGGATACCCTGGCTCCCACCTCGGTCCATCCCGCGAGTTCCGTCTAAGAGTGCTTGGTCGTGTCTTTGTTTCCCGTTTTGTTCCTCTTCGCTTCCCTGTCTCTCTTTTGGAGAGATCCTCCACTTGCCCGCCCTCGTTCAGTTTTTACCAGCCAGAGGCCTGTCCGAAAGACGACCATTCTTTTCGTAGCCCCACCGGGTTGTCCATCGCAATCAAGAGACGGAGGAGGTGGAGATGCATGATTATCGAGAATCAATTCCTCTCGTACATCAAAGCTAAGGCGAATAATGGCATAAGCGAGAGATTAAGCCCTTTGATTATTTTAATATCGTCTCTCGCGATCTCGATCTCATCAAGCTTACGATACCATAAAGGCGGTAACGTAAACAGGTAGGCAACACTGATACTCCACTTTCAAGTAGCGAGCGTTTCGTTACAGTTGATAAGGACTTAGCGGAATGCCAGCAGCAATAACAGTTATCCGAGTGACGATAAAACGCTCGATACGACTCGATATGCAAATTCAAAGCGAACGGCGGATGACACGGCGCTAGAATCTGATTCGACAATTATCGTTTGCATGCGCGCGACAGGGGTGTAATATACGAAGTGTAATACGGTGCAGCCGATCGTCGGCCAATCGTCAGTCAATCGCCGTTAGCCGCGTATGAACGATGGGAGTGATCAGGCCGGTCGATGGATAGCGTGGTCAGATAACAGCTTTTCAGAAAATTTTCCGTGCACCTCCCTCGAATCTCAACTACGAACGAGCTACGAGATAATTCAGGCGATAACGTTGTCACCGACTGAATAATTCGCTACGATCCAAGTACACGCGAAATTTGCATAACTCATCTGCAGATCGTCGCACCGCGATATCTCCTAACGATGCTGGAATAATAATCGAACTAGGATCGGGTTAATGATTGCCGGCGTTTTCTATAAAACGCTTCAAATTATTTCGCGATTTAATCACGGACGCCGGGATTCGCCGCGCTGCATAAATCCGCTTCCTGATTCGTAAAGCTAGTTGCAGAGATGTAATAAAACACCGCGCGCGGAAGAGAAAATGCGACCTTTTCGCATTTAAAATGATTTTACATTCTACTTTCATCATTTTCCAAAATCGCAATTTCCGAATGCGATGCGACGCGCCGGAATTTGTTTACGAGGAACACGCCAAATTGCGTTTTTACATCGCATGTGCCTGTTTACGGAATATACGAACTTCCGTGCGAAATTACGTCCGGCCAACTCTCGCGTATTTGCACACTCACATCCATAGATGTGCTCGCGCACAATTTATCGAGTCTGCATCGCGATTCCTCGTCGGCGATTCCGCACAGCGGTGGCCACTTGGTGTGCAAAAAGAATTTCACTCCCGTAACGAAGTGAAAATTGCGCGGACGCGAACGGAGAGCGCGGGTTTCCATTTATGTATAAATAACAGACTGCCGTCATCCTACTTTCGTTTCAGACGGAAGCGGAGCCGAGCGCGGCCTGTGATATACGCGAGATTCAATGCGCAACGCGCCCGGGCATTGCCGTTCTTTTCCGAGCTATTTCGACGTCACGTCCACATAGTCGTACAAAGCAGGCATTACTACGCCATACTACGGCATCGTATCATAATCGCGTTATGCAGCGCTCGCCTAATGCACGTTTATAACTTTATGCAACCGCAAAACGCGTGAGATCCTGTGCCGAGGCATCGCATAAATTCCAAACTTTCTTGCAGCCAAGTTCCGCGCGGAGCTTCCCCTTTTCATTTTTATGATGCCTCATTTTAAGAGCATTCACACAACTTTACGAGAATGAAGTTTCATATACGTTTCACGCAGATCTGATCCTGTAACGATTGCCCGTAACGACGCGCGCGAACTCACAAAATTCACGCGGCAATTTTACGCATCCTTGCAATATCCATCCCGTCGAGCCGAGCAATCCTGGCTAAATGGCGTCTCGATAACTTGGAGGTATTACCGCGGATGCTTTCATTGATTTCGCCAAGCGTTAAACGCTTTCCTAGTCAAGTGACCGTGACACAGCCCGCTCGCCACCACCAGGTCGACGACGGCAAACGCCGCGAAGCGCGATTCTCTTCGCCCGCGGCGATCTAGATCAAACGATTCTCCCACGACGGCGGAGATTCGAAACCGTGGCGATGGATCGCGATGCCCAATCACGTACAATGACCGCGACAAACTAATAAACAACAGCGCAAAACCAATCATTATCGCTCTACCGGGAAATTAAGAGTCCGAACGATCCGCGCGTCTTCTCTCTCGGGGCGATGATTACGTAAAATCGATCAAGCGAAATCGAGCTGAGTAACGGTGCCGCGCGGCTCTTATTAATAACATTCAGAGCGTCGTAAATGAGTTTCGCACGATGCGCGACATTAATTTATTCACGTCAGACGCCAGACGATAAATAATTTTGCGAAATGTACAAGTGTCATGGATCCGCTATCAGTTATAACGTATGATTTATAATCTCGTTCTGAGATTGTAAATGTAACGGCGACATGACATTTATGTCATTAATTGATTTTACCGGAATTAATTACATTGTATCGTATAAGCAGATCAAATAACAAATAAAAGGAATTGCTTTGCCAGAAAGTGTATGTATAATATGTACATAAGTGTAAGAGGTGAAAAATAACTAGGAGACTGCCTTAGATTTGAATTCGAACTCTCCGGGATCCCTGGTTCACACGCCTAGGTCTTAGGCTGTACGGCCAATAATACTCCTACTGTTGTGATCAACTTGTTTTCATTCCGATCCTCTATACGACCTGTCAGTCTCGACTATCTTTCCAGATCTTACAGCTCGGCCAGCCTGACATTACATTCGTCCCCGAATGTCTCCAAATCGTCGGTTCACTCCACTTGAGTCCCTCCCAACCTCCATTTTTGGTTCACTCTTCTGAGTCCCTCCCAACATCCATTTTTGGTTCACTTTTCTGAGTCTCTCCCAACCTCCATGTTGGTTCACTCCTCTGAGTCCTTCCCAATCTCCATGTTGATTCACTCCTCTGAGTCCTTCCCAATCTCCATGTTGGTTCACTCCTCTGAGTCCGTCCCGACCTCCATGTTCAGGCTTCACTACCGGCCAGCTGCTTCTCAACTCCCTCCTCTCCGAGGGGTAGCGGATGAATCTCAACTGTCTTCGAGGGGTAGCGGATTTTATCCCACTTCTGAATTGTAAGAGGCGAAAAATAGCTAGGAGACTGCCTTAGATTTGAATTCGAACTCTCCGGGATCCCTTGGTTCACACGCCTAAGTCTTAGGCTATACGGCCAATACTCCTACTGTTGTGATCAACTTGTTTTCATTCCGATCCTCTATACGACCTGTCAGTCTCGACTATCTTTCCAGATCTTACAGCTCGGCCAGCCTGACATTACATTCGTCCCCGAATGTCTCCAAATCGTCGGTTCACTCCACTTGAGTCCCTCCCAACCTCCATTTTTGGTTCACTCTTCTGAGTCCCTCCCAACATCCATGTTGGTTCACTCCTCTGAGTCCTTCCCAATCTCCATGTTGGTTCACTCCTCTGAGTCCTTCCCAATCTCCATGTTGATTCACTCCTCTGAGTCCTTCCCAATCTCCATGTTGGTTCACTCCTCTGAGTCCGTCCCGACCTCCATGTTCAGGCTTCACTACCGGCCAGCTGCTTCTCAACTCCCTCCTCTCCGAGGGGTAGCGGATGAATCTCAACTGTCTTCGAGGGGTAGCGGATTTTATCTCACTTCTGAATTGTAAGAGGCGAAAAATAACTAGGAGACTGCCTTAGATTTGAACTCGAACTCTCCGGGATCCCTGGTTCACACGCCTAGGTCTTAGGCTGTACGGCCAATACTCCTACTGTTGTGATCAACTTGTTTTCATTCCGATCCTCTATACGACCTGTCAGTCTCGACTATTTTTCCAGATCTTACATAAGTGACTTTTATAAAATAAACGTTCGATCTAAAATCCCAAAATAAATAACTGAAATAAATAATGTGAGATGTGTTATGCACTATTTCTAAAATCCCCCGATAAAGTTTATTAAATATTATGTTCCTATGCACGCGCGCGGAAATATTCATAACATTATTCAGCTTATAATGCGTGTAATCTACGAAGCTTCTTGCAGCGAGATAAAAATCTATTCCGTTATAAAACGTTCTTGCGAGCTCCTATTTTATTCGAAATATCCCAAAACCGGTTTGAGTCCGAAGCGTGCCGAGCGTCAAACATGCAGGAGATAGCGCACACCAACTTGGCGAGGAATCAAGGATACATATTATGAATCGCGGATGACGTTTCGTCACCGATAAGACTCTCGGGTCTCTCTCTTCTTCTTCTCCTTCCTTTTTGCTCAATGGATATTCGTTCCTTCAGGGCATGTTTTCAAGATTCTCATACACTCGCAACATGGACAATTGACCACAGATGGTGTGAAGACACATAAATAAAGGGATCGGTAGTCTTGCTTTTAAAGAGAATAAACTGATAGTTGTATAAGGATGGTCTTTCGCCATCCCCGTTGGCGTTCTGAGGTTGGCGCAAAGCACCTGAGAAACGTGGCACCTGGTCGCACCTGTCTCAGGTCGCGCTTCGCTTCCGGAGCCACCGCGTTTACAGTCTCGTGACCAGAAAGATGCGAGCGCCGGGGGTTGCAATCGCCGGACCGTGAACAGACCTCTCCGGATCAGTATTGCACTTCTAACATGAGCATCAGCGATCCGGTTCCCCGTTATTTCTCCTCAACAAGCGAAATAATCGTGGATTTTGTCTTTGCAAATTACTTTTACGTCTGACAGCAATTAATAATCGATTTTCAGTTCCGCGGGATTATTATACGTGATTCAGATGACAAAATTGGTTCAATGGACTCGACGCTTTTTTGCGTCCAACGAATAAATACGCAGAGTACATTCAGAGTCACGACAAGGATCGTTTCAACGTCACAAACCGCAATAGCCGAGAGTAGCCTCCCCTTTGATCGTCATCCTAATTGCCGCCTACGATTCGCTATGGCGATTTTTTATCGACCGATTCGGAAAGTACAAACGGAGAATCGATTCCGCGGCCGATCACACTTTGGAAACACCTGCTAAAGCAACCAAGCCTTTGCAGCCGTCCCCCGCATCGCATCGTTCCTTTTCACCAGGTGTTTTCGGTAACGAGAAGATGCTCGCGATCGCACAACCGTCGAAATTAAATTTTCAAACTGTATCGTAATCGTCTATCAATTTCCTATTTTTTCTCTCGCAACAAAGTATCGGCGCGCGTAAGTTGTCGTAAAACTGGAGGATCCGATTCTGTTATTCGGTAATTGAGAGCCGAAGCAACGGGGAGGCAATGGGATAAAACTCGGTGAACCGGTAACGAGGAATCGCGGAACTGTCAAGTCCGAGAAAGACGAGAACCTGAGGGCGAAGACGCGATGACTCGTCCGCGGGTGTCCGCGCGTAATCGTAATGAGAGCAGCGAGCGCGAGCGCGCGGCTCGGCAATCGGTTGGAGATGATTACGCAATTTGCATCGCGCGGCAATTTGCATCGGGGATCGTGCCGCCGCTGGCAAGGCAGCGAGGATAACGGGATGACGACGACGAGGACGCGCGGTGTCGCCGCGGGTCATGCCTATGCTAATGACACATCTAACCGGTACTTCGGGCTCATTCATAAGACGAGCTTCTCTCCTCAATGAGTGCCGGCGGAACCGCAAAAATATGACGATGCACGATCTAGTGGTGTACGTGCACTTTATTAACCAAAGCTTTATGATCCTGGTCGTTTAGCAACGAGTGATTATCGTCGCGAGGACCTGCCGTTGCTTATCACTAAGAATCAAACGCCGATACGTATCGCACGATTTCACGGCGCGTGTTTGCCCCGAGAGAGTTGATCGTAACGCGCATAATGCTAATCGCAGCGAGCAATGCTAGCCGTTCGACGATCGAAGACGGTTACGTTCGTAGAGCGAAAGTTTCCAAGAGAAGCAGAGTGGAGTGAATAAAAAGTCTTATGCCGGGAGGAAGACTAGTCTGATCGAACCACTCGACACTTGCGGAGAGTCGAAATGTGATTTCAGGTGTGAGCTCGGTCGATTTCCATTACAAAGATATCATTCCATCGTGGCTACTGCATCGCGGCCACGAGGTATAACATCGCGGAGAGGAAGAGAGAGAGGGAGAGATGAGGGTCAGACTACGATGCACCGGTGTATTATTTACACGTGTAGAAGAGGGAGCTTTGCGGTCGCGTGGATTCCTCCCAATCGATATCGGTAATCGGCGTCGGTACCGCGAGGACGAGCGGGATAGATTAAATTGGGACAGGTAGCTGCGAAGTGAAGTCAAGAGTATCGGAGTCACGTGCAGCCTCGGCGCGACCGGAAACACGCTATAAAGAGGCGGCCCTCCAAGCCAGACTACAGAGAGGATCCGCAATCTGGCCAGAGTTCCGTTCAGAATAGGCCGTTACCGTCCAAATATTTCATTTGTGTCACCTCGTCTTCAGCTAACGTTATCTCTAATTAAATATTATTAATCATCATGAATCGCTAGTCATGATCGAAGCGAAAAACGATTACATGTTCAATCGATTAAAAGCAAAAGACCATGAAAGACGTTCGAAAGAAATTGCACTGCAATAAAAATTCTTTTGTGCATCGCGAGAAATGGTTCGCTCAAAGCAAGCTATTTATTAGTAAATTATCGGAAATTATATCGACCCGTCGATGCGATCGTGAGTGTGCTAAAAAGAGCAGGTCGAGCGAAAACTGGATCTAATCCTGTTTGACAGAGTACAAGTTGCCAAACCACCTCTTGGTCTCGCCTTTGGTGGAGAATATTTAAAACGTAACATCCGCCTCTTGGGAGTAGTAGTGTATATTTCTTATCATGCCCATTTATAGCGCGCTCCAGAGAATTTCGCGTTTAATATCGCCATCACTAACGTTATCGGAAAACTAAAGTGTCAATCGATAAAACGTTATTCACTGGTGCTATCAGTACATCCTCGAAACATTCTAAGTAAATATTTTGATGTAATTTTTGGCCTTTTTATAACATAATTCAAATTAACCCCTTCGGCGGCATTGACGCCATATGGCATCCTTGTATTTTTTTCGATTGATTGGGCCGATCTTCATAAAACTTAGTACCCAAAAGCTTTTTGGGTCGCTGAATACGAATCCATAGTCAAAATTTCAAAATTCAAAATGACGGATCCAATATGGCGATCAAATATAATCATAAAATCAAAATTTGTTCGGAATGTTATTAAATCTGATATCTAAGGGTTTTTGGGACTGATGAATACGAATTTCAGATCACAATTCCAAAATTCAAAATGGCGGACCCAATATTGCGGTCAAAAAAGCAAAATCTATCTGAGTGTTATGAAAACTGGTATCCAAGAATTTTTTCAGTCGCTGAATTTGAGGTACAAAATTGCAAAATTCAAAATGTCGAACCCAATGAAGTGGCACAAAATAAATAAAAACTTTTTTCACTAAGTTTTTGGATGCATCTTTCCAAAGATAGTTTGGGTTCCCAATTCTAAGATGCAAATACTTGTCAGTTTTTCAATTGTTCTTAGATAGATTTGGTGTTTTGACCACCATATTGGATCCGCCATTTTGAATTATGAAATTTTGTATCTCAAATTCGTATTCAGCGGCTCAAAACCCTTTAGATACAAGTTTTCATAACAAATAGATAGATTTTGGTTTTTTGACCGCCATATTGGATCGGCCATTTTGAATTATGAAATTTTGTACCTCAAATTCATATTTCGCAAACCAAAAATTCCCTAAATACAAGGTGTCTTTAAAATCCGATTACTTTTTTTTGGGTGCCACCAGGGGCACAAACAGTGATATTCTGTTTGCCGCTGAAGGGGTTAATCGCGCAACAAGGCACGTTTTTATAAATATTCGAAATGACGTATTAATGCGGAAATAATTATAATTAATGCGGAAATTGAATTGAACGATTACGCGCCATATCACGATGATACATAAATTTGATTCGTATGTAAAGTACGCATGATTAAGCCAAGATTTAAACACGTACTTCATACTTTGCACCGCGTAAGCGATTCAACATTCCCGCATATCTAATCTTCGCACAACGATGCGCGCCTCTGCTACAGGGAGGGATAAAAGTATCGTGCCGATACATAACCGCGTGCCTAGATATCTTCCTGTCCACGACAACGCCGCGCCGCCACCGCTGCCACCGCTGCCGCCGCCGTGCGTCCTCGATGCGATTTGTTAGCTCCGTATCTTTGCATATGCATAAGCGAGCGCGAAGAATGTGCGTAGTGTGGATGCCACGGCGGCGTTTCGCAAGAAATTATCCGTTAACATTCCTCGTCCTGCCCGCATTTAATTGCCGTTCGCGTGCGCGAATCATCGGGAGGAGCGTCGACCGCTCTTCCGCAGCTGTCTCTTCTTCCTGCATGCTTCCTTCGCGCCATGCTCGATGTCCGCGCGTGATATTTTTCGCAGCGAAAACGGGGCTCTCCATTTCTCGTCGTGAATGTTTGCGTGTCCAGCGATCGTAAATTTGTAAATTGATAATATTGAGACGGAAATATCGCGGTATAATGCGACGCAACGAAACGGCGAATCGAATGGGAATCGCGACGATCAAAGAACGTGCGAACCGTTGGAGATCATCCGAATAGTCACACGCTCCCTCGTCCTGAAGGCGTCTTTCTTGTTTCCTCGCTTCCTCGCGCGTAAGAACGACGGAATCCGGATCTTCATCCGCGAACGACAAAACCGTCACTCCCGCGTGTAGCTCGTCCGCCACGTAGACCCGTGGCCAGACTCCTTCCTGTCTTCGGAATCAGCCGCGGATCCCGCGTTCCTTCTCGTTCGTCGCTTTCTTGCGCGCATTCCGACCAAGTATACATCATCGAACGATCAATCGATTCGACCGGTACAACCACCGACGAGCAACCGATAGCGGATTTGATCGTACAAAAGCGGGCACGGATTGTCATTGCATTGAGAAAACACACCATCAATGGTCCTTGCGACGGAAAAAGTAGCGAACGCAAACGATGGAAAAGAGAAAGAGAGGGAAAAAGGGGAAAATGGAAACCATCTCGGAATTGCGAATCGTTATCTTCTTGCAATCATTTATACGTTTAGGTGAAATGTTTCCGTTCCTTTTCTCTCTCTCTCTCTCTCTCTCTCTCTCTCTCTCTTGATCACTTGAGCATCGAAGCGATCTATAATCGATCGACTCTTGCTTTCAAGTAATTCGTATCGCCGACTTGAAATGCGAGATTCCAGTCTGTTTTTGACTTGAGTTCTTATCAAAGAAAAGTCAATGTTATATTGTAAATTAAGAGAAAGTATACACAAGCAAGCGTACACACGCACTGCGTATGGCAATGCAGCAATGGGTCAGAAACGAATCGGAGCTGAACTATCGGACTGTATCAGAGTGGTCAGATAATTCTCAGCTGACACAGATAACTGACAAGGGACAACAACAATCGTACTAATTTTATAACGGACGCTAAATTAGCGACACTAATAAAGATGTCAACGTACTGTGATAGGAGAAATAATTACATGAATTATGGGTGCGTGCGAAATACAACGCAAGATTGCAAAAAGAGAAATGACGTAAAAACTTACATAAAAATTACTATCGTGATAAATTTTAATGTGAAAGCTAACCAACACGCCAGGTTGCAACTCGAGAAGCATTATTAATATGCCGTCTTACTTTACGAAAGCCACTAATTGGCGTTTTGGCACGTTATACTTCTCTACGACTAGGAAAGAACATTTCTATTATTCATAGCTCGAGACGTGGTCACCCCCGGTTACGTAACCCGAACATTTCTATTCTCCTTATCGTTTACAGACGTTCGAGAGAGATTTTAATATTTGCAACGATAATTCTTCATCGTACTTTCTGCCTTATCTACTATCTTGAATACATATGCGAAAAAAGGCAGACAAAAACTTTTGTGTACCGGTATCGCAACCCCGATTTTAACAATGGATATTAAAAGTGATCAGTCGTAGAGACACCACACGTGTTCGATCGAGTTTGACCGCGCTTGATAAAGTTTCTGAATTATCGCCTTTATAGTGTCCGTGTGCTTGTTGCACTGCGTGATACCGCAGTTGTACTTAGCGTTATGCGGTCAATATCCATGTCATTATCATGCTCGACGAGAAACCAACGAGACGACGTGACGATTATTTTCAACCACCTACGTTTCCTTTCTCTCTCCGATTCTAAATGTACGAACGGTTCAACATAAGCAAATTCACCTACTTTGATATCTAAATTGTCACGCAATCATATAATTATGATAAAATATTGGGTTGGCCAAAAAGTAATTGCGTTTTTTTTCCAATAGATGGACATACATGTCTTGAAATGTAACTAACTTCATTCTAAACCGCAAATTCATTATGTAGGTTAACAACTCACAGTTCAAGCTTGTTTTAGAAAAAGAAAGTACACGATTTCGTTAACAATTGTTTGTTTGCCGTCGATTTCAAAATGGAAAATCAAAAAGAACATTTTCGTCATATTTTGTTTTATTACTTCCGAAAAGGGAAAAACGCTGTGCAAGCTCATAAAAAGTTATCTGATGTATATGGCGAAGATGCTTTAAAACTGCGGCAGTGTCAAAATTGGTTTACTAAATTTCGATCTCGAGATTTTAATGTGAAAGATGCACCACGCTGAGGAAGGCCAATCGAAATTGATGATGACAAAATAAAGGCACTGATCGATTCCAATCGGCGTTTAACGACACGAGAGATTGCCGAGAATCTTAACATATCGAAATCGAGCGTTGAAAACCATTCAAAACGACTTGGATACATTAGTAAGCTCGATATTTGGGTAGCACATGAGCTCAAAGAAATTCATCTCACTAAGCGTATTGACATCTGCGATTCTCTTTTGAAACGTGAGGAAAATGATCGATTTTTGAGACGTATGATAACAGGCGACGAAAAATGGATCGTCTACAACAACGTCAAACGAAAAAGATCGTGGAGCAAGCGTGATGAACCTGCTGAAAGCACTTGAAAAGCAGATAATCACCAAAGAAAGATTATTCTGTCAGTCTGGTGGGACTTTAAAGGTATTGTGTATTTTGAGCTGCTTGCAAGGAATCAAACCATTAATTCAGACGTATACTGTCGTCAACTGGATAAATGAAATGATGCCATCAAACAGAAACGTCGAGAATTGGTGAATCGCAAAGGTGTTGTGTTTCACCATGATAACGCTAGACCACGTACAAGTTTGGTCACTCGTGAAAAATTGTTGCAGCTTGGATGGGACGTGTTACCACATCCACCATATTCGCCAGACCTGGCACCATCAGATTATCATTTGTTTCGTTCTTTGCAAAACGCCTTGAATGGTAAAACCTTTACTGCTGATGAGGATATGAAATCGTTGTTGGAATTGTTTTTTGCTGAAAAAGATAAGAACTTTTTTGAGCGCGGAATCATGAAGTTGCTTGAAAAATGGCAAAAGATAATCAAACAAAATGGACAATATATTGTTTAATAAAGTTTTTGTTTCCCATAAAAAATTCGCCTTTTATTTATATAAAAAAAAACGCAATTACTTTTTGGCCAACCCAATACTTTAATTATGTAACTGATAAACATCCCTCGAAGGAATGCGAATGTCGTGCATTTTTCTCGGTTTCCAGGTCGATCCGGTAATACCACCGATGTTCGCCCCCTGATGTATAGCAGTGAAAGCTAGGTGTGGAATAAGAGGCGTGACAAATCAGAGAATTAGGTCGGCCAATGCACGGCGGCGGACTCGCGTGCGGATAAGTACGCGTACATACGCGTTAAGTCGGTATCTCCTTTTTTTATATCTCGCAGTCGCATCGCGTGTACATTCGGGTGCATTAAGGGCGGGCAAGGGTTTTACAAATTTCGGAATATATACAAATACGCAAAAATATTTCCTGTATTACATCACTAAATCTCGATAGCACAAATCTCCCGGCTTTATCTATTATTTTTGACAAATAAAAAAATTATATTTTTACATCTAAAAATTGAATAAAATGGAATAAAGATGGATTGTTAGTTGATCTACTAAATACTTGAAAATTCTAAGAAACTACTTCTACTTCTAGAAAAACTACATACTATCATGCAGTACTTGACGTTCGTTTGGCTCTTCTGTTGTCGCGAAATCCAAGTGTAATAAAGACGTGCAACGGAATGACATCTCTGGTGCGTACAAGAGCCAGCAAA
This sequence comes from Ooceraea biroi, assembly GCF_003672135.1. Classification (NCBI taxonomy): domain Eukaryota; kingdom Metazoa; phylum Arthropoda; class Insecta; order Hymenoptera; family Formicidae; genus Ooceraea; species Ooceraea biroi. Next base: position 2,817,829 of record NC_039517.1, read on the forward strand.
GTAACGCACCACAATGCACGCGAATGTGTGCACACACGTACATGAGGCCCGCGTGATTAATCCCCTTACGCACGCCCATAATTCGCCCCCTGAATTACCTCGTAAACGGGCCGATCGGGAGGATTAAATGGAAGCTTTTCAATGCAGCTCCCGGTCTTATCTGTCCGAGCGCACGCTATTAGTTCTGGTGCCCAAACGTAACTTGATATACAAGCGCATTCTCGCGCACTCGAGAGAAACTAGTTTATTCGGTGATCGCATATTTTTCATAGTGTCTCGTAGCCTTAAAATTGATTAATGCATATCGAGCTGACTTAAATGGCGATGAAAATCGATTCGCCATTCGGACTTTATTCTCTCCGAAAAATCGCGATTCCGATAACTCACTCGCAGGAAAGGCACTCAGTTGCAATTATGGACGGTCTGCCGATAAGGCAAACGATAAAAATATCAGCGAGACGGTAAAGTTGTCTGTAACTGATGCGGTAAGAACTTGGATTTCGAGTGGGAGGAAATCCTGGTTGTTTCTCGTACCGACGCGCAAGTTGCTCTTCTAGAAGACTAGTCAAACTAGTGTAACGCGAACGAGGACGAGTGCAAGAGGAGGAACTATTGTTGTTCGCGGTCGGCAACAATACCGGCACGCTTCCTTTGCCACTGCGAAAAATAATCCGGCTTTGTCTATGATGTATGTACACTACAATGCACCGTCCACTCGTGCAGACTGTCGCTTTTGCGGCGTACGACGTCGTTTTCAGGGTAAAATCTACGTTCCCACACTGTCCTTCTACCTGAATACTATGTTCCTCGTCACGTGAGACCGTGTGCTGCGCGTTGTGTTCAAGAAATCTATGAGACCCGTTCATGGAATTATTATACGCCTATCAAATTTAATGTGCCCCGCGTTTGATTTGACAATACGATAAAACAGTTTTTGTTTTTTCAAAGCGTCGACTTTTCAATTGAATTTAAGAATATTTCGAGCCCACTCTTGCATTCTTAAATCGATTTACATCGGCGTTTTCGTCAGCGCGATAAACTCGCCGGCACCTCGCATCGGTTATTAATTCATTCGCATTGCCGGTTGGCGTGTACCGTAATCCATTGCGACTGAAACGCCCCGCCGTCATTAAAGCATGATAACGAGGCCCTCGGGCGACGATGTGCCGGTGCTTAACGTAACTCCTTTTACCCACTCCTTTAACTTCCTTAACCCGACACGCCGACGACGACACCTGCCCTCGAGCTAAGTCAAGTCGATTTTTCGAATGTCGTATCGAGACTTCCTTGGCGAGCATCCCGGCGCATCCTTCATCGAATCGGCCCGATTGCATCTCCGTGCGTCACGCGCAATGTTTTAATGATCGCCTGCCTCATATTGAGTACTTTGAGTACTCTCGGCGGTTATCCTGTCGGGAGGGAGATCTCGCGCGATAAGACCGCGCGCGAACATAGTAATTTTAATATAGGACGCCTCACACGCGTAAAATGATTACGTGATACGTATTACAAAGTGTTATATTATACGCGGGATATCTGAATTCAACTCGCGAGATCAGAGCTTACTGCGAGATCGCAGTGAAAGTCCGCGAAACAGCGAATAATGCCGAGACAACTCAATTGCGTAAGCATCGGAAGGAAACCTCGCGAGCGTCGAAACCTGTCTGTTGCCGATATACCGCGTTGCATCGCAAGCTAGGTTAATGTTAATTAAAGCGGGCGTGGTTACACAGACGGTAATCGTCTCGCCGAATGAGTTGTCAATCAGCGCGTGAACGAGCGCGAAACGTCTCGCTTATTTTTGTGGTGTTACGTCATTTCGTTCATCAGAAATCCCACCACAAATCTCCAGGATTTAGGAAACCACTTGCTCTCACTGCACCGACACAAGGTTCGTGACTTGGAGAGAATCGGATAACGAATCGATCGGTGGACGGTAGATGCACGGTCTTAATCTCGATCTCCTTTACGCCCCGCTGATTCCCCGAGTTTGTCTACACTGCCTACAACCGGGAGTAATGTTTTATTGGAAAATTTATCGGCGCGAAAAAGCGTGCCGATTTGGCACTAGGAATCACCCCGTCGCCCTAAAAAGTCAACTGCATCGTAGGAGGTCCTCCCGGAGAATAGATTTATTAATTTCATGGAATTGTTTTTCACGTGATCTCCTCTCCCGGGGTCGCATATGAGAATCACACGGTTTGATCGAGCGGAACCCCCACAGGCCGTGCCGAATTCCGGTTTCCCGCATTCTTTAAGCCGAACATTCTCTCATCTACAACCTAATCGAACTGCAGTATCCAGTATCCAAGATCGTATCGTGGAATCTAATTCAAAAATTACCGTTTAAAGTAATCGGAAAAAAGCTATTTACATTGTCGTACGCATACTTAAAACTCGAAAAATCAATTTTCACAATGAAATATCCTTGCAAAAAATTGCGGGCACTCGCGCGGGATTCGTCACGCCGGTTTCCGGGTATAACCGCAGGATGAATGCGCATTGTGTGAAAAAAAGAGGTGGCGAGAAGGAGACCAGCAGGAGAAACGCCAAATCGACGCACCACGAGCGGCAGGGTCAGAAGAAGGCTCCGGCAGTCTTTGCAGTTGAATGGCAACGTTTAAAACGGCTTAAAGTCAGCGTGCGGACGTAATCGGGCCTGTCGATCTGCGGCGAGATGCCGCTCTCAGCCATAATCCTCGAACGCGCGATGAACACGTCGCGGGTTCATTCAGCGATGCCGGGTGTCTCTCGCCGCCGATCCCGCAGAGATCTTGCGTCGCATCGGCACAGATCATTGTGTCCCACGCGATACGGGGTCCATAATAGGGCCTCACGTCGCTTCCATCGTTGTTCGGAGCTGATACGAGAATAAAGACCGTCCGTGGATCATCGACTGGCCCGACGACGTCGCTCCGGTTTTCTCGTCTCCACGACCCCTTTCAAGAGATAGAGAGAGCCTCCTTCGTCGCCCCGTTGTCTCGATTCTCTCATTGTCGATCGACGATCGTGGAGCTTGATTCACGCGGTACCGGCACGAACGTAAAACGTACCGATACACGCCGCATCACGCGTTTCCCCGTCATCTCGTTGCCGGCCAATGTGAATCTCGTGCACCATAAGATAAGATCGTGATCGATGGTAAGCGCGATCGATATTTCGCCCTGCTCCGGCCTTCTCTCTTTGTGCGCCGCGAAAATTCGGATTTCTCAAGCCATCTTACGCAATCGCTTGACTCCTTGCCCCCGAGATGGAGGGTCATCACATCAGTTATTTATTGTACAATACATTTGCAAATGTATTAGGGGTGTGATTTAGTTTTGAGGGTTTTCTTTGCTCAAAAACGCATGTATTTAAATATGATAATGAATGAATACCTTAATCAAAATATTTTCCTTCGTTTTCTATAACTTTTTCCCATCTTTCTGGCAAGAGATCGATTCCACCACGATAAAATCACTCTTCTTTTCAGTTCATCCATTCGTCGACGAATTTTCGCACTTCTTCCAAATTATCAAAGTGTGTATCCTCTAAAGCGTGTTGCATCCACCGGAACAAATAATAATCGCATGAAGCAATGTCCGGAGAAGACTTCCCATTCAAGCTCTAATAGTGTTTCTTTCACTGATAACGCAACGTGAGGTCGAGCGTTGTCACGAAGAAGAATCACTTTCCGTCGTTTACTCGCAATTGGTGCTCGTTTTTGGTCCAAGGCTTGCTTCAACTTGTACAATTGGCGTCGATAACGGTCAGCCGTGACAGTCTCATGCGGATTTAACAGCTCATAGTACACTATCCCACCAAATACAGAGCATTACTTTTCAACCGTGAATATTGCGTCTCGGAGTGGATGTTGATGGTTCACCTGGATCCACCCATGATTTTCTGCGTTTGTGATTATCAAAATAGATCCACTTTTCATCCCCAGTAACAATCCGAGACAAAAGACTCTTCTTTTTTTGCCTAGCGATCAACGAAATGCAAATGTTCAACTGGTTTGCAATGGCACTTTCCGATAATTGATGTCGAACCCATTTCCCTTCTTTCTGAATTTTTCCCATTTCATGTAAATGTTTGGTAACTGTTGTACGATCAACATTTAATGCTCTGGCAAGTTCTGAAGTGGATTCTGTTGGATTTTCGTGCAATAATGCTTGCAAATCTGCATTTTCAAGCTTTCTTGGTTGTCCCGAGCGTTCCTTGTCCTTCACATCAGTATCATCACTTTTAAAGCGTCTAAACCAGTATTCGCACGTCTTAATTGATGGGGCAGAATCACCATAAGTTTCCACAAGAATTCTATAACCGTCAGCCGCAGTTTTCTTTTGATTAAAAAACAAAAGCAACGCATGTCGAAAATGCTGTTTCGGAAGTTGCATTTTTACGATGATATAAACACGACTGTTTTGCATCTATTGCTATAATGCTACTAAATGTTATGGATAATGTCAAGACTGTAAGAAACAACAGTTATTGGAAACAGCTATTGGAACAAACTGACACTACAGCCATCTGTTGCAAAACCCTCAAAACTAAATCACACTCCTAATATTATAATGAGTTTGAATGGCAATAAAACGAAGATGAAAAGTGAGCACCTACAGAAGAATTAAGGTCGTCGTTGCAATCGTAAGCGGTATGGGGGCCCGTAACGCGTTGCCGGGGATCTCGGCAAGAGAGAAACTCGTAGTAAGGAGACGCCGCCATACGCAGGATGTTGGGATAATACATATTACAGTCCAGCCGTTATTACATACAGGTCCGCCGTCCTGCGGATACGTGCGCAACGCGAGAGCCGGAAGGACGACTCCCGCGTGTCTGCTTTTCCTGCATGAATGAAATGTAATTTCAGCTTACTCAAGTACCCGTATTTTCATTCATCCCGCATTAGAGCACAGGTAAAGCTCCCTGCGAGCGACGTCTCCTCGTACAACACGTCATCCGCATCAATGTCATCGAACATCGTCGCTGCACCAAAGCAAACGCTCGTCCATGATTTTCGATCTAACTCATTTTTGCTTTTCGATCGTTTTTTATTCGAGGCACCCGGATGATGCAGCTTGGCGATGCAGCCGTGACTATTGAGATTTCTCGTGGAAAATCCGTATTGTTCGTCAGGTGGAAAGCGACTTTGTAGCCTCTAATTTGACGCGACGCGTCAAGGTAAAAGGTACCGAGGTGGAAGAGAGAAAGAGAAACGGACGCGCGGGAAGGGGGTAAAAATCGGTGAGGAGGAATCATGGCTGGATGCACTCCCTCCCTGTGTTCACGCACTTTTACCAGTCGGCCAGTACATCGGCATTGCCCCTGCGTTTTTCGAGAGGGGAGCACGCGGACGACCTGTTGAACGTCGTCGTCATCGTCGAGGAATTACGCGTATCCTAGCGATGTACATGGTTGCAACTGCAAAAATTGCACGACGATCGTTGCTCGATTGAGAAAAACATGCCTCGCGACCCGCAACTCGTCGGCCAACATCCGACCACTTCCGGCTGAGCCTCGTTTCTTCCGATCGCGACGTTCCTACATAATTCGCGTAAGAATGTTGCATCAAATGTAAAACTACTTATTATATTATAAAATAAAATACAAAAATATATTCTTGCCTTCTTATGAAAGCCTGTCCCTCTAATAATTCAATTATCGTCTATCGTCCTTTTCAGAGACTCGCAACCGATTCTTTTGATGCATTGTTTGTAAAACACGGATATCAATGTCAATATTCAAAATCGCGCGAATAGTTGAGAAATACCTCGCTCGACGTTCGCCTTACTCGAATTAAGCTTCTTTGACTACCAACAGATAGAAATCGAAGCAAAACAATGTGCTTTCTTGAAACGTGCCGTTTGCGGCGTTCCACTTTCTCCCGCGTGTCTTCTTTTTTAATGACACTCATTAGAATCATTTATAATGGTCAACGGCCGCGGTACGAACGATAAACTACGTTTTACATAATGTCGTCCCTACCCGATGCACTCGCGGGGACACGCGCGTTCGTATAAAAAGAGAGAGCCACTCGACGAACGATCGACAGTTGGAAGTTTGCTCGATCCGATTTCCGAAGATGGCAAAGTTCGCGATCGTCGCGATCGTCCTTCTGGCGAGTACCGCTTCGCAGTCCCAGAGAATAACTCGAGAGACATCCGCACAATCCGAAGGTGAAGGATACTTGATTAAAAATTATCGAAATACGATTCATTGAGAAATAGTTATAAATTGAATTACTGATACTTTAATAATAATTTTGATCAATATAGCAAATAATGAATAATTAATCAGTTTTAACAACTTTTTTTACTTTCGATCGAACTCTTTTAAAGAGACTCGTTGTTTCGTTTGATCGCAAGATGCCATCGCGGACATCTTGCACAAAATCTCGAAGGGAGAATCGGACACGAAGGATGACGCCAGGCTCGTGGAGATCATCAAGAAGGAAATTGTGAGGACCGCGGAGGAGATCAAGACACCCGCGGGATCGATCGAGGCGGCTGCAAAAAAAGCGCAACTATTGGTGTCGGAATTGACGTCGGCATACACAGGCGCCATTTACAAGTCCAAAACGTCCGAGGAGGGCCGCGACAACTTTACGCGCTTTCAATCCACGGTTCAGGAGATCGTGGAGTTTATCAAAAACGGTCAATTCTTGAAATAGAGTAGCCATATCTGCGCGTAACGAACGTGGCTCTTCGACCGAGCTAAAGAATCCAGTTTCCTCCTTTTATTGGGGAAGGAGGGAGCTATCTATCATGAATTAGCGTCGTGACATGCGCGCGCGCGCGCGCGTGCTTGATCATCACCAATATATCTCATAGAGATGTACCATAGCAAATCGAGAAAAATATAATTGCGAGCTAGCTACGTGAAGCACACTCCGTTTATTCCCTTCTATTCCCAAACGTGCGATTTGTAGCTGCGTTAAAATTTAAGAAAAAATAAATGTCGATGATATCTATGACGAGGAGGGAGAAAGAGGGAAGAGCGAGAAATTAATATTCATCTTGCGCACAATGGGGAAGAAAAATATTTTTTACGTCGATATGCCGTGGCCATCGGCGATCGTCTGTATTATTTTGCTAGCAAGACGAGCGAGCGGCAGAATTATTCCCGCTGACGTACGACTCGCCGAGGCGGACGATCCATTGTAAAAGCGGCGGTGGGCTCATAATCTGGCGATGTAGGATCTCGCCGACCCGTGGGGGCTGACCGGAACTGCGCCTATGCTCTTTCGCCGGAAGCGCCGCTGCCACACGTAGTAATATAAATTATAATGCCCTTACGGTTTTTCCTTTTGTGGATTTGCATTTAAAACACCGGAATGGCATTGTCGTCGAAATCGCCGAACGCAATTTTCATGGAAATAAGAAAGCTATCTCTGCACAATTGTCCCCGTCGATATCCCCCCGCGGCTTCCTTTCCGTCCCGTCCCGTCCCTATCCTCCCGGCTATCGCGAGATTCAGAATTTGATTCGCATCTAACAGTGCCAAGGCTGATCGGAGATCGAATTGAACGGCTTCGCTTTCACTATTGGCACAACGAAACTCTGTTCGTCAGTGATTCCTCGTTTTGTCCGGCGCTTTCGGGAGAAAGGAGACTTTCCATCTGAGGGATACGTAATAATTGTTCGCAAAATACGAGTCGCGTTACTGACGACGAAAATAAAATCGCGATGGGCGCGCGCGCGCGCGCCCGCGTGTGCCGGACTGCAGCCATCCATGAAAGTGGAAACTTGGTTCGCTTGGTACGAGAAGTGGATGGATGGCCTCTTTCGATTCGCATGTAGGACGCGGAGGAAAATGTGCGTGAAATGTAAGTCGCGCAAGCCTCGATATCTTGCTTCGCGTTCGCACTCTCTATTTGATTTGGCTCGACACTTGGACACGTGGTTTCCGTCTCGAACATTTAAACCATTTCTCGCTCTTCCCTTTTCTCAAACACTTTCTGGACTTGTGATTTTACTCGCGACGCGCGTGCTTTCATTGTGTGCATTATAATTCCGTTGGCCTTGTGAAATGCATAACGGTAGAAATATCTATCTATCTGTTTTACCGGACATCCATTCCCCGACTAGAAATTTATCCAGTGGTCCTGATCAAGTTGATCTTATTTTATTATCAGGTCCTGATAAGGCAAATTCATCAGGACCTGATCAGTCATGTAACGCAGCACAATAGTTAGGTCTTTATCTGGATATCCTCATCAGGTTTATATCGGGTCGAATTATTAAATCCTTACTACCCAGACAGCACCAAGTCGTCTAAAGGATTACTAAAACTTGATATTTTCGGTGAGTGTAAGAGTCCTTAGAACATATACTACTAGTATATGTTCTAAGTAAGAGTCCAAAAGAAGAGAAGAAAAGAGTATCGGATCGGTTTTCCAGATGGTTATTTGTAAGGTGCTAACCAAATGTTTCTTGCGAGAACGTCACGCCTGACCTGGCCATCTATCGGTCGCTTGGTGAATCAGAGGCGGGAAACACACACTTGTGTTGATTTTTGTCTCTTATTGTTCCATAATCGAATACATTGAAATGTACATGATATAAAAATAATTAATACTCGCAAATTAAGTAGAAATTACTATTCTTTCTACATTAAGTATATAACGTACATTATAATATGATAAACTACGTATGGTCCGATGTAGGACCAGATGTGGGAAACTTTTACCTCTAAATTTCAAAAAATATCAGGATGAAGGAATAAGATCCTTAGTAGGTACTAATAATGTAAACCTCAACAAAATTTGTACTTTGAAATATCAGGCATAACGTAAGAAGGTCCTAATATGTTCCTTATTATTTTAACCCTAAAAAGGTCATACATATTTGAACCTGATGAGGATATTCTTAGGTATACCTTATTCAGGATTACCTTACGCCAACCACGTCAGGTCCTTATAACATATTAGGTAAACCTGACAACATTTCTAGTCGGGTCCTTACGACCTACACGAGCCCGAAGCTCGTCGAGTTTCCCTTTTCTCCTCTCTTACTGCGTTGCTTCGTGCACCGCCAGAAAATACGACCAAGTATCGACCGGCTCGATTTTATACGGGATTTTATACTGATTCGACCACAAAGTCTCGCGTAAGAGAGGATAATATAACACGCGGATGGTATTTCGCTTTGTTGCAAGCGAAGAAGGGTAATAAACATCGGCCTGGCCTGTGTGCTACCAACTAGATGGCTAGGCGACGAAACAATGCGGCATTGTGTACCGACAGCCTCCACCAAAGCCAAAGCCGGTTGGAGTACTGCGGTACCGCGACCAGGTACCGTGTTAAGTCGTGAACACGGCGTTACACGATGCACGTGCTCGTAGCCTCCTAGATTTCCGGACGAACTCTCGCCCGTCATCATCGTGATCGAGTCCCGATCTAACCCTGTTACGGTCCGTAGGTATCCCGAAAAGCTGCTTCCTTCCTCAGAATCCCGCGTAAACCGCGTAACATCCGTTTACGAACGATTTTACTTATTTAAACGTCACAAAATTTCAGAAGACGAGTCTTTGTGGAATCTTTCGTTATACAAATATTTTCTTAAATCTCAAGAAATGTCGCTTGGCAAGAGAAACGAAGCGTGACGACGCGTTTACACGGTACCACCGACGGAAGCAGCAGCATTCCGCGGGGTACAGCTCAAGCTGTTGCCCCGAGTGGCCGAAGAGTGGACGACGACGGGTCACGACGCCATGTGTGCGGCCTCCACCAACCACACCCACCGCCTATTTATTTATGTCCATCTCACAGGGTTTTCGCTCGTGCCAGCTTTCATTGCTGCATCGCGAACAATCGGCAAGTCGGGGCCCCGCGGCCTCCTGTCCACGAAAAGTCCTCCGCACTGCCGGCAATGATCACGACAACGACGACGAACAGATCGCAGCGGTGCTCAGTGCCACGCATGCGGTAGGGCCCGATCGGAAAATCTACCAGCTGCGTGCCCCGCAGTCGCGTTGTACGGTACCCCGCGATTTTCTATCCTCGTTACGACGTATGAAACATTGCCGCAAACGATTCTTGGTGCGCGATCGCATACGGACTTGATCGTATGCGGATGCACGCGCTTTAGGGGATCTGGTTAATTCTGAGAGTCGCAAAACTAACAAAGATCTGATAAGTGTTTGCTGACATTATGGAAACGTATCCCTAACAAAAAGAATAGCACAAGCTGAGATGCAGTTTACTCATTATTAATCGTACTCATAACGAACGTAATACGTGACACTGCGTATACGTAGAGTTTTAACAGATAACTTTGCTTTTTCAAGTTCTTTAATCTCTTTTATACATGATGTGCGTGATATCATTGTATAAAAATGAGATATTTATATATGAATCTCGTGTAAGTATAAACCTTAAAAAGATTAAAAAATTCTCGCGATGATAAGACGAGAGATCGGACCACCGTAACTCGTTTCCGCGTGCGTACGAGCAACGCCGCTTTGTATCTCGCGAAACGTTTATCAGACGTTCATCGTCCTCACGATTCTGCCAGGTACGAAACGCGCCATGCATTTTCTATCCCCCCCGGAAGAACACGCACGCGCATCTTTTTTTATCCTTTCTCGAAACTTTTATGTAATAACGTAAAATATATATATTAAAAAAATTATTTTTCGCAATTTGGCAATAGTTTTCCTTAAAATCAGTGCGATTTGCAAGCTACTATCTATTGCCTACGTGTTCTTGAAGCTCGCGCGCGTGTATTCTGATACTACTCAACACGTATTAAACGTTATTATTGGGTCATTAAGTATGAAACTTTACAAATGTAAAAGCGTCATCTTTAACATTTGTTATCTCAAATTTGGCGCCAGACGTCAGTATCAGGTTAGGTTAGTGTGATAGATGTATGTTCGCTCTTCAAATGTCATATTTGTTTGTTCAAATATCTTCATTAGTTTTATTGGTGGATTCTTTTTTATAGAACTATGGAAAAGTCCAAAATTCGTGTGATTTATGAATATGAGTTCCGCCGTGGAACCACAGTGTCGGAGACAGCTCGTAATATCAACGCTGTATTTGGTGAAGGTTCAACTACTAAAGCAACGGTGGGCAATTGGTTCAAAAACTTCAGAGATGGAGATTTCAGCCTCGCTAATGAGCCACGTGGAAGACCAAAGACGAAGGTGGACAATGATCACTTGAGAGCCGTAGTAGAGTCCGATCCATCTCAAAGTACACGTGAATTGGCATCGATATTCAATGTTTCCATACCCACCATATTGGTTCATTTAGCTGCAATTGGCAAGATAAAGAAGTTGGACAAATGGGTCCCGCACGAATTGGCCGATGCGCAGCAGGCGCAACGTCTAGAGGCTTCCCTTTCTTTGCTTTCCCGTCACAAAAATGGATCTTTTTTTAATCGAATTGTGACCTGCGATGAAAAGTGGATACTCTACGACAATCGTAAACGCTCACATCAGTGGTTGAACGCTGATGAACCACCGAGACATCACGCGAAACCCAACATTACACAGAAGAAGCTTATGGTGACTGTTTGGTGGTCCAGGTCAGGTGTTATCTACTACAACTTTATGAAACCTGGTACATCGATAACGGCTGAAGTATATTGCAAGCAACTGGACGAAATGATGCAACAACTTGCTATTAAACAACCGAAATTGGTCAATCGGTCAATGCCAATGCTGTTGCATGATAATGCTCGACCGCACACTGCACGACTGACCGTGGCAAAGCTACAGGAGTTGGAATTGGAAACTCTCCGTCATCCACCATGTTCACCAGATCTATCACCTACCGACTATCACTTCTTCCGGAATTTGGACAACTTGTTGGTGGGAAAATTGTTCAATTCTCAACAGGCAGTCGAAACAGCCTTCCGCGACTTCATCGATTCCCGTACTCCTGGCTTCTATAGTAGAGGCATAGACCAACTACCACTAAAATGGCAGAAGTGTGTAGATAACATGGGCGCATACTTCGATTGAAAATAAATCATGCCCATGTGCCAAAAAATGCAAAAATTTATGTTCTATTTGTAAAGTTTCATACTTAATGACCCAATATAATCGAGAGAACGTTAAACAAATGCGTCGCGGAAGTTCAAAGTTCGTGTTCATAAAGGATTAATGGCGGTGTATTAGGAGTACTGGGGTTCGCCTACACGAAACACGACCGAAAGTGACCGCGTGAATCATGATACCGCATAAAAATGGCGCGCGTCAACTTTTTGCATGTATTCGTTATAATTTCATATGATTTTATTGAAAGACATGATCGTTAAAGAAGCTCTACCTGAGAAACGAATAAAGGATTAGCGATTTACCATGGATGACTGGTTTAATGTTCCAGCGGCGCGATAACGCGAGTTATCAAAAAGCGATTATTAAGCGTACGCGAGCCATAAGGAGAAAGCTCATAGGATACAGAGAAAAATTGCACGCCAAGCAAGACGATCGAGCAGAATCTGAACAAAAACGCAGAATCTCGATGTGCAAGTTACCGTTTCCGACTGTCGGTTTCCGGCGCGCTGGATGCAGCCACGAATGAATATGGATCTGTCGTCGTCGATCCAATACGTTTAATGCTCGCACGAACGTAAATCTGCTGCTCGATGAGCGGCAAACGTATTTAGAAAGCACAGAACCGGTGCAGATATTGCGGACGCGTTGTCGGCCTTTATCGGTTCCCAACGTACCAAAAATATCAGTGGGATTTATCGCGCTCGCTTTAATTCGACACTCGCCATTTATCATCGGACACGCGTTCCGCATCGCAACGCGCGTTACTGACGATGCGCGATGATCCTTCGGCGTAGCATCGCAAGAGAAACGCCGTGAGAAAATGGATACTTGACATTCCTATTATATATCGTTAGCGCGATAGAGGTCCCGCGACATTTCAAAATGGTTCGCTCAATTTCGCCCGAGACTTAAGATTAAGATTCGAGATTAATCTGGAGACGGTTGGCTAAGGACGGTGGCTTAATTATCGCCTACCCCGAGGTTTTCTCTCGTGCGTTGACCGTTAGTTTGAAACGGTACTCGCTGTACAAATACAGCACGCCGATTCGCCGCCGTGCATTAAAGCCCGCGACTGCTAATAAACGCGCATTCCGGCACTTTGTATCTGAAATAGCAACGTTCGCCGCGCGTTGCAACACTCATAATCCCAACCAGACCAGAAAATCAGGAACATCCCTACCTCCTTTGGCTGCTGGTTAAAAACTAACGACATCGCGAAGCCCAGGCGGAGGATGCCGGCTATTCCGAGATTCCCCGAAATATCATCTTTCCTTCGTCAACGTGCCCTTTTCGCAAAATTGCTGATTCAACGAGAATCATTAGCCGAGGATAGTTTGAACGGCAACAAAAAGCGCGATAAATTAACCGTTACTCCAAACGATAGCTTCTTTTCAAGTCCGACTTGTTACTTAGTGCCTCGTGAAAGTTCTGTCCCCCGTACGCAAAACTCAGGGGCCCTCGACCAGGAGCGTTTTATTTTTCCTCCGTGATTAATTCGCGCTCCGTCAAGCGTCTTTATATCGGGCGGCAGGATCGCACCGCAAGAAGAGGCGGCGGCGACGGCGCGCGTTCGCGCGCACGCGGTGTGCTTTTTAAATAACTATAATGAGGGCAATTATCTTGCGCGCCGGCAAGCAGAGTGTGACGAGTCGTTGTTACATATTGCGGCACGGAAGATGATCGCCCGAGAGGTGGATGGCAAAGGAGGAGCGAGGGAGGAGGCGGTTGAGGGTGGCGGAGGGCAAAGGGGCAGAAGGGCGAAGGAGGAAGTTAAGGCGAGGGAAAAAGAGGAGGCAGCGCGTGGCAAGCGGATCCCCTACTCTCCCTCTTTTTTCCCCCTTGTCCTCTTGCACCTCCGAAAGCCTCCGTCGCCGTCTCCACCGCTTCGAGGCTTTAACTACTTTCTTATTCGTTCGTTTGAGCCCGGCCTCGCGCGGGGCCCGCGAGCATAATGCCCCGGGAGCTCCTTACGCATGCTGAACGCCAACCGGCTTCCCCCTGTCGCCGCCACCCCCTTCGGTCGGTCATACCGCCTCTTCTTCCTCCGCCACCTCCACGCCGTCTCCTATGGGGCCCCCGTCGCGCTCCTCCACCTTCTTAAAGGACCGTAGCTCCAAGAGAGGAACTGCGGGTCAGAGACTGCGAGGCACATTGTGGCTCGTGCCTAGATCCATTGGCGTCCGACTCCGCCGGGAATTACGCGTAGCGTGACGGCGGCAGGCAAGGGGCAGCGCGAGTAAAGTCCCTCGAAAGAAAGACGAGTCCCGAGAGTAAGCTGCTACACACAAGATTCACGATCATCCAGCTTTTCCTCATTTTAGATTTACATTAGGGTTGCAATTTAGACACCGAGACATCTAACGATGATGTCACGTGGATGTCACATGGTACATGAGGAATTTCCATTGAATCGTTTCGCAGGATGCAGGATAGTCGAGACAAGTGGTCAAGGATCGGGGACTCTGTACACGTTGGAAAATGTACAGAAAATTCAACAATGCGCCACCCTTACGCGCATGTCTAGCAAAACTATCGCGGTAGTGAAATTATCGAAAAAAAATGGTGATTTATCGGCGATCGCTCGTGGCGTGGCACATGCAGCCTCGAGTGGCTCGTGCCTAGATACATTGGCGCCCGCATCCGGTGAAGGCGGCGTCGAGAAATCGGATGAGCGTCGCACGCGCAACGTTGCGCCACGTATATGCATACACATCGCACACGATAACGACACGTTGTTCGTGATTGCGTGCCTAACAATAGGAAGAAGACAATTCTTTTTCCTACGGTTGCGACATCGTTCGCGCAATCGTTATACATTTATGATTATTCATATACACACATATACGCAAAGAGAGTGGTTCAACTGCTTGAAGGCTAGATTACTCTCTCCAAGATTTCCAAAGTTTTCTCTATCGATATGATGTATGTATCATCATCTTCCTTTCGCTTCGAGGACTAGCAAGAAACAACTGGACAATCGACAATGAACAAAGACATTTACAGACGATTGATAGTGTTGAACCGACGACACGGATATTATTGAAATCGTGTAGGAAGGCTCTCGCGGGGATACTCTGTGACTTTGCGACGAAAGGATCCCCGTGCACGAGCCAAGAACTTTATTCGGCCGACGCCGATGCGTCGATGTAACGAGAAACGTGGCGTGGCTGTTGCGCCGGAGCGAAGTAGCCTCGCTTATGGTCCGGTGGTGCCCGAGGAGCATAACAGCTCGCGGAGCATAACGCCACGAGCCATCATATCCTCCTTCCAGAGTGGCTCTCCGGAGGTGTTCCTCCTCCTCGTCCTCCTTCTCCACCTCATCCCTCGCAGTACCACGCCATACCGCCACGCCACGTCGGGGGGTTTCTCTCTTCGTTCCGCCGACGCACACGCACACGCCGATACGCGTACGCGCGTACCTGATGCTTCGGTTCATACGGGGTGTGTGCGAATCTCCACGCCGATCGGGAGACATCGATGTCGATCGGCCGAGATGTCAAACGCGTCATCCGTCGATTCCTCCGTCTCTCTCTTCTTTTTCTCGAAGCCGTCGCGAATAAACTGCCGGCGATGTATCCGGCATGGCGTCCGGAGCAATTTGCACCCGGCGCGAATTGCGGAATGCTGAAATCGCGTGATGATCGTTTCCTGATACACCCTGTGTACGTGGACAGGACCGTGTGTGCACGTCGCGCATACACGCACACATACGCATACTCGTGCCACAATAACGGCGGCTTCCGCAAACTAGATCGGCTGAACAGATATTAGGAGGAGCGCGTCTCTGGCCCCGCCGCTCTCTGCCGTTGCGGCAAGTGCTGGTCATTGTCCACCGGCGGGCACAGGAAGTCGACGACGACCAGCCCCGGCTGGCCGGCGTGCGCGCGAGAGATTTTTCGGTAGGATAATCGCGCGGAGAAACTACGGACCCCGGCCCCGACCGTTCAAGATTATCGTGCTCGCGATATGATAAGGCCTGGCAAACCTGGCGGGGAACGGTACTCTACCAGTTGCGTCCGAGGAGAGAATGGAGAATCAAATTGATTAACTCGACTTTACTCGTGGATACACGAGCGATGTCCCAAAGTCGAGAAAGACAATTTCGAAAGTGCTGCACTCGTTTGGGTTTTACTAATTATTAATTGAGAGACCTGTGAGAAGATTAATGCAGAGAGTGGTACATGTCGTGGCACAGTCATCCGCCGCAGAATGAAAAACAACGACGTTCCAACAAAACAGGAAACCGTAGGAAATCGTGATGCGTCGCGCGAGACGAAGCAGCGCGGGATTAATTAGCGATACCGATCGTATCGTGGACGTTGACGGTGACTCGATGATGATGTTGTGAAACGCATGTTATTTGTATGCTAACGTAGGACGACTTGCTGTTTTATTTTAATCGACCAGTCCGACAGGGGCACGAGCGCGAAAATTACTTCTTTAGAATTCAAACGAAATATCTGCAATCGTAATTACGAGGATGGCGACAATCTCGATCAAAGAGCAGATTACTGTCCCGACGATAATATTATAATAGCGAAAGGATAGCGACTTGTAATCGTGACATAACACAAGAAATATACGAGCGGTGCCTTTTTTTATAACAGTGGACTCGATTGTCCGGTTATCAACTCGCCAACGATTTTTCAAATTTCTTTGAACGTTACTTTGGGCCTTGATAGAGGATAGATTTATTTTGTGACACGTGTGCCCATGTCACGTTATTTCGCCATTATTTCTGATTACGGGTTCCGAATAGAACAGACAATAGAAGATTGGGTTGATTTTAACACGCGCGTCTACCGTGCGCCGTTGCGACAAATAATCATCGTCCATCGCCGGCAGGAAGTCGATGAGGAGCTCGGCCACGGAGAGATTTTCGGTACGATAATCGTAGGGAAACTCCGGACGTCCATTGTGACAATGGCCTGCCGAGACAGCGCGATAATTACGCGACGCGGAGTAATAATGCGGTAAACAGAAAAGAAGCGCCATACAGCCTGTCTTCATCCTGGTATTAACCGAGCAGATACGATCTCGCTGACCAACGAAACGGGAGCGTTAAAACGCTCGTTGCAATAACGTGGCGTATGCGAGATGAATCTCGTGAAACGCCAATGACGTAATCGGGAATCGAAGCCGTCATCTAATTATTACGCGTGGCGTCGATACGAGATGACGTCTCCTTCGTTTGCTCTACCCAAGAGGGAAAACGCCAATATCACGTTGTCGTCATTTCCTGGTCATTGTCGAAAACGATTCTTTTCCGTTGATTTTTCTCGCTGGCGGTGGACGAAGGATAACGAAAGGTGAAGCAGGCAGGATGAAGACGAGTGAACGAGCCCGAGCGGATCTCGACGTGGAAATTGGAAGGAGGAGGATTGTCAGGGCGGCACCTGACCGGAAAGCGTCACAGTCGGCGCATTCAGCCTCGTTCTCTCCTTTCCCTACCAACTATATCTGCTAGCCAGTTTCTTCCTCCTCGAAAGGGTTGCGCGTGAGACGGACGTATATCGTGAGGGCCCTTCGTGACCTCAAAACCAGACTTGAATTATTCGAATATTATTCTGACAGCGTCATTGCAACGATGAGTCCACGTGCTAATTACAAGAATTACTCGCCGATGGCTGCATAAGGCAAGAGGTACTTGCAATTTTGAGGAAGCAGTTGCGCGATTCGCAAAAGCGACGGATGCGATATCGCGTCTCTTGCGAAAAACGCACGAGAGATTCACGACACAATCGCGGCGGAATTATATACATTGATACGATAACGCAACGCAATATAATATCTACGCGAGCGCACGTTGAAGGTGGGCTTCGGCGAGGACCGGACGAAGGGAGAAAAAAGATGGGGAAGAGAGAGAACGAATACGTAGGTAAGGACACATAATAGCAGGATGTTACAACGCCCGGTGTCCGGTACGGTAAGTATCTGGTTTCATAAACGAAAGTGTCTTCATTCATAGATACATATTTCCATACAATTGCGGCTATTGGTCCGTACCTCGTGATAACGCCGTTACCTACGGACAGCCCGGCGTATATTACATGTGTACGTAGCACCATTATATACAAATTCCCGCTAATGCGGTGCTACTGCTGCATTAATGATAAAGTTCTCCAGATATCGCGATAATGGCGCGCGAAAGAGCGCGGCGAGCGGCTGGCGAACGATGGAATGTATCGCGCGTGCACTCTGCAATTTTGCTGCGACGGAACCGAGTAAAAAAGATTTATGTACGCACGCGTACACGTAAACTACGTTTATATCCTATTCGGCGCAAAGAGGACGAGTCAACGATACGACCTATATTCGTGTTCGTATGGAGAAAAAGCAGGCAGATTATTTGACGTTCTACCGGAACTACGTTCTACGTTCGATACGTGGACACACACGAGGACGCACCCTTTACCATAGGAAACCATCCTTCCTAGCATCCACACAGTCCACACAGGAAATCTCAGACGCACCCACCGAAACAAGCCCGCCCCCGTCGACCGGAGCCGATTTAATGTTTCGCTTCCTCTACGACGACAGGGGGCTACAATTTTATAGAAGCGTCAGAGCAGCCCCGCGCCTCTCGCGCGCGGGAGAGAGGCAAAACCGAACACGGTTACGCTGGCGAACGACATCGCAATTAGACCCGGCTTGAAGCACGACCACCCTTGAGGTACGACCGGAAGGCGCGTTATGGAACAGGTGGGGTGAGGAAGACGCCAAAGGTACA
The DNA here is from genome assembly GCF_003672135.1 of Ooceraea biroi. Lineage (NCBI taxonomy): Eukaryota > Metazoa > Arthropoda > Insecta > Hymenoptera > Formicidae > Ooceraea > Ooceraea biroi. The sequence goes on from NC_039517.1 coordinate 2,836,547, forward strand.
AATTACGAAAACAGCGACGGGGATCGCGTAAAGTCTATAAATAGATTTCTTCCCTACGACGAGAACACTGCGTGAGGTTCTTTACGTCTTTGCTTAAAAACGTTTGTATGAATATTTTTACAAAATGTGTTTTGATCCTTCATCTCACGTGTTCAAATTTGTTTTTAAGACTTTGCATGTTTAAGTTGACTACACAATTACGTGAGGGTGCAATTGAATTTTTGAGGAAACTTTGTAACATGCACCTCTCTTTTTGTATTCTGATATGTATAATACTCTTCAAAGATGTACGTGTATGTGATGTACGATTGAAATAAAGTTTTATTCACTTAAAAAAAAGTGTCTTAGACCTTTACGTTAGTGCGGGAAATTTGGCGGCGGTGGTGGTTGTCAGGAGGGTGGATAATGCGCAAGTACGGCATAGTAAATTTTATAAAATAATACCCTCCAGCGGACGGCTGCATATTCATTTTTCCGGAGGGACTCGCCCGCGAGAGCTGGTCCCAGGGAAGAGGGAGGAACGGCAGAAGAAGGAAGAGGAGGAGGGTTGCTCGCGCCACTGGCCGCATCCGAGCCGCGTACATATGTATGAGCTTCTGGTGGACGCGTTGGTCATGCCTCGACGAATCCGGGGCTTTCTGCCCTTTATTTTTGTCAGCAACGCGCCCTTTCCTCCCGCGAATAAACAGGGAAAAAAGGGTCAAAAGGATAGCCAAGCAGGCCGGATGATTAGCGTTTCCCGGTCGTCCCGCACGACGTGTACGGGACTTCAGGTCGAGCAGAAATATCACGAGTGATTGTGTACGGTGCACGATGCACGGATGCGCGGAATAATCGTCAAAATTATACGAAACTCGGAAGAAACCCGCGTACTCTCGGGGATACGTGATTTTTATCCAGCATACCCAGAAACTGCAACAAACTACCGCAGTCGTACTTTCACTCGCAGCGCGACGAACATATTGTTTCGCCACGGCTAAGAGAGCAAGTTTTTCAACGTTAGAATCGTCGCGAATGGAGCCGCGAGATGAACGCAATTAAATCAGGTATAATAATTTGCCGAATGATTTCGTATAAAAATTTCTGTCCCGTGACACTGATTTCGGCAGCAGCAAACGCGAAACTATTGGGTCGTCCGGAAAGTTCGTGCCGATTTTTAATAGATGGCGTTGGAACATGTCTGAATATATCAACGTTATTGAAAACATACGATTTATATACACATGCTTAAAGGTGACATTTCAACGCATCTTTAGGAAAAAAGTTGTTTCAGATAAATTGATTCGTGTCAGTTTTGTACTCTTTTGAAGATGGAAGAAAACAAAGAACATTTTAGACACTTGATGCTTTTCTATTACCGGAAAGGCAAAAATGCCTCACAAGCAACAAATTCGATATGTTCTGTTTACGGAGAAGGCGCTTTAGCTGAAAGAACCGTACGTAAGTGGTTCGCTAAGTTTAGAGCTGGTGATTTTAACCTTAAAGACCAAGAACGCTCGGGCAGACCCTCTACTACTGATGATGACCAAATCAAGACACTGATCGAGAATAACCCGCGCTACACGACACGTGAATTAACAGAGATACTGAAAATATCGAAAACCACTGTCCACGATCATGTAGTGAAGCTTGGTTACGTAAGTCGCTATGATGTATGGGTTCCGCATAATTTAGCCGAAAAAAATTTAATGGATCGCATTTCCATCTGCGACTCGCTGTACAAGCGCAACGAAAACGTACCATTTTTGAAGCAATTAGTGACGGGTGACGAAAAATGGATCATTTACAACAATGTAGAACGAAAAAGATCCTGGGGTAAGCGAAATGAATCAGCATTAACCACTCCGAAAGCCGGCCTTCATCCAAAAAAAGTCATGCTCTGTGTCTGGTGGGATTGGAAAGGAATCCTATATTATGAGCTCCTACCACACAACCAAACGATAAATGCAGATAAGTACTGCTCGCAACTGGACGAATTAAAGACAGCGATTCAGGAAAAAAGTCCAGAATTAGCTAATAGGAAGGGCGTCGTGTTCCCATCGTGTTTCCATCAGGACAATGCCAGACCTCATGTTTCTTTGACTACCCGACAAAAATTGTTGGAGTTTGGCTGGGATGTGCTACCTCACCCACCGTATTCACCAGACATTGCACCTTCAGACTTTCACTTATTTAGGTCTTTGCAAAATTCTCTTAGCGGCAAGAACTTCAACTCTTTGATCGACATAAAAAACCACCTTGAGGAGTTTTTCGCCGAGAAACCTAAGAAGTTCTGGGAGAATGAAATCTTCCAGTTGCGTGAAAGATGGACAAAGGTTGTGAAACAAAACGGTGCATACATAAGACAATAAATATTTATCGACATAAAAAAATGTTGCCTTTGAATTTTCCTTCAAAATCGGCACGAACTTTCCGGACGACCCAATATCTTATAAAAAAATTCGCTAACGCTGCCGTTTTCGTCGTTAACAATGTTGTCGAGGCTAGGCTTTTCCTCGTAGACGTACCTACAAGAAAAAGCAACGTGCCCGCTCGCTCGCTTGCATTAAAGAGCAATTAGCCGCGGCTCGCGAGCACGCTGATGCCCGGAAGCGATAGAAGCGGGCCGCGCGTGCCACCCTTGCCTCCTCTTCGTCGTATATGCGCGGCTTTGTACACACGCTTACACTTACCTCGCGGTAACGCGTCTCGCTCGCGAGCTCGCCTGACTCGAAGTAGTCCAAGCTGCTATAAGAACTTCCCTCTTCCTCGGCTCGGTAAGATTCGCGCCGCCGCCGTTGTTACCGTGCGTCTTCATCGCCGAGGAGAGGACGCGCCTCTGCTCCTCTCTCTCTCTCTCTCTTTTCCGTCCGCAGGACCTTTTAAACGCACAAACGGATAATTTTACGACCGGGGTACTCGACTTGAATGTGACAAAAATGCGAAATATACATATAGAAAATCTTACGTGTCTTTAATCCGACACGTAATCCGGACGGCACAACTTGTTACCTCTTATTGCCTGAAACGCCTCTTGCGTCCTATCCTCTCTCTCTATTTTTTTTCGCTCCTCGTCGCGGCGTATAACAGCGCGCTCAATTACCGTCGCAGATAATCATTATCGCGGAAACTGTATTGCCGGGCCTCATTGCCTCAATCCTTAATTAACCGCCGGCCATACGGTAATTGGTACGAACCGGTGTCGGACAACCGATACATCGGGCGAGAACGAGACAGTACGTGCGGGCAGTAACGTTTATCCTCGCCGGCCGTACTCTCCTTCTCTCTCCCTCTTTAACGCTTCATTTTCGTACGCCGCGAAATTTATTTCAGCCTTAATGAGCATCTCGCGATTAATTTGCATTCAACAGGTACCTTGATTAGTATTTTATTGCCTACGCTGTATACGAAAAGGTACAGCATATGTCTATGATCATGCTAGAAATAATTTCGTGTTAAATTACGTCGCGGAGTACGCGCCGATACGTATAGATATACCAATAAAGTGATATTAAATACGTGTAAATTAGATGCATATGTACATTCTTATCGCGCTCTCTTTTATTCTGTTGGCTAAAGCGATAAACGACGATCGCAACGAGCCAGCGTAAACGCGCACGCATGTATTACGTCGCAATTAATTGTAATTTATATTCGAGCGAGTTGGAAACTTACATCCCGCGTGAGCGGCGAGTGCCGTCCGTACGGGACTCTATCGCGTATCGTTTCCGGTTCCGGATTCATTTTATTAATTTCGCGAAGGAGGCTCGTTGCCGCCGTTAAAATACTTCGTTTTTTCCTTCTTTTGCTTTTGCAGAGAGCCGTTCTCTCGTACCTACTGTACTTTCTTCGGACTCATCTCGCCTCGAACGCTCCCGCGAAAAGTCGAAAAAGAAACCGATGGTACTATTAGGAGTGTGATTTAGTTTTGAGGGTTTTGCAACAGATGGCTGTAGTGTCAGTTTGTTCCAATAGCTCTTTCCGATAACTGTTGTTTCTTACAGTCTTGACATTATCCATCACATTTAGTAGCATTATAGCAATAGATGCAATAACAGTCGTGTTTATATCATCGTAAAAATGCAACTTCCGAAACAGCATTTTCGACATGCGTTGCTTTTGTTTTTTAATCAAAAGAAAACTGCGGCTGAGGGTTATAAAATTCTTGTGGAGACTTATGGTGATTCTGCCCCATCAATTAAGACGTGTGAATACTGGTTTAGACGCTTTAAAAGTGGTGATATTGATGTGAAGAACAAAGAACGCTCGGGACAACCAAGAAAGCTTGAAAATGCAGATTTGCAAGCATTATTGCACGAAAATCCAATAAAATCCACTTCAGAACTTGCCAGAGCATTACATGTTGCTCGTACAACATTTACATGAAATGGGAAAAATTCAGAAAGAAGGGAAATGGGTTCGACATGAATTATCGGAAAGTGCCATTGCGAACCGGTTGAACATTTGCATTTCGTTGATCGCCAGGCAAAAAAAGAAGAGTCTTTTGTCTCGGATTGTTACTGGGGATGAAAAGTGGATCTATTTTGATAATCCGAAACGCAGAAAATCATGGGTGGATCCAGGCGAACCATCAACATCCACTCCGAGACGCAATATTCACGGTTGAAAAGTAATGCTCTGTATTTGGTGGGATAGTGTACTATGAGCTGTTAAATCCGCATGAGACTGTCACGGCTGATCGTTATCGACACCAATTGTACAAGTTGAAGCAAGCATTGGACCAAAAATGAGCACCAATTGCGAGTAAACGACGGAAAGTGATTCTTCTTCGTGACAACGCTCGACCTCACGTTGCGTTATCAGTGAAAGAAACACTATTAGAGCTTGAATGGGAAGTCTTCTCCGGACATTGCTTCATGCGATTATTATTTGTTCCGGTGGATGCAACACGCTTTAGAGGATACGCACTTTCATAATTTGGAAGAAGTGCGAAACTTCGTCGACGAATGGATGAACTGAAAAGAAGAGTGATTTTATCGTGGTGGAATCGATCTCTTGCCAGAAAGATGGGAAAAAGTTATAGAAAACGAAGGAAAATATTTTGATTAAGGTATTCATTCATTATCATATTTAAATATTAGGTTAGTGCAAATGAAATGGCCGTTTTTGAATTTGAACTTTAAAGCTTTATTTGACAAACTTAACACTTACTATATTAATCAAAATAGTCTCCATCTATTTCAATGCATTTGTTCCAACGCGATACAAGTGTATCAATACCATGTTTAAAAAAATCTGAAGAACGAGAGCCGATGAACTCATGGAATGCATCTTTTACACGCTTTTCTTCTTGGAAAACTTTTCCAGTTAGAAACCCATCCAAATGTTTGAACAAATAATAATCAGTCGGTGAAATATCTGGAGAATAAGGAGGATGAGGGAGAACTTCGATGTTTAACTTGGATAATTTTTTTATGGTCTTTTTTGCAACGTGTGGCCTAGCATTATCGTGAAGTAACAATACACCATGTCTATTGACCAATGCTGGCTGTTGAGCGCACAGGTTTGCATACATAACGTCAATTTCCTGACAGTATTTATCAGCGTTTATAGCCTCACCTTGTTTGTTAAATGAATAATGCACGATTCCCTTACTTGACCACCATACTGAAACCATAATCTTTTTGGGATGAAGGTTCGGCTTTGGCATACGTTTTGGAGCTCATTCACATTCAGCCACTGTGCAGATCGTCGACGGTTATTATATAATATCCATTTTTCATCGCACGTCGCAATTCTGTGCAATATTCCATCATTATTATGCCGGGAAAGCAAAGAAATGCAGGTTTCTAAACGTCTTATTTTGTCTCTCTCCGTCAATTCATGGGAAACCATTTATCCAACTTCTTCACTTTTCCCAGCCTTCGTAAATGTCTGACGACAGTTGAGTGATGAACATTGAGCCTTTCTGCAACCTCTCGAACTGTTAATGTCGGATCCACTTCGATCATGTCCTTTAAAATAATGTCATCAATGACGAAAGGTGCATGTCCACGAGGCAAATTGTCAAGGTTTGTGTCTCCAGATCGAAACTTTTCAAACCAACGCCTCGTTCTTCTTTCATTCGCGGAACCTTCGCCGAAAGCCGTATTAATATTTCACGTTGCCAGGGCCGCACTATGACCGAGTTTGAACTCGTACAAAGAAATTATTCGAATTTCCTTATTTTCCATCTTGACATAAACATGAATTTTAACAACCACTATCCTACTAAAAAAGTCAGATTATGTATACAAATTCACGCGCGGGAAATGTACTTTTGATATAGTATACATACAGCGCTGTCGGCGCGGAAGAAAGGTGAACTACAAAGGTGAGAAGTTGAAAATAAGAAAAACGGCCATTTCATTTGCACCAACCTAATACATGCGTTTTTGAGCAAAAAAAACCCTCAAAACTAAATCACACACCTAATACTTCGTATCGTCGTCATCCAGCCGCCATATTGCGCCTCTGCGGGCAATCGGTACATTTTTTGAGCATGCGCACTGCGAGAACGCGGCGGCGAGGTAAACCGCGGCGGCAATCGGGCTTTGTCTCGCACCGGTACCGATTCGGTAGCGGCGAAAGAAAAAAAGAAAGGAAAAAAAAAAGGACCGTGGCTGGTTGGCCGATCGAACTGCGTTTCGAGATGGGTTTGCACGCGGGACGGATACCTACGGGGAAAGTACCCGGAGCGATTATTGAGCGGGCAGAGATACATAAAAGGTCGGCTCGCCTTGCCCACAAAGCAAGAGTGAAGTGAACGCGCGCGGCACCGCTTTATGCTGATCGATTTGTGGTGATTTTACATCTTCGCCTGTCCATATACCTCTATACCGACTAGCGGCGAGGATGCGGCCCGGTTCAAACGGGCCGCGATACTTTATATCCGCGGTATAAACGCGAAATTGAGCTTTACATATTCTGTCCAGAAAAGGGCTAGAGCGAGCGCGCTCCAAGTGTACGGAAAACTTCTTTGTGCTGGTCCACAGTCGATCGGCCAGCCCTTTGGTCGGGCAACATTCCCAAGATCGATATCGTTCGTATCGCGCATGAAATTAAAAAAAAAACCAATGTTTTCCGTTCAGTTTAGAAAAGTGGATTGAAATTTGATTGAGAGACAACTGAATGACATACTTCTACCCACAATACGACAGATGGAAAGTTTAGATTGCTTTAATCGATGTATCGTTTTTATTTCGAGTATAAACAATGAACAAATATATAGGAGTGGTTATAAGGAGAAACGCATAGAGTGTAAATTTAATTTTTTTTCAATCTCACCTCACTTATTGCAGATGATCTCTATTGTAGGCGATCTCTATGCGTAGCTCTGGGATATTTTTTAACTTTCAGCGCACAGAGAGATTATTTCGCTGTAGGGTACATTTATTTTACAGAGGCAAAACTATACACGTGACTAATCAAGAGAGGTCTCTACGGGTAAAATAAATACACGTTATTACAGAAATAATCTCTCTACGCGTCAGTTGCGTTTAGCACTTTAATATATTTAAAGATTGCATGATATCCTTAAGTCTTACACTATCCGTTGCACATGTGTGGTCGCTTTAACGTAAATCCTCGTATCCTTACACGGCTAAGAGATCAAGGTGCATGCAAACGTTTCTCGTCATCGGAGTGCGAAAGAGTCGTGATTTGCGTACCTCAGGAGTATTTTCAGGAATGTTGTCAGGAATATTTTCGGGAATTTTTTTCGGGAGCACCAATCAGGATACGCACGCAGGAGGCTATCTCTCAAATGGGACACTTGGATTCGGAGGAACCTTCCGAATCCGTTGTGATGTCTCCCGCCGTCAGCGCGAGGATCTCCTCGCAGACGCGTTTGTAGACCCACGCGTCCCCCTTCAGTCTCTTCCGGCGGATGCCAACCAATCGCTTATCGTTCGAGCCAATCTCCAAGAGGCAAACCTCGAGCTCGAAGGAGCAGGAGTTTTGAGAAGAGATGGATTTCGAGGAGCTCTTCTTGTCTTCCGAGAAGGACTCCTCGGTTTCCCCTTGCAAGATGAACCTGCAAAGAAGCACGATGACGATCCTCGGTGTCGGGGCGAGCAGACATTGTTAATGATGCAAAATTATAATTACCCCTTCTGACGGCACATTATACCCTTCTGCCGAAGTGCCCTTCGCAGCTTCGAGAGAACGTACTTCGGACAACCGCTGCACGTCGCGGACACGTTGGAGAGACTCTTGAAGAAAGGAACAAGATTTTATTGGTGTTTTTGCAATAACGATTGTCACGCAATTTATCCTGAAATCGTACCTTTCCCGACAGCACGTTTGGCTCGTCGGGATCCGCGTTCTCGTTTTTCACTCTTCTCTTCGGGGTGAGAACGTATCGCACCCGGTTCAATCCTCGCTCCAAACCCATTATAACTTTCCTCGCACTGCCAGGCGTGGACTCGTGTACCGTTCTAAAAGTATCGTGCATTTCCGTGTGCATTATTATTAATTATTAATTAAAAAAAAAATTATATTCCTATATGTTGGAGTGAAATCTCACTCTCTATAGGAAATACTGCGGTTTTCAAGTCTAGCGTTAGTTAGCACGCAGTACATTGAAAATTTATCTTAACATCAGGATATGCCGAAGAAGTCGATTAAAAACTTTATTGAAGTATATTACTTGCTCGGCGATTAGAATATTATTTCAGTTATTATTAATTATTATTATTATTAATGGATATATGTATTGCGGTTTAAATTAACCGTATTGAACAACCCGCAAAGTTACCTGGAGTCTGGCGTCGAGGTCTGCGTCGGAGTAGCTGATTTATTTTTTTCAGGCGGCCTTTTCGCCGGAACTGTAATAAAATTATTTAAAAAAATTGCAAACACGTCAACAATTTTAATATCTATGGTTCATTACCACGTCAAGGTGAGTACATGAAATTACAGAAAAGTTTAACACTGTTTCAGGCAGCGAAAGATTCATATGTAGAGCTGCTTGAGGAATCGCACGTCTTCCAAAGAGTTTTAGGGCTCTTAGTTGTTGTACGTGGCGACCGCCAAGAGGCCAAATTGCGTTTGTTAGCGAGTCACCGCTCTTCGTGAGGTAATTATCCGCTTTTCGCGCGACTACCGTAATTTATGACAGTCGGAAACTTCCATTAAAGTTTCTAATTAGGTGGTGCTGGCACCACCCAATTAAAAGTAAACTCTAGAAAATCTACCGCAAGCCTAATTGCGGTTACATACGATAAACAGTTAGACGGAAAACGTGCATTCTTTATTCACAATATAAAAATTTTCAAATCCACAAAGACTACGGAGGTCTTTTTTCCCGAGGAAACAATGATAGCAAAAGATTTCGACTGCCGTAATCGCGATTACATAAATATCTACCTGGCGATGATGTATCATCCGGCTCTCTGCTTCGCAATCTCTTTCGTACCGGTACGCATGGCGCCGTGAAGTTAGTCTCGTCGCTTGCCTTCGGCAGAACATCATAGGTGACGTCAACCACGGGAGACCGCCTGAGATTCGTTTTAAGCTTCGGCGACTGGTCGAGCTTAGTTACAAAATTGCTGATCGCTGCTTCGCATTGTTCGACACCCGCACCGTTCTACGTGACAATGAGATCAAATACGATTAAGCGTGTAGATTACGTGCAAAGGAAGACGAGGAAGATGATGTCCGACTTACCATTTCTTGCTTAAGATGCGACTTCGTTACTGGCGTCACTTTTAACGAGAACCCGCGTAATTTTCTGTCAAGCAGCAACAAATAAGTGGCCGTTCTGTAATCGGTCCTGTCGCTCTGTACAAGTTTCTTCCATATGTCGGTGTTACTCTCGCCGCAAATGGCGCACATGGTGCTCAATACCTCGTCGTCTTTCTCGAACTAGGTGTTATAGATAAAATAAAATTCGTTAATTATTCAAGCCATGCATAAGATCGATTACTGTCACTGTGATCGAGATGCTCACTTTCGTTTTCTGAACGAACGAGACGGGCCTCGGAGAGCCATTTGTGATCCACGGATGACGACACAGTTCGTGAATGGTGATTCTCTTTGCTGGGTCGATTTGCAACATCGATCTGATTAACAGTTTACTATTAGTGGACAACCAGTGCGGTTCCTCGTACTTGCCGCTCTGAAACGACGACAATTTTATGCGAAAATTTTGCACGAAAATAAGACGAAATAATCGAGAACTTACAAGTATCTTTTTGTATAAACTTTCCAAGTTACTGTCGTCGAAGGGCAAGAAGCCACAGAGCAAGGCGTAAAGGAGAACTCCCATGCTCCAAATGTCCACTTCCGAGCCTGCAAATAAATTCCAAATAAATAAATGTATATTGTCGCAAATGCGTAAAGAATCCAGATTCTACCTAGATATTTCTTTCCCATTATGAGCTCCGGTGCGGCATACGTGGGGGAACCGCAAGAGGTGTACAAATGAGCTTGCATTCCAGTCTTGGGCTTGGCGCACAGGCCAAAGTCAATCAATTTCAAGTTCTCATCTTTATCCAGCAAAACGTTCTCCTGTCAAGAGTGCAAATAATTAAATAAATAATTAGCAAACAATTACATAAATTAAAAATTAAAGAAATATAAATAATTAATCAATTAACTAGAAATATTGAAAAATATGGGAAACATAGTTACAGGCTTTAAATCTCGATGAGCGTATCCCAAGCTGTGCATGTACGCCACAGCGGAAACTATCTGACGGAAGAACTTGCGGGAATCAGCCTCCAATAGTCTGTTTTTCTCAACTGTAAGGAAAGAGACGCATCGTTGAGCCACTTGCTACTTGCACGTGACAAAAAGTAGTTATAATTTATAAACCATGCTCTGTGCATTACCTATGTGGTCAAACAGCTCTCCGCCGGAACAATACTCCATCACCATAAAATAATGACTCTCTGTCTCGATCACTTGGTACAACTTACAGATGTGTTGGTGCAGCAGTGTCTTGAGTGCCTCCACCTCGAGTTTTACTCTCGGTAGGTCTTCCTGAAACAAGCACGTTAAACAGATTTCTACACAGGTCGAGGTAGAGAGCCCTGTTGGAAGCCGAGCAGCAACCTGGCGGAAGTTGCAGTAAAATTTCAAGTACTATCCTCCGAGAATAACCACCGAGATAGCTCTGGAATGTCGCTTACACCCAACGTTGTCTTTTCCATGATCTTGATGGCAACCTTCTCGCCGGTAGCGGCGTGAGTCGCCAGCTTGACTTTGGCGAAGCCACCGCTGCCGATCGTCTTCTCCAGGTCGTACAATCCCTTGAGAGCGGCATATCGCACCATCGTGGAACTCGCTGCAGCACCTGGGAATCGTAGGCACTCATAAATGCTACGAATCGCCCGAGTCTTACCGCCCGTGTCGCGTCAACTTTTAAACCACGATTTCTTAACGTAAACAACTGTTAACAGCCAATCGAGAGTCGCAGGTGAGGATAGTGGAGCTTCGTAGCGGGGTTTGCTCGAACTATAATGATATTGCAAATACAGGAAACATATAATCGATTATCTATGATATAATATATATGTAGATAATATTATAAAGTGCATGATCAAATAAAAGTATAAATTGATTTCTAATCCGCTGTCGATTGTACTACTCGACAATAAAAAGTGCATCTGATCCATGTCCATTTGTTCCATGTGAAACTGGTGGCGCGGCCCAAATTGGAGGACGTTGCGCCATCTATTGGGATTTCTTGAGGCTTTTGGTTAACGGGTTATCAAAAACTCCGCCAGGAATCCTCCACTTTTTTTCACCTCCACTGTTTTTCATTGAGAATGACAGAGACATTTAATTTTTAAATTGACACTACTTGATAATGTATTGGAAAACTTTATACTTCGAAGTAAAATAAATGCGTAGTCTTAAATAGCACGATTGAATGACTGGTTTTCAGTTTTAAGTGGTGGAAAGTATGTTATCTGTGCTGTATAATAAATAACAGTGTTCGTTTGACGTGTGAGTCGTGAGTACGCAAAATGTTTCAGTTTTCCGAAATGATTGTCCCGTTAAGAGATACGCACGCACACGCATTATTTCTCGCTGCTAAACGATGGCACAATTCCTTCGAGTTTGCAAGTCGGAAGCCTATTGTATAATCCGGCATCATGGGACTCAGAGGTTAGAATCTTATCTATTTTTCTAGCTGCTTTGTCAATTTTGTAAAAGTAAATTGATCTCTTTTATATCTCTTTTTACAATATTTCATGTTCCTACATTTTTTTCTATTGTTCTTATTATTTATTATTATTTAATTATAATTATCTCAAATTGAGAACAGAAGATATAACGCGGTGTTATCAAAGAGAATTAATCTAATGCTCCCAATGTAGAACATTTCTTTTAAAGGTGCCAACAGAATTATTACGAGATCTTAAACGTTTCACCTGATGCGTCGCAGAAAGAGATTAAACAAGCTTTCATCAGATTATCGAAACAAGTATGTAATCTATATATTAGGAGTGTGATTTAGTTTTGAGGGTTTGCAACAGATGGCTGTAGTGTCAGTTTGTTCCAATAGCTGTTTCCGATAACCGTTGTTTCTTACAGTCTTGACATTATCCATCACATTTAGTAGCATTATAGCAATAGATGCAGTAACAGTCGTGTTTATATCATCGTAAAAATGCAACTTCCGAAACAGCATTTTCGACATGCGTTGCTTTTGTTTTTTAATCAAAAGAAAACTGCGGCTGAGGGTTATAAAATTCTTGTGGAGACTTATGGTGATTCTGCCCCATCAATTAAGACGTGTGAATACTGGTTTAGACGCTTTAAAAGTGCTGATACTGATGTGAAGGACAAAGAACGCTCGGGACAACCAAGAAAGCTTGAAAATGCAGATTTGCAAGCATTATTGCACGAAAATCCAACAGAATCCACTTCAGAACTTGCCAGAGCATTAAATGTTGCTCGTACAACATTTACATGAAATGGGAAAAATTCAGAAAGAAGGGAAATGGGTTCGACATGAATTATCGGAAAGTGCCATTGCGAACCGGTTGAACATTTGCATTTCGTTGATCGCCAGGCAAAAAAAGAAGAGTCTTTTGTCTCGGATTGTTACTGGGGATGAAAAGTGGATCTATTTTGATAATCCAAACGCAGAAAATCATGGGTGGATCCAGGCGAACCATCAACATCCACTCCGAGACGCAATATTGACGGTTGAAAAGTAATGCTCTGTATTTGGTGGGATAGTGTACTATGAGCTGTTAAATCCGCATGAGACTGTCACGGCTGACCGTTATCGACACCAATTGTACAAGTTGAAGCAAGCATTGGACCAAAAACGAGCACCAATTGCGAGTAAACGATGGAAAGTGATTCTTCTTCGTGACAACGCTCGACCTGACGTTGCGTTATCAGTGAAAGAAACACTATTAGAGCTTGAATGGGAAGTCTTCTCCGGACATTGCTTCATGCGATTATTATTTGTTCCGGTGGATGCAACACGCTTTAGAGGATACACACTTTCATAATTTCGAAGAAGTGCGAAAATTCGTCGACGAATGGATGAACTGAAAAGAAGAGTGATTTTATCGTGGTGGAATCCATCTGTTGCCAGAAAGATGGGAAAAAGTTATAGAAAACGAAGGAAAATACTTTGATTAAGGTATTCATTCATTATCATATTTAAATACATGCGTTTTTGAACAAAAAAACCCTCAAAACTAAATCACACCCCTAATATATATAAGCCAAATACCACTCACTCATCAACGTGCAGCCCGAACCACTGCACCTATCGACTTGAAATTTTAAGGGTATATTCCTATTATCACGTAGGTGCTCACTAAGGGTGGGTTTTCCGAAATTCCACCCCTAACAGGTGAGAAGGGGTAAAATGTGTTTTTATTTAATTCTACACATAATATTGCGGGCGAAGCCCGCGTGACGGAGGATGCTGGTGCTCTATATAGCTTGGTTTAATTAAGGATATAAATATCCTCTATAACAATATGTACAATAAATCATGAAAATTGATAAATAATATTCCACTGGTTATTCCATTCTTGCTACTCTACGTTCTTAACTCATAATGTGTGCAATTTCTCACTTGTTCACAGCTACATCCTGATGTCTGTGGAAAGCACAGTCATGTTGAGTTTACAAAGCTGAACGAAGCTTACTCCACTCTGGGAAAAGAAAGTACAAGACGAGAGTATGATTTTAACCTAAAGTACAGTAGGTACAATCCTTCCACACACACCGCATGGAACAGGTAAAATGTCACATTGACTGTAAACAATAGGAAATAATAATAATAGGAAAGACATGAAATGACCAAATGCGACATGTTGTCCGTAGGCAGTACGGGAGTCAATGGGAATACGAGGTACGCAGAGCGGGAGGACCGTGGCCGCCACCACCGAATGTAAAACCGAGCGGATACTTTGGGCTTATAATATCTCTTCTGTTTTTGGGATTGGGCATGACACAAATTTTTTTCATGTTTCATTCTTGGAGAGTGAGCAGGCTCACGATATTGCAAAACGATCGCGTGAAAATGAAGTATCAGCAGATTCGAGACGCGGCACAGGCTAGACACAACGATCAACGTAGAACCATACAGGATCTCAACTCTGTGGAGGATCTCGAAGAGTATCTGGCTGAAAACAGTAAGAAATAGTAAACATGTTATCAGAGACTCGATTAAAAGATCGATTATTCTAAACATCGGTGTTCTTGATTTTGCTGATAGATATCTTGCCCCGACTTCTTTTTCCGCTGTAAAACATTTTATTTTTTATAATTTTACGTTTATAATACAACAATTATTCTGTAATAATTATACATTATATTGTTTTATTTTATTTTAATTATTTAATTATTAATTATACATTACACTCTTTGCGATGTATTTCATACATAATATCACATACATGAGAGGAAATCGCATTCTTTAAATAATATATATATATACATATATATACGGCATCATATACATATACGTATGAAACTGTTCGATCCTCACAACTGTTTCATATACGTGACGGCCGTGGTGTGTGGAAACGCGGGTGAGAATATTTGCTTCCCATCCTCCTCCACATAATCCTTGTAATCGAGTTCGTATATGGCGTTAAAACCCATTCGTGCACAGAGCTTACCGGAGAACTGAGACGTGCAGTCTGCCCTGACGTAATGAAATCCTTGCGCCTTCGCAACTTCCCTGTAACAGACGAAAAACAAACTCAGTCACTCAGTATCGCGTAAGCGAGACTTAATCTCACATTCCCGTATCGGAATGTGTAACCGATGTAATACTCACATAGATTTGTCTATAAGACCTTTCGCGATACCCTTTCCCCTCCAATTTGTATCCACTGAAATTATTCTAATTTCCAAAACGCTCAAATCCCGAAATCGTTCGCCCACGTTCACGTTTTTGTCTATGTAGTGCAGCAGCTTCAGTATCTCCTTAAATTTTGCGTTTTTGCATGAACGTATGTATTCTGGTTCCTCGACTGGCGGAGGGCCCATTTTACCTGCGGTCAAGAGGAAATTTAATAAAAAAAAAAGTACAAATCTCTTTACGACACGAAATAATATATTGATTCAGTTTAACGATAAATGATACATATACACGCACATTTATATCACTTGGGAATTGCCGTTATTGGTTCCGCTATTTAATTATAAACTGAATTATTCGCTGTAATAATTAATTAAAAGATTGCTTTCGGTCACATAAATCATTTTTCGTGTCACGTTTAATTTAGTTTATTCGTGATCGACTTTGAACGTAACAGTTTTCTTTTTTTTCGATCCTGCTTGAATTTTAACGCTCGTGCGAGAAGAATCAAGTCGAGAAATTGTTTTAGTAGATAATTATGCATATATTATATATATATATATGTAACATTTATGTGCAGCTACGCATTTTACGATGCATTAGCATATTACTAACGATGACTATTAATTAGCAAGCAAGCTACGAACTGAATTAACTGAACTATATAAGAGCATGACGAACAGCATGCGCGCGCACGCGCGCGTGTGTGTGTATTATGATTATAGATCTTTCAGTACAATCGTGAACGAATGATTTAACGTTTTTATTTCCTTTTTATTCGTTTCTTAATTGCGGCGTTCCCACGATTTAGAACGGAAATAGTACCGTTCTTCCTCTATTAACATTGTGAATCGCATAAAACTGTTTTTTTTTTTATAAAATTCGACTCTTGTCGAAGAAGGATCAAACCACTTTCTGAACTGTAAACGATACGGCCGTCCTTCCAGTTTGGTAACGGGATATATTGCTCCGCTCCCTCGTGTTATGTGAACCTCTCCTCTTTTTTTTACCGATAATTATTTACCGGTAAAGTATTATTATTATTTTATTTCTGTATTTGAATACTGTTACTTTTTATTATGAAGATATGTATGTATATAACATTCGTCACCTTACGCCACTCGTGTCATTCGTTCATGTCATTAGTCATGTAAATCTGTATTCAAATCGCAATGGATACATGTTTATCAGGAATCTATATGTAATTATCTTACTTTGAATTGCAACCGGTATCGGATATAATAACTCACGGGACTTTGAGATATATATTACCACTTTACGTAACATCGTACTGTACCGTTACATTTCTTCAGTTACCTCCGCGCATGCACTCGTCTGCATACGCGATTTTATTTCACATTAACCGGTAATTTTCGCGTCCACTTAACCGCAAAATATGCATATATTTATTTTTTGCGTACATTAATGTCAATGTATATGTGTATTAATCTTAATATGTATCTCGGTATTTTTCATCGTAAATATCCAAAAATCTGTGACCAAAACATATCAATCAAATGTGATTTGGACGCACGTTTTCGTGATCCATTAAACAAATAAAAGGTTCGGGCGAATAAAACAACGTTACGACTTTACCGTTAAGTGAGACTCCAACGATGGTACCATTCGCCGAGACCGCCTTCAGACTCAGGTTGTTTTCAAAGGATGCGTTACTGCAATAATCCTCCAGTTCCCAGCAAGTGCTGTCCTCACCCTCCGGGATCAACTGGATACTTTGATTGAGCGGTTCATCCCGGAAGAAGAATCGTCTCAAGAATTTCAACACCCTCAGTTTATCGTCCTTGTTAATTATCTCGATGTGATAATCCATTCCACCGTTCGACCCGTCCGCCGAATCGGCCAACTAACAGATAACAGCATTGCTAAATTAAGGATCTTGGAAACAAAAATTAATTTTGCTTTAGAATTGCTATACGGAAAAATAGTGAATACGTCTTGACGTTTTAATTAAAACTACCCGTATCTTGGTATCTTGGAATGTTTGTAACTCGCTAAAATAAATTATTAAGTACGCGTTGAGCAATGCAAAGCGCAAATTCAGGATCCTTTGCATGGAACCTTGCAAATTATCGAATTGATTATCGAAATTAAATAATTCGGAAATTTTATGGATGTTGCATTGGATTGATTCCGGTTAATCGATTGACATCAAGCGTTTGAAGCGCGTTGAAGCATCCTCATTTGAGGCATCTTCAACACATGACCGGTCGTGTTGCGCGGTCAACGCCACCCGGCGCTAATTCGTCATTGATCTACTTCTGGGTAGTGATTTATGAGAGCCGATGAAATCGCTTGCGAGCACAAACGATTTGTAAAGGGGATCTGAGAAACCAAAAACGATTAAATATATGTACATCTATAACTAACGTGTGTTTAAAATAGAAAAGAATTTCGCATTTAGTGCGCAACACCTTCGTATTAGAAGTTATTACACAATTATGTGCTTATCCCTTCCGCCTGCGAAAAGTCGTTTCATATGTAATTGCCATAATATTTACTGTGCTCATAATATTCGTTCACGATAAAGATAAGAGCAGCATGTAGGAAATATTACGCATTATATTAATATTATGCGTTTTCGTTAAAAAATGCACTCCGGTTATATCTTCTTCGTCATCATGTTATGTCACGTCAAGGGTAGCGTATCCTTACGCACAAAGTGTTCTTACGTAGTACAGTTCCCCCTTTCAGCATAATTAATAATCTGCATAATGATAACTGTGTGACGCCCTACAATTGTCGTGAGAAAATGATTAGATCATCGCGTTAGAGCGCGTTTGCTCGTGTATCGCAGTGACCAGCCAAGGCAAAGAGCGAAACGTATCCCATCCTCCCGCAAAGATCTATTCGCTTTGAAGAAGAGGGTCACCGAATGGAGGGCCCAATGAATTGGAATCAGAGACTGAAAGCGCGATAATTTTTATGCAGCGAAATTGTCGACGCGTTACGCAGATGAGTGATCCCGGATGAATGTTCACCCTACGTTAAGAAGAAAAAGAGTAAAACGAAGAAGAACGATGTTTTTGCATTAAAAATATGGACGTTAAACCCCTGCCCCGCGTCCCTAGTCTAATTTCTTACCGAGTATCTCGTGATCTTTGGCACATCTTTCACGAAACTAGTAGCGCTGGTCTTGTCGCTGTCGATGCGCGTCGATGCGTCAATCAAATTTGACACGCGTACGTTCTCCATGGTGTTTATTTATTTATAATAACGACAAGCTGCACCGTGGACTCGCGATCGCAGTCGGTTCTTTCGGTTCGTTCGATGAGGCGAGAAGTACCGAGTGCGTGTGAATTACGGGCAACAACTGTGTAAAGCTCTAAGCGCGCCGAGAACGCGATGCTCGGCCTGTCTCGACCTCGTCGAGGTGGTAATCTAACACTGCGCATTGTGATAGAACGCCGTCTGCCTTATATACGCTCGCAGTAGCAGCAAAAGGCGTTCTTACGGGTTCAGGGGCAGGCAGATATGAGAGTTTAGGATACTTCAGATTGGTAACGCCTCCGTCACGTTTACATTTCAATATCGAAGGATATCTAATACGCCTTGGACCGACCGCGACGACCACCGCGTAATTATTCCGCAGCTTCGTACAATTCTGCAACAGTTCATCTCGCAGTAAACTGGATTTGCGTTTTTACATTGCTTCTACATCTCCAGCAGTTCAGGAACATTGCATGGCGAGAGAAAAAGGAGCATGGGGTCGAGTAAGGTTCCGAATGCCAGGTTGAAAGTAAATCGAAGTTTCGAAATTATCTCTGCGATGATCCATTTGCATTGTCGTGAACTTGCGTTTATATCGTTGGAACACACGTGAAATTTAACGATGAGCATGTGAAACGACCTCGCGGCTAGGATCCGGTAGAATCTCAGGTTGCATCTCAGTGCGTCATTTCATGTATGTCATACGTGATCAAATATTTCGTGAAACGTGCTCGTGTTGAGTTTGCGTTTGTACGCATCTGAATGCTCGTTACATGCAAACATGGAAAACGATTTTCATTTCCAGGCGAGACGTCAGTATGCAGTATATTGGAGAAAATAACGAGCTAATTAGTGTTCAAGCAATATCGCTTACAAAGTTAACTAACTGATGGCAGCCATGTAGTTTTAACGCTCGAATGCGCTCGTTACATTACACGACGCATTAGCTGACATGGAAAAGCGATTGAATTGACGGGAGGTCAATATTTATCTTGCGTTTGCACGCGCGCACGTTCCTCTCAGAACAAAGCATGGAAATCGAATTTATACAATCGGGTGACCCGATCACGTTCGGTCTCGTCGATGCCGGATCGACGTTTTGTATGTCCACCGAGCGAATAAAAAATATCCGTCGTTCGTGTAGCGTTTGAATTTTAAACGCGCGAATTGTAATGATCGCGTACGATTGCTAGTAAATTATTACGATAAATTGTTAATTTGCATTAAAAAGCTAGAACCGGTTTAGCGTAGATATAATAGAATGTGTCCTGCACTGACCGATTTTTTATAGTATTGTGCGCTAACGTTGTTTAACAATGAGAACGGGACATGCCAAAGATTGGTCATTCCCGTCGACGCGAAGGCCGTCGACGAGCGTCGTTACCGCGTGGTCGTGTCCGAAATGGGACGTGGCACCTTGAACATCGATCGCAAGGATCACACAGTTCAAGATTAAGACTATCCTTGTCCCATATGATCAATTATTCTATCGTTATTCGTCAATTATCCGATAAATGAGAGAAAGCACTGCAACGATATCTCTGGATTACCTGTGTACAAAGTATAATATGAAAGATGAAGCACGTGCTTCACAGAAGAAACAATATTTTACATTTTAGTCATATAAATACACTTGTAATCGGCAAATCGTCATTTCTGCGTAAATGATAAATTTCTTGAAGCAGGCAACATCCAAGTATAATATACCGTATAATGCAGTCTACCGACGTAATTTGAATTGCGCGGAGGTGTGGCAAGAGAATTACGAAGCATCCCGATACAGACCGTGTATCAGCGCGATCGTGATTAAACGGCCGCGGTACCGTGCGTCCTTGAATCGCGACATTCGATAAGCAAACCGATCGATTAAACGATCGACAATGAATATATTATATATGAATAGCCTGCCGAGGGTTCCTTTCATCCTTTCGAGCCGGATACGGTAGTAACGAGTTCTTAACGAATATTTTCTAAGCGGTTTCCGCGTTCGACGCTCAGGTGAACGTCGTACGATACCAATTGCTCAACCTTTGTAGAAACCTTTAGAAGATTTATAGTGGAGCGATAAAAAGTGAAATACAGGGTGAGCCGTGTAACCCGACCACCTTGAGTGCTTCTTAGGGGACCGGCGTAAATTTTCGTCGAGTTATTTCGAATAATTTATTATTTGGGGAAAATGTGCTTGACGTTCGCATGCTAATAAATATAAGATAAATAATGGCATAGCTGAGTCTTTTGTTAACTCGATCGTTCCTCGATACCTATATGTATCGCGTATACAGGGTGTTTCCTAAGTAAGTAGACAAGCTTAAGGAGGATATTCCTTGGGTTATTTTAAGAAGAAAAGGTCATATAAACATATGTCCTAAACTGCTTTGTTTTCCAAAAAAAGTACAGCACTGCAGTATCATGGCTGCAGGTGGACATTTTCAGCAGTTACTGTGATGTTATTATTTTTCTTTTTAGTTACTATTTTCTTTTTCGTTATAATTTTTCTTTTTGGTTACTATTGTTTTTCATTTGTTTCATTTGCAATAACACAAACTGTTCTATAATAAACGAAAAGTGAACGAAAACAGTGATGTACTTTTTTTTGGAAAACAAAGCAGTTTAGGACATATGTTTATATGACCTTTTCTTCTTAAAATAAGCCAAGGAATATCCTCCTTAAGTTTGTCTACTTACTTAGGAAACACCCTGTATACAGGCGTATTATCGAATGCATCAATAATTAGATCATTCAATGCGAGTGCTGTTCTTTATCGCCCACATCCGTTAAACGTTTTAGATCGTAATAGATTATAAAAGAAAATAATGTCGCGAAAATGCTTGCCGATTAGCTGGGATTGTGGTGTTCGATAAAAATAATCGTATGCGTTCCCGGAATGGGAATGACCAATTTTAGTTTTCATCGGTCTGTAACGAATGATTGGGAAGGTCGCGACTCGAAGGCGCGCGCCCATGAATGCGATTTACTTGGCGCACTTTCGGCTGTTAATGAGGAACAGGTCCCTCATGCAGCTCGTCCCGCGATCTCGCGATCGGACTGCACGATTTGACAATCAGTTTCAAAGACCTGCTCAGAGGTAACTTGCTGTGGCCTTGAGCGAGCGATTTACATGATTGTCGTGTTCTTGATATCTGTTACTATCGAACGCGCACTCACACCGTTCATTAGACAGACAACACTTTGGCGAAAGTGGGACACTTTCAGGTACGCATAAAAGGGAACAATCAGACATCTCTCCGTTTACGCGATAAAAATGTGCATTTGCATATTTCTCGAACGTGGGGGAAGATTGAATCATACCAACACGGATCTCGTTTGCTCCTTAACAGGATTTTAATTACCATATTCTCTCTGAGATGGCCTGAGATGGTTGCGTCGAATGGTAGCGAATCTCTGAAAAAACAGAAGAAAATAGATAATTGACAAATAAACATTAATAAAGGATTTCAAGATTCCAATGTCTTTGAAGTATCCAATGTCTCTGCACCACTTTCCTTCAAGCAAAAATTCGCAAAACCATTTTAAAGTATCGGATTTAATGATACACATCAACATGGCTGACAAGTTGTCCTCGACTATGCAACATGATCCTTCGTGAGACTCGATTATCTCGCGTAACGCATTAGAGATTATTTTCAAGAAAAATCCGACGTGTGCAACGTACAACAAGTCAATTTAACTAATCAGTCAACTCACTCGCAATGCGTGAGACCGTTAATGAATTCTCTGGAGTTTTATTTTTAATTTACTGGCGTATCCTTTAGCTTTGATTAATTCAAGAAAAGAAGTTTCAACGATTCCCGACATCAGAATATCATTATAATCCGAGAATTACGTCTTGCAACGGCCGTTAGGTCTGTCAAGTCGATCTCATTAAAAGATTATTTTGCGAGCTAATATTGATGTTAAGACTGCGTGTACGCAAGCCGCGAGAATTAAACTGTTTACTAAAGATTCTGACGCGACCATGTAAACGCGCAAACGACACAGACATTTATGAGGAAGAAAAACACATACGTGGACCAAACGAATCCGTTTCTTCTTTTCAAAGTGACACGATTATTGTTGCATGCTTGTAAATGGACGCCAATTAGAAAAAGGCAATCTTTATTATTTCGCAGCTATTCGGTTTCTTTGTCGAACGGATTAACGTTTAACGCCATGAGAACGCACTGAACAGAAACATCTATATCATAATTTTTCTTATCGCATAGTCCACTGATTTCCTTATGAAGAAAAGCTATATGAATGCTCGTAATGTGAAAGGCAGCGCACGTTTTCGGTATATCATACAACTTTGTTGCGATCTAATGTGTTTACATCAATACAAAGTACCAATCGAAGAGCAAGATAGGGATATAAATATAAAGGGAAAATTGCTAAACGTGTGAAATCGTCCGAATTAATTCGGCGATGAACGCATTATTTGCATTCGTCGCGTATCACGAGAGATATGCACACGCGCGCGCATTGCATCAGAACAAAGTATGCAATGCCTGTTTGATTTTACCTGCGGAAAATCTAGACGGACTCGTTCCGCTTCTGTTGCTCCCCGCAAGGTCCGTTCTACCTCCGCGCGTTTCATTGTACGTGTACAGATTTGTGCACGCGTTTGCAATCATCAATGATCATCCCGAAAACGTCCGCGATCGCGATCGACACACGAATCGAGACCGTTGGACGAAACAGCACTCGTGTCTGATCTGAATGATGCGTCGCGTCGAATGCATTATTATCGGAAATGATCATTGGTGCACGGCACAATTATTGCACTTTTCCAAAACGATGTATTGCTCGGACATTGGCTGAGATAAGCGACCATCGTTTGAGATGGCACATCAATGCACGTTAATATATAACTAAGCTTGAAATTTACAAAAGGTCCACAAAGAAAAAATTTGGAGTTTTTCACATTGAGTGGCATTCAGCCACCTTTAATATTACATCGGTATCATGATTATGTTGCGGCACATTGGTGCTCAATTGATCGTTAATGCACGAGAATTGAATCTGATTGAATCAATTGTGCTCGAGTTGTCAGTTTAGCAGCAATATTTGCATGTCGCGCGTTTGCTGTCGAGATTTATTCAATCACGATGTTCGATTGCATTATGCATGGCTACTATTTTTAGGAATTGTTAGGAAAAGAGTCAAAAATCGTTCTTTGTATCTTAAAATGATTCCGCAATCTCGTAATTCTCAAATCAAATTTTTTCCGTTTCTGCTTCTAAAAGAGTTCCTCTTTATCCTCGCAATTCCTGATTTAAAATCGCACATTAGCGCTTACGTTTCTGGATTATTCCAACATGCAGTCAACCTCGGGAGCCGACAAGACGGCTGAAGAAGCGCGTGCAAAATCGCCGAAAGGCCTACAAGCGTGTGGCACGAAAACGTGCCAGAAATAAATCGGAACCTCGAGTCTCGTTGAACGTTACAGCCAAAAGCTACCCCCTCGCCCCCTGCCTCGCCGGTTGTCACCCGCCACGTTCTTCACGTACCTGCTGCAGAAATCTGCACACGTCGAGCTTCACCGAAAGATGCAAGCGTTCCGTCCCCTTTAACACGTCCGACCAGCTACTGCGTACTGTGCGAGAGAAGTACGAGGACCATTACTACCCAGCGACACGTCCGCGAACGAGACCCCCCTGGTCTATTTTTCCATTAAATTTCATTAGGAAGTGAGATCCGTGGCCATCAGTAATGGGTTCCCTTCTAGTGTATGAGACGCTTAGGATCGAGCTATCCCGTGTACGCGCGTAACCCAACGTTGACTGAATCTATTGCGGCATCCCAACGGACGCAATTGTGGCACAATGTAACCGCTCGCAAATTCATGCTCGCAAAACTCGTGAAACTTTACCCAAGAGAAATTTGTAAGATCTGGAAAGATAGTCGAGACTGACAGGTCGTATAGAGGATCGGAATGAAAACAAGTTGATCACAACAGTAGGAGTATTGGCCGTACAGCCTAAGACCTAGGCGTGTGAACCAGGGATCCCGGAGAGTTCGAGTTCAAATTTAAGGCAGTCTCCTAGTTATTTTTCGCCTCTTACAATTCAGAAGTGGGATAAAATCCGCTACCCCTCGGAGAGGAGGGAGTTGAGAAGCAGCTGGCCAGTAGTGAAGCCTGAACATGGAGGTCGGGACGGACTCAGAAGAGTGAACCAACATGGAGATTGGGAAGGACTCAAAGGAGTGAACCAACATGGAGATTGGGAAGGACTCAGAGGAGTGAACCAAAAATGGAGGTTGGGAGGGACTCAAGTGGAGTGAACCGACGATTTGGAGACATTCGGGGACGAATGTAATGTCAGGCTGGCCGAGCTGTAAGATCTGGAAAGATAGTCGAGACTGACAGGTCGTATAGAGGATCGGAATGAAAACAAGTTGATCACAACAGTAGGAGTATTGGCCGTACAGCCTAAGACCTAGGCGTGTGAACCAGGGATCCCGGAGAGTTCGAGTTCAAATTTAAGGCAGTCTCCTAGTTATTTTTCGCCTCTTACAATTCAGAAGTGGGATAAAATCCGCTACCCCTCGGAGAGGAGGGAGTTGAGAAGCAGCTGGCCAGTAGTGAAGCCTGAACATGGAGGTCGGGACGGACTCAGAGGAGTGAACCAACATGGAGATTGGGAAGGACTCAGAGGAGTGAACCAACATGGAGGTTGGGAGGGACTTAGAAGAGTGAACCAAAAATGGAGGTTGGGAGGGACTCAAGTGGAGTGAACCGACGATTTGGAGACATTCGGGGATGAATGTAATGTCAGGCTGGTCGAACTGTAAGATCTGGAAAGATAGTCGAGACTGACAGGTCGTATAGAGGATCGGAATGAAAACAAGTTGATCACAACAGTAGGAGTATTGGCCGTACAGCTTAAGACCTAGGCGTGTGAACCAGGGATCCCGGAGAGTTCGAGTTCAGATCTAAGGCAGTCTCCTAGTTATTTTTCACCTCTTACAAATTGATATATTTCTCGCTTACGTTACTGAAATTCTAAAATTAAATTTTCGAGCGGGAGGAATTCACTTTGCGATCAATGCTGAATGGTGGAATGCGTTTGATCGGTGCAGTGTTATCTTGAATCACCCGACGAAGCAAATCAGTGACAACGCTTAATTAATGGCCGCACTCGCTCGCACGAGCACGTTTACTACACGTACATTGCGACGTTTGCAACAATACGATCCGATATGCGATCAGTTGCACAATTTGTACTGTATCAGATTTCTTTCTTAAGAAACAGTAAATCGCGTGATTCTATACGGGACACCTAGCCGTTAGACGCGAGCCTTGAAAATACTTGAAATTGTTTATCCCGCGTATCGTCACGAGATCACGCTCGCGAAATCGTTGAAACGTAAAATTGCTATGAATCTTTTACGACAGAATACACGATGGAATGGCCAATACATGGACTCACTTGAACACGTTATTACGTTAACGCTTAAACTATCGTTAATCATCCAATTTCCTCCTTTGTTTCAGCGGTATGAGCAGCACAGATTTCTCTACAATTTGTTCAAGCAGGCCTGTTCATCCCCTCATGAGAATCTGCGCTCATACGCATTTGTACGCAATTAGTTTGATAGCACTGCTAACAAATGTATCATGTTATCGATAAATGTATCAGCACACACGACACGAGAGAAAAAGGATTGTGCAAAGTGAGGTGAATGCATTGAAACAGCCGCACTTTGTTGAAACTTTTACGCAAATTTAACTAATGTTGCAGGACACGTTTGCGCGAAAAAAATACATAGGTGAACGTAAGCGGAATGTAATTATTATACGCGATTAATTGGCCCGTAATAAGATTTCAAATAAATATTACTATCTTATTAGATAAATATATATAAAAGAATCACCAGAGCGTTTGTAATATCTCTTATAATAATTAAAATGACGATTATTGATTAATGACAGTTAATCGTCTCACATTTACAGGGAGGGAGGGATTGGAAAAGTCCAATCTGGGAAACACTACAGCACATAATGTAGCAATCCGGTTTTAGAGTCGAATGTTAACTATGTGCTGCAAATGTTTCCTTCATTTTTATCCGTACAATCTTTTATTCGCCCTCGATCGTTTTGCTACACGAGTCAAGCCCGTACTTTGTGCGATCGTTATAAAGTTGTCACTTGCAGCGACCATTATGAATCGTTTCAAATTCGTACGTCTCGACACATTATCTCGAAGTGATTGCATGAATGCTATCCTCGCATCGCAATTATCGACACGTGCAAATTGCATAATTAGGAATTGACGTTTAACGTCTCCGATATCGATTTTCCAGCCTGCAGGTGTCAATTGATCAATCAATTATAAAAAAAAATGCCGGCGATCTATCTCGTAGAGGATATCGCTCGCGCGTAATTTTCATTAAAACGGCGTTGTCCGCCGTTGACAAAGCGGCTTATATTACGAGAGGTGTGATGCCAAGGCTGACTACAATCCCTCATCTGTTGTCTTTCTTTCTGTGTAGCCTACAGTGCAACCGCCTACACACGTGCACACTTACTGTTTGCCTGAGGTTGCGCGCATCGTAGCGATAAAGTGCTATTTTGCGTACGTAACGTGTATTGAAAATCCTCAATAATACACCGATAAGGACGAATAACGGATTGTCGCGAAGATTGCACGCCGTTGGGGAAACCTGCAACGCGGAAGTGGAGAATTTCATTTTTCATCGCGGAAACTGATATCGGATACGTTAGCAGAATAAATAATTACGTTGGCTGCACGTCAATCACGTTGTTACGTCATGTCTGTAATTTTACGAGATACTGAAAAAGATGTAATAAAAGCGCAAACTCCGTGTGTCCGGACACACGTACACAGTAAAAAATAAAATATTAATTTTAACATTTTTTGCATGTCCCAGAAAGTCCACTCTAAATTTTAAGTTAAAGTAACTCATTCGTCATATGTTACTTCTTGACAAACTAGAAATGTTAAGTAATTAACACAATACTTTACATTTATTTTTGTTATTGCAACTTTAAGTGTGATGTAAAAATAACATACAAAGTAATTGAAAACTACATGGAAGAGAAGTTACAATGACTCATCAGAAAAGTTGATAGAACATTTTCGTTCATACAATATGAACATTTACTTTTTATGTTATATTAACACATGATAGTACTTATTTCAACTTAAATTATTTTTGATAGAAACATTTAATTTTAGTAAATTTGATTATTTTATACGTCAAAGTTCATGATTATTTGAAGATTTACTTTAACTTCTTTTAGAATGTTAAACTGACTTTGTGACATGTTGATTGTTTAAAATTATTGTGTTAAAAGCATTTCAAATAATATTCCATTTCTAAGAGACATACACAAAATGTTAAGTTATGAAGTTAACATTAATGTAACATATAAAATTGTTATAAAAATAATAACATATCAGTTGTATGTTAATTTTACATTGAAGTAGTAATCAAAACATGGCAACACAAGAAACTTTTAACATATGGACGCACAATTTTTAACGGTGTACGTTACAATGCTAATTCCTCGCCCTAGCGGCGCAAAACATTACGATTATTTATAACCGTCGCTTCGTCAAGGAAATTAGATCACGCGTTTTTTCGAACTTTGCTGGATGCAAATTGCCTTGTTATTTTATGCAACGTCTAACGATGGAATACTTTTTGTACGGCACTAAACCAACCCGATTGACACGAACGTTTATTGGCACGCCCCGATGGGTGGAGTTTTACAAGTCTATTAGAATATTTTCTTGCGCTGAATTGCGGAGAATTTTAATTTCTGATTCCGTTATTCCTCCTGTATAAATTCAGTTGTGTTACATCGCAAATATCGTTATAATTATTGATTTAATGTTTATTAAAGCGCAATTCGAAAGCTATCCGTGACTAAATGTATTCGTCACGGACGAGATATTTTCAATAGAATTTCAACAACTGTAAGCGACGTGGAACCGACTACTCAAAGAGCTATATATTATTCCGTGAATCGATATTTATTCAATATGAGTCTGTTTCGTTAGCTAGCATGTCCGAGTAAATATTTTCGTTGCAATGAAATTAATTGATCAATTATTTCTTTCACACCATCTCATATCTTTGATGTTTGATATTATTGTTCGCGTAAGCAATACATCGCCACATGAGCACCGAGTTTATTATCGATTTTTCTGTATACCACCATATGGAAATGTAGGAACTATGCTCGCAATGTGCGACTGTTGCTCATCAGATCATTCTTTCCTTCTTGCGGATATTTCCCATCAGCCGTATCGTTTCAATCGTTACCTGGTGAGCAAGTCTGTTTAAATTTTCTTCACGTGTTTATAACTGACAATAAATAGCCTTGTAAGAGACGGACGAGAATAGAAGAAAGAATGCTGGCATCCACCTCTTTCAAAAGATTGATTTTATTGCTGATATTCGCACTGCTTCCTCCAACATTGATGTTGTACATTTCATAGCGACATCTCGTTGCCTTTAGTCGCTTCACAAACTTGACGATGTTTTATCAGGCAAGCGACGAAACGCGTTTTGATTACATCAACAATGCGGTGATGCAGTTTTCAATTTATAAACTTTTCATTAAAGGAATCCTTGGTCTCTTTGATTCCCCCTTGTCCGCTTTAATTCCGTTACTATTGGGCAAGTTTAGCTTAACGACTTTCTGGCTTTCATCAAGATGAATGCAAAATTGGATTGCGAAATTTCAACGGAATCCGCAATCCGCATTCATCTGTCCGTTTTAAACGCTCAAAATTACGTCGCATGGTAAAATTGTAAAATCAGAGAGAAGTCAGAGCTGGCCGAAAGCTTCGCAGAACCACAATGGAGCGCAAGGTGATCTAAATAGGATCGAAACTGCAAGCTTAACAAATGGGCACGTAGACCTGCGGGACTCTAGGGCCCATGGCCCTTGGTCCGAAGCCCTGTTCACGAAGAAAACGCGAGAGAAAGAAAGAGAGAGATATATATGATTCGTGACATCAGCGTGCTCAGGCAGAGGTTGCCATAGTAACGCACGATCATCTTCCACCACCACTGTCGCCACCAGTGCACCCACTACGATAACCCACCATCGACCCCACCATCGCCTCCATCACCTCACCACACGACCACTGAAGAGCAACGACGAGGACTAGCCCCTTCTGCGTCAGTCGGTTTCAGTTGGCTCGCGCGTGCGGACGAACGACCGTTCTCGCGGGGTCTGTCGAGTCGAGGTGCGCGCGTGTGTGTGAGTGCGCGTGTGCGCGTGGTCGCTCCTCGTTGATGCTCGGCCGCGTCACCGTCGCAGCATCAATCTGATTCCGCGGGACCTCGTCGTCGGATAAGAGCGGACGAAGTGCGCGGCCTCGGGAAAGCGCGGAGCGACACGGCCACGACGCCGGATTCTCCCGTCGCGCCCGGCATCCCTTCGCGCTCAATAATGAGGGACATGGCAGGCAAGATCGCCGAGCTAAAGTTCGAGGCACCCCTCGCGCGCTTCGAGGAGGAGGACACTGCCAGTCTCAAGAACATGAATCTCCTGACAGGTGCGACGCGTCGCTTCTCATTTAATCGATACACCGCCGAATACGGCAATAGCTGTGCCGAGAACGCTACGCTCTCCGAGTCAGCTGCGAGTTCTGCCGCGGGTATTTTTTTTATTATTTATCTCGATCGCGCGACACGTACGCGTGATAGTCGGATAGCCGAACTGTTTTTCTAAGTAAACTCAAGTTTCTCGCTGATCCTTGAGATGAAGGGGTGAAAGAGCGGAAGAGAGAAAAGAGACAAAAATACGATACCCTTACCCGGGCTCTCCAGATTCCTCAGGTATCGCGAGTCTCCCGTGGTTTGCGCAACGAGGCCCAGCCGGAGGAATTTCGGGGACGGGTTGCCGTTTAGCTCGTTCACCGCGCTCGGATTTCTCTACCTGCGCCTCTAGGCAAGCAACAAAACGGAAAGGGAAGCAACGAAAAGCTGGGTTTATTCAATTTGGACCGGCCCGGTGGCCTTACTTCTTCGCGCAGCAATTTATTTTCGTCGTTTGGTCGCGTTGGCGCGTCCGAGGAATCGTCACCGCTTACAACTTTACACCGAGGAATTCCTTGAAATTTCTTCACCGCTTATTTCGCCGCAAAGTCGTTCACGCGATCGAGCGACGCTTAAATAAAATTATCCATAAATTTATTTACCTGTCGATACTCTCGATTTCCCATTGCGACCAGCCGATTTCATCAACGAGCCATGCTCCATTAATTCTCATCGCAATTTAATCGAAAGAGAGAAGAGAGGCTCGTCGTTTCGTTCTCGATCGTGGAAAACGGCGCGTCGCGACGTAGATTTTCTCGCTAAAACGAAATGGAAAAATAAATGTGTTAATCTCAATTTCAACATTCGCGGCGAAGCGTTTTATTAATAGGTCAGCTGTCCCGTGCAATCGATCGTGGCGTTAACAAGGCGATACAATTGTCCTTTATATTATTTATACGTAACAGACTGAGGATTTAAACGAAAAGTAAACGAGATATATCGAGAACCGTGTGTGCATTTTTATTCGAGCAACGAGGAGTGATGCCACGTCCGATAACGCTCGATATCGTGACACCAGTCGTCGCGACCTCGGTTCATCGTTGCGTCTCGTCGATATCGACGATCGTGCTACAAGGGGCTAAAATTTCGATCGGAGTCCACCTTCGATGAAACGACACCGCGATATCGGCGCTCGCATAAGCGACGTACGGACTTGAGTTTTACGAAAAAAAAAAACAAAAAAACTGACCATTTTCTACTCCTGAGTTATGCTGCAGATTAATGAATCACGCGAATGCTGTACCTGAACGTTTCCTGATTTTTCGCAGAGCAATTATTGGACGCGAGCCTGGACGCGAGTTTCGGGGAGAATTGTAACGCAAACGAGCCGCCGACGACGCACGAGAGCGGCACCGACATCCTCCAGGAAGGCACGTTTAGCCCATTCAGCGGCAGCCTCGAGGACCTCGTCAACACGTTCGATGAGAAGATTACGTCTTGCTTCCGCGATTACGGCACCGACGTGGAATCGCTGGCGCCGGTGCAGGTGCGAACGCAGGAGGAGATTATGAATGAGTGCCAGTAAGTCGTCATTTGCGCAACGCTTCGCCATGTTCCCTAAATTCATAACAATCATTATCAATGACAAACAAGCGAGAGAGTCGTTATCATCGTTTATATATTTGACTGCCTGTGGCAAAATCAAATAAATACTTCGTGAACGCCAACTCGATGATATTAATCGACGAGATCGTTGATCGAGCTAGTTTTATACCTTTTTTTAAAAAGGTAATTTTGTTGTGATTTCACACATTTTGTAGTAACGTTTACTTTATCGTATCAAATTTTTCTCGAAACAGAGATACAAGTTTTTCGGGTGGGTCACTTAAAATCGGACACCCTATATATTATAGTCAAAAGTCGACACCCTGTATAATATAATAAGGTAGTGTGAGATACCCTATATTTTAAAATGAGACCTGTAAGTTATAATATACTTGAGTGATATAGAAGTTAAAAGAGGAAAGCGAAGTACTATAGCTTAGCAGATTTTATTTTCACATATTAATCGACGAGATCATTGATCGAGCTAGTTTTATCGTTGAAAACTGTCGCAACGCCGCGCACGTTCGTCCCATTGTCGCAATTATCTTAATCGACCTAAATTAACCCTATTACCGCAGTTTACGTTGACGGTTACGTTGAACCAACGAGGACTCGATTACCGGTCTGGTTCCTTCTGCTGGATCGGATTAAATATGAAATAAAACAAATGTTAACCCGTTTCTTACGTGGGCGTCGCTCACCCGAAAAGAAATCGCGTGCGTGCCTGCGTGGCGCGCATCGAGATCGACGTTTTTGCGTCTTGCCGATCCCGGCTCCGCTCTTTCGCGCGCGGCGATCCCCGCCGCGGAAATAATCACTTATCGCTTACCGTTAGTCGTTGTTGGTTGCTAATACCTCGAGATACGTGATATACGCGTAATAGCGAAACGGGAGCATGCGGGTGCAGTACTCGTCACGCGTGCCACCGAAAATTTCTGCTCTCGATCATTACATAGCCGACCATGGTTAATCGTCATGGATGGTGGAAAAATCTCGCGCGGAGATTTTTTCACATGTAAGATCTGGAAAGATAGTCGAGACTGACAGGTCGTATAGAGGATCAGAATGAAAACAAGTTGATCACAACAGTAGGAGTATTATTGGCCGTACAGCCTAAGACCTAGGCGTGTGAACCAGGGATCCCGGAGAGTTCGAGTTCAGATCTAAAGCAGTCTCCTAGTTATTTTTCGCCTCTTACAATTCAGAAGTGGGATACAATCCGCTACCCCTCGAAGACAGTTGAGATTCATCCGCTACCCGTCGAAGAGGAGGGAGTTGAGAAGCAGCTGGCCGGTAGTGAAGCCTGAACATGGAGGTCGGGACGGACTCAGAAGAGTGAACCAACATGGAGATTGGGAAGGACTCAGAAGAGTGAACCAACATAGAGATTGGGAAGGACTCAAAGGAGTGAACCAACATGAAGGTTGGGAGGGACTCAGAAGAGTGAACCAAAAATGGATGTTGGGAGGGACTCAGAAGAGTGAACCAAAAATGGAGGTTGGGAGGGACTCAAGTGGAGTGAACCGACGATTTGGAGACATTCGGGGACGAATGTAATGTCAGGCTGGCCGAGCTGTAAGATCTGGAAAGATAGTCGAGACTGACAGGTCGTATAGAGGATCGGAATGAAAACAAGTTGATCACAACAGTAGGAGTATTATTGGCCGTACAGCCTAAGACCTAGGCGTGTGAACCAGGGATCCCGGAGAGTTCGAGTTCAGATCTAAAGCAGTCTCCTAGTTATTTTTCGCCTCTTACAATTCAGAAGTGGGATACAATCCGCTACCCCTCGAAGACAGTTGAGATTCATCCGCTACCCGTCGAAGAGGAGGGAGTTGAGAAGCAGCTGGCCGGTAGTGAAGCCTGAACATGGAGGTCGGGACGGACTCAGAAGAGTGAACCAACATGGAGATTGGGAAGGACTCAGAAGAGTGAACCAACATAGAGATTGGGAAGGACTCAAAGGAGTGAACCAACATGAAGGTTGGGAGGGACTCAGAAGAGTGAACCAAAAATGGATGTTGGGAGGGACTCAGAAGAGTGAACCAAAAATGGAGGTTGGGAGGGACTCAAGTGGAGTGAACCGACGATTTGGAGACATTCGGGGACGAATGTAATGTCAGGCTGGCCGAGCTGTAAGATCTGGAAAGATAGTCGAGACTGACAGGTCGTATAGAGGATCGGAATGAAAACAAGTTGATCACAACAGTAGGATTATTGGCCGTACAGCCTAAGATCTAGGCGTGTGAACCAGGGATCCCGGAGAGTTCGAGTTCAAATCTAAGGCAGTCTCCTAGTTATTTTTCGTCTCTTACAATTCAGAAGTGGGATAAAATCCGCTACCCCTCGAAGACAGTTGAGATTCATCCGCTACCCGTCGAAGAGGAGGGAGTTGAGAAGCAGCTGGCCGGTAGTGAAGCCTGAACATGGAGGTCGGGACGGACTCAGAAGAGTGAACCAACATGGAGATTGGGAAGGACTCAGAAGAGTAAACCAACATAGAGATTGGGAAGGACTCAAAGGAGTGAACCAACATGAAGGTTGGGAGGGACTCAGAAGAGTGAACCAAAAATGGATGTTGGGAGGGACTCAGAAGAGTGAACCAAAAATGGAGGTTGGGAGGGACGCAAGTGGAGTGAACCGACGATTTGGAGACATTCGGGGACGAATGTAATGTCAGGCTGGCCGAGCTGTAAGATCTGGAAAGATAGTCGAGACTGACAGGTCGTATAGAGGATCGGAATGAAAACAAGTTGATCACAACAGTAGGAGTATTGGCCGTACAGCCTAAGACCTAGGCGTGTGAACCAGGGATCCCGGAGAGTTCGAGTTCAGATCTAAGGCAGTCTCCTAGTTATTTTTCGCCTCTTACACACGAAAGAAATGGAGTTTCCTGACGTGACCCACCCGACGCAAGCGATCGATTTTCCAGTAAAGAAGTGTGCCGACACCGTCGCTACTCTCCACGCGATGTTTACCGCACGCTTCGCGGCTTTCTCTTCCGAGTAGCCGCTCGTCCGGTCCCCGAGCCGTTCCACGAGAGAGAAATTATTGAAAAAAGCGTTTTACTACACTTGCGCGCGCGCGCGCGCCTCGGTTTCAGTCATCGATTGAGATTGATCGGAATTTCACAGTGTCAAAAGTGCACGAAACGAGACATAGCGAGTCTGTCGTGAATCATCTTTCCGAGAAAATGAACGAGACTCGTGTCGACGAAAAATTACAACGGGATATCGAAAGGTCGCGCGGCCATCTTTGATACTTGCAATTCGTTAATCGATATCGCGAAATATTTTTGGCTCGAACCTCGCCTCGTAAGACCGAGGTCTAAATCCATTGCCAACTCGATAACGATACGTTAGCAAGAAATATTTGTCTCACCTATTATTTTTCTTATTACGATGTTACGTGCGCAGTCGATCTTTAATGTCTCCCATACGGGTAGCATCGATACGCTAAATTTCTCTCCGATCAATCTTTCACGCTTATCAGTTAACCTATATATCGCGAGCTCGCGCGTATGTATGTACATCTCCAAACATGGTACGACAACCAGTTCCATGGCAACCACGTCACATATCTCGAAACTCGCTGATGCAGGCACGTCTCGACGTCTCGAGTTGTGTTTAGTTTCAAGTTTGAGTAAAAATTTATGTATCTAGCGCGTGGCATAATTCACGGCATAACGGAAGAAGATGATTGGTTAGATTCGCCACGCGAGAGGCCAGTCAAATTCAAGCGTTTGTAAATTTGAACTTTGACATTGAGGACCACTTCGACCCAGACTCCGATCAATTTAATTCGTCGAGCGACTTGCAGGGCGACTAACATAAAAATCTCTAATAATAATATTAATATAAATTCTCGTATATAAAAATCTAAATTTTATGTTGGTCGCCCTGCAAGTTAATCAACGATTAAATTAACCGTTTGGTCAAAGCGGCCCCGAGTATTTGGCAAAACGATTTTACGGAATTTTCCTCATCATCGAGAGTTACAAGACTCTTATGCTACGATAGAGACGACCCTGGCATTGGAAAATATTTTCGACATAGGGTGCAAATTATAATCGCGGACGCGGCAAAGCTGCGTGCCGTAACGAGCGTAACCGAGCAGCAGCGAGGAGCAGGTGAAATTCAGCGAAGCGCGAAATTGTCTCTTCTGCGCGCAACCAGCCGCGGCAGGCTTAAATTCACATTCTCCAATGAAAGACCGTCCACTGCTACGGGGTTTTCGTTGATTCTATCGGTTCGTTACTTTTCACGCAAGATTATATTCTACCGCAGATGCGCGAGATGTAATCATGTAGACGCAACATTGCACGCGCCGCTGCATCAATCTTCGTCGGCATTCGAGCCATGCGCATTGCATCTACGTATGTAATTGTTCATCGTCGCCCAGAATTACCAACTGCTCGAAATAATACGATTATTTGCGTACATCGATTCGCGCATATCATGCGAGTATCGCGTAATGCATCTTGGGGAAAAAAGTATCACCAATTAAGCGAGTTTTTCAGAGAAATAAACGACGTGAACGAAAAGAGATGCAATCGGTGAAATGCTAATTAATAAATTAATTGCTATTAATTAAATTAATAACGGATGTTGCCAAGTCCGATTTTCTATCGTATAATCCGTAACCTTCCCAAAACGAGCGATTTAAACATCGACCCAACACGACATTAGTAAAGGGCGCTCGGTGACGAAGGGGGTGGGCACGAGCATCCAAATGGCACGTCCTCCATTCCGCCGACTAATGAGGTCATCGACCCACGATTGCGACAAAGTCGCCGTGGCGATGCGAGTGCACGCGCCGCTCGCAAAGCGCTTGCATTCCGCGGCAATACGTTTTGCGATTCAACGCCTTTCGAATGCAATTTCCACGTAACGTCCCAACAACGCTTTCTAGCGCGAGGCCAGCGGCACGACGAGATTTTTCCGCCTGCCGCCGAATTCTCCACGTTTCGCGGAAACTTCGAATCACGTACGTGATTCGACACGCGTCGCGTCGTTTCATTTCAAAGCCCGGATCGTCCGGTTTTGATCGATGTTTCGGTATCGAGACGCGTGGCATGAGAATTTAATTTCTGTGTTTTGCTTCTTCCTTCGTATCGAGCCATATACCACCCTCCGAATAGGGGACGAACGTCAATATCGGCGCGCACGCGCTTCAGATAGCGGCGACTGCCCACGGTGTTCCTCGCGGCGGCTAAATTTATACGGGAAATTATGCATTTATTTTATTTTAATCGAAAATCGTTTTTCGATGTAACCCCTTCCCACCCCCTGAAGGATATATATCTTCTCGCGTCTCTCGTCACGACGACGAAGCGGTCGAGGCACAGATCTCCAAAGATTACATTTTTTTAGCGAAGGGCTCTCGACAATGAGGAATCGACGAGAGATTTCGGAACAATGCCGTTACATCGCGCCGAGAGTTTCGACTCTGTTTCGCATCGAAACTCCCACGACAACACATTGTTCGCAAATTCGCGAATTGTTTCGCCTGTTGTTTGCGTGAAAAATCACTTCCTCCGGAAAACATGGTCGGCTCACGTTCTGTTTGCACATGATTAAACGTCTTATCTATGCAACGCAAACGTACTACGCGCAGGAAACGCCCACAGCCTCCAGTGATTCACGTGGCGTCCTAGAAAACGTAGACTCGAGCGACGGAGAATCGGCCGCTTTGGTCGATCGTACGGTTGAAACTAAACTGCCAAGTTTAGGGCAATATAATAAAAAAATATAATAAATATAAATATAAAAAATATAATAAAAGAATATTATAAACACGTCGTTTTCTCGCTGGAAGAGGATAAACGAGCGAGAAAAAACCCGATGACATATGAATGCAAGACGCCTTGATTTCCTGAAGGGATATGAGTCACGCAAAGACTGATCTCTGCGTTTCTCTCTCTCTCGCTCTGCGTGTAGAAATTTCGATGACGTAATAAGCGATCGCAAAGATGTAACGAGCACTTAACTCAACTTGCAGGATGTGGTGGACGATCACCGGAACTTTCGGCAACATATTGCCGATCGACTGGAGCAAATCCTACGCCAGGAAGATGCACATGCCCGCTTTGAACCTGAACGAAGTACCCGTTCCAACGGAGAGGTAGATTGTAATAATTTTGCTCGTTGTCGGCGCGCTTAAACGCGAATTCTCCGTTTCCGCTTGGACCGGCAGCTCTCGTTAGCGCTCTCGTAAATTCAATATTCGCTTTCCTTCTTTTCGCTGTAGACCCGAGCTAGAAGATTTAAGTAGCGAAGACGAGGCGGTTGCGACAGATCTGGACATGCATGCTTTGATCTTATCCAGCAGCACCGACACGCACAGTCCGGAGGAGCCGCTGAAGACCGCCGAGGAGGTCCTCCGTGAGATAGATGACATAATGCAGGTAATCTCGGATATACTCCTTTACTCGATTTACGCGGTTTACCACGCGAAACGAGCGCGACTGACGGCGTCGCGTCTTCTTGCCCGCAGGAAAGTCCGTCGATGGAAAGATCACCGGACTCCGAGGGTTCTATGCTCGACAGCGACGAGGCCCTGGAAAGAAGTAGAGAGGTGCTTGGATCACCGCTTCACGAAAAGAGTATGCTCGGACTTGCGTCTCTTGCGATCAGTCACTGGAAATTTCAATTGTTAAAAAGCGAAAATGCATCTCTCTCTTTCTCTCTCTCTCTTAGAACTGAAGCAACTCTCCTCCAGCCAGCTGACCGAACTGTTTGGCGAGATGGAGTCGTTGGTCGCGGCGTTGAGCGAAACGCTGATCGCCGAGCTCGCGCTCAGGGACGAGCTGGAATACGAGAAGGAGCTGAAGAACCAGTTCATCTCGTTATTGTTGGCCGTGCAGAATCGACGCAGGCAGCATCACGTCACGAAGAAGAGGACTCAAATGCAGAGCGGCACCAGTCCCCTGCCGCAACACAGGTCCCTGCAGGAGCCAAAGGTAACGCACACCGTCGTTATCGCGTCAAATTACACGTTTAAAACGCGTGCACGTAGGACGTTTCCTCGCAGTGCGCGAAGAAGTCTCGAAAAACTGAGAAAAACCAGCATGAATCTTTTCCTCGTTGCAGTACCTGACGACTGTTATTCCATATCATACAGACAGCGGTCCGCCAGACAATCAAGCCTTGCAAGTACTCATCAAAAGTGAGTACTTTGACGGCACATTTGCCGTTTTTAAAATATTAAATACTAGCTGGCGCTCGGTATATTTGGAAAATATAAAGCATAAAGAACGTATTTTTTTACGATGCGCACATTTTTAGAAGCTGCAAGACGATTGCACATAGCCTATGTTACTCAGGAAGATCTAAGCTATCCACCAGTGAAAGATTTTTTCAAATCGGTTTAGTAGTTTCTGAGATTACCCCGAACAATGGAACAAACTTTACCTCTTTATTAAATTAATATGATAATATGATTAAATATTAACGACGTTTACTTTTAGTATTGAAGGCCATTAGCGAGGACAGCCCAGCAGTGCCGACTTTGCTGACAGATTATATACTCAAGGGTAATTCAATTCGATTCAACAGCCATAAATAATGATACTTTAAATGATAATATTAAAGATATACGTTGCATCTCGATCGCCGTAAAAAGAAAACACGCTAACATGCCTGCTGTCCGAATTTCAGTGTTATGTCCGACTTAGGAAAAGGATGCACCTTGAAAAGAAACGCTAAACGGACGTCAGCGAAATACAATGCGCTCTTCTTCTTGCCAGTACGCTTTCAGCCGTCGTTGTGCCGCATCGTCACTGCGTTAAGACAACTAGCTTACCAGTTGTTACTCGAACCACACTCGATCTGTATCGGCTGTAGAGATAGATAAGGTTTCTCTCCGATATCCTCTATCTAGTCTTATAATTTATATACTTACGATTACAATTATAATTACGATGTGTACATGATATAATATTTTACTTGCTTAGGGTATCGTACAAGTATATTTTTCATAACTCGCGTATGTAAGCGTATACGTTATTATATTGACTCGCGTGAATTCGTACGTCTCATTCTCCCGCAATCTTCATATCTCGTGTATAATTATATCCCGACACGATTCACACCCTCGCTTCTTCGGTTTCGCATCCTCTCGCGTAAAACGTAAAAAGTTCGAGGGAAAGCTTTTTTCTTATGTGCGAGCTCCTTGTCGAGGATTTCGTGAACCGCTACTACTTTAGCAAATAAATCAGTTTCTCCACGTAAGGAATTCGGATTAATGTAAATTGTTGTAAACGCTAGCAGCTAGAGATCTTCTCCATCGGTCACGCGCAAACGTTGAAAAACCTCGCAGTATCAGTCAGGTTGAAGTTACTCGCTCCACCGATAATACGATAATTGTATAATTGTTCTCACGCAATGCGCAAAAGACTCGGACGACACTGTGTGTGTTTGTAAAGACGTTTGAGAAATAAATTGAACAACCTCACTGCTCTCTGCTCTCGGATGTCGTTGTTTGTCAATTCATCATTTCCTCCCCTCTATCGTCTATTCCCTTTTTTCTACACGTATCGATTTATCTGACGTAGATGTGTATCGTGACATTTCGGAATATTCAAGGAGAAATACCGTGTCTAAAATTTACAAGTTAGCCTTTACGACAGTACTGCACGGGACATTGCGGGGCTAAACAGCTGGGTTGCTGACAACAGTCTGCACCTCGGCGGTACCACTTGGACGTCTGAAATTAAATCCACGCATCAATCTCATGGAATATCTAAAGCGCAAAACAATTTTAGAGAGAGTAGCTATTGGGTTGGCCAAAAAGTAATTGCGTTTTTTTTATATAAATAAAAGGCGAATTTTTCATGGGAAACAAAAACTTTATTAAACAATATATTGTCCATTTTGTTTGATTATCTTTTGCCATTTTTCAGGCAACTTCATGATTCCGCGCTCAAAAAAGTTCTTATCTTTTTCAGCAAAAAACAATTCCAACAACGATTTCATATCCTCATCAGCAGTAAAGGTTTTACCATTCAAGGCGTTTTGCAAAGAACCAAACAAATGGTAATCTGATGGTGCCGGGTCTGGCGAATATGGTGGATGTGGTAACACGTCCCATCCAAGCTGCAACAATTTTTCACGAGTGACAAAACTTGTACGTGGTCTAGCGTTATCATGGTGAAACACAACACCTTTGCGATTCACCAATTCTCGACGTTTCTGTTTGATGGCATCGTTTAATTTATCCAGTTGACGACAGTATACGTCTGAATTAATGGTTTGATTCCTTGCAAGCAGCTCAAAATACACAATACCTTTAAAGTCCCACCAGACTGACAGCATAATCTTTCTTTGGTGAATATCTGCTTTTCAAGTGCTTTCAGCAGGTTCATCACGCTTGCTCCACGATCTTTTTCGTTTGACGTTGTTGTAGACGATCCATTTTTCGTCGCCTGTTATCATACGTCTCAAAAATCGATCATTTTCCTCACGTTTCAAAAGAGAATCGCAGATGTCAATACGCTTAGTGAGATGAATTTCTTTGAGCTCATGTGCTACCCAAATATCGAGCTTACTAATGTATCCAAGTCGTTTTGAATGGTTTTCAACACTCGATTTCGATATGTTAAGATTCTCGGCAATCTCTCGTGTCGTTAAACGCCGATTCGAATCGATCAGTGCCTTTATTTTGTCATCATCAATTTCGATTGGCCTTCCTGAGCGTGGTGCATCTTTCACATTAAAATCTCGAGATCGAAATTTAGTAAACCAATTTTGACACTGCCGCAGTTGCAAAGCATCTTCGCCATATACATGACATAACTTTTTATGAGCTTGCACAGCGTTTTTCCCTTTTCGGAAGTAATAAAAGAAAATATGAGGAAAATGTTCTTTTTGATTTTCCATTTTGAAATCGACGGCAAACAAACAATCGTTAACGAAATCGTGTACTTTCTTTTTGTAAAACAAGCTTGAACTGTGAGTTGTTAAGCTACATAATGAATTTGCGGTTTAGAATGAAGTTAGTTACATTTCAAGACATGTATGTCCATCTATTGGAAAAAAACGCAATTACTTTTTGGCCAACCCAATAGTAGAACTAGCTCGCGTTGGAGCAAAGAAACAATTTGGAGAGACGTACGCTCTGCTGGACATAACTGCGACCAGGTATATCGTCCGCCAACTCGACGAGACTTGGACTTGCAAGCTTCATGATCGTCGCGGTCGAGCAATAAGTGATGAGGGGTCTGTTTACGGGGAACGTCCACGCCGGCTTACACTCGTCGGGACTGGGTCTAACGTGCCATGCCTCGGGATCGTATCTGCGGTCGTACTTAACGCACATTGCCGATTTGTCATTGCCGCGTCTGGAATTAATTCATCGTTTACTCTTCTGTCGATTTTATCAGCGTCAGCGTCAGCTAATTAATTGTTGTTCCTCACAAGGAATCCATCTCCGCAAAGAGACACTTCAGACGTCGCAGCTCGTCGCCGGCATTGCACACTCTGTTAGAGAAGCCCCAATTTCCAAGCGCCTCCGCCACGCCGGTGCCGTGGCCTTTGGAAAATTCGTACGTGCACGGGATTGTTGGCACTGCCATTTTTTTCAGATACTTGTCAATTTTGCAAAGGTATACGCCGCGTAAAGATAGACCGACCGTTTCACATAAAGGCTAAAGAGAAAATAGGTTTCCCGACTTTGACACTCGTGAGCCTTGAAGTTTGCTCGTGTGCAATTTCTCGTTCTAAACAATCGCAAAACGCTGCTGTAAATTTATAAGTAAATTTGAATAAACGACTATCGGAAATGCAAGGTACAATGGATGTATCTTTATTTCAGTTTAGCAATATGTGGACAACATGATGTGGAAAGATGTATGTGTGTTGTGTGTGTATATGCGTGTCTATATATATATGTACAAGTATATATATCCACATATATATACATACATGTTCATATACACGATGTTTGTGTGTATATATTCAAATTTACGCATCATAGATTTATCTCTAAATAATCTAATAGTAAAATAATTCATCTTTTTTGTGACTTAATCTTTATATCTTATATATCTAAATAAAATATAGGGTAAACGTGCGTATTGAGACATAGAATGTTACATCATAAGTAGAATCTTCATTATGATATCACGTGCTCATATTCACACACTCGTCATCACTTTCAATTTCTAGCGCATCTTGCAAGGTCAACTCAGAAGTATCAGTAGTATTTGCACTGAAATTAACGTCCACGAGCAATTAGCAGTTATAATAACGATTACTTACGGCCTAATAAATATCTTTTCTTCTTAAGGGGCAGCTGGAGTTGCTAGTGAACTATTTTTTCACTATAGCGATGGTAATTGCAGTTTCGAAAATTCTCTTTATTGCTTGTGCAGAATAAAAACTCCTTTTCCACAAATGAAGTATAGATAGAAAGAAAGTCCGCTCTACAGGACTTTATATTCAAAATGGAAAAAAGTTAAAAACTTGCATTTGTCTTTTCTAACTTTTTTCCATTTTGAATATAAAGTCCTGTAGAGCGGACTTTCTATCTATACTTCATTTGTGGAAAAGGATTTTTTATTCTGCACAAGCAATAAAGAGAATTTTCGAAACTACAATTACCATCGCTATAGTGAAAAAATAGTTCACTAGCAACTCCAGCATCCCCTTAATCGAGTAATTAATATCTTAGCGCCCATTGAAAAATGCTTACCGTCGTTTATTGAATTTTCCCATCAATGTAAGCTTTTATAGCAGTCTGGCACTCCGTGGAACACCAATGCTGAATCAATAGATACGTCTCTGATTCAAGCGCAGCGTCCAACTTTTTCCGTAAGCTGTGACGTAATAGGGCCTTTGTTGCCTCCATGGACTAGAAAAATAACTTTCTGTCAGAAAGCACACGCCGAGCTGGTGGCACGAGACGAATGCAATTGCAGACGCGCGCGTGCAGATATCTTCGTAATCTCCTGTCCCGAATGTGCGCTAAACGTGGATTTCTTGCGACGTTTGCGTTGCCACATCGTCGAAAGAATGCACTCCTTCTTAGCATTTTGATTTTTCATGTGCCACGTCGCCACGAGCGCAGACAACAGCGTAACGTCATGAATATTAACAAGTTTCGTAATTACGAGTCATGTGTGGGAGCAAACGCGTGGAATCGGGAATGCGTATTAGCATTATTGTCGCTCGCGTTAACATCGATTTTGCCTGTAGCAGTCGAATCTAACACGCGTACGTGGCCGTAAACATGATCGTCAGGATCTGTCTCTTGGTTTGCACGGTAGGCGCGAGTGTCGGCGTGTACACCACGATCAGCAGTAAAGCCAACAACGTTACATTCAAGTACACGAATGGAGTTTGTATACGAGATTGTATATCGCGTAGATACTCGATGCTCCGTCGTAAACGACAACGAATGACAAACGTTGCTTGAATTCGTTGAGACAGGTCGAGGGGGAGAGCGATCTGCATCACTGCGCGCCTCACGAAGTGTGCAACGTGGTTCACGATCGGTTTTGGATGCCCAGTTTAACGGAGAGACTTTGCCACTGTGCCAACGGCAGAGAATGCCCGTGGCAATGGACGAAAACGCTCGACAACTCGACTGTCTCGCTCAATAACAGATCCGTTTTAAAGGTACACCAAAGGTATCGAGATGCTAAGGTAGCGAAGCGCCGTTCTTTCGTATTTCTAATGTCATCGCATCTTTTTCATAG
Organism: Ooceraea biroi; assembly: GCF_003672135.1. Taxonomy (NCBI): domain Eukaryota; kingdom Metazoa; phylum Arthropoda; class Insecta; order Hymenoptera; family Formicidae; genus Ooceraea; species Ooceraea biroi. The sequence goes on from NC_039517.1 coordinate 2,880,869, forward strand.
TTTTGCACGCAGGTAGCGGAACTGGAAACGTGCGCGCATAGACAAGAGGCAGCGACAGTGCACGGGGAAGGTGACACGAGCAATAATTACATAATACCGTATAACGTGACGGTGAACTGCGCGTGTCCGCAAACGCATTACTGGAAACTGCAAAGGTACACGTACGCGGAGAGCGGACTCGTTCAAGTGTTCAAGTGTGTCAGGGTACGTTTTGCATTCTCTCGATGCGCTGAGAGAAACTCGCTCTTTCACTTTTTTCGGGATAATCGTAGAAAAGTATCGTCTCAACTACGTAATATTCTTTTTAACCCGCCAACACGTTATTCACCGAATGTCCGTTATTTTTAACGCAGAAGCGGATGTGCGAGGCTTTAGAGTTTTGCGGCTACATACGGGCTGACCTGTACTCGACGTATTACAGGTGCACGTGCCCGGAGAGACATTTCTGCATCTTTAAGAATACGATACGAGTAAATGTGCAAGAATTGCTCTACTCTGGGCCTGCTTACATGGCGTACTGTTATCGTTTGTGAAGAACAAGAGAGAAATTGTTGACAACGTAACAAAATTCCTTCGACGCGATCTAATACCTAGAGCGTGCACTTGAAAAAATTTGTTATTAAAGTAGGTATTAAAGGCTAAAGCTTATTGCCGCGTACGTGCAACTTACTTGTGATGACTGATCGCCCATAGCCCGCAAGGATGGTAATAATTCTACTTGAAACCGATCAGGCCATAGAACTCGAGTAACGAGACCAGCTCTTAATGCTTCGCTTGCTGTCAAGGTTCTTCCACTCAATAAAAGTTCGCTCGTCTGTTAAAATACACATACGTCATCTTTAACTTGCAATTATTTTCCAATTGAATCCGACGTGACGAAATTGTGCTCGAGACTTACGATTGCACTGCCCAGTATATGCGAGAGAGTGAAAACGGCGGCTCCCTCCGCGATTTGTCCTAGTTTCCCGTAAGGGGTGCAAAATGTCGCTTTATCGCTGGCAATTACAAGGTCGAAGAGAGGTAACATGGTCACTCCGAGTCCGATTGCAGCACCTTGCACTCCAGCAACTATCGGCTTGTTGAAGGTGGCCAGGCTTTTGATAAAGTCCCTGAAATAACGGGCGGACGGTCATCAGTATAAACTGCGGTAAACGGTCAACGAATCTCGCTCGCGGATACGTTAGACGCGTACTTGACGGCATGCGCCAGCTCTTGAGCGACGGACCGTCGTTCCTCTTTGTTCGCGTGCAACAACATCGACAGATCGAGACCCTCGCAGAAGCTCGTGCCTGTGGAGGTCAGCAGTACTACTCTGCACTCGTCGTCCCTCTTCAATATCGACAGAGCCTCCCTGAACTCTTGCATCACCTATAACAATAACGACAATGGCAATAAAGACGTATCTCGTTTAACGGGACGGGAACGAGGAATCTCAGCGTGCGTGAAGTCACTTACTTGCAGCGTAAGAGCGTTTCTCACTTTCGTCGAAGAGGATGGCGTGAGTATCAACTGTACAAGATTACCGTGCCGACGTACGTTTATCTCCTTGTTGCTGAACTGATTTTGCGCTTCTGTCTTCGCTTTTTTACTGTCCAGGTCGGTCTTTGCGGTGCTTGCGTTTGCTGCATAACATTTAACGTACATCAGATTGCATCGTCAAGTTAACTTTTTACAGAAACGTGCGGACGTTTTCAACATTACCTTTGCTTTTTCGCGTAACTGTGACATTACCAGACCGGGCGCTGACGACCGAAAGAGCGGTGGCCGCTTCGGCGAGGCAGACCGACAATTCGTCCTCCTCCTTGGAAGATTCCTCGGCATTGTCGGGATCATTTGCCCTGGCAAATGTCACTTTACTCTTTACAGCCCGTCTGCTCTTCGCCGTCACTTTCCCCGGTGTTACCGCACCATTCGACGACCTGGTCGTGACTTTACTCGAAACGTTGTCCTCGAGCGTGGAAACATTTTCCTGCTTGACAGTCTTGTCCAGTTTCTTCACGTCTGACTTCTTGCCAGGACGCGCAGCGACAGTGACTTTCTCCTCCACGTCGCTGGTCACGGTATCGCTGGTAGCCGTACCAATTTCGAGGGTATTGATCGTATCAGCGTTACCGGTGCCGTCGTCGGTGTCAGACCTCCTCTTCTTGGTCCTCTTTGCGTTGTTCATCTTCTCATCTTGCGAATTTCGTCTCTTTTTGGCAGATCGCAAAGAGTGAGCCGTCCCGTCGTCCGGTTTGCCGGTGTCCGCGAAAGGCCTCTCCGCGGGTGAGTCGACACTGACTCTCGGGCTACCGGACGCGCTCGAGAACGAGCTCGACGAGTGTCTCCTGACGATGATCGACGCATCGGCCGCATTGCGGATCTTCGCCGGGAGTATAAACTCCGTGGGTGACGTCGCACTGTTGGGGGTTTTCGGCGATACGGCCTGTTCGCCCACCTTCCTGTCCAACTGAACGTCAGCCGGCTGAACCGCCGTTCTCTTGGATCTCGGTGACACTTTCGTCACGCCCGCAGTCGTCGACGTGCGCAGCCGTAGCACGGCGTTGCGAACCAGCTTCTTGCGAATCTTCAATTCGCGCTGCACCTTCTGCAAGTCCATTACTTTCGCTCGTGACTTCGTGATGGGTACCAGACGCTTCTTCGTCGGCTGCTCCACGTCGTACAACAAATTCACAACACCCTCGTCCTGCAGTAACTTGTCTATCTCGTTGATGCTCTTCTTCTTCGGCTTCGCGTCACCGGACGCGCCCTCGGACGTTCGCTTTTGCGGCTTGGCGATCACCTTTGAGGCTGATTTCTTCGAAGCGCTCAACTTCGTCTTTAATTGAACGGGTTTCGCGTTGGTCGGCATTTTCTGACGCAGCAATCTCTTGACCATCACTTTTCTCTTAGCGATCGGCCCTTTCTTCACGAGATTCTGTTTCGACCGTTCCACGAGGAAACTGTCCACTTGATTGGCACTCGGATCCGTCCTATCTTCCAGTTCCTTGTCCGTCGCTTCCTTCTTCGTCGTTGTTACATTATTTGCATCGTCAGTTTTCACCTCGTTCTTCATCACGACCATCTTCACCATCGCGCTGCCTTCAAGATTGCCCTCCTGCCTCTTATCCATCGAAACCTTACCCCTGTATACCTTCTGCCGTTTCATCGTGTTCTGCTCGTGTTCCCTCGCTTTCTCGGTAGGCTTACGCTTCCTACCCGATCTCGACTCCTCTGCCCGCATCACCACCAGTTCAGCCATCCGATCGTTGCGATCCTCCGTGTGTTTACGAGGTGGTGTCGAGCACAACCTGGCCTCGGCCGATTCTGGATTCGCTGGCGCTTCTTCACTCCCCAGCACATCCACATTGACAATCTCCTCTTTCGATTGTGTGTCGAGCGAACTTTTTGTAACAGCGTCTTTAGCTTTGCCGGGTGCCGGTTGAAAAGTCTTCCTCTTTCGCAATGGAGTCTTTTTGACCGGCAATTCGAGCAACTGCTTCAACGCCAATTCTCGTTCGAGCAACGGATCGAGCTTTGGTGGACCACTGTGAGCGGGCTCCACGTTCGACGAGGGAGATTTCGCCTCCTCCGTGAGTGCCGGAGGGTTCAAAACGGACCAGTCGGGATCAACGTCGCCCTCTAGAATAGCCAGCAATTCCTTGTTGTCGGAACTGCCGCCCTTGCTGGTCTCCGTCGTTTTCTTGTCACAATTATCCGCCGTTGGTTGTACAGATGCGGAAGAGAGAGAGGAAGACGAGGAGTGAGCAGGTGGGGTGGCTTGCTGCGACCCGGCGAGTCCCGAGACCGGATTCTTCGGGTTGCCCGCCAGTCTACTGGACAGCCTTTGCGTTAATTTCTTCACGAAGAATATGTCCGGTCCGCGCGGTGCGTCCACGACGGTCTTCTGTTTCTCGCGAAGACGCTGTTTCAGCACTTCCGTTACCTCCGCCGGCGATGCTATCTGACTGGTCAAATGCCGAGAGTGATTTTTCGAAATGGCATGCGACTGCGGCGTCGAGTTTAACGCGCGCGTTTCCGCGCCACGAGAGGACTTGCCAGCCACCGGATGACCAGGTGAATTCTTTTCACTCTTGACGGCCGAACCCGTCTCTCGATCGGTCGGCTTCTTCGTCTTTTGATTCTCCGCTCGTTCAGTCGACTGCTTCGCCGCGTCCTTCTTACCAGTCGCGTCTTCGTCCGCGACGCGATCCACATTCCTCGAAGAAACCTCGTCTCGAATAGCGGCGAACGATTCGATCTTGACAGTCTGATCCGACTTCGTTTCGTCCAGCAGACTCTTCAGCTCGATTTCCACCGAGTCGTGTACCTTCGATGGCGATTGCACGTCTTCGTCCGTATTCTCGACGCCCCAGTCGTCAAAAATGTCTTGGATGACGCTTCTCTTCTTCGTCGACGGGTCCGTCGCGGACGAGTCGCGGGTAGGCGTAGTCTCTCGTTCAGAATCGTCAACCGCCTCGCGAACAGTATTTTCACGAGTGTCTCCAATCTCGGGCGCGTCTCTCGTAGCTTCCAAACCATCGTTCTCCGTGATTACAATCTTCTTATCTATAATAATAGTGATGTTATTATCCTCGTCACCAGCCACGTTTGATTCACCATTCTCGCCATTTATACCTTTGTCAATCGCGATTTTCCCGTCGATTATCTTGACAGCTGCCGCATCGTGCTTCTCGCTCTCCGTGCAGTCCTCGTTATCCCGTTGCTCGCACTCTTCCACGATCGGAGCGTCTATAATTTCCGTCACTTCTATTATAGTGCCATCGTTCTCCTGGCTGTAATCGAGCAGCTCGATCTCGTTGTCCCCTTGGTCGGATTTCTCCTGCAAACCGACTGCGGTCCCATGATCGCACTCTTTGCCGGAGTCCTTCTCGTCCACGGTGACGATGTAGTCGTTCGCTGTCGCGTCCGTTATAACCGGTATGGTCTCTACCACTACGACCACCGCCTCTTCTTCTTGTACTAACTTGCTCAGTTCAGCGTCCATTACTATCGAGCTATTCTGGCTACTATCATTATTGTGTATTTCCCTGATTGTTTCCTTAACTGATTCACGCGCGTTGCGAGTCTGGCCCCCGGAATGGTCGCCCAGTTCGAACTTGTCTACCGTAATTGGATACTGCCTGGCCGCAGCGTCGAATTCATCTACATCTACTACGTTACGATTACTCTCCAGAGCAGCCTCCTTGTCCACTTCCACTACTTTAGATACAGTTATCACATTTAGGCTTTGGTCTTCCTCGGAGCACAAACGTTGCGACTGACTCGTCGCCTCTTTCTCCCTGACGCGTTCACAGATCTCAGGTTGTTTCTGTACGCCGGCTGTCGTTGCGTTCGGCTTGCCTGGCTCGGATTCACCACGACTTACGTCCGCATGGCCTTTAGCTGTGGATTCCACTCTGATATGCAAGGGAGCACCCGCGACTGACGTAGGCAGTTCCGGCGATGGTGCACACGTGTCTGGCAACTCCTGTCCGTCCTCCGCAGCGACTCTTACACGGTGATCGGCAACGACTGGCGTCGTGTGAGTTGCCTGTGCATCGACGTCGGTGGATATCTCTTCAACTTCGAGGACTCGCGTCTGAAGCGCGTCCGCCGATCGTTCCATGGTGAAATGCCCAAGATTGTCCGATATTTTCTACTAAATCCAGCAGCTTTCTGTTTTGCAGAAAAAAAGATCATTTTACGACAAGCTGACAATATCTGCAGGCGTAGGCGCGTATTTATAAAGACTACCATAACCTAAAGTACAGCGAGACTTCGTCGCGGAGTATTGCACCAGTTCAACCGGTTTCATCCAGTTTCGTCATTTCGGTAATGCCGATTCTCAAATGTGGCGAAACTTCTAACCAAGCACGGTAAGTCAACGGTACGTACATTCATAAAAGTTATTGCAATCAAACACTTGACGGCGATCGACGGAAAATGTGATACGGTACGCCCCGTTCGATCTTACAGCGTTGGCGCGGAAAATGCGGCGGAATCGATACGAACGTTCAATAATGCTCGCCGATCGCCGAGCGGTATTTTGAAAACGTAGAGTACGCACGCACAAGGCGGTCTAATGGCAGCGGGTACGGTATGCTTACCGTGCAACGGCGATGTGTCCATACTTTTCGTATTCCGACGAAAATCACGCGATACCCGCGGATTTTGAGGGGAACGGTGTGCCGCGCGATCGCCGTGTCGCTACGGAGATACCGAGCGCGAGTGAGTACGCTAATCGATCGTGCGGAAAAAAACGATTGTATCGATGAATCCAAACATTGCGTTTACAAGAACGAAACGGCAGCCACGCACCACGGACGAACGTCAACTCAAATACCGCCCCCCCCCCCCGCTCCGCCGAAAGAACCGACTCGATGATCACGTATCACCCAAGCACTCGTCGAGAGGTAACGTTGCCACGCGCGTTAGATTCTCGCGGCATCGGAGAAAGCTCGCAGTTAAACACTCGTATCGTTAATTGAGCCTTTAGCTGCGTTACATTTACACTCGCAATCACAAACGATATTCGCAACTGCGTTACATACACGTTTTCAATTAATAACGGAACCGCACGATTGGTCCGTCATCGAGCCATTTTATCTGAAAATGAAAAAGACATAACATTGCTGTGAGTCCACTGTGAATACCATTTAAAAACAAAAAGAAATTATCCAACTCTCATTGCATAATGAGCAATATTATTTATCCGTAAAAGGATTTCCAATCAGCCGTCGAGTTATCTGCTATCGGAAATAAACACATTGCTGGACTCGCAGTACTAGATCGTACTACTTGAAAGATAAAGCTCCGTCTGACTCGACATTGAGGCCGTGTTCCAAAATTCACTGCCAGCGCTGAAAAGCTATAGTGCACACTGACCGGCAATGAATCGTTTCGCAAATGGCGGAGCATGTCCTACGTTGCCCGGCACTCTAGCGTATAACGCAGCGGCGGTAGATGGCGGCCGATCACCGAATTTATCGACGATGGTAACTGATCGCCTCGTATGATCATGAGCAGCGAAAGAAATATCATTCCGTCGATAACGACATGTGTGTATCAGAAGGCGGAAAAAAATATGAATTGAATCATTTCCAATGATATATTGGTTTTAAATACTTGATGGGTCTGAAAAGGACCGTTTGTAATCAACTAGATCACCTCAATAGTCCGTCCAGTATCCATTTCGTGCAACAACTTGTTGCAAACGGGTATTAATGGAATCGTGAAGATTTTGGAAAAATTGCGGTTTACGTCGAAGATTCTCCCATGCGTCCTTCGCGTGTGCAATCAGAGCTGCTTTAGTTCTCTCATGAGCAGGATTCCACGAATTTACAATTTCTGCCCATACATTTTCTATTAAATTAAGATCCGGGGATTTCGGTGGCCACTCGAGAACTTCAATCTGCGGATGTTGTGCGAACCACTCCTGCATTATCCTAGAAGTATGGACAGCACTGTTATCCTGAACAAGTCGAAATGTCGGCATATCCTCTTCTGGGTAGATAGAGCGAACGCTCGGGAGCAACACGTTTTCCAGAATATCTACATATTCCAGAGCATTCATACGCGGCGACACTTCGACTAGTTCACCTGGACCGTGTGCACTGATCCAGCCCCACATACCACAAGTGACACGCCCACTCCGATCGCGAGGAACAACATATTTTGGATCTAGACGATTAGAGTCAACGGATCTCCACACATGTAAACGTCGATCAACTGTCGAACAAAATACTTTTTCGTCTGTCCAAATAGTACGCTCCCAATCCTCCGGTAAAGCTGTATTTATTTGCTGCAATGCAAACGCAATACGGTTGTCGCGATGCACATCAGTTAAACAAAACTTTCGGGCAGGCCTATAGCAATGCACATTTGCTTCTTGTAATCGGCGTCGCGCAGTCCGTTCCGAACATGGTAAATTTAACCGAGTTACAGTTTCTGATACCGAAAGAAAAGGGTTGTTATCTACCTGGTAGAGCAATAAAAGATCTTGTTCAGCATTTGACACTCGTCCTCTTCTATTATTTTTCCGTTTATCCATAACACCCTTCTTCCCTTGTTCTTGCTAACGTTTAATCCATTTGCGCACCGTTTGCACGGAACAAGGAATACGACGTGCGATCTCTTTTTTTGCTGCACTACAGCTAATTACAAACGGTCCTTTTCGGGACCACCAATATATTTGACGAAAGAACACTTTCATTCGCATAACTTTGATCACTAAAAGTATTTAAAACCAATATATCATTGGAAATGATTCAATTCATATTTTTTTCCGCCTTCTGATACACACATGTCGTTATCGACGGAATGATATTTCTTTCGCTGCTCATGATCATACGAGGCGATCAGTTACCATCGTCGATAAATTCGGCGATCGGCCGCCATTTACCGCCGCTGCGTTATACGCTAGAGTGTCGGGCAACGTAGGACATGCTCCGCCATTTGCGAAACGATTCATTGCCGGTCAGTGTACATACATCACAGTATAAGGATATACAGTAGGGACAAGCACCCGTTTTCGAGTCAGCCGCGCAGATTTGCTTGCGCATCCCAAGCGGCCATGTTCTTGGGCGGCTTCCAATCCCGTTCAAAGTAAAGACGCACATTATTTCCGTAACTGTGATCACATATAGATAGAGAAACATAACCAAACATAAAAATTCGCATATTGTATTGTATTGTTTGTTTTATGCTTTTGTTAAAAACAATGTCTAAGAGAATACATCGAGTGTGTGCGGTGCAAAATTGTTTTCACAATGATTCACAGTGATAATATATCATTTTTTCGCGCTTTCCAAAAGAGAAAGAAAGGTATGCATTACTTATGTATTTATAAAATATGTAATTTTTTTAAAGAAAACACATTAAAAATATTTGCTAATAGCGGTGGTTTCTAATATTATTGATACGCTACTTGCCGCCCGAAGACATGGCGGATCGGCTGAAAAAGATCAAAGGTGCCGACGCTCTTTGTCCCTACTGTATATCATTATACTGTGGTGTACATATACGTGACATAAACTATAGAGTTTCAGCGCTGGCAGTGAATTTTGGAACACGGCCTGAGTTGTATTCTTAGGTCTATTCTTTTTAGCTGCACTGCTGAACTGGTGCAATAAGTTAGAGTGAGAAAAAATATACTTGTCTCACTTTAACGTATTGCACTAGTTCAGCAGTGCAGCTAAAAAGAACAGACCTCTTGTCTCATTTCTAAATAGAGACTCTCTACTCAAACATAAAGTCACTAGATTGATAAAGTACCGCAATCCGTGATAAAATACGTGGAATAAAAATGGCATTGGAAGTGTATTTAGTGCAAACATGCAACTTATCAACACACTAAGTGCAATTTTACGAAGCAGCGTTGCGTTGTATCTCCATTGAGAAAGGTTACATATTGTGATAGATGTGAAGAGAACATAATTGTGATGAAAACACCGTGTAGTTGGAATTAAAATGGCGGACGATTGCGGTACTTTATCTATCTAGTGACTTTACCCAACATGGATAGTGGAGGCTCGTAGCGGAATGTTTTGCAACTAATTTTTAAAAGGATGATCGATTTTTGATTGGCTCTTCAATTCGCCATATATAAGAGGTACTCTAGTTACACCGCGCGCTGAGAAACTTACATTCAAGAAACTCCGCTAGGGGCCTCCGCTGTCCTCGTCGGAAAAATGAAGTAGTATGACACAATGTCGGATCAGTCAGTTTTATTTTTCAAGTGGTATGACTCGGTAGCGTAGCAAAAAAACTTTTTACGTTAAAGCAGTATGACTTAAGAATGAATGAGACCGTTTTTATTTTTTAGCGTCATAGCTGTCTCGTTATTTCTATTTTTATTTGCCTCCATTTTCTTTTGTCAAAAACCACTTTAAATAAAAATGTTTGATTGTGCTTGAGAAGTTAGGTTAGGATTCTGCTATAGCCATGTACGTGTCTGGTGCATATTATGTCAACATAACCGTCAGAAAGTAGAGATAAACGTATCTTTAATATATTATCGTGCATTTCTTTTTTCAATTTTTGTAGTATTTTGTAAAGACATGTGCAGCATTTACGGAAACATGTACAAACGTTCGATGTAACGCAATGAGTAGCAAAACGAATACATCATGTGACACGACAACTGCTCTACCTAAAAATTTGAGAAACTGTCAGACCTCGAAGACACATGACAGGGAACATAAGGTTTTACAACTTTTGACGATGCACTTTTGCACGCTAAATTTTCTCAAAATAACTGTTCCTTACTTTGCTTTCTAGCGTGTAACAGTGAATGCTTCCAAGGAGATTGTGTTACTCGGTCAAGGCGATGTTGTAGAAGTCACGGTAAAACGGGACGACAAGGCAAAGGGACAGAAGCGTACTTCACCTACAGTGAGTTCTGGCCATGGACAGAAAATTGATAAAAAGAGATCCATGATAAATAACGGTGAGGCTCCGCAAAGTTGGGGTCGCGTCTTTGCGAAACAGAATTTATTATACATGACACAATCATCATCGATGTCTGCTAAACACCGCGAGGACAAAGAGACGAGGCAAAATGTAGGCGATAAAAGACAGCAAGCGAGTTCGCACAGTGTAAGTGTTGTACTTTTATTTCTGCGCAGTCTTGTTCGCTACTGATATATACGAGTGTGTCTTTAATGTACACCTGGTGGTCAAGCATTTGTTTGTATTTAGTGTGCTAAGCATATGGATCCATCAGTTTCATCTAAAAGGGCGTCTTGTCAAAAGAAGTCGGGCGATAATTCAAAAATGCCATGCTGCGTGCCCGTTCTGGTCCAGGATCGTGCTATACAGCATCCCGATATGGCCGACAGTGCCGACAGATTTGCCGAATTTAATCCAGTGCGTACACTAAGCTTTTTAATAAAGGAGTTGAAAGATTTAGTTAAGAACGACAAGAGAACTTGTGAAATCTTCACTGAAATGGAACGGATACTGTCGAAGATGCCTGTAGACTCTGGAAGACCTCTTGAACTTGGGGTACAGTTGTCCCATTCAGATTTTTCTGTGTTTCGTTGCGCGTTCTATCCTTGAGGCGCCTTTCAAGCGATATTTTCGCCACTTTTAATGCATCATCATGTTCATTTCTGTAGGATTTAGAAATGAAATTGCAGACTAGTACGATCCAGCTCAAGGAGTCGAGCAAAAAGATGAAGGCCATGTGCGAATCGTGGACAGCGGAACGAGAAAAATTGCACAGGTGTGTTGTTATGTGTACAATATAATCGAATACCCGAGACTTAATTTCTACGTTGTGCTGTTTGAATTGTGCACCAGCCAAATCCAGAGGCGCGACGTCGACCTGAAGGGAGCGAATCAGAGACGGGCAGATTTAGAGATGGAGATAAAGACGCTTACGCAACAGTTGGAGGATGCGACTCGGACGGCTAAAGACGAGCTAACGGCACTCAGGCGACAAGTTAAGAGAGACGAATTGTCGGACGAGCTGATCTCGGGCCTGAGAACGGAACTGGCCAAGCAAACGGAGCTCGCGCGAAAGAATTACATCAGCAATCAATATCTGACGATCGAGAGGGACAAACTCTCGCAGTTGTCCTCTTACCAAGAAACGTTAATCGTCAAGTATCAGGACACGATAAAGTTAGTACTATCCTTCAGAGTGAATCTGTGAATCGAGATCGCGTACTCGACCGGCCATTAGCCCAACCTGATATTCTGTATATTTTATCGTTGTTTGCGCTGTAGAGAGTTACAAGCACAAGTTGCGGAGCAATTGAAAGCGTTGAGCAAAGCGCGTGCGAACGAGGAGAACGCCAGTCCGCAAATATCGGCGATCCACACGGGTTTCGTGTGCTCGTCCCCCACTTCGAGCATCTCCGATCGTTCCAACAAATCCTGGCACGACTTGTCGGACGTCTCCTCGGTGCCTGCGGAGCACGCTCTGTCGGAGGAAAACGTGCCCGTCAGGGATTCGGTGGCCCTAAAGCTCGTCAGCTTGGAGCTCGACGGGGAATCGTCGCACGACATCATGTTCGAATCTTGTCAAAATCAAGGTAATGACTCCGTAGTCTTTCGCATCGCGCTGAAATGAAATTCTTGCTCGGGTTTTTAATTTATCGTTTACTTTACGCCGTTACAGTTACGGGCGACAAGGAAACAGTTGCGCAGGATAACCGTGACGACATGATCATTCCGAACGCAAACAACGCCAAGGACGCAGTGACGAAAAAATCTCTGCATCGTTCTCCGAAAAAGAGGCACGATAAAGAGAACGACCTGTACGAGACGAGGAAGGAAAAACCGAGGGAAAGCAGCAAGCACTCGCTCGAGCGCGATACCTCGAAGATCCTACGAGGCGTCGCGTCTAACAAGTCGACTTCTGGCACGAGGAGGCAAGACGATGTACAAAGTAGAATACCGATTAACGTACCAAGTCCGTTACGAGAGTACCTGTGCTCCGATTGGAGCGACAGCAGCCTGTCCAGCGTTAACACGGCTTCCGCTGACTTGGATATGGTGAAGGACGTTTAGGAAGCTAAATGTCTCACGCTCAGCACGCTCAAAGTCGATGGGACCAATAATGGCGACTCTACCTCGCCATCTTACTCGCCGTAGCTGCTGATCGACTGTTTCGTCAACGCCAATCTATACGATTCAATTGATCAATTGATTGACACGTACGGATTTATGTCTCGTGGCGGAACTACGGAACGGACTGCCATTCATTCCACTCGATAATAAAATCTGCGATCGCCGTTTGAAATTGATGCACGAAACAACAAACGTGAAGTTGCAACCTATTTGTATTTTGCATAAACATTAAAAGTTCTTTACACGCATACACGCACGCGCACACACACACGCGCGTACAGACATTCGTTTTCCCATATTATTTAAAGCTAAGTTAGAAATTGAATGAAAACTGTAACAGCCAAATTGTAAAAATAAACAGGCAAAAGTATATTTTTCTGTAAATATATAAAATTTTTATTTGTAAATTTTCACACTTGTAATTCTTATCGATTATCATTAAAATTTTGACAAATATACCAGTATATATCATTATGCGAATTAACTTATGGCGCACGTGTCATGTCACGTGCTCTCTTGAGAAACAGGTCACGAATATAAATTTTACATACAAGAACAAGATGTATATATAGAGATATATATATATATTTTTTTCTTTTTATCACATATGTATATATACAAGTCAAGTATAATACTTATAATATTTTGTAAGTCTTAATAGGATTAAAAGGGAACATTTTAATACACGTAAAACACTCATCAGCTTTTGCATCAAGACGTCTTGAAGTACACATTTGTATTTTTTTCCCAGTAAGCGTGTGGTATGTACCTTTTTTCTCCTTCGTTTCTCCGAGTAACGTTCTTTTATTTCACTCTTTTCCGGTGACTCGTAACGCTCGACAGTTTATTCGCTACTGGCTAATAATATTATAATTCTAAAATTCTAAAAAATATAAATTCTAAAACTGACTTTGACATGGCGCGAAACGTATAACGAGAAATCCTCAAACGAAAGGATACTGTCTTGATGGTTTCGATCGCTCGGATAGGGGAATACGATGAAAAACAGACGACAATGTCGAAAAATCCTTTTACTTTATATACTCATGCTCTCTCACAAGGGAATTTTCCTCGATTCGTTCTTTACATTAATCATAATATACCTAAGGACGTACCGTGTCGATTTTATAAAATAGTAAATCACAAGTTTCGCCAGTCATTTTAATTTTGATTATTAATTCCAGGCTCGCGACCCGACGCGCACTTATACCCCTGGTATATCAGTCCCCATTTTTGGTTTCTGCACACTCGTAGATTCGACGCATTCTTACCCCGTTTCCACCGGCTCACACCACCGGAAAACAATTTCCCGTTTAGAGGAAACGCGACGAAGAGCGTTTCGCGTTTGAAGAAAATTCCGTCGCGATTTGGCAAATTGAAGATACATTAAAGTTCCCTTTTTTTCGGATACGTATACTTTCACGTACGAGCAAGTACGGTTGTTCTTACGATGTATCGGAGGCGTTTTAAAAAAACGTGCATCTCAATTGATTCGTTTGTGTAGTCTTTGTCACTACGCTTAAATTCTCTCTCTCTCTCACTCTCTCTTTCTCTCATCTCGTCTTGTAATATCAAATCTCGCACACATAGACTGCATCAGAAGAGACACGCGTTTCTTCCACCTACATACGCTTGGAAAATTGTCGATCAAAGCTTAAAATAATCGTCGTAGGTGATAAAGTCGAGTTTACGTTCAAGGAACAGAGTTGAGAAATTAAAAGACGAGATTTGATTTAGTTCTCGACACTTGCTTCATTTTCTGCACAACTTCTTGACATGTTACATGTTAAATAATTCTTCTTCTCGTAATAACTGTGTAAAACCTTGCTTCAAGGAATGTGCAATCGCAAAAAGACGTGCACGTTTCTTCTGGCGCAGTCTGTATCTGTAACAATCATTTAAAGGAAATTTGATAACATCTGAACTACAGCAGAAACCGAACGCACGGTATTCCGTCGATGAAAAAACTACTTTTACAAAAGAAATTACAAGTCGATCGATCGGATGATAACGATGATAAAGAGGCAAGTGATGGAAGGACACGTTGTTACGCAAACGTTTACCGTGTTTAACGGTACCGGCTAACTATTTATTTTTCGGAGGAAATTAACCGGACCTGGTGTTATTTATTGACGAGGGATATGAAGAGCCAAGTGGAAGGCATCTTGAAATTTGTTGCATCAAATCAAATGGCGAAATGGTGCAATCATTCGATTAAAGAACGTTGTCACGCAAGATTGCGCGCGTAATCAGCGTATCTTCAAGATACTCGATAGATCTTCCGTCTATCTATTCCGTTTCTCTTTCTCCCTCATTTTGATGCGTGTTTGATGAAACAATTTCATTATTCCTCACTCGAGTCGCGCAAACGTGTCCAGCTGTTTCCTCTCGCCAAGTTTATCCGAGCAAAAATCTTGATCGCACGATCGATCATCGTCAACGTTATTTATTTCGAGGGCCGTCGCGCGTGCGAGATCTATTCGTTTGACTTTAGCTCACGTGGACCAAGATGGATCAAGAAGATATATCTCGAATCTCGAAAATGACAAAGGACAAAGAAATCACGTTCGGCACGGTGGAAACATTTGCGTAAATGTGTACGTGTGTGCACATTCGCGTACATCTATATAACTTTTAATAAATACATACGTATGTACAACGTGCGTCGATCATAGAGATACGTAAACGCATCGGCGTTCGTGGTTCGCTTTTGGTACCTTTCTTTCCTTCTCTTCCTTTTGATTTTTCTTCGCATTTGGGACGCGTGAATCTCGCACGATTTCCGGATATAATTAAACTAACGTCACTGTACAATATCGGTGCTGTGGCAACGGACGAATAGAACGCTAATTACGTGTATTTGGACAGAATGTGTGCAGTTCCAACTCGTTTCACAATTTCCAAAGAGCGTTTTCGTAGAGGAAATTAACATTTTCCAGACTTGCCGTGTGAATTAATGATTGCAAAACGTGTCGTCGCATATGGCAATATCACTAATGTGTGTGTATGTCTGTATACATTTTTACGTATCGCGTATGATGCGTATATTACAATAGACGATCATTCGTGTAGAAATCGCAAAACTGTGAGTCGATTAAAATGAATCTAGCCGACTTTAATATATCCTAATTAATAGTCTCAACTATAATTATATATACGCTCAAATATAGCTCAGATATCGGAAGTGATAGTGGGCTGTTGTAAAAATAAAAATTTAACATCTGTCATCTTGAGGTTGCATGTATGGAAGGACATGTTTTATTGTTTTATTGTACGTTATATACTGCTTCGTTCGGTGTAAAAATATAAAGCATTTCGATTACAGACTTCGTACGTACGGGCGTTGCCATTGTTACGGAGTAATCGGCGGCTATTACAATAAACTTGTCTCGCGCTTTCTCGCAAACGTTTTCCTTCCTCGATGTAGGATTGCGTGCCGATTGAATGTCGTTAAAAAATCAAACCACAAGTCGGGAAGACGTAATAGGAAAGCAGGCTTATCCCAATCAACAATTCAACTCGAAAATTACATCTGACAATTTTCTGCGAGAACAAAACTCGTTAAATGTCGATAAGTCAAATATTTTTTATTGTTCGTATTCTCCATCTTTTTCGAGTTTTTTTTCTCCTAAAACTCCTCGGAAATACCTAATCGCGCAATGATGGTTATAAAAGAAAACAAGAAGGAACATCTAGTCTGCAATCCTGCTTCAAGAAACAGTCTCGAGCTCTCGTTCGTCTTTAACAATGGCCCAGGCTATGGAGTTAATAATTGCTTTCACGTGGCAATGGTAACAATATGCGTGTATAACAAATATACTTAGAACGGTTTCACTTGTGGTACTACGGTTCTCTGCGATAAATCATATTCATCTGTTCAACTGCTGCTGAATAACAAGGTATGCGGAGTATATCTGTGTTGTACAGCACCAACGACTTTTCCATCGCTTTTCCGTGTCAGACGAGCGACGATTACTCGCGTACGATTACCGAAGGTAATCCCGCATCCGCGCGATACCTTTGGTTCTGTCTCGTGGGATTTTCAAGCTTCCTCTCTTTTGTCCGGAAAGCGACGCAAAAGTTCCGTCGATGCGTGGACTTGCGGCAATTAAACACTATACACTTCCTGCTCGTGCTCGGAAAACACGACGTACGGACTTTCGAACAACGACTACTGTTTGCAGTCTACTAGGCGCGCAACGAGAGATACGCAAAGTGAATTATCGTTATTATTACTAATTATTCTCTGACAGACATTCGTCGCTTTCTCTTCCTCTCTCTCTCTCTCTCGCTCTTAAAAATTGTAAAATTAAAGAACCCGTGGTCCTTTATATACACACTAGTGATTCCCATTTGTTTAATCGTTTAGCGTATACCGAGAAAACGTGCACGAGGACGACACAGTATTGCGACGCGCATTATGACATTAATAATGCACCACCAATCCGCTGATCTCGGTCGATGAAATCGTGAGACCGGACAGTACAGTTTAATTGGTTCCGCATGTCCGGTATACGAAAATAGCGATAATAACGTTCCAACGCACAATTGCGTAATCCTCTCTGCGCGCGTTTCAGTACTCGGTCGCCTCGTGGCGCGCGCATACATACTTATATGTAAGTATAAACATTTGTTTTTTACGATGCACTCTTGATGCACGCTCGATTGTCTCGTAACCATTGCGGATGCAACACGCTCAAGTCACGGGACACGAGAAACGGTCATCCAAGTCGACAAGTGCAACTTGTCTCTCAACTAAAGCTGAGAAAGTTCTCGCTCACGCTCGCTCGAAATGGACAGTTGGGAGAACGAAACTCTAATCAGTCGATGTGTCGTACAAGCGCGTCTCCGCTCTCATTCTCTCATTGCTTATTAATATATAATGTAATACGTATAACATTTTGATTAAGCGTTACGCGTGTTGCGCGTAACGCGTGCAATTTCACGAGGGAAATCATCTTATCGGAAAAGATGAAGAACATTGCGGCGCGCTTAAAAGTCGAGCAATCCACACTAAAGAGCGATTTAAGATCACTTCGGAAACAATGAGCAAAGTGATGTCTCCAATGAAAACGCTCTCGTAACGTAACTCGTTCGATGAGAGAAGAGAGTCCAATTCAACATATTTCGCGTGGAATTTCGCACGAATTCAAGTCTTTGATGCGTTTTTCTTACCGAGAACCAAGTATGTACTGTACAAAGAAACTTAACGCGGACGAATAAATGAAACGAACGACGATGAGGTAAAACAAAATAACGACGCTATTATCCTGTCGTTAAAATTGTTTCCGGCTTGTTCCAAAATCATCTTTCAGGATTGTCACTTGTTTTCACTTTGTCCTATATTTGTCGACATACGTTGGAACGACTCGAAAACAGTCATTAAAATGTAAATGTTATACCTAATTATTATTATTATTATTATTACTATCGCTAATTATAATTATTATTGTTATTATTATAATATTATTATTCATATCCTCTCTCTATAAGTCACACTGAATTACGTATTCTTCGGTAGAGCGTGGAAGATGCCTGCAACGTTCGGAGCACCTGTGCGATAATCTAATATATTTATACGTATATAAATACCTGTGTGTATAATATCTTGCAGCGATATTTAAACGTAAAGAGAGCTTTACCATGACTTTTCCTGCCTGATTTTCGTGTGGTATCGATAAATTCTCTAATGTACGTATATATGTGAATATTTGATTGTAACGCACACACATACACACACATCATACATACGCACGCACACGTCGGTTGGTTTCCGTTTAATGCAGGTGAGACGTGCAAATGAGACTACGTTTTTCCGCTGGTATTAATCGCTTGTTCGAAATTTCGCATTCGCGCATCAATTGCCTCGAGTCGAATCGAGCAACTAGACTCTCCTTGCAAGATCATGACGCACCGCTACGTATTAATCGGTCATCAATCACATTTTTTTGTCCTCGTATTCATACGTTATACTCTCTGTGTAATCGCGCGTACTACACTCTTACAAAAATTATATATGTCGTATTTATATTAACGTATGCGTATACCAAACGAGCGCTCGTTTCGTCTGCCGCGAGCGCTCGTAACCAATGCAAAGTGCACCTCCTGCAAAGAAATATTCCTCGATATCCTATCCCACGAAACGTATAATTCCATCGAGAGATCGCTTTATATCCAGTGAAAGGATAGTCTAAAGAGTCGGACGAGCGCCTAGCTTACACCAAGAGATTTGACGCAATTAAATCGAATCGAGAATCGCTGGTTTTTCGCGTCCGAAAAGCATATTTGACAAGAGAAAAGGAAAGAACGTATTTCTCAATACACGTGATATAAGGCGAGCATTGATTCCGGCTCAATGATAGTCCATTACTTTGCATGAACGATACTTAAGGGGGGAGCCTGCTTTAGAACGTTGAAAATAAGGTATAATTTTACGAATTTTTTTGGAGAAACTATACAGCGGATCGTTATAAAACTTTGATGCATTTATTAGTACATGTTTAAAGATAAAAAAAATTATTTTTTTATTTGAATATATCGCTTGTAGAAGTCGTCCTGGAGGCATCTTAGTGCAGCATTGTAAATTAGTGAGCATTTTCCTGCCTCCAAATTTCATCCAAACTGAAAAATTGAAATATGTTCTCGTTATTTATGAATTCCCATCGTCGATAAACCTTTAATATTCATAAAAACATTAAGTTAAACAATTATTTTTGCATGAAAAAGTTCAAAAACTTTGCCTAAAAATCGTACTTTTGTGTTCTAAGCTCCACCATTTTGGCACTTTTCAACTTTTTTCTTCTCTCTTTGGTTCATCGACGATGGGAATTCATAAATAACGAGAACATATTTCAATTTTTCAGTTTAGACGAAATTTGGAGGCAGGAGAATGCTCACCAATTTGCAATGCCGGCGACGCGGCTGCACTAAGATTTCTCCAGGACGACCTCTACGAGCGATATATTCAAATCAAAAAATAATTTTTTTATCTTTAAACATGTACTAATAAATGCATCAAAGTTTTATAACGATCCGCTGTATAGTTTCTCCAAAAACAATTCGTAAAATATACCTTATTTTCAGCGTTCTAAAGCAGGCTCCCCCCTTAACGTGTAACGTATCGTCGCTCAATTATCGTACTCGTTATCCTGATCTAACTTTTAAAATACCAGTAAACAATCCATTGCACGTACGTATAAGAAATACACGTACGTGGATGCGCACTCTCGGTAGATCGAGATCCGTATACCTTCGTTGTAACGCGAGGATGGATGCCTAAAAACGCTTAACGCAAAGGTTTTAACAAGAATAACGCTGGAAAAAAATCGTCGATCGTGCACTTGTCGTCGTGGCACCGTGCGTCGGTTTGCACCGCGGCCACCAAAGCATTGCCCACGAGCGAGCAGACTTATGAATCACTCTGTAGAGTGTCGTTACCCTCCTACCACGTTTCTCCCCCTGAATGTTGCTTCGCTCTCCTCTCTCTCTCTCTCTCTCTCTCTGTTTCTCCTCACGGGTCCTGCATGCATCTCCTCTCGAGTTTATTTCCACTCCTTGAGGAGAGGCCCCTCCTCGAGCTACCTCGGCGCGATGCACAAAAACGGTCAGACTCCGATTCGAAGGTCGCCGAGCGTTTCATTGGCGTAGCACAGGTATCCTATGATTCGACAACAAAGTAACAACAAAACAATTGCGCGGTTTTAAAACAACGGGTAAACAACGAGTGCGCAGTGCAGCGCACTGTGACGGTGGCAGGCACCCGCTTACGATGATTTCTCGTTGCAGACATTTTCAACGTAACGCGTGATCGCGGAATCTCTCGAAAGCGGGGCGGGTTACGTAAAACGGAAATTGATGCAGGCCATTTCGAGCCATTTTCGACGTGAATCGTGATACTCGACAAATGGGGCAACAAGTTGGCAAATGCGTTGGAAACGTGCAAATTTGCGCGTCGCGTCGCGCGGGCCGGGGGGATTAAATCGGTAAAACCGATAAATATCGTGATAAATTTGCCGTGACGTTATACGAATAATGCAGCGTTCCGGACAATACGTCGATTATTTACGCTTTAACAAACAACAACTGATCCCGGCGCGGCTCGACAAAGAAACGTGGAATCGCTCGATTAAAATAATAACGCGGCGCCGACGCGATGCGACGCGCGGCGGTATCAATTTTCGCGTGGGGCCGCGCCGCGAACTTGGAGATACTATGGTAAACGCGCGCGCGTAACGGGGAGTAATAAAACGATTAACGTTTGCGGCGCGTTTTGCGAGCGGCGAGCGATTAACCTGTTGCTGTTGGTTTATTCATCCCGTCCGGAATTGGGTGAGACGACGACGGCGACGGCGACGACGGCGTCGATGACGAAACTGCACGGCGACCCCGGCGAACTAATCTACTGGTATGCAAACGCCGCCGCCGGCGAGAGTCCTTTGCATAGCAGTCCTTCGCGTTTCGCCTGGCTCGATCCAGCGACTCGTACATAACAGCCAGACGGTGGTAGTAACCACCGAGAAGACGAAGGCTACCTGGTCCCGTGGCGAACGACCGCGAATCGCGACAATTATATTCATTTGCTTCGAATCTTGAGCTTCTGCGCTCCCCCCTCCTCCCTTCCTTCCCTTCAGCAAGACGCAACGTTTCTTTTGCCAAATTGAAGACTCAATCATTATTGTACGTGTGCGTGTGTATGCGACATTATCGGACGGTCGTAAAAAGATGTTACTTTACAAATGTAGTCTTTCGACAAAGAGAGAGAGAGAGAGAGAGAAACGGAATTTGACAAGATCCTTGATGGCAACCTGAAGCAAGAGCCGCAGGTTGCTCTTAATAAGGGAGTGGGAGCAAGATGTGCACAAACGCGAAAGAGGGAGTGGACCGGTACGGCCGTCTGATTCCGGCAAATTTCGTCGTGCTTGTTTAGATTTCTCCGTTATGTGTTGCATAATCCCCCGTGACTGGGTCCCGGGGTGGAGCAACAAGAAAAGGGAAAAGAGAGAAAGAAGGTACGGAAGAACCGCGAGGGAGGGCGCGCGCGCGGGACAAGAAAGAAAAACAAAGTTCACGGGGAGCAGGAAGTGGCTCGCGTAAAAAGAAAAGCCCCGGTAGCTCGTTCGCGAACGGGCGGACGATCGGAGCGAAGAGAGTGGAGTGGAGTAGTAGGCCAAGTGGCAGGAACTTCCTCGGAGCCACGCGCGCGCGCGAGCGCGCGAGCGACCGAGGAGACGAGAGGAAGAGACAGAGAGAGGGAGGGTACCTTTTATTTCGTTTGAGGGAGTAACTGTCAGCCGGGGGTATTTCGCCGAGGCAAAATAAAGTATAAAGGGTGCGGCGCGCGCGCGCACCGATGCGCACCGTGTATACGGAGGCCCCTGGGAGACGGTGGTGCACGATGGATGAGAGTGGCGGCGGCGGCAATGGGACTCTCGGTGCCCTCGATCAGTGGCGGATTCAGCGTACGTGGTGCCCCACAACGTCAAAGATTCACCAAAAGCTCACCAGGCTACCGGAGCAAGGGGGATTTCTTGCCCTTGAAGCAAATCAAACGTCAACGCGATTGGGTTGTAACATTGCCTGCCTACCCCCTCACTCCCACCCGATCTCTCTTTCGTCATTTGCGCTGTCCTCTCTTTCTCCCACGATATCACGTGCCACGTTCCTCCCTCTGCCTCATAGACGTCCCTGGCAGACAAAACGCGTTTTGTTCTCAACTTCCTCGATCGCGCGCATCTTCCGGATCGCGAATCGGTTGCAATTTCGAGTGTACTGACCGTACATTCTCCCTGCCACGGAGCGACGTAATGATTTTTCGGTTCTTTAGTTAATTATCCGATTTCGATGTTAATGGCTTCACTCCAAGATTTTCGGACAAAAGAGGACACAAGAGGGTAGATTTCTCGATGTCGAGGTCAATGCAAACGTCCCATTTCCCATTTCTAAATTACGGTCGCGTTGTGTTCGATCGGCAAACTCGGACGTATCGCAAACGCAATCGACGGCGCGCATCGGAATGTTTTTTTCCCCAAAGATCCCTCACTCTTTTCTGTTGAGGAGGAATTTCACGTTCACGTGGCCGAGAGTGCCACGGAGGGAAAGAGGCCCAAAGGGAGGGAGAGTGAGGGGCTCTCCTCCTCTCGTCGTGAGCGCGTCACGCTCGTAAGAGCCGTCGCGACGGTCGTCGTGCCAAGTTCGTGAACCTTGAACCCCACCTTTGCTCGCCGACTCGTTTCGAGAGAGATGCCCGCGCGACTGGCGATCCGCCGGTGATTAGGTTTTCGGCAAACTGATGCCGTTCTCTTCGGCAGGGTTGGCTCGTCCGCCATGAGGGAACCAGCTGCACGTTGCACGGCGACTCGCGTGTTTACGCACACGCGAAATGCGTTTAGCGTTTCTCCGTCGTTTCGAGAGAACGTTAGTTTAGTACGTATGACGTCATACGTACGTCATACGTACTAACTTAACATTTTAGAAAATACGTTACGTTTTCGTGGATTTCGTTTAGGTTGTTTCGGTACCGCGTGAATTATCCGATCATCCACCCGGATATCCGAGGAATTCACTCTCGGTTTACGCGTTTCAAGTACATTGGCGTACTTGACCTACGTAACGTCGTTCAGTCGCGCTCACCTGTACCCGCCTTCCCGTCTCTCTCGGTGCTATGACGCAGTTTCATCAAAGAGCACAATGTGACACAGTGACCTCGAGAGATGCACCAGGGTAATGTCGCGCGAAAACAATGACGTAATAACGAGAGAAATGTCTCATCTCGTCTGGCCAACGAGTTTCTTCAGGCGTCTCTCGGGGAAAAAAACCCGCGACGTCGTTAAATTTCATGTATTTTTGTCTGCTATTCTCATCTGGCCATCGTCGTTTGGACAAAACAGATTCGTTCGACGTCGAATCGTTCTTTTGCGAGAAATCTCTCGCATCATGGTCTCTTCTTGGCATCCTCGTCATGACATTCTCCTACGGCCTGCCTTCCTGACGTGGTCTGTCGTGTGCTTTGTGGTTCGGCGTCGTTGGTCCGTGTTGGCCAGTAGACCTCCGAGAGACGAGACCCACGAGAAGATTGAGAAACGCTGGTCGTGGGGAACGAGACGGGCCGGCTCAAGGCCGCGTCGTGGTCCCACTCCCCCACCAACCACCGAGTCCGAGTCAAGGGCGTTTCTCCCACCGCTCCTGGCTCCGAGTTACGAGCAACGCCGGAGATCCAGGAGAGGATCTCGTCTCTCTCCTTCGCGCGATTCCCTTCTTCCTCCCCCAGAACCCCTCGTCCGGCGCGCCTCCTCTCTTTGCCCGTTCGCAAGATTTTGCCCCCCCCCCCTCCCCCTCCTTCCGCTCCCCGTCTCACTTTCGCTTCGCGTGGTCCATATAGCAAACGCATAATTCTCCCTCCCTCTCTCTTCTTTCGCTGGTCTCGACGAGTCCTCCTCTCGCCCTCTCGGCCCCGTCCGTGTTCTCGTGCAGCAATGATGACGACGACGATGATGATGATAATGACGATGAACGAGTCTTTGGCTTTGACCACCGCGTATTGTCGTTGCGTGAAATGTTCTTTACCGTCGCGCGCGGTTATCTCCGGCGCCGACGAATCTTAATCTCGATGAGGTCAGATCCCAGTGTCACCAAGGCGTGAAAATGACTCTGCACGCGGGGTTTGGAGTTTTGGATTTTTAACGTTACAAAGAGACGTAATGCACGTTAGTGTAATGTAATTAATGTAATGTAATGCATGCGCGAGGCAGCTCCTCAACGCAGCTGCCGTTGTCAGGGAGTTCCTGGGAGGGGCCGGGATTTTTCAGTCGAACATAGACGAGGATGGGCGAGATGACTCGCGCGCATGGGACGAACGTAGTTTTTATCGCGGCTAAAAAATATATGGATCCCGCCACGAGAGACGTTACGTCGAGTCCGAGTCATGCTTCATGATCGTTGATATCGCCGCGAGTCGCTTCGCCGTGGCGCAGCGGTGGCGGCGGCGGCTCCGGCTCTCTCTCTCCCTCTCCCTCTCTGGAGTCTTCTCTCTTCGCCGGTCAACATTCTTCATCTCCGCCGAGTCCCAACGGGTTTTCGGGCATGCATGATGATCCATCATTCTTCGCGCCGTTCCGATACCCGGCTGCTCCTTGTCCTTCGGCCCGCTCGCTTGCATTTCGCGGCGCAACCCGCGCCGACTGCACCGAACCGACGCTCTCTCGTTTCTTCTCTTTGATAATTTCCGAATGTCGATTGGTCGCCGGTCAAATACTTCATCATTGAGCATCGAATCGCTTGTCGGAGAAATGTGTAAAAGATTAATAAACACGAATATCGTTGTACGAATTGAATGTCGTCCCGGATGCGTTGTAACGAGCGTTTATAAACTCTCATATTAATATCAGTAAAATTTGCTTGCAACGACAAAGAGGTAGACTCTCGATTGCAGTGGCGTGCCTCGTGCGCGCTACTGAAAAATAAATTGCAGCATTACCGGTAACGGCAATAGCTGCAGCAGTGACGGCGGCGGCGATGGCAAATAAAATCTACCAAGATGTTTTGTAATTTTTGGTGCACTCGTTCTTGCATCACATCGCGTACCGCGACCACCACAAGCATCGCGATGCGGGGCTCCATTCAAGGACACAATATTCAGAAACCGAAAGTGCGATCACGCGAAAATCTAACGTCCCGCCGAACCGGTCTAACCGGATTCGGCGCGTACGCGGCTGGTTAAGATGCTACGGCGATCGGGTGAGCCGCGTAAACTCGTTCCTCGTCATTTTTGGCAATAATTGCATTAACTATCCCGGCCGAGATGCATGGTGCGAATCGAATCGTCGTCATCTCGATTCTCTCGCCCGAGGACTGGCGTGTCTCTCGTCCGAGGTCGATAAACGGCGACGGTCCGCATGAGAAACGCAGCCAAGCAATCTCTAGGAGGCGAAACTCCTCTCCAGTCGACGCACCCTCAGAAAGGATTTCTGATAACAAGACGAAAAATATTCTTCACTAATTTAATCGTATTACAAGTATAAAAAATATGAAAATAAAACAATTTTTTATTTAAATCAGTAATTTCTATTCTTCTCTCTCGAATTAAATAAGATTGTCTTACTGTCTTCAGACAAGAGTAACATGTACACATTTATGCTTATATATTCTTGTATGTAGAATAATTTGATATTAGCGCCACTTTATAGTAGGCTTTGTCCATGTCGACGCATCATTTTCTCACAGTCGCTCGTCGATTCGGCGCTTCTGCGTTCTTTATTCCGATAAAACGGCCAATATTTATGTGTTGCAATCGAAAATCGGGAAAGTGTTTCTGTTATTTACAATGCAAGAAATATTAAAAGATATGGAAATGTAAGTGAGTATATACAATATACTTACTTGAGAAATAAGATTCGAGATAAGACATTTCCATATCTTTTGCACTTATTCATTGTAAATAACAGAAACACTTTCCCGATTTTCGATTGCAACACATAAATATTGGCCGTTTTGTGCAGATTCTACAAATTCTCTTAGAAGAATAGAATAAGATGTCTTTTAGATCTGACAATATTGTGAAATCAAGAATATTTTGAACTTGCTAGAAATTTGTATCTAAATCCTTCTGAGAAAATGAATGAGATAGCACGAAGATTATTTGAATCTAGATTTTCGAATTTTCTATTCAAGATTAAAATATGCTTCTTTTCAATAATAAATATGATTGTCGCTATAGCGATCTTATTTTATGATAGATTAAAGAGTAATAGCATTAAGTCCAGAAATCTTTTCTGTGGGTGCGTAGACGCTTTATATCGACATTATCCTTTCCTGCCTGGAAGATGTAGCGTTCCGTCATTCTCCGATTAATTCGACTGTTTGTCGTAGCGCAGAGTCACGCGTAAACTCGAGCGAACTCCTCTTTCCTTTGACCGTACAAGCTTTCTTGACTAACTCAATTTCATCTTTTTACCATCTTGATATAGGCGGGATTCACTTGTATCGCGGGTCTGTGGTCGTGAAGTTGGAAAGTCAAGTGCAGTCGGGCAACGTCTACGCAGCGACAGAGTTTCTCAAACGTGGCGTGCGGCTCTCTCTCTCTCTCTTTTTCTCTCCCCCTCCCTCCCCTTTCTCTCTGCTTCTCCGTTCCTCTCTTTCTCGTGTGTTTATAGGCTCACTCAAACTTGTGCATCGATCGAATGTATTATAGCTTAACAGTTCTCCAGGCTGAAGTACGCTTCAGATGATCGCCTCTTGCTTCTCTTCGAGTAACTACTTAAACGCTCCGTTTTCGCTGCCGCGTGCAGGGAAAAGTAATGCAAAAGCTGGCAGACAAAAGTGACGACGTTATTTCTCTGCAATGCCGAGCGAGCGATCTCTCATACACATTGCGACCCTTTTGCAGATGCGCAGGCAAACTTTTCGGTCCTTCGGGCACCAACGACCACGGGACACCGCCATGTTTGCGTGTCTACGCTCTAACGAATCAAACTCTAGGCGTTCCGAGAACAAGTTATTTTCTATTATATTCCAAAAAATGATGAGATAAATAAAAGCGACAGCAATAACAACAGCTTTAGCCAACTAATAACACTCGAAGATAAATACGTGAATCCAATAAATGTGAAACGTATCCGCGATTCGATTTTTCTTTTTTTGACACATGAGTGATGCTGCTACATTCTGAGAAAAAGTCGTCCATTTCCGGCGACTAAGCGTTGCCATCGGCGCTAAAACGAGAACCACTGGGAGACTATACGCTCGCGCAAACGAGAGCAAGTGGCTTCTGTGTACCTACATGGTACACAGGAGCAAGGTTTTAACATATGATTCTACAGGATCTGATCGAGTTTAGCGGGCAGGGAGGGAAGAGGAAAGAGAGAGAGAGAGAGAGAGCACGCGCGCGTACTGCCGCGCCTATCATAAGCGCGCTTTGTAAAATGCATTGCAAATAATCCAAATCAAGTCTCGCTTGCTGCTGCTGCTATTGCTCCGGTTGCCGCTGCTGCTGCTGCTTCCGCCGACAAGTGCGTTCTGACAAGCGAGCAGCCGTGATCCAACGTGTCCGTGCAAAACTGGTTGCAACGCGCCGCACGAGACGGACTGCTTCCGATGGTCGGTCGGTCGAACGCTCAAATTTACGATCGTGTGCGAAATTTATTCTCCGCGCGTCAGAGATCCAATAAAAGCCGATAAAAGCGTCGAATCGCGTCGGTGAAAATTTGTGACAATCTCCAGTTGCCTGACTTAAAATTTCGACCACACGTCGGAAGGATGGTACAATATAATAATAGATGCGAGATCTCTCTACGACATCAAAAGTATACAGCTTTCATCACAACTCTCGTTGCTCGTATAAAACATACTTTCGACCGAAAATGCAATTACAAGGGACAAGTTTTCCCGTGTCAACTGCTTTAAGATCGTGCGTATATATTGGGTTGGCCAAAAAGTAATTGCGTTTTTTTCCAATAGATGGACATACATGCTTGAAATGTAACTAGCTTCATTCTAAACCGCAAATTCATTATGTAGGTTAACAACTCACAGTTCAAGCTTGTTTTACAAAAAGAAAGTACACGATTTCGTTAACGATTGTTTGTTTGCCGTCGATTTCAAAATGGAAAATCAAAAAGAACATTTTCCTCATATTTTCTTTTATTACTTCCGAAAAGGGAAAAACGCTGTGCAAGCTCATAAAAAGTTATGTCATGTATATGGCGAAGATGCTTTACAACTGCGGCAGTGTCAAAATTGGTTTACTAAATTTCGATCTGCAGATTTTAATGTGAAAGATGCACCACGCTCAGGAAGGCCAATCGAAATTGATGATGACAAAATAAAGGCACTGATCGATTCGAATCGGCGTTTAACGACACGAGAGATTGCCGAGAATCTTAACATATCGAAATCGAGTGTTGAAAACCATTCAAAACGACTTGGATACATTAGTAAGCTCGATATTTGGGTACGACATGAGCTCAAAGAAATTCATCTCACTAAGCGTATTGACATCTGCGATTCTCTTTTGAAACGTGAGGAAAATGATCGATTTTTGAGACGTATGATAACAGGCGACGAAAAATGGATCGTCTACAACAACGTCAAACGAAAAAGATGGTGGAGCAAGCGTGATGAACCTGCTGAAAGCACTTGAAAAGCAGATATTCACCAAAGAAAGATTATGCTGTCAGTCTGGTGGGACTTTAAAGGTATTGTGTATTTTGAGCTGCTTGCAAGGAATCAAACCATTAATTCAGACGTATACTGTCGTCAACTGGATAAATTAAACGATGCCATCAAACAGAAACGTCGAGAATTGGTGAATCGCAAAGGTGTTGTGTTTCACCATGATAACGCTAGACCACGTACAAGTTTGGTCACTCGTGAAAAATTGTTGCAGCTTGGATGGGACGTGTTACCACATCCACCATATTCGCCAGACCTGGCACCATCAGATTACCATTTGTTTCGTTCTTTGCAAAACGCCTTGAATGGTAAAACCTTTACTGCTGACGAGGATATGAAATCGTTGTTTTAATTGTTTTTTGCTGAAAAAGATAAGAACTTTTTTGAGCGCGAAATCATGAAGTTGCCTGAAAAATGGCAAAAGATAATCAAACAAAATGGACAATGTATTGTTTAATAAAGCTTTTGTTTCCCATGAAAAATTCGCCTTTTATTTATATAAAAAAAAACGCAATTACTTTTTGGCCAACCCAATATTTATCGCTCAGACAGTTGGAATAAGATTCTGATAATTCTGAAATTTGTTGATCGTAAGAATAGGTCTGACAAGGGTTGACGTGTGTCGTGCATCTTTATCTTGAAAACTGATCTTGAAAACAAGTGAAAAAAAAAACAAAGACAAAGTATCGAAAATAAACGGACAAGTTGACAAGATAATTAAAAAACGCGCTCGGAATGCGGACCAAGAGAAACAATACGAAGCTGAAACAAAGCAATAATTAAGTAGCGACGATGCTTACTGAGACATTGTAAATTTTTATTGCGCCACTTTCTCTAATTTGACGAAATGGAAAATGTCGATGAAACCGAAAGTGCAACGCCAAAGTTATGCAAGTCTGAAACGCAAGAGCGCCAGCGCGCTTTTACTTTGCGTCAACGTCAAGATTCTTTGATACTTGGGAGCGGCCACCTTTAGCTCTCTTTGGCGCATTTAACTTATCGAAAAAGGATGTGACATTGCAACGATATCAAAGTAAAAATTGCATTACTCGCGAACGTGGAGGGTGATTAATCTCTCAGTAAACACCACAAGGACTAGAGCGTAACGGAAAATAATGAGGGTTGCGTTTAAGACATGCGCCTTACACTGGTTTATCTGTAAATTTTATTCGTATAAAAAAGTGAAAATGAAAAACAGAACACGCTCGGGGTACAGACGCGGTCCGTTTCGCGACGAACCACCCACTTCACACACACACTTGTCGATTAATAAAATGTATACTTGTGCAAAAGGTACAACACTACGAGAAGAGAGCTCGTGTAGATCGAGAGGACGAGGATGGAGGAGAAATGGAAGACGGGAAGCTGAAAACTGTGTGCGTCGCATCGGAGAAAAGAGATGAGGAAGAAAGAGCGGTACATGCATAAAGGATTATGCGCGATGATGTATATCTTTGGGAAACTGTGTGAAACGTCGGCTCGCAAACAGAATCGGACCCGCGCCGCCGAGACACTCGTCAGTCACAAAATATATGAGACGAATTGTGATTTCTTTCACTCTTCCCGCTCCCTAAATTACTATTAGGAACCTGGTTCCGCCATAACGTTGCATCCATTCGCGGTGCAGCGAGGAATCCTGCGTCCAGAGCCAGAACCGAGTCAATCGTTTGCGTACGACGCGCGACGAGAGCGCTCTGACAAGCGCTTCGCGACAACTTGGCTACGTAATTTCACGCAATTAAAACTGAAACGACACGACACGACACGACACGACACGAAAAACAAAGGAGAAACGTAAACGTTGTTGGCAGTTACTTCGACAGAGGTGGGCTACACTCGGCTCTACTCAACTGACGTTGATACTCGACGGCGAGTACCGCGAGTTCGTCTTCGGGGGGTGTGCGTCTTGCCAAAAGGTACAACATTGTCGTACTCGACAATTTATCGTATCGTCAAGCATGAATCAAGAGGTAATACCAACGGCAATATAATTAGGGGAGTTACGCCGCGAATAAATTTGCATGCGAAACGACGAGAAACGAGGCAAGGTCGATCCTGGCGCAGTATTTCGCTGCTGTGCCGCCGTATATACTTGTAAATAATGGTACATGCATGCACAGTGCTGGGCACCGTGTGATCTCTGATTCTTTTACAATTGCGATCGTGCGCGAGTTGCGTGTGCACATGTGTATACATATATATATATTTCAATCTATATAAATAAGACACGCGCGGGGCGACGCGCGCGAGTGCGTCGAAAACGTCATTCTCTCCCCGATGATTGCACGTCGTCCAAATTAACAAAGAATAAACGTAAACGAAAGATTCCCGAGTGGCACTGCTCAGTTTCCGATTGGAAATTCGTATACCAAACGTCATTTCCCTTTAATCTTAGCGGTCTGTTGCCGGCGAGGTAATTCGCACGTTACGGAACACGGGCCGAGTTTCCGGTATTAACGGACTCGCGTGAGCACGCGAGGCAAGTGGCTTCACGCCACGCCACGCCACCCGCGTTAAACGGCACCGTTTAATTCACATATTCTGACATTCTCGACGCATCGTCGCACGTTCCTAAGTATACTTGTGCGCATCTGCGAAACGTATTGCACCTGCGTCGGCGTCCGCTCATCCGAGGATTTTTCTTCTTTCATTTTAAAGCTAAATTTTGAAAGCGAGATCTCACGTGACGGGAAAACGCAACCCAATACCGGTACCATTCGCGGTATCGTTCCGTCCGTGTGAATCAACGTTCTCGGAGATTCGCAAACGATCTCTCTCTTTCTCTCTCTCTCTGTCTCTCCTAACAGAGAATTGATTGATTGAAGGAAATTGTCCGCTAACGCGCTTCGTAAAACTCTGTCTCCAATTATTTTCATCCAGGACCGATTTAGGGCTTTTCCACTATTTTCTGCCCCCTCGTGTTTCCGGTGCATTGAATTAAAGTCATTCGATTTCTCATGAGTAGTCAAAGTAATCGCTTTCGGAATCAGATGCAACGACATCAACATCTAGAGTCAAGTGGGATTATCCTCGTATCCAAGTCAAGTCACCAGTTCGATTGGTGCGAGTTCGACCCAGACTTTTGTAGCAGCAAAATGAGAGAGATGAAACAAAATAATTAATAGCCATTTAATGTAAAATAGAACACGAGTTCCCGTCAATTTCCTTCAATCCATCCACCTCCTTGTGGACTCGGACATTTTCAAAAAATGAAAAAAAAAGAAACAAACAAACAAAATGAAACTACGTACGGAACGTCGGATGCGCCACCCTGTCGACGGGGCACGGCCCGTCTGGAGGCGCGTGCCCTGAGTCTTACGAGAAAAGAAGGGGAAAACAATAATTTACATTACATCGTATCATTAGGTAATATATAAAGCTTAAACCTAATCTATGTTGAGCATTCTGTGAACGACGAGGGTGACGCAGCCTGTATAAGCGCGTTGCCTCTCTCCATACTTTGAAAGCACACATCCGACTATAAAAGAGGAAAACAGATATAAAGAGGAAGGATAAAAGAGAAACAAGATAGCTGTTTTGTCTTTTACGTATACGGATAAACGAATCGCGCCTTTACACCGCGAGACTCGTCGCGAGTTCTTATCCCGTGATTTCCGTGGATTCTATTACATGAACTAACCATTAGCGAAACGTATAGAGTCTGGCCAAGTCCATTTTTGCAAACGATCGGACAACCAAAAAGATTTTCGAATTATTCATTTTACGGATGTCTTTGCATGTGCGTCCATATGAAAACCGATTAGACTGGATTCCTATAGAATCCTCATCTTCATCATCGTTGCCGACAATGCGAAACGCAACAAGTGAAAACGAATGTAAAGAAGACAAGGCTGCGGACGTCGAGGTGATAGACGACAGTCGTTGTCGCAAAATAGTAGATCGATCGACGAGCAAGTATGCAAAATGATCGCGACATTCCAGTCCGACTAACGCGTTTTCAATTCCAAAGTAAGATCCAATGTGTAAATTAAGCGGATGCTGTTCGTAGTTAGCAGGCGTTATTACGGTATATCGCTTAATAGAACATTTTGCTCGCTCTCTCCTTCTCCTTCTTTCTTCCTTTCTCTTCTCGTCGATCGAAATGGCACCGCGCAAGGTTCCGACATTGTCGTCTGACCACTCGACCAGTTTCGTACAGAGGCAGCCGGATGGCGAGTTTCGATAGCTAATGTTTCGAGGACAGGAAAGCATCGAGAGCTTTTAGCACTCTTTAATCTTTCCTATCGATAACTGAAAGATTGACAAATACTTTGAAATATTAGGTTGTTTGACGCCTTTTTTGATATTCTTCAATTACCCGGGGTGATATTCAGTTGCATCGAATCTTTTGTACAGATCCCGCGGCCCCTGCTTTGCAGCCGTTCTCGCGACAAGTTTCGCGGTCTCGCGCGTATACAACTTAAGATAAAGAGTAACATCATTCGACCAGAAAACAGCTCTGAGCCTTCCTCTTTGCAAAGTACAATTACATATCTCTCTTGCAATATGTATATAAAATATTCATATTTATATATATATAAAAGATTAAAAACACCAATCTGGCGTCGCTTTTTCTTCTTCTTCGCGACAATCGAGTATACGTATTATTATATCACACGGCGGATTTTGTGACTGCGAGATTAGATTATAATAAGCATAAGCAGTAATAATCGATAACAGTGTACAAAAAAAGGAGATTCCTGTAATGTCGGATATAAAAACGGAGTGAGAAAAATTCGTACAGTCGATAGGGTATTACGTAATAAAAACAGAGGTGATCCAAACTCTAAAATAATACACTAACTAGAAAAATGCACCATATATGTACGCGATATCTTGTAAACTTAATAATTAATAATAATAATAATAATAATAATAATATATATATATAATATAGTAATATAATATCAATAGTAATAAAATAATATAGTAATAAGATATGAAATGATACAATCATGTCGAGTAAAAATAGCAATAATAATAATAATATATAATAATAATAATGAAAACAAATATCTGCCTTTTATCTACACATTGTTTACAACAGTCATCATCTTCTTTACGCTTCATGTTCTTGTACGATTTTCAAACGTAGTCGAAATCCAACTTGCTCCGATATACGTATGTATAACGTCCTGACTAATTGGAGGGAAAAAAAGATCACGTCGGGAAATGTGTGTATTTGTGCGTGCACATCTCCTCTCTTCAAACTCTACCGTGTGTAACTGAGTTTCGCTATCACGAAATATCGAATTCGACTAAAAGTACAATGAACCGAGCCGTGTACAAGATCCTAGATATTGTCACATGCTCCTTTCTTGTTTTATCGCGATTCCTCTGCTTTTTCCCAGAAAACACATGTAGTAGCAGTAATAAATAAATTAATTTGCAATAAACATCAAGGAACGCTTTGGAAATAAACTTTGCGTTACAAATTAATGGTCAGGATGACATCTTCGTGTCTCGTGAGGTACATGCAAACAACAATTAACAATTTTTGGACGAAGAACACGTGTAACCGCAAGTTGCCTGCCCAAAAAGAAAAAGAAGAAAAAAAGGGGCATTTGCAAGAAATACATTGTATTCGCATAGGAATGCTTCATAAAAGGAATCTCGAGATAACTTTGCAAAATGCATACGTCACATTAAGCAAGATTAATATTCTTTACAGGAATAAATTTGTAACGTCAATGCAAACGGATTCGATAGTTTCTCGAATCTGCTTGCGTCGCAAACATTTGTGTCACAATTATTTTTGAAAAAAAAGAGATGCATTATATTGCTTCGATATTTATCGAATTATTGATAAGATAAAGAGTAAAACATGGCTGATATATATTATTCACGGAAAACGAGAGAAGCACACATATTCCGGACATTGGCACTTATCTGATCGGTAAAAATATTCCGTCTTAACGAGTGAAACATGTAAATGAGGACAAATGTTGACAGGAAAACTTGAACTACCGGCGTATTGCTACTAGCTACTACCACTACTACTACTACTACTATTATTACTACCGTCGTACGAGTTGAGAATCGACTACAGTGCGATTAAAAAACAGTTGATTATACAGCAACAAAAACGAAAAAGAAGGAAAGAAATGTCCATTTCTTTCGGTTACGTTACAATCCTGTATGAAAATGTACGAAAACCTGTCTCTCTTAAAGCGGAGATCTCAAAAAGACATATGCTAACGATTGGTTCAGTATCTGCAGTCTTTCAATGTCCGTGCACGAGCGACGTCATAAACGATCGTTTCAAACATTGCGAGATGTTGCGAATTCCCCGCGCGATATTTTAAACACGGCAAACGGTCGAGAGTCACGAGATCTCAATTATCTCGGTTATCTCAGTCTCGGTGAAATAAATGATCCTGATATAAGAAAAGCGAGACAATCGACAGTTTCGAAAATCCCCCCCTTCCGATACGACATTAAAGCGAATCGGACTTCGCGTCTACCGCGGAAAGTCTCCATCAGCGAAACGTAATAACGCGCGAGTACAGTTAAAGTATTTGGTTCTCGTGCAAACACACGTGTACGTACGAAGGCATACGGAAATCGATGTGTTTCGAGTACGACTCGAGCAGGAGGAGCGTTTAATATCTAACGAGTTTGCTTGCGCTTTTTTCTCTTCGCCGCAAGAACGATTAAAAGTATATCCTAAAAAGGGCACGTAGGTAAATGCAAAAGAGTGATTTTAACGTCAGTAATAATACTCGTGAATATTACGAACGGGGCCACCGGAAGGGACCCTGCCATCCTCGGCGTTCGATATTTTCCCCGTCTTCTCCTTTCTGCCTTCCTTTTTCTTTTTTTTTTCTTCGTACCTTGACGTTTTTTACGTAACGAACGAGAGGAAGAAACTAAATAATTAAGAACAACAAAAACAACGATAAACAACCACCACGATTATATCGCCGTCGTCGTTTCGTTCTCTCACGCGAGATTACAAGTAGATTTCCTTTCGTTAGTATAATTTAACGAAGCGTTTTGTTAACGCGACTCCCCGTTTCCTCGTATTTTTTTTTCCAGTACTATATGCACTGAAGAGTATCGATAATTGCGGTTCCTCGATATATAATATAGTATACCTTCCTAAATTACGGTCAAATCGCTGCCGCACGAGCAGCAATTCCGAGGCACTACAAACAGGCCACAGAGAATATGGCCGCACAATTATCATCTTCAGATCTCTGTGTCTCTAAAATCAGATAAAAGACTAACTGTGTAGAACGCCTAATACGTACGTAATCGTATAACTATGCTATAACGCGTCTCGTGACGTAATGTACACTAATTAGAGAGATCACACGTCTTAATATAGAAATTTTCAAAGATTAATCTCTAGTACGCGTCGAAGCCTTCGTCCCCTCGCCTCCACCTTCTCTTCTCCAGCTTTATTCAAGTATTGCCACAAAGTATTTCCTTCTCCCCTTCCGAACTTTTCTCTTCTTTTTTTTTCTTTTCTTTTTCTTAAGAGTGACGATGATAATTCTCCGAGATGTGTGAGCGGACCCCGAGGTACGAGCGGTCCTTTCAAAGTCTTTTCTTCACCTTGAGCTACTACACTATATCACCTATCCTACTTAAACGCTAATCTCTACGATGTCTCAGCCTTCTTCCACGTTCCCTCCTCGTTTCTTTTCTTTTTCTTCCTTACGTACTCGCTTACCTAGTTTCTTTTTATCAGCACCAATCTGATTTTAAAACCGACTCAAAATATCGTCATTATAGTTAGAATATAAATCTAACCTGTCGTATAAATATACATTTAATATTACTATAGTATACAAGAGTCGTGTCAACCACCACATCCCTCCCATCTCTCAGCGCTATTGCGATACGTCGTCGTCGTCGTCGTCGTCTTCGTCGTCGTCGTCGTCGTCGTCGACTCGATCTACCGAAAGCTATGGCTCAGTGGGAGGATACGTCGTCCTCCTAAATTCCACCTATAATCTCTCGTATCTTCCTCTTTTTCCGCTCGTCATAACTCCTTCCTTCCTTTTCTAACCACTCTTTCTTTACAACCCCCTCCCTCCTGTATTCTCCGCCACCTCCTGGCTCACCCGCTCAGTCATACCTTTTTTCTTTCGTCTCATTCACACTCGGCCTCATTCGCACGCACTCGCATACGTCACCTTTCTCCGTTGTATTTTCCTCTTGCTTCTTCTTCCTCTGCACCCTCTTCTTCCTTTTCCTTTTCCTCTTCTTCTTCGTTTCGAGTGAACAGCTTTACATATTTACAGGCGTTCTTCTCGTGGTCGTGCAAGCGCTCCCCTCAAGAAGCACAATGATATCTTTCCCTCTATCCTTTTTCCTCTTATCACCCTTCTTATCTCTTTCGCGAAACTTTTAAAACATAGGCAAGTTAAATATATCATATCACAATCTCATTTTAGTCTGGTCGAAATCGAACATCTTCAACCCGTTGGCGATACTATACGGCGTTTCGAATGGCGGCGCCGCGGATAGCGCGTGCACGTACTCGAAGGAACTCACTCCGAGAGGAGAGTTCCCCGTCAATTTTTCCGAATTTGCCCCTTTTCAGAAGCACGCGCTCCAATTTCTCCCGCTATTCGCTCGTCCATTAAACAAACGCGTGAATAGATGCAATATAATTGGTAGACAACCGATCAATTGCAAAAAAAAAACAGAATAACGGAGAAACGGACGAAACTCTTCGTTGATCACTTTCGGTTCAGCTAGCGGGAAGCTCGACGGTGAGAGCGACGGACGAAGCTTTTGCGAGCTTTCCGCGACCACTCTTCTCCTTTACGCGGGATCGGCGGGTTTTCGGGTCGCATGACTCACACGAGGAATCGGTATTCGCGCGTATGCACCGGTACTGGATTCATCAAAGAGAATGAACGGAGAGGGAGGATGAAATGCCGTCAAAAATACACGGTTCCGTGCTACCCTAAGGGATATCGATCCTATAATGCGTTATCGCCAGGAGCAACGTACGATCGCGGAGATGTAACCAACGTCATCCGATGATGATCGTTGGACGGTTCGCGCCGCAAAGGAGAAAACGTGTATCACAAACTTGTTACAAACTCGTTCACGAGTCACGAGTGACCGATACCTAAGATGCCTAAGATGCCCAAGACCGACGTGACGCGATCTCAACTTGGGATATCATCTTTCCGCATTGAATATACGCGAGAGACGGCGCGCCTTCCGTCGCCGTCGTTGCGGTCCTCACCGCAATCGTCACCGCGTGCAGGAGAAAAGGCGGTTGCGGTCTCTTTACTTGCCGAACAGCGCAAGAGTCGAGGAAAGAAGCAAGTGACCAAACAATCTCTGATTTCTTTTGAACGCCGCTCAGTACCCTCCGTCCACGTTGCAGCTAACGTAAACAGCTACAATCTAGGAAGAGATAAAAGGAAGCAGTGAGTTTGTTCTCGCGGCGTACCCTCGCCGCGACGTTCGCGTTGTTCGAGTTGGCGAGTCGCGCGACGAAACCCACCAGCGTTCTCACCGTCAAGCTGGCCGACCAGCTGCCGTGCGGCAATGGCAACAAGAGGAGCGAGCGATTTACGAAACAACGAGAACAAGGGAGACTCTATAGTAAATGCACCATGATAAATGTCACGGGTAGTGTTGCTGGATCGGCTGCTGGCCACATCGGGAAACCGCGGCAGCGGCGGCGGCAGCGACGGCAGCGGCGGCGGCGGTGGCAGTGCCCGATGCGACGGCGGCGGCGGCAGCGACGGCGGTGTCGTCGTCGGCCTCCAATGCGGCCGGGCCTCCGAAACAACGCTGAAATCTCAGCGCGGGGATTCCTGCTTGCTAGTAGGCGGCAGGATGGACGGTTAGTCACTGCGGCGGCAGACCGGTTGGCGGCTTGAATTCACCGGTCACGCCAGACACGCCGTTCGCTTGAGCACCGGGGAACTGCGCGGTGGACACTGGCGGCTGGTGATTGAATGCGGGCGCGTAACACTGCGGGAAGTACAGCTCCGGCTTGACGACGGTGGGCGTGAGACCGCGCGGCACGGGCACCGGGCCGAGACCCGCCGGCGTGCCAGGCGGCTTCGTGTCACCGCTCGAATTTCGGCGCACCTTAGCCGCGTGCGGGTTCATGTGATTATCAATGTGCTTCTTCACTTCGGGCTCGGTGGCGAAACGCCGCCTGCAATTCGGCATTGGACAGCAGAACGGCCGGTCACCCTGATGGGTGCGCGTGTGCTGGTCCAGGATCGCCTTTTGGCGAAAGTCCTTGCCGCACTGCTGGCACTTGTACGGCTTCTCCCCGGTGTGGATGCGCAGATGCTGATTGAGGATCGTGCGCTGGCGGAAGTTGCGCCCGCAGTACACGCAGCCATACGGCTTCTCGTTCGTGTGGATGCGCAGGTGCTGCGTGAGATGGGACTGTTGCCGAAATCGTTTGCCGCACTCCGGGCACGGATACGGCCGCGATTCGATGTGTATGCATCCGTGTTGCAACAACGTGGACTTTTGCTTGAACTCCTTCTGACAGATCGGGCAGCGCACGTACAGCGGCATGCCGGCCGAACGTCCGTGCTGTATCACGTCGGGCAGGCACTTGGTGCCGCCCTGCTGCTTGATGTACTGCAGGGCGCCAAAGCTGCCCGAGCCACCCGCGCCAAAAACCGCGTGATTAGCGCCTTTCGGGTCCTTGAAGTAAGCGGGATACTGGATGGAATTGGCGTCCGGCGCCGGACTAAACGCGCCCGACTGCGTGTCCGTGTCGCCAAACGTCGACGCCACCTCTTCCTTACCCTCCTCGGGCGGGAAGGGAACATCCTGCGGCCAGAGCGTCGGTGTCATTCCGTTCTTGAAGATGAGATGCGGGCTCACATCTATAACGAGAGAACGGCCTGCGTTGATCGGCGGTATTCCACGGTGTGGAATGAGCGAGAGGAACGTTAGTAGTAGCCCGGATTCTACGATTCCGTGACGAGGCAAAATCTAACTAACGTGCAAACCGATTATTGCAGCGCGAGCTGAGCGTTTGCTCGGATACCGTGACAGCACAAACGTCCGAAAGATGTCTGGGAGATATCCCGATCCCGTTCAGACGCCATTAGTCTTTTGGACCTTTGTGCTGTTGGGAAGAGTTACTATGACCCATAACCCAATTTATTCCTATCTCCCTAAAGGTTAATAGCAACAGCGGATGGATGGTGTGAGAAGAAGTCCACTAGTCTCAATGTAATTTGCGATAGATACCAAGATTTACCTTGATGAAGCAATACGCGAGAAACTAGAGTTATTCGAGGGCAAAGTCGCTAAAGGGTTAATTAACAAAGAGAAAGAGAGAGAATGATGAATCGGATCGCAGCGGATCAGGAGCGGGGAATTGCTCTATCTCACAGCTCACCAGCGTTCTCGCGTCCAGCTCAACCGTCCTTACCCTTCGGTTGGCCTTAGCGGCGAAGCCGCGCGCGCGCGGTGACACCGGTCTCCGACGAATCAGATCCACTATCGAACCACTCGAAAATTTTGAAATGCGTTCCGATAGGCTGGTGAGAGAGTCACGAGTACGGACCAGTGGTGGATTCGTGGTAAAACCGCCTCAATTCAGCGTTCAAAGTGGTCGTTTAATTGAAGGCTTGCCGAATATGCCGTAGATCCGCCACTGGTACGAACGGATGAGAATCGAGTCGTTAGTATGCGGGTTATTGTACCGCCGGCGGTAATGAGCGTGATCATTAGGGTGACGGCGATGGCGATGATGCCGACGGAGACAGCGGTTGCGACGGTGGTTGCGATAGTAATGAGTGAGAACCGGTGGGTGGGTCAGTGTGTGGTTGTGGTGGACGCCCTCTGGGGAGTCTGGGAGGCAGAGAGAAATGCTCGCCTTGGTGTGTGCGGACGTGCTGATTCAGGATCGCCTTCTGACGGAAGTGTTTTCCGCACTCCGGACATTGGTATGGCTTCTCACCCGAGTGGATGCGCAGATGCTGGTTGAGGATGGCACGCTGCCGGAACGTGCGTTCGCAGTACACGCAAGCGTATGGCTTCTCGTTCGCGTGTATGCGCAGGTGCTGCGTGAGATGAGATTGTTGCCGGAACCGCTTGCCGCACTCCGGACACCCGTACGGCCGACTGTCCGTGTGGATCCGCTCGTGCTGCAGCAGAGTCGATTTCTGCTTAAAGTCTTTGCCGCAGGTCAAGCACTTGAACAGCCGGAGATCGCTGTTACCGGCCTTGGACTTGCCACTCTGCTGCACGATGTCGGGCAGTCCAGTCGTCATGTTCGGCGCGCCCGGGCTCGCGTACTGATGCGTGTCCAGACTGGGCCCGCCGTCACCTTGGCCGAGGGACGTCAGCATCACCCCGGGTTGCTTGAGGTAGTGCAGCGCGGAGAATCCACCGGGAGTGAGCATGTGAGGTGGTACGGATGGTGAGGGGTGCGGCCGGGCCTCTTTGAAGTAGTGTTGCGGATATTGTTGCAGCTCTCCAGCACCGGGAAAACAGTCGCTGCGGTCTACATCAGCGTGCGGAGTCAATTGTTGCTGCGGCGAGTGATCTTGCTGTTGCGTTTGCTGTTGCTGAGTTTGCTGCTGAACTTGCTGCTGTTGTTGCTGTTGTTGCTGCTGCTGAACCTGTTGTTGCGTTTGCTGCTGCTGCTGCTGCTGCTGTTGTTGCTGTTGGGACGTAGCCTGACTCGACTGTATGTCGTCATCTGGTGGAGTCAGTGATTGAGGCTCGGGAGGCGCCGAAGGATATGGCGAGGGCACGGGCGAGGCTAACGAGGGCGGAGGACCGCTTTCGTTGCCCTCGACCGGAGGACCGCAGGCCTGCTGCGGGCTTCCTGACGAGGACGAACCCTGTTGCTGCTGCTGCTGCTGCTGTTGTTGTTGTTGCTGCTGCTGCTGTTGTTGCTGCTGCTGCTGCTGCTGCTGCTGCGGGTACAGTCCGCCGTCCTGGAGAGATCCCGGCCCCGGGCCCCATTGACCCTGGGGTCTCTCCATGTTATCTTTGTACAGTACGTAAGGCGCGCCAGTATCTGAAAGCAGACAATACAAAAGGGGATTTCCGATTATGTCAATGCAAACACGATGAGCATATTCTCGCGTTTTCACAAAGGTAGAAAGTACATTTCATTGTACGTTTCATTTGTACATTGATCTTTCATCCGTAAAGCAAGAGAGCTAATCTTATTATCGTATTCTATTATACCACTCAAATAAGCAGTGATAAAAACATAACTGGGACAAATCGCACTTCTAAAACACGAGACAGTGTTCGCTCAAGGCAAATTTGAATTTCGCGGGTGAGCA
Source organism: Ooceraea biroi (assembly GCF_003672135.1). Lineage (NCBI taxonomy): Eukaryota > Metazoa > Arthropoda > Insecta > Hymenoptera > Formicidae > Ooceraea > Ooceraea biroi. The sequence continues at coordinate 2,922,850 of NC_039517.1, forward strand.
TTGCGGATCTAATTACAGTTAAGGATATCGGTATATTTATTTGTAATTGCGATCGAATCGATGATGGTACGTCTCTTTGGGATTCTAGAATACGTGTTCCAGAATATCGAATCGGACCACGTTCCTAGTCACGCATGATCAGACACGTCCGGTTCACGCTTCACAAGTTCAACCGCTGTTATGCAGGTCGAGCCTGTGAATCGCACATCGTGCTGATAATCTCATATATAAAGCGTACGGAATACGCACGTGATACGGATTACTGATAACTAATAAAACACCTGACCGACCATGAAAATTGTCTTTCTTTCTAGCAGTGTACTTGATACTGGCGTGGTACCGACTCTACTTGTGTAAGTATTGCAATTGACTAATACTAAAGCGCAAATTATTGTTAACCTTGATTTTTAAGTAGCGATATGTTGATTTTTCTTTACAACTCCAATGAAGTACGTGGAACACGGTTTCGTTACAGTTCCTTGGCGATAAGACGTATGGTTCACGTCGTTTCGACATGTTGTCTGCTTTCTTGAAATCCCGAATCCTTGAGAAACTGCGCCCTTGATTGATCGAGTAAGACAAAGATTCTTATGCAATCGCACGTCCGTTTTTCGATCCGTTCTTTCTCGCGCTCGTTAATTTGTTGAAATGTACAGCTAACATAAAAAGACGGATGCACGGCTATAATTAATCGAAAATAAGAGGCTAAAAAAAAGATAATCATATCACGCGGGATTCTTAATTAAACTCTGCCACGTTATGTTATTTGAAACATGTGAGACTCTCGCCCAATCTGAATTATCGCGCACAATTATGTCGCGCGGAATAAGACGACTCGAGTCGCCCCGCGATTATGGAATTTACGTTATGCAATATCGCGAGGCATTCCTCCTCTTATCGGGCTAATTACGTCAACTTTCTACGTGCTGTTTTATTCGCCAGACAGATTCGTCACTCAATTTGTATTTTGCGCGCGGTTCGTTTGCAACGATCAGTAAAGTACGTCAATATAAAAATATCCTTGACTAATCCGTTCAGCAGCATTTGATTCGACACTCAGGATCGTGGTGCAGAAGAACGTTAGTCGTGTCTACATAATCGATACAACTTTGTCATAACGAATTGCCCAATAACAACTGTGACGACAACACCAACGGCAGTAATGCACGATTACCAGCTTGATGATTCAGCTGCAGCCAATCATTAAATTCGAACGAAGGATTAACACTCTAAGAACGAAGAAACAAAAGTAGAAATTAGTTTCCTGCCCGAGAATCTTTTCCGGCGTCAGGTCGTTGAAGAAGTAACCGAGTGTTCTTAATGATAAATTGCATTGAAGAAATCTCTCCGGGTTGTTCTTTCGATTTCCCTTGTATTCGCGCGGATAAACATCGATAAGCGTTGATACAAACTTCCAAGTTCCATCGTAGTCTAACCAAGCTTTAATAGAGAGAGAGAGAGAGAGACCCACTTATAACTTTGCCAACTAAGCAGTCGTAAGATCGCGACGGTGAATTTATGAGATGCGCGTTATGCTTCATAAATCACGTAAAGAACAACAACGACGTATCGCTAAAAGATCGCGTCAACTTTCCATTTCTCCACCAGAAAGGAATTTTATCGAAAAATTTGCTCGAGATTCGACGCACACCTTGCGTGTCGGTCGACGAGCAAACGAGTAAAAATCTAGTGGCACTTGCTCGAGCAAATTGCGCAAATTATCGCATTACTATGCATATGTACAGTTGGAGCAAGGAGTGCATATATCGATAAGGGGGTGAAGAGGAAACCCTACTGAATGACGTTGTTTTGTTGGTCGCGACCGGTTTATCGCTCGAGTTCTTAGGACGAGTCGCAAGTCCCAGCGCGCCACTGCGACGACTGTTACAAGCGGTTTTCGATTGACAGTATAATTGTCGCGCGGAAAACGCGTCTCATTCGCGAACGAGACTGGCGCGCCAAGCCCGAGAGAAGAAGAAAGAGGGACGTCCGATTAAAATAATCTCGGATAAAAATACTTTTTCCCGTAGCACCTTTTCTAGTTAGCATTACGTTGCTTCGGGTGAGTCAACATTTCCCTCGGTATCAATGTCTCACTTGGAGTTGAGGCATGGATATCGAGAGACACATGGATAGACTCGCGCACGACACTTGTGTCAACAGAAATCGGAAAGAAATCTTGGTAGAAATTACATTCGCGTACGGCTGCGTACGAGTGAAAGAGAGAAAAATGGAACAAGTAATTATCAAAACAAAATATCGAAATATTATACGCGCGGGAATGAAATTAAGATGTGAAGGAAAAGAAAAAAAGGAACGGCATCAAGATTTTTGAGCAAATTTGGCGACTCTGCATTTGACAAACGGCCGTAGGTGCCGATATCTGATATCATTGATTTTTCGGTAACGAGCATGAGATTGCGTCCCGGCGGGGACGTCTTTACGATTTGTTTTGGCTGCGAGAAACGCGTAAAGCCAAGCCATGGAAACTATAGCGCATCGGCACGGTAGGAAGCGAGGGAGAGGAGCCAGAGGAGGAGATGGCTCGTGGCTGCACATGCGCGCTTTTTTCGTCGGGGCTAGCATTTTTAAAGATTTTTCCTGCCGCGGGCGGCTCGCAGATTTAAGTCGCGCCGGGTCGATCCCGTCGATTCCTCGCCGAGAGGTGGGAATTGACGCCACGCTCGACGTGGAAACAATCGAAAAACTTGCCTCGCGCCACGGGGATCCGAAACCGGTATAATCGCGATGAGATCAATTTCCGAAGCTGCAAAGGAAAGTGTGCAACAAAGTCAACTCTTGCGCCAATCGTCGCTATTGACGCTATCTATTATTTGCGTTTATTTATCTGTTTTCGTAGTGGCACTAACAATTAGACATCAAGCGAATTTTGATTTGGCCATTTTACGATCGACTGCTCGTCGACTGCAGTGTCTGAGCATTGCGACACCACACAGTCCGACCACGCACAGGGGTAAGCTACGTCGAGGAAAAAGGTGGGAAGTCATTGGCGATCTTTGTGCGTCGCAAAGTGATCGGTCCTCCAGTCAACGACGAGCGAGAATTCGAACCAACTGAATAACGCCTGGCGTCATAACGACTCCGGGAATCGGAGCGATTAGCTCCGCGCGAATCGCCCCGCGACTTCCGGCCGGCCTTAACGTCGTGTCGTAAATCAGACTGGAGAAAAGACAAAATCGAGTGAGGAAGAAAACGGCTGGCCTCCTCTGTTTCACGCTGGCAAAATTACGATACAACTAGAGTGTCTTTGATCGAAAGTGCGGACTTAATTGAACAGGTGAAAGCGACTTTGTGGGCTCAAAGTGAAGGCGCTGTCTGCGATATGCGTACAATAAAAGAAAATATCTCGAAGGAGAAAACCCGATCTGCCGAGTATTAGACGAGTTTTGCATTGGCCGACTGAATTCGCGCGGCACACTTTGCGCGCAAATCTGCATCTGCATCTGCGCCTAAAACAAAGCGTCTCTCGTCAAATCATCCCGTACACACTACGTACGGTGCTACATACCACGTTATATCGATAAACAAATTTTCTCCTTCTCCTTCCACATGGCATCCGCCGCGACATTTAAGCGACATTACTCGTCAATTTATGAATTCGCGTGAGCGAAAGGACGAGCGGTAATTATGGCTGCAGGCGAAACTCACGATGACGTAGTTTTCATGAGGATCGTCTGCGATTCGACAATGCGCTTTTGCAAATACGAAGAGACGAAGATTGACTCTTGCTTTGTCGCGATTGTACCTTATCGATCGGCCGTTCCAAGCACTTTGATCTGACTCGGCAATCACGTCGATCTATCGGAGACACGACGCTCCGATGACAAAGATATCACTGGACAAGGAGACTTTTACCTCCAGCAATATGTTATGCGAATACGTTAGCGCTCGTTAATCGAGTCTCGCATCCGTATAGATTTAGATTTCCGCAATTTCCGCGCACACGGCAGGTCTCTACGAGACAATGAGACCGTGGATTGAAAGGTAAGAATTTCAAATGCGGTACTCGAAAGATGGGAAGGGGCCCCGGGCATTATTCGTTTGCGAGAACAAATACCGGCCGCTATTTATCGAATGTCAGAGGAAATACCTGCGGCCGATATTCCTATCGAGCCGTTCGAGGCACCTCCCCTCGTACGATGGATGTGAGCGCGGGGGTGGCAAAACACGAAACGGGTGCAACAAAAACATAACTTTCCGCGATGGCGCTCCGAAGAGTGCTCCAGAAACGAGTGGTCCTTTCCTAGTGTTCCATTGGCGTTATTCAGCTCGTCAGATCGAATGTTTGTTTTCAGAAAAATAGACAGAAACGAAACACCCACCCCGCTGTTAGCTCGAGAGGCGCAGTGCACGCATTGACGAAGTCGAAACGTCGAATGTACCTTTTTTCTTTTCTCTCTCTCTCTCTCTTTTTTATTTTTCCTTTTTTGTCCTCTTTTTTTCTTTCGCTATTGTTACCGCGATATTTTTGACGGAACGCACTCGCGCGAAGCGAGGGTGTATTATTTCTACCTTATAAAACAATTGGCGCACTCGCGTCCAAGACCCTGACGTGGATTTGCGCAAACATTGTGAGCGCGCGTGATACCGATGCGCCCTGTCGCCACAGAGAGAATTCGCGATCGAATCTGACGACAATGAAAATGCGATTCAAAACGCTTCGTTTGAATGCATCCATTGCGCTCTACGCGCGATCTCGTTGTACCGCGTACCGCGATATTAATCGCTTAAGCGAACAAGTTACGAAACAGTCGATGATGATACCACGCAAGACGACACCACGAATCGCGCGCGAGTACCCCCTGTAACATTTTTTTTCACTGCATTCACTGGACCATTAGTACACGGTTTATGGAGTTTGGAAGCTCGGCTGTGCACTTACACATTTACGTATACCTATTCAATTATTGCGATATCTGCTCGCATGTTTGAACGAGCATTTCAAAATAGCAAACCGGATGTCGCAAATAAATCGCCAATTGTTTCATAGGTGAATCGCTAATGTACAGTTTGTTAGTCTGACGTGGTCTCGTGAAGATAACGGAATATAAACATGTACAATTTTCAGAAATCCATTCTAGCGAGAATGACGCGAGCCAATTTTCGTCGACTGCACTTGCAGTTTGCTTAAGCCAGAAACGGCCAGAACGGACGTCGCGACTCCGAAATTAACCACGAGTCTTGTCACGTTCTGCCGAAATGTTAACGCACAATTTGTACGAGAATGGAAGGCGGAACGCTGCGTAAAATTATTGCACGTCTACGCCGCGCCGGGTGAAATCGGTTTTGATCGTGGATTTTCTGCATACGCGAGCTCGTTCGCCCGCATTAATTCTTACATTACGAATGATACGGAGCAATGATCGCTCTTTTATCGCCCGGAGTCAAACGATAAACTCGCCGACTCGCGGTTTATTTTCCGAATGCGCGCGCGACGCTGCGCTCGTCGGCAGCCCCCTTCTCGTTATTCAATAAAAATGACTCATACCCATCAGCCGCGTGATTCGTGCTATGAGATGCCTTTGGTGGACAATCGCAATCTTTGTACAATGTATTTTCTCGTGCCGCGCATTCGTGCGTGCGTGTGTTGAGCGTTGTAATTGGAAATCCCAGGTAAACGCGCCGTCAAGCACACGATACGGACGATATATTTTAATGCAACATTCAGATTTCGTGCATTTTACATCTCTCGCGGCGAGATCGATCGCTCTATCCGAGAGAATCGAGTCAAGGTTGAATCCTGGCACATAAACGCGCACACGCTAACTCGTGTTCTCCAATTGAAACGTTGGCTCACGGAGAGACGCGTATACAAATATTTACAAGCGTCTTTTACAACTTGCACTTTGTGTAAAACTCTATCCGAGAGAGATCTTAGATCTTGGAGCGTCATGTCGTCCCGTAACTGCACACTGCCGTCATAACAGCGTGTACATCGCTGGAGCTTTGCGGGGGATTACGCCCGGAACGTTGCATTATTGTTCGAGAGAAAGGCCGTTTCCGTGTCTGTCTCAAAATCCGCGGTTGGACGATCGAAATGATCGAGGACGAGTCGAATCACGAGGAATTTGGAATCCGTGCTTGCGCAACGATAACGGAAATAATCACGCCAGTACTCTCGGCGAGTAACTCCGCCACACTTCGATGACTGTTTTACGAGTCAGTTAATCGTGGAGAAGCACGCTGATTTCCCCGGCATAAGCCATGCTGCGTAAACGCCGCATAGAATAGAACGATAGCACGCGATTATGATCGCGGTACTAAACGCGATACCAGGTGTATCGGCCGATTAACATGTACATGTTCACGCAATCATTAGGACAACGTAACAATTATCGTCGACATTAAAGATATCGATGTTACTATCGACGGAACCCTTTTCCATCAATCGTCCATCAATTTGTTGGCATATTTTAGCGCGGCTATAGATTTGTTATAATTATCAATTTGGTTCAATCAAATCTAAATCTCCAACTAAATGCTATTTAGTATCGTTTTGTCCTGATTATCCGTGTTTCAAAATGAAATTTTCGATAATACGAGTACGTTGCAAAGACATTAATGGGAATCACTTGGACCATCGCTCGTGATTCGCGAGACGGATAGTAATGAAATTCGTAAGACGTGTAAGTTTACTAACTAAATATGTTAAAAATGCAAAAACCTTTATCGGTATTCGAAAACACATTTAAATATATTTCTTTCTCACGGGGACACAACCCCCGTCGTGCGAGGAGTTTTTCGCCGAGACTCTGAAAGTGGCATCGCGTGTACGCGCCCTTTGAACGAGGTGTCCTCACATTTTCGCTAGCATTGAACTGTCGCGCTAATTACTTCTCCTCGCGGAGGAGTAAGTACATTTCCATCTTTTAGACACCGATAAGAATAATATCGGCAAGTGACACAGATCGCGAATTGAAGAAAAACTGGAGTCGAGAGGAAATCGATTCCGTCGATCGCGGGACGATCGGACGAGCGTGGTCGTTGCCGTCATCAGCTTTTTCCTTCGTTGTCGTTCCAGGCGGCTAGAGCTAGCGCAACTGCCGCTGCAACCGTAGACGCGCTTACGCGGTCGCTGGCGTTGTATCTCTCGGTCACAAAGAGCACGATCACGAGAGAGTCCTCGGCCGACGACGGCCTCACCTTGACCAGGAACGCGCCTCGGGATCGGATCGGTACGCCGCTCCGTCGCAGACGTGCATCGCGGCAAGTGCGACTGCATAATCGAAGGAGATATTCATCGTGGGTTCGTGCTTGTTCAGTCGTAAACAAGATCAATCAACCAAACGATTCGGTTGTCTCCCTTTGGATCGAGTTTGCTTAGGATGGGGCAAATCTGCGAGAAGATTACCGAAACGGTCGAACGAGGATGGCCCGAAAACTGTTATCGCTCTGCGCGTTTCGTCACTTTACTCGCCGAGATAATTCGAGGGCCGATTAGATGACCCAAACGGCGTGGCAGATATTACGCGATTGCGCTCGCGCATCATCACGCAACTCTCTTTTCGTCTTTCTTTGGGAAAACGATATCGCTGGTGCACATGTAAATTATGCGACGGTCGCTATACATTATGATACGTCAAATCGATTTTAACTTGTACGTTTGTTTTCCAAACGGCAAAATATTCGCAATGAATAAAAATCCCACTACAGTCGGTAACGTTAAATCTTTTTTTCTCTGGTATTGGTTCCATAATCATCTTGATCACGTTATGATTTCTAACGTTTTCATTCACGTGTGCGGCACGGCATCCCGCCTATCACGCCGGCCAGTCTGTACCAGTCAGGTTCTCGTTTATCGCTTCTTATATATCTTTATACATCGTACTTTTACCATGTTACTTTATCATATTTTGTTAATGCTATCTTTTTCTCCCTTTCTCGCTTCTAGTAAGATTTATGCCGTATTATTCCCGTTTCTCCTGCCGCGTCTTTAACGTACTCTTGCTGCTTTCGCTTGGTAGTATCGCGGAGGACAAGCATGCGATTTTTCTCGCTCTGTTTCTGCCCTCTGTCGAGAAATTTCGTGTGCCGCACAATGACCGATAACACGACAATGCCTTCCACAATGTCTCGTTGATATTTTCCCTACTTGACAGCAGTCTCTAGTCTGACCCTACGTATCACATTTTCCCTTTCCTTCTTTCTCTACTCCTCCACTGTTTTTCAGTCTCCGACCATGTTAAACACTCGTCCTCGTCAACCAAGTCCTGTCCAGCAGTTGGACCGCAGACACACGCGAATTTCGTACGGAACACGTGTCCAGCCGACAGTTAATCGCAGTCGGAATAACACTTTTGCCGCGGTCGCCGGTTACATCTTGCCCGCCTTGCGCGCCTGTGGTTGTCTCGGTGATTATTGAAAGGGAAGAAAAAATGGATAAAAGAGGAAAAAAGGGAACGTTCAGACAGATGGAACACGCGAAAGAAAGACGCAATGAGCGCAGAGCTAAAAAGTACGCACGTATGATCGTCCGCAGAGTGTCGATACTGTACGACGTTTACCTTGCTCGTAAAATTAACGAATTAATTTTCCGCGTTTGCGACATCTCCAAGAGGCCAACGTGATCGGCATGGTAAGTCGATCTCGAGGCAACGGAAAGACGGGAAGAGGGAAGAGACGTCTGTTGGAGCGAAGCGCGACGGGGAAACGAAGGCCGAGACCGGGAGAAGGGCGGTCGGCGGGAAAATTCGAAATCGCGCGCGACGTGATATCGCGTTTTGACAAAACGTGCTGGACGCAGGTGGCCAGCCGGTGCACGGGGACGATGTTCGCGGGTGGGTGACGAGAGGGCAAGTATAAACGAGATGACGCAGCGGGGAGGGACAAGGGGGTGTGCAGGGGGAGCGCAGTTAAACGCGACTCGTCTCGATGCACGCTCGCTCGCACGCCGCGTGCGATTCCTCGTGCGGTAACGCGGGCCGTGTGTATGTACAGGGTGCATACAGGGGTATTACTCACCGGAATTGTAGTATTCCTTAAAGTAGCGCGTCGCCGCGCGCTGGACGATCGAATAGTACAAGTTCACGTACGACGTCGACTGGTTTTGCGCCGAGAGCGCCATTTACACTGTATTATCTCCGCACGCGGGTCACCGTGTATACATATAAATACGTAATATCGTACGTGCCGTGATTCCTCCTCACGCGCGCGTCGTACGCGGATCACGGCGCGCGTGCGGTGCGATATAGTTAAAGCGCGGCGCGGCAACGTGCGAGCGCGCGGCGCCCGTCTCGTCGGCTGGTTTTCCTCCTCTTGCTGCGTCTACCGCGCGGCGACGATGCGTTCTCCTCCTTCTCCTCCTCTTCCTCGAGCAATCTCCTCCTCTTCTCTTTTCTTTCCTGGCTTCTGCTGCCGTTGCTGCTCTTTTTCCTCTTCCGTCTCACCTCTGGTGCCTCCTCTTCTCGACTCGCGACCGTGAAACTTTTCTTATCGTTTACGCACCGTCTCTCGTGCGTTCCCGTATGGCCTTCAGGCAGCAGCGAGACGGTCTCACATGCCGGAAAGCGGCCCGCGATTTTAATCCTCGCCACACTCGCTTTCGGGTTACCCGCACCGGTGGACACAATCTCGGTAGACTCGGCCTGAGCCCCCCCGAGTAACTCGCCAAGACCGAGACACTGGCGAGCGCTCTGCAGCGTTGCCGCACTTCCGTCGTCGCGGTGCACGCGCAAACCGGGTGGGGATTTCTGGACTGGTTTGGGTTTGGGATGGAGAGAGTATCGGGAGAGAAAGAGAGAGAGAGAACGGCGAGAGCGGAGAAGGTGTCGTGTGGAACGAGCGGCGGTGATATGGTGATAGTGATGATGGTAGTGGTAGTGGTGGTGGTGGTGAAGGTGGTAGTGGTGGCGTTGGCGGGGTGGTGGCGGCGGTGATGGTAGTGGCGGTGTTGCTGATGGTGGTGGTGGCGGCGGCAGCGACGGCAGCGACGGTAGCGACGGCGGCAGACGGCGGAGACGCGATGTTGCAGGGGCGGCTACGCTCACGAGAGCGACGCCGCACGCGTCTCTCGCTTTGCGACTCCAATTTGTCTGATCCGTCAAGATGATACATTGCCGGGGGGAATAAAACTGATCCACTCGACACTCGAGTCGAAATCTGAACAATGTATGCGACACGTTCCACTCCTGCGATTACGCCCAACGGTTTTGTGTTACGGGCCTGTAATTCTCGCGCTCTTAATTTTCCAGTGCAATCGTACCGGTGATCGTACGATTTGTCGATTTTTTAGTTTGACAAAGTACGTCTTACGGTGAACGCGGCAAAAGGTACTAAGGACTAACGAGAGAATCTCAAGAACCGCTTCAGTGCGAATTTAGATAGAAGAGAAATCACTCCCAAAGAGTGATAACGATTGACCATTGATCGCGGATCTCTGCTGCGATCTGACTCGCAAAGGCGTTACAACTTCTGGAAGGGTCGCGTTTGACTAGCCATACGTACATGGGGATACCTGAGGTCATGCCAAGCGTAAACTTTGAATCTTCGAGTACCAATCTCTGGGTATCGAGTTCTCCGATTCGAGAAACTGCTCGAAGTCTTGCCATTTTAATCACCCGCGAAATTGAGAGCACAATCGCGGGCAACCGAAAGACGACGTTCGTTCCTGGCGCGAGACGAGGTTGATGGTGGTGGCAGTAGTGGCGGTGGCGGTGGTGGAGAACGAGACGTCCAGCGACGGTCCGACGGCGGTGCAAGGGAAAGGGGAGGAATTGGGAGGAGGCGAAGCGAGGAAGTTACCTACGACGAAAGGGTACAGTAGGGGTACGTTCCACGCCGTCGGGGAACGAGGGTCGTGAGGTGGGGCGGCTTTTCGGTGTAGGGGAATGACCGACGTGCGTGCAACGGGGAAACCGTCCGATCGTTTCTCCTCTCCCGGCTCTCGCACCGTCCCACCGTCGTCCTGGCCCTTACCCCATGCCGGTTCCCCCCAGCGGGCGACGTCGTGCCCCTCGATGCGCGCTGCGCCGTGATGCATCGCGCCGGCGGCGGCGTCGCCTCCGCGAGTCGCGAGGTACGCTCGTGCCGCGAATACGAACTGCCTCTCCCAAATCAATATCACTCGTCGAAAAAAAAGGGAAGAAAAAAGAAGAAGAAGGAAAAAACGACGACGACTCGGCACCTATAATTGCCGAACTTCCGCGATAACCGTCTCCGCTCTCTGTCCCCGGTTCCGCCGCCGATCGCTGGCATAGCGCACCCACCGCCTCTTCTCCTCCTCGTCCCCTTTACCCCATCTCCTCAACCACCTCCTCCCTCTCCTTCGCCACCTTCTATTCCCACCCCCTTTTTGCGTGGAGTTAGGTTCACGCGCTGGGTTGATTAGGGTCTCCTCCTTCTCCTCCCCTTTGCCTCCCCCTTCCTCCGGAACGAGTCGGCAGCTATCACGCACGTTTCCCGCCATCCAATGTCCGCGCACGATGATTTTCACTGACTATGCCCGCGGCTGCACAGCCACGTGCTCGCTCTCGCGACGCGCGCCGCGCGAAAACAAAGCGCGCGCGAGAGGGAACGGACATGGCCGCGTGCTAAAGGTTTGCGCTCGTGACGATGCACATGAGGTTGCTACTCGTACGGGTCCACGTGAATTTCTTTTCAGCTTATGTAGAAATACGCGTACGTTCGTACGCGCATCGAACCGCGGACACGAGCGATAAGTCACGAGCCGTAAAGAAGACGGTCTCGTTCGACGCTTTACAATGCGTCGTTGTACTGACCCGATTACTGACAACTTATCGCGTGCTATAACGCGTCGCGAGATAACCGCTCGAAGAGTCACAAGCTAGGGGTCGAGCGAGAGATTCGAGTTTGCGCCTCGTTATTTCTTTGTAGCATAGATGAATCGGAACGTGGCAGTGGCAATGTGTCAATTCCACCTGCCGTCTCGTCGTCGCCGTCGGTCGACGATCCAAAGATACCGATTCAAAGGCACGATGTTACAAGGGCCTGCAAACGTCGAGAAATGTGAAGAAGAAAAGGACTAGGATCTAGGAAAAGGACCGATTTTCGAGAAAATCGCGCATCGCGTGCAAACTACACGGCGATCATCATCATCACCAAGTTCTCGGCCACGAGCGGAGAACGGATTTAACGATCGTTTTGCGCGGCAGGAGGAGAAGAGAGCGACGGAAAGAGAAGCCGTGCGATAGGAATGCGCGGCAGCGAGAGTCGCGCCTCTTCTCGGATGCGTACATAGTGGTAGCCGGCCGAAAACGGCCGACGAGAGCGAGGCGCGAGAAGAGAAAAGTACGCGTTAGGGTTGGTGTAACTGCACGCGGTGCGCGGCCGCCTATATTTATCCGACGATGCAATATTTTGGTCGTGTCTTTGGGAAAGAGAGGGATGGAGAGACTCGACCACATTCGTCCCAACTCGTAACGCACGGATGAGCGCATGAACGAACTCGCAGCAGCAGCAGCTTGCGCGCACCTCTTTTTCTCCCGCTCTTTCTCTTTCTCTCGCGCCATATCCTTCTTTCTTCCTTTCTCACACACGTGCACGCAGCTTCCATGCTTCTTCCAGCCTTCTTCTGCTTTATCACAATGAGTGGCTGCGTGTGCGTGTCGGTGTCGGTGTCGTTAGCCAGTAGCTGCCGGTGCAGGCGTGGTTGTTGGTTCCTTGCCCTTTCTCTTCTTCTTCTCTTTCTCTTTTCTGTCGCGTATTTATATCTAGCGAGTAGAGCGAATGCATCGCGGCTCGCTTCTTGTTTGCCGGGACCGCTCCTCTCCTTCTCTCTCGCGCCCGATCTGTCCGTCTTTGTTGCTTCCCCTCATTCCCTCCTCACTCTTCTCTTTCCTCTTCGCCGCGCATCGTGGCCCCGCCAAACCTGCTCTCTCCATGCAGCGGCGTTAACGCCTAGCGCCGGCTAATCGCCGGAGCGATACGCCGATTTTTCTCGCCGATTTGCCGACCGCGCGGACCTGCTCTCCCTGCACGAGTTTCGGTTCCGTCGTGGTGCGCGAGAGCCTGCGCGAAAATGTCAGTTTTACGGCGAGCGAGACTATCCACAGCGCTAGCTGCTCTTGAGACGAACACCCAACCGGCCGTCGGAGATCATTTGCCTCGCCGAGAAATTAGATCGAACGGGTAAACCGATCGAGATCGGGGCAGGATGGGACGAGTAATGGTCGATGGATTGCGGTTTGGTCCGGCGCAATATCCTTCTCCGTGCGCATCGCCACGTCGCGTGCACCTTTTTACTTTTTTCGCTTCACCCTCCTCACTCCCCGACTCCCGACTCTCTCTCTCTCTCTCTCTCTCTCTCTCTCTCTCTCTCTCTCTCTCTCTCTCTCTCTCTCTCTCTCTCGAGCTCCTATTCTCCCAGTTACGCCGTTAAATCCGGTCTAGAAATATCGCGTTAACGTTGGCGTTAGCGGATCCAGGATAATAGCAATTTCCGATAGGGCTTAGATTCCGCGAGGTTTTTGCGCGAATCTTTGCAAGAAGCTGCGGCGGCAATTCCGCGTGCGCTCGCCATGTCGCTATCGCATTCGAATCGGTTACGTGCGAAACAACAAACAAATTCCGTCATTTTCGCAAGTCGGGGCGTAGTTAATGAAACGTGTTACGAAAGCGCGAAAACCACGCTGGTCCAGTGTAACGTGTCTGTAGCGTGACGCTAATGGTGACTTTTTACAGCAGCGTATTTCGTACACGCTAATGTCACGTTGCGTGTACGATGTAAATCTAAGCACGAAAATTCCCATGACAACTCTTGTACTCGATCTTTGCGCTCGATCCTCCAATTAAAAAATCGCGCGGTGAGCTCTTATCGCTGTTTTGATCGAATCGAGTACCTACTCGGATCGATGCCATTCACGAACGAGCAATGATGATCTGGTACATGAGGATTACGCGTGTAAGATCACGCAGTTTCGAGACATTTTTAATGGCAATTTGTTATATGTCAGAAATGAAAGCAAAATCAAATCACGCTGATTATGGCAACAACGGTGCGACGTTTACAATTTACGAGTCGCACGATTCTATACATCCTGGATAATATTGAGGAGATTTCTCCAGCAATTGACGTATTCGATTATGGGCAATTAAACGGTCGCACTTATTACGAGAGATCAAAGAAAGGGCAATGGCTCGTATCCGACAACCATAAACGTTCGTTGTATTTGGATCGATCGCAATGAAGAAACTGCATGTCGGCCGTTGTCGATGCGTGAGCGGCATATTGTAGGTAATATGATTAATCGCCGACGTGTTACATAAATTTAAATGGCGGATTTAGCAGCTGTCAATGTCCAATATAGTGACGAATTTACAGCTCCGCCTAAACGAAACGATACTTAAATTCCCCTCTGGCAATAAGTTTTTAGAATGGATTTTCGTCGCCCGGCAAGCTTGGCCGAAAAAAAGAGGAGAAAACTGGCCACTCCGTCGGATTTTCGGATGAGAAGGGGGAGAGAGAGAGAGAGAGAGAGACCCGAAGGAATCGTACCTCTTTAAAGTTATTGGGAGCAATCCCACCCCTCCTCCGGGTTACCACTGTTACAATTTCAAACAGTTCTGCGTTTCATTTATTTTTTATCGGGGAGAAGTTTGTTGACCTTGCAGTGCGAAACGCCAGGAATACATTGGTGGAGGTACGAAAGTGGGGTAGACGACGACGGTGGTAGAGTGGCGGTGGCGGTGGCGGTGACGGCGGGCGGAGGGCTCAGCGGCGAGGGACGAGGACCAGGACGGGAACGGAAGCGGGAACAGGAGCGAGAGCGGGAGCGGGAGCGGGTCTGAGGGTTGCGGCGGTGGCAATGGTGAGGGTTGCTCCCGGAGTGGGATGAATCGGGAGGCGAAGCGAGTTATTTCGCGCAAAGTGTGTATTGCCCGAATTTGCTCTCGCGCTCCTTTTTCTTTTCTTCTTCTCGCTTGATTCCCGTGCCATTCCATCATTCGCAACGCACCGAAAATGCTCGCGAAAGCTGCGTTAAAGGACTGTCTCGCTTCTCGAGGGGCCTCCTCTTACTTACTGCTCCTCATGAAATAATTTGATTCTTCTGAACACGTTCGCGTCGCAGCGAACCACCACATTTTCTACATCTCACGATAAACGCTCGAGTATAACATTGTGTAACATTGATACATTCGCGTTTTATCATTCGCGCGAGAGACAACAATGATTACTCCTTTAATGTCGCTCTCTTGTGAGTATATTTTTCAAGTAACCTGATTTTCAAAGACTTGAGAAATTCAATCCGCGGAGGTTCTTTCTCGCCCGGAACACGTTATCGATAAAGATGCTTCCTCGATAAAAGTCATTATATCTGCGCGCAATTGTTCGATAACGTTTACGGAATGCAGCGCGGAATTTCATTATTGGTCACAACATAGATCTCGAGGGCAGTAATAACAGTGTGGGGACAGTGTGTGCAATGACTCCAAACTTATTACCGGATAAAAGGTATTAGCGTTTCTGCGCGCTGTTATAATTATGCGCTGTGACTGATAATTCAACGTGCAATCTCCAGTGTGCCCACGCCAAGTAATGATCATTAAAATCGACGATACGATACTCTTCTCTAGTGAGCAAGTGCTCTCCCTCGCTGGTTTTCTGATTCTCCTCGATCGATCGAGATTGACCATACACTTTATCCCCCGAGAAATGGAGCAGACATCTCGTAAAAGTGCTGGTACGTTGTTTCTAATGTCAAACGCAGCGAGGAAATGGCACATTACACATTTTCGTTTCTTCTTCATAAAAGTACGGTGTGGTACGTTATAAAGTTGAAAGCACGGCCAACTACGGGCCGGGTTAGACTCCTTCGGCTTCGCGTGTCTGCGTCCCGTCTGGGCCACGTGTGTCTTGCACCGACTCCGACCTCGCTTGGCACGGCTCTTTCGCGAGTTTTTTGACTCCACGAACGAACCTCTCGGGAACGGTTTCGCCGGGTCCGGCGCGGAACGAATTTAAAGCGTGTGCTAGTGAAAAGTAACATTGTGTAAAAGGGGAGAAAGCAAAACGACGATAACCCCCGCGTGCCGGAAAATCGTGGGCTGCGAAA
Source organism: Ooceraea biroi (assembly GCF_003672135.1). NCBI lineage: Eukaryota > Metazoa > Arthropoda > Insecta > Hymenoptera > Formicidae > Ooceraea > Ooceraea biroi. The sequence goes on from NC_039517.1 coordinate 2,938,881, forward strand.
TAAGAGTGTGAGCGGATGAGTTGAGAGAGAAAGAGTATCCGCGTAACGCGTATAACTGAAATGATTACACGAATATCGTAATATCGCGTCGTAATGGTTACCGCGTTTGCGTCGTGGCGATTGGCCCTCCCGGCCCTCCCCCTTCTCTTTTTTCCTTTTACAAACAGACGACGCGAAACGCAATTTTAATATCAATTGACCGTACGGTCACACTCAACGAGGCTCTCTCGTGATTTTATTAACCATCATTTTATTTGAATATCAATTACACGGCGTCATTATCCGCCCGAGTTTTTGTCGAGCGTTATTAATGCTCCACTTGGTTCTCGCGGGGGCAAAAGTCAATTAGATTATTACAAACGCGCGAGGGATGAATCATTGTTCATTTATTGCGCGAACGCGCATCGCCTCATTTCGAGCACGTTTGCTAACCGCGACGTGATTAAGGTGCAGAGATACCGTTAATTTTCTCCTACGATTGCGCGTTCCTTAATATTCATGCATTTTTACTTCGTTCCAGCGCTGATTGCATAATACCGCTTATTAAGTCCGCAATCAGGTTCAACTACGTCGGACTATTCTTAGTGGTTCGCTCGCGACGCATTCTCGTGCTGCTATGCACGCATTTTCTCACAAGTGCTGTTTCTTCTAAACGCGTACGCACGAAGCATAAAACGAGATTTGAAGCTATCGAGATTGATGTGGCGATATATTGGACACACGCGCGCGCGCGCGCGTGGCTTTTGTATCTATAAAGGCAGGTCTTGGCTACTCCCGATGTCGAAGAGTACGAAAGAAATTCCGGAGCAAGCTTGAGCTACGATAATTAAAACGCGCGAAGGTAAACGATCGGTGGTCACTCGCGGCGGAAGGGACAAGAAGAAAAGGAGCAAAGAGGCTCTCGTGGCCGGCCTCGTGTACGTAATTGCCGTGATTACGGGTACGTCAGTTCGGACATCTAGAGGTGCGTACGCATATAACGTGGCACGCATACGAGCGCATCGCGCGTTCAGTTTAATCCGGGTGCGTGTAACGGCGCGCCGCGCTGCAGCGGAAGCGTCCGGGCAACCGCCGCGTGGTAGCGCGGACCAATGCGCAGCATCATTATCTGGAGCGTTGCTTAGGCGAGGAGCGTCATCCGGCAAGAGAATTTCTCTCGCTCGCGCAGTTTGCGTACCTTGCGTGTGTGTGTGTACGCAAAGAGGATGATACTGCACCGCCCCGATGATGAACCTAGCATCGATCGTCGATTATCGTCGATCTCACCCTCTCGAGGAGAGATCACACGAGCGCGTGACGTTACACACCGTTAAAAATTGTGCGTCCATATGTTAAAATTTTTTTGTGTTGCCATGTTTTGATTACTACTTCAATGTAAAATTAACATACAACTGATATGTTATTATTTTTATAACAATTTTATATGTTACATTAATGTTAACTTCATAACTTAGCATTTTGTGTATGTCTCTTAGAAATGGAATATTATTTGAAATGCTTTGAACACAATAATTTTAAACAATCAACATGTCACAAAGTTAGTTTAACATTCTAAAAGAAGTTAAAGTAAATCTTCAAATAATCATGAACTTTGACATATAAAATAATCAAATTTACTAAAATTTAATGTTTCTATCAAAAATAATTTAAGTTGAAATAATTACTACCATGTGTTAATATAACATAAAAAGTAAATGTTCATATTGTATGAACGAAAATGTTCTATCAACTTTTCTGATGAGTTATTGTAACTTCTCTTCCATGTAGTTTTCAATTACTTTGTATGTTATTTTTACATTACACTTAAAGTTGCAATAACAAAAATAAATGTAAAGTATTGTGGTAATTACTTAACATTTCTAGTTTGTCAAGAAGTAACATATGACGAATGAGTTACTTTAACTTAAAATTTAGAGTGGACTTTCTGGGACATGCCAAAAATGTTAAAATTAACATTTTATTTTTTACTGTGCACCCAATGTCGGATCCAGCATACGCATATCTCAAAGCGACGTGATCATACGATGTACAGAATATACTCTTTCGTTTCGTCAAACGGGTGACGGGTTACTTGATTACTCACCGATGCAAGAGAATGAAAATCAAAAGAGGTCGACGATCATATTATCGTTCGAGTACTCGAGATTTCGATCTTGCTTACGATTTCTGAACGCAAATCGTTCGACGGCAGTATCCGGCACGCGAGAAACAGGGCGGACCAGAGCCCCGACGTAATATACACCCGGCATTTTTCCGGCGTTAATGCGCCGAGATCAATAGCGGTAATTACGTAGAAAGCCCGGCGCGGCCCGTCGTCGAAATGACTTACTGCCAGCTACCGACCGCGTCGACGAAGCGTGATTGCGCGCGAAAACGGACGGACAGCCATACGCACACACACGCACACACACATGCTCGTCTATCCGCACCATTGATAGAGGAGGACCGGCTTTCGCGCGTGATCGCGATAGATATTTCCTTTAATAAACGGCCTCGCATGCATCTCGACTCGCGGAACTTATATATAATAATTGGGGTAATCACCCGAGTGTGTCTTACCAACTCTATCTATCGGCGTTCCGTTAATTCTGGCGTAGCCGCTCGTCCGGCATTTCGCGCCGGTATTTTTCATCCATCCCGTAGCAAACCTATAATCTCTCGTGGAATCGATGGCACGTACTAACATTTGAAAAATATTGAACGATTATAAAGTACTTTCGTCTGGATGATAATGAATGACAAAGAAGTCATCTTGATACGCGTGCATAGACGATTTGTCGAGTTAGATTTGTCGAGTCGGATCGATCCGATCGAGGTCCGGTGCTTCGCGATTCGAAAAGAGGGCGGCAAAGCGTTCGTCTCAAAAAGCACGTGATTCGTTTTATACGAGTGAGTTTGAAACCGGTTCGAGCTAGTATTCGATTTCGTCGTCGTGTCGTCGACAGCAGCATCGGCATAACGGAAGCCGCAATAGCCGCACAGATTCTTGTTTTCGAGTCGCCGCGCACTGTGCTCCCCCCTTTACTCTCTTTTACCTTGTTCCGCTCGTTTTCTTTTTTTCTTGCTCACCGTTCTTATTCTGCCTCTCTTTCCGCGTGTAAGCTCCCGCGTGTACGCATCGGCGGGCGTACTACCGCTCCCTGATAAAATCCCACAAAAATCGGGAAGCCGTTAGCTTCGACCGGCTATGGTAACCGCGCGCGCGCGAGAGAGAGAGAGAGAGAGTGAGAGAGAGAGAAAGAGAGAGAACGGGGGAAGGGAGAGAGATGGTACTAGCGCTCAATATAGATTCAGGAGAGCAGCTTCTATACGGGGTAGAGAGCCGCTAGCCAGGGCGTCTTATTAATGCTGCGGCGGACGCACCTCGATGTGAAACGCCTTTCGGTATACTCCCTTCCGCGAGCTGCGCTCGCGTTGATTAGCAATTTTCTAAGTCGGTTATTCCAACGAAATTTACACGTATTCATTTACACATTTAGATAACTAAGCGTCGCCAATCGTTGGTTTGTTCCCATTACAGCCTTAAGTCAATCACAAAATGAGCGTTATTATTATGAGGATTGCAAATTGAAATTGCCTCGCCTCTTTGCATTTTCATTGACTAAATCGCAATCTGCTCAGTTCGTAGCACTGCTACAGACTGGTTCAAATTCCTGCGAAGTACAAAGTCCCGAAACTGTCCATAAAGAGCAATCAATTCCGCTTGACCAACTCGTGACCAAGAAATACGCAATTATACGCGTACGCGATTATGGGACGTGCTAACAAACTCTGCCAACAGCAGTAGCAGCAGCAGCAGCAGTAAAGACGGTGGCGGCAGCAGGATACGGTGAGCAACGCGAAACGAAAAGACGTTCGTCGGCGCGGAGAGGATGAAGAGGAAGAGGAAAGCACGATGCACGGAACGACGGCACGCGGGGAAGGACGGAAGAATGACGTTTCGAGATAAAGATGGAAGGAGAGGAGGGAAAGGGTGGTCACCGGAGAGATATTCTTGGCAGCGACGGCGATGCAGCAACTGTCCCCATCCGTCATCTATGAGAGACCGAGCGGAGCACAGCGAGAGGACCCACACGGCCACTCTGCGCAACGTCTCCGCGCTCTCTTTTAGATTAAAGAACGCAAAAGAAAGAAAAGGAGACAATTGTAATCGTTCAACAACGATGCTCTCTTCGATATCCGATACATTTACGATACCACAACGTGTATACATATGTATATGAAATAAAGATGATTTTTGCAATTACACACACAGTGCACGTACACGTACAGCGATTCAGTGCCTGAATCGATACAGGGTCCGGATTTTCCGGACGCATTCTGCGGATAATTTTTCCAAACAATTTTTCCAGTAATCGACGATAAAAATAATTGCTCATCTATGCTTGTTCGAAACGCGCAAAGTAATTTTCTAGACAGGAAATAATTGCGGAAAGAGACGATAAGCGTATCCTTTCGCCAGAAGTGCTCGAGCGTAAATGGTGACATTTTCCACCGCGAGAGGAACGGAGAATTATTTGCAATTAAATCAATTGCTGTTACGACGAAGGTGTCTCGCCTTCCCTTCTGTAGAAATCGGCTTCGACACGGAAAACAGTTTACCTCGCCGCCTTCTGCATGCCTGAGAAAATGTTGGCAATGGCGAGGGATTCTCAGAGTATTTGATGATCCGCGGTGCGGATGCGGGCGAACTGACATAGCGTTAGAAATAACTGGACTTGGCCGACGGATACGTTTGATCCTTAATCCAGATAATCAGATGTCGAGATGTACACTGTTTATACCTTTGAGCTTACCTACGTTTTCCGATGAAACTCTACGACTTCGACTGCAACATCCGAGACAAGATTCGTGATCGCGGCGGATCTTTCCTACATCGGTCCGTTCCAATTTTCCGCGCTCGCGCGCAACGGACATCCTTGAGGATCTCGCTCGGTATTCGCGATCATTCACGTCCAGTGCACGAGTGCACGGGGGAGGGGACTTGGGTCTAGTAATAGCCGGGTACCAGCGGGTACTCGTTGGCGGGTGTGCCGGTGTGCAGGATAGCGAGCCGGTTAAGCGAGCGCAAGAAAAGAAACGCCGACGATCGGTCATCCTGGATGCATACACGCGTCCGTGACACGGACACGGCGCCGCACTCGCTCGAGCAGCGAGGTGTGTGCACGCAGACACGCGGTCACGGCTTTTTATACGTGTATATCCAATTGCCGGCAGTACGCTCCACTAGGTCCTAGAATTGAGATAGCGTTATCCAACGGCGACGAGAGAGTTATCGCGCGCGGAATATTACTATGGAAAATTATTAACCATCGACCGCGGGTCGTGATTGAACGGTGATTGAGCTCCCGTACGAGTATCGCGAGATAAGTTTCTATCTCGGCGAGACGGAATCGAGTTACGCGCGTATTTCGCCGTTTCTTTTTTTTTCCGATTATCAAAAAGGTGTGTGCGCGCGCAAGCACTCGCCGCTGAGATCAATGAAATTAGGAGCGGTGCGGGAGTGATTTGTTCGAGCATGATGAAATTTAAACAAGAATCGGATCGGAAAATGACAGAGTTTACGGGCAACAGGATACATTTATCAGCGAGAGAGGGGGAGAGAGTATTCGCATCGCATCTCTACGTGGTTCAACAATCACCCTTAAACGAGCGATTATTCTATCCGAGTGGAAGAGTGTGCATAGTTGTCGGATCGCTGAAATAAATCAGCTTTGCCAAGCGTTTAATTTTATAGGTCAGATGCATATAATGGGTGTCTCGTATTCCTACTTTCTCCTATACTCGTTTCGCGCGAACCGCGCGACGCCGCTAAACGCTCCCGCGAAAGATGTCTCTCGGTAACGTCGATTCGCCCCGATCATCGATGCAACGTCAAATCTAGCACGCTTCGGTCATCTGGCCTTAGCTCCGGGCACGCCTACCGAGTTTAATGAACTTGTGCAATCGGGCGTCGATGCTGCCCGCGCTGCGAGTAGCTACAAGAATAAGCCGTTATCTCTCGAGGCCGTCCGTTCGCTCTCGTGCAAAGATTTTGAGCGGCCGCGAATCTCCGTCGCTCGTTACGATACGGCGGCATTCGCATTTCCGAGCTCCGTTCCCAAACATTTCGAGTGTTTCACGCGCCACTAATCGGAGAGTAGTCACGACAGTGCGGAGAACGACGTGCGCCACTCTGCTACTCGCCACGAGGAGAGGATCTCTTTTCGGGGATACGATAATCGGCAGAGAGCGGTCGTCAATCGTTGCTCCGTCTTCTCTAAGAAATTGTTCCTCGAACAATTTTTCGATCGACGTCTACCGAAAGAGTCTGGACTGGACCCTGGCGGATCAACGTGTCGTATTAGGGGTGTGATTTAGTTTTGAGGGTTTTCTTTGCTCAAAAACGCATGTGTTTAAATATGATAATGAATGAATACCTTAATCAAAATATTTTCCTTCCTTTTCTATAACTTTTTCCCATCTTTCTGGCAAGAGATCGATTCCACCACGATAAAATCACTCTTCTTTTCAGTTCATCCACTCGTCGACGAATTTTCGCACTTCTTCCAAATTATCAAAGTGTGTATCCTCTAAAGCGTGTTGCATCCACCGGAACAAATAATAATCGCATCGAGCAATGTCCGGAGAATACGCGCGGTGCGGTAAGACTTCCCATTCAAGCTCTAATGGTGTTTCTTTCACTGATAACGCAACGTGAGGTCGAGCGTTGTCACGAAGAAGAATCACTTTCCGTCGTTTACTCGCAATTGGTGCTCGTTTTTCGTCCAATGCTTGCTTCAACTTGTACAATTGGCGTCGATAACGATCAGCCGTGACAGTCTCATGCGGATTTAACAGCTCATAGTACACTATCCCACCAAATACAGAGCATTACTTTTCAACCGTGAATATTGCGTCTCGGAGTGGATGTTGATGGTTCGCCTGGATCCACCCATGATTTTCTGCGTTTCGGATTATCAAAATAGATCCACTTTTCATCCCCAGTAACAATCCGAGACAAAAGACTCTTCTTTTTTTGCCTGGCGATCAACGAAATGCAAATGTTCAAATGGCACTTTCCGATAATTGATGTCGAACCCATTTCCCTTCTTTCTGAATTTTTCCCATTTCATGTAAATGTTGTACGAGCAACATTTAATGCTCTGGCAAGTTCTGAAGTGGATTCTGTTGGATTTTCGTGCAATAATGCTTGCAAATCTGCATTTTCAAGCTTTCTTGGTTGTCCCGAGCGTACTTTGTCCTTCGCATCAGTATCAGCACTTTTAAAGCGTCTAAACCAGTATTCACGCGTCTTAATTGATGGGGCAGAATCACCATAAGTTTCCACAAGAATTCTATAACCGTCAGCCGCAGTTTTCTTTTGATTAAAAAACAAAAGCAACGCATGTCGAAAATGCTGTTTCGGAAGTTGCATTTTTACGATGATACAAACACGACTGTTATTGCATCTATTGCTATAATGCTACTAAATGTGATGGATAATGTCAAGACTAAGAAACAACAGTTATCGGAAACAGCTATTGGAACAAACTGACACTACAGCCATCTGTTGCAAAACCCTCAAAACTAAATCACACTCCTAATACATTACTTGGATCGCGTATTCCCGATATCGTAACGCGTCTTTCTCCGCTACGATCTTCTCGTCTCTCTCTCACTCTCTCTCATTATGTCGCGCGATGAGCAACCTTATCTATTCAAAACCATCGAGCAAGTATCGCATTCGAGCCACTCGAGGATAGCGAGCGTAACGCGCATGCAGAGTAAAGAGCACGGAGTAGTAGCCTTCTTCCTCTTACTTCCTGCCCCTTTTGCCATCGCGTCATCCATCCTGCCATCGCCTCGTTTGGCAAATCGCATGCACGCGTCCTCGACGCGCGTTAACGCCTGTTGATCTTTCGACCAGGAGATGAGCTTCTCCTGGTGCGAGCTACTCCTTCTCCCCGATGCCACTCGGCAATGTTCATCCCTTCTCCCTGCTGTTTGAGCGTCTGTCGATTTCTTGCCCCCCGTGGCCCCCGTCCGTTTGATCGCGGCGAGCGGTCACGGAAGAAGCACGGAAGGGGCACGAGGCGGTGCACGGCAAGAAGCGGGGGTAAGGTGCACACGTGTATCGGCTCATGGTGCAAAATAGTGCAATAAGCGTATAGTTATGCACCAACGGCAGCGTGCGGTTTGCACCGCTACCCCCTGTTGTCCATCCTGCACTCCCGCCGTCACCCTCGTCGTAAGTCGATTCTCCTCCCATGTCCCGCACCGCTGCCGCCGCCGCCGCCACCGCCGCCGCCGCCGCCGCTGCTTTTCCCCTACGGTAACGCGAGCGACTGCACTGGCACATGTACGTACGCGCGTACGCGCACACGCGAGTTCTGCGCGGACGTTTAAACCGGGATAGCTACTAATTACGACGGTTACGGCGTGGCGGTTGGCAAAGAGAAAAAGTCCGATCTACCCGCGAGGCAGCGCGGGGAAGGAGAGAGGGAGGAAGGAAAAGAGATGGATGGCCGGGATGGGGGATGAGGAGAACTCTCGGGAGAAAGGGAGCGGGAAAAATTCACCGGAGAACGGGCGGACGCGACACGGACGGCTGAGTATTCGCCGCCTAGATTACAGCACGCTTCGCATGTGTGCGTCCGTTCATTTTCCCGCTTGTATATCCCCTCATGGTGCTCGCGAAGCAGCGTCTCTGTCTGAATTTTCTCTTCTCCCTCTCTCTCTCTCGGTAGCGCCTTCGTCTTCCCTTATCGGTGTCTTTTTTTCTGCCTTTTTTTCATTCGATTCCCGAGAAACAGATCGCGGAGCCTGGGTTGGATCGCGTGCGTAAGCGCGCGCGTAACCGATGGTTAATGAACTCGCTGTAATTTCCATCCTCGAGCGCCTCGCGCCTCGCGCCGGCCTGTTCGCGGCACCGCCCGCGGGATCCCCGAAGGGCATGTCCTTGCAAGGATGCGGAGCGGACGACTATCCGTCCAATTCGCGTGGTAGTACTTGCTTGTCACGTTGCAACCTAATTGCGGTCTCAAATGTAATAAATTCCCTCATTCAAAGTATGCGTATGAAAGAATATCAGCTGTAATTGTCTCCCCGATTAATCGTTTGGAATCGCGATTAATCTGCTCGTGAAAGAAAACACGTAATTAAAAGCTTGTCCAAAATACGAAAACTCTTCTTCCGAAAAGAATCCGCATGCAAACGATTGAGGATCGATTTGTCGGAATGCAATCCAAGATCTCGGAATATCTCGCGCCACGATCTTAAATCTCCGGCGACCCATTGGTGCACGGGGAGACGTCGTTGTCGTCGTCGGACTAATCTCAGCCGGAAGAGAATTGGCTCCACCCACGGTTTTACAGCGTAAACCGAACGTTCTAAATACCAGAGGAGCGTATCCGCCTGATCGCGCGGGCTCGCGAGGCCTCGCGAGAGTTAATCGTACGGCCATCGCGCACGAAGGATGCGAAACGGACGCGCGCCGCCGGACAATTAACCCTTCCGAGACGCTTGGTACACATGCACGGTAAAGCGTTGCATTTCTGCTGGAATATTAATCATCTTTCACGATGTATGACACGAGAGACTTTTCAAAGAAAACTTGCGGCCTCCTTGTTGCTCCTTTACCTTCAAGAAACAATTTTACTCGGTAATCCGTATGTGGCAATAATGAAATAACGACACGACGTAATCAAAGTAAAAGATGTACTAAAAGAATTACTAAATTTTATCAAATCTGCTTATATTGGGTTGGCCAAAAAGTAATTGCGTTTTTTCCAATAGATGGACATACATGTCTTGAAATGTAACTAATTTCATTCTAAACCGCAAATTCATTATGTAGGTTAACAACTCACAGTTCAAGCTTGTTTTACAAAAAGAAAGTACACGATTTCGTTAACAATTGTTTGTTTGCCGTCGATTTCAAAATGGAAAATCAAAAAGAACATTTTCCTCATATTTTGTTTTATTACTTCCGAAAAGGGAAAAAAGATGTGCAAGCTCATAAAAAGTTATCTGATGTATATGGCGAAGATGCTTTAAAACTGCGGCAGTGTCAAAATTGGTTTACTAAATTTCGATCTGCAGATTTTAATGTGAAAGATGCACCACGCTCAGGAAGGCCAATCGAAATTGATGATGACAAAATAAAGGCACTGATCGATTCGAATCGGCGTTTAACGACACAAGAGATTGCCGAGAATCTTAACATATCGAAATCGAGTGTTGAAAACCATTCAAAACGACTTGGATACATTAGTAAGCTCAATATTTGGGTACCACATGAGCTCAAAGAAATTCATCTCACTAAGCGTATTGACATCTGCGATTCTCTTTTGAAACGTGAGGAAAATGATCCATTTTTGAGACGTATGATAACAGGCGACGAAAAATGGATCGTCTACAACAACGTCAAACGAAAAAGATCGTGGAGCAAGCGTGATGAACCTGCTGAAAGCACTTGAAAAGCAGATATTCACCAAAGAAAGATTATGCTGTCAGTCTGGTGGGACTTTAAAGGTATTGTGTATTTTGAGCTGCTTTCAAGGAATCAAACCATTAATTCAGACGTATACTGTCGTCAACTGGATAAATTAAACGATGCCATCAAACAGAAACGTCGAGAATTGGTGAATCGCAAAGGTGTTGTGTTTCACCATGATAACGCTAGACCACGTACAAGTTTGGTCACTCGTGAAAAATTGTTGCAGCTTGGATGGGATGTGTTACCACATCCACCATATTCGCCAGACCTGGCACCATCAGATTGCCATTTGTTTCGTTCTTTGCAAAACGCCTTGAATGGTAAAACCTTTACTGCTGATGAGGATATAAAATCGTTGTTGGAATTGTTTTTTGCTGAAAAAGATAAGAACTTTTTTGAGCGCGGAATCATGAAGTTGCCTGAAAAATGGCAAAAGATAATCAAACAAAATGGACAATATATTGTTTAATAAAGTTTTTGTTTCCCATGAAAAATTCGCCTTTTATTTATATAAAAAAAAACGCAATTACTTTTTGGCCAACCCAATACTACTAAATGTGGCACGTGGTATCAAATAGAGTCGATTCTAGTCAAGTTTTAAGCGCGAGTCAAAGGACTAATCGACGTAACCATCCGGATACCGGTTCAAGGAGCTTGAAAAAAGAAAAGTGATTTTCCTGCGCCCTCTCTCTCTCTCTCTTTCTTTCTCGGTAGCTGCGCGAATGAAGCCGATGCTTCCGTGTGTGCGCGAGCGGCTCTAACATTGCTCGCGGCGACGTGACTTTGCCGGCGGTGCGTCGGTTCCTTCACCCGATGCGGTGGCAGCCTGAGGACGTTCGCGGGCAAACTGTAGGGAAATGTAATGGCGCTCGGACTCAGGTGTGGATGCTATCGCGAATGGCCGAGTGCGTTGTTTGTAGGTAGGTAGATTGCGGAAAAAAAGACAGAGAGAGAGAGAGAGAGAGAGAGAGAGAGCAAAGAGCGGGCAAGCAGGAGGAAGGGCGTCGGCCGGCCTCGCGAAGCGCCACTCGGTCAAGCTCACTGCCATCATCCAGATTCTAGATAGTCGCGCGCACACGCTCGCTCGCTCGCGCGCATGCACGCATACGTCCGAATACCGGCTCCTAAGACTTGCCAGCCAACTTTACCGCCTCTCTTTCCTCTTTGCTCCTTTCTCTCGTCTCTCTTTTCCATGCGGGCGATATATCTTTCGGCGAGCTGCGAATCGAGAGCGCGATGCGAAGCGCGCGTTACGCCCGTCGACGCGATTGCGTTGCGTCTCGGATCGCGGATCGGTTATCCGTCGCCGGTCGATCACGAATTCACGATCGATCCAAGGAATATTATATTCTCAATTGGCAAAAATCCCCGAGGTACCTACTCGCGGAAACTCTTTCTTTCTTTGTCATTTCATTTCTGCGTCTCTCCTTTTTCTCATCTTTCTACATTCTTCTCTCCTCTATCTCTCCCTCTTTTTGCCCCCTGATATTTTTTAGCACGGATCGCGGATAAGAGACAAAAAGTTGCATCGTACGGGATGAGGAGGCGTGGTTTAACGGCACGTTTTCATCGTATTTCGACGGAAGCTTAGTCGATCGGCGCGCTTTCTCATTTTCCTCTCGCGAGCTAGTTATAAACTCTCTCTTGGAATCGCGACGAGGACACCGCGCTAATCGTAAGCGGTCGGTTACTCGCCCGCGGAAGGCCGCAATTAGGCGGAAGCTTTGCGCTTGTAATTAAAGTGAGATCGGCGGCGAGTGAAACGTCGGCTACAGCCGACCAAGTTTTCGGGCATATTCGTCATTCACGCGTGTACTCGTTATTCGCGCGGCTCGTCGGACGCCACCAAACGTCGGCATGCCCTTCACGTTTGGTGCGAGCTAATCCGCTTCAAAGTATCGATCGGTGGTACTTGACGCGTAGATTTCCTATGCGCGTACTATACGCATTGAACTCGCTCAACTCGTTCAGGAGGGATGTTGCGTCGCGTTGCTGCAAATCGGAAAACGAGCCTCGCGAACGAGCGCGAGCGCGCGTCGCGTTAATTAATGACAATTTGAATTTTAATGTCTGGCGCGCGGAGAGGCGTTTCGCGAAAATGAGCCTCATTAATAACGCATGAGGAGGATAATTTAAAGTTATGTTTCTCTCGCGCACTCTCACCCTTTTCCGTCTGGCTTGGTCGCGCGCGCGCGCGCGTGCTGCATAGCGTTGCACGACGTCGCCATCGCCGCCCCGTCGCTTTGTTCGCGTTCAAAGCGCAATTATGCGGTATTAGGTTGCCGCGAGAGGCGAACCGTGATTTGGGGCAACAGGTGTATACAATACGTATGCATAATGCACAGGCGGCACACGTAAACTGTCCCTCGCGCGCCACGAGAAGTGTGTGCACCCGCGCACCAAATTGCCGTTATTAAATTTACATATCCGGGCGCGGAGCGTGCGAATTAAACGATTCTTCCTTCCGTTTGTCCCTTTCGCCACGCCAACTTGCCTCTCGATCGGTTTTACCGAAATTCACGTATCCCGATGAATTCCGTTGGTGAACCAAGTCGTTTCCGTCCGCTAATTGTCACTCTTGTGACTCACGCATGATCCGTCATCGTTTTAGCAACGTTCCTTCGCGATATTCGGACACGGCAACGGGTTTCTCAAGCTTGTGAAATTACAGTTTTATTTCGGCATTTTAACGGAAGCTACGTGCAAGGAGTTCATGGAAAAATGTCACGGATATAGCCCTCTCTCTCTCTGGCAATCCGCCATCTCGTAGCACTTTCTTTCTCAAATTGCCTGACCATGAGCCACTGCCAAACCTTCCGATACTCTGCATAGTCTTCCTTCTCGTCATAGTACGGGGTTCAAGATGTCAAATTCCTTTCGAGATACTTGGAAAATCTGCGTCTAAGGTTTGCGCGCACGAATCAATCGTCTAACTGATTCTATTTCGACGCCACATAATCAGCAGCCTAAACCCATAAACTCTTTCTTTTCGTTCATCGTGCGAGTCGTAAAGACCAAGCAATCCGATTGGATGCGTGAACGAAATTGTTGCATCGCGTAACAGCGGTGCAACAATTAGTCGTCGTTATCCGTTGCGTTTTTCACTGATCGGAAATGATTACAGGCGCATCGTTGATACCCGTTGATTCTCGTTAATATCTGTCAACTTTATCGACAGTGCGCCGACTGATTGCTGGTTTAACAGACGTTGACCGAATCAGTACTGAAATGAATGACGCGCGCAACAGGTCCACGGTATACTTGTGTGCCTGAATCGCGTTGCGCTTGTTGCTCCCATTGCGTTGCGCTGCGTTTGTGTGTGCACTCGTTCCCCTTTTCGCGTGGGATCAAAAAGCGAAATGTTTTGTAAAATATTTTTCCGCTTTTGATCACGGTATACGCGAGACGCAGTCTCAATGTCCATCCGTAAACACACCGTCCATGTGTCGTAACTGTAAATGTGCGCACGCGCGCACATATTATAGTATCGCGATGATTTCCGATGCACGTTCAGGAAATTGTGCAAAAGAAACAAGATGGACTGATTCGATCAATCGTTCCAACCAGCGTTCAACAAAGCATTTGGATGAACGTAAGTCTTAAAAGCTGGAAGAATGCGATTTCGTTAATTTGCTGCGTTTAACAATGACCAATGAGATGAAGATGCTGCTGGATGATGTCTTCAACTTGAAGAGCATTCGTTGATGTAAAAGTGCGATCCTTTGTCTCTGAGGGTTGTACGATCCGTAAAGAAATGTCTCCGATTAGAGATGATGAGAGGACATTTTTAAACAGAAATGTCTCCGTGCGCGCGCGGCGAGCAAACGTCTATGAGTGACACTACGCTGCACGAATCCTCCTCTCCAAAGTGTCACCTGAAAATAACTTGGCATTGCTATTCTAGTAACACGCATACAAGTGCACGCGCCGCGCTACCAAAGTCCTCGCACGCATTTAAATCAAGACGGGGGACTCCTGGAGGGTACTCCGCATCGAAGTCGCTTCAAAGGGAAGCGGGCACTCTATTGTCGAGCCGGCGCAACGGCGCGTCACAATTTTACATCGTGAATATTTCGCAAATATCTATGCGAACTTACTATGTAAACATACATACTTACATTACGCTGAAACGCCTGAGAGAAGGGATTTCCGTCAAATCAAAGATGACGAGTTATCATGATCCTAGTCTTCGAGTTGCGAGACTAAGATCGCTAAAAACTGCGAAGCGTGAGCGCAAAAGTGCTCTTTTCAAAGATACATTCCACTTGAGAAAGGATGGGATGTGGATGTGTTACACGTGAATCGTCGCCGTCGACTCGCACACTATAATAAATCTAAAACTATCGCTCTCGGCTCGTGCTAGTTTTACGATGTTTCATGATAAAAAGCGGAGATTCGTGCGTTATACCGCGTAATCATTCTTGTAATCGCGCACTGAACAACATACTCGCGCGTAAGGTCTTATCGGGCCTTGAACTCTCTTGGACTTTCCATACATGAAAACAATACTTGACATTTCGAAAGCTAGTGTATGTTATTTCACTGCTACATTTCAACAGTTGCGATTTAAATAAATTTAAATAGTAACAATCAGGACGTCGCTGAAACCATTTGATTACTATTCGAAAACAGTTGTGTGTAATTGAAAAAATCAAATGGCTCCCGATGCAAAAAGCTATTTCATCATTACTATTATACATACACGTGTACGCGCGCGCGCGCGTGCAAGAGAGAGAGAGAGAGAGAGTTTGACGACATTGTAGAGCTTCCTGTGAAAATTCTCGGGGAACGAGATACCACGGAGAAAAGGGTGAAAAGATGGACCACCACCCGGGAGATATCGGGATATCCCCCCCTCCCCCCAGTGAAACGCAATCAGAATAGTAATTAAGGATTCGGTTAACGCTCCAAGCGCGAGTGTAGAACGCAACCCAATTTAAGCATACAAAAGTGTACGGTAGGTTAGCGAGGGAGTGCTTGCTGCCGCGAGATGAGGTAAAAGAGTGGGGAAAGAAGAAGGGATGGAGGGATGAGAGATCGCCGCAGAGAAGGAGGACAAGGAGGTAGAGAGATGCTGAACGATGGTTCAGAAAGAAGGAAAGCAATGCGAGAGAAAGAGGAGAGAGCAGAAGAAACGGGGAGAGACGCAGTGGAACCAATCTGTGTACGTCTATGAATTTGTGCACATGTTGGTCACACGCGTGCGTTACTTCCATGCACACACAGTGCGGTCCATGTTGCAGAGGACACGCGAGGCAAGAGTGTATCGCCTCACGCACGTGCATGCGTGCACTACTCTGACTTGGAATGTATAAATGTGTGCTGCGTATAATATATACGTATGCATACGTGTGTGCGTGCGCGCGCGCCGGAGACGATGCGCCGCAAACCGGGTGAAAAGTAGGGGAGGGAGAGAATTCCTGTGTGCCTCCCTCCTTCGCTATCCTCCTCCCCGTCTCCTCCGTCCGTAGCGCAGCAAACCCCTTTTCCCCGCTACTACTTCGCTCCCGTCCTCTCTCCCGACTCCGTTCTGTCCCTCGCGCCCCGCTTACAACCGTACGGCCGTTTCGAGAGCGGTAGCAGGTGGATGAAGGGAGTAGAGGGAACGATGCAGCGAGAGGCGAGGGAGGAGGAAGGGCGGATGAGGCGGGAGGGTGAGGCTGAGCGAAAGAGAGGGACAAAAATCCGGCAGTGGCCAATGGGAGGAAGTCCCTGGACCCGCGAAGCGGGAAGAACCGACAACGTCGCCAGACTCGGAGTTTTTGTTTACCATGCGCGCACTCCGAGGAGGAGAGTGCATATCTGCTCTTGCGGCGGCATCGGTATCGGTATCAGCATCATCGGTACCGGCATCGGCATCGGTACCGGCATTTGGCATCATCACGTCGGTATCGACATCGGCAGGTAGACTAGCTGTAGCACCAGCAACAGCAACAGTAGCAGCAACAACCGATGTATAGCGTCTCTCTATAGCACCTTCTTCAAACATGCAACGATACGACTTTTCTCGTCGGGCAGCGTGATCGGGCATAGATAGGGAGCGGCACCGAGTCCGTAGGGGAACAAAGAAAACGAGAAAAGGAGGAGGAGGTGAGTACGGACGCGGGCCAGAGAGAGCAGGCTAATGGGGTTGGGACGACGCGAAGGGGAGCAATAAATTGTCGAGCGGTACTCACGATTTTGATGTTACTCGATAAAATTACCCGCGTTTCTCTTTCGTGGCCACCGAATCGCGTTATTTCTTTCCTCGCGTTTCGAACAGCTCGAGACGAGACTGTACGTCATATATTATATTTCGGTTCGCTCGTGAAGACTGTTTCACGAAAGTTGTTCCCAAGATGTCGTTCAGAGCGTTACTGCAAATCAAACTGAACGGGCGTTTTGTTCCGCATGTGCCTTAATGCTTCATTATCCCGCAGACTGTCCCATTTAAAAGTATTTAAAGACGAACGACAATGGTTCGAGGAGTCATTCTGCGGAGCAAATTTAAACGAGGCTGACGCCAAGCGACGAGACCGATTTGCTTCGCCTGCGTACGAGACGGCTTTCGGAGCTGCCTCGGAGGAAAGAGAAGCGGGCGGATACACGAACAAGAGGAAGCGAAACGGAGAGAAGAGGAAAGATGTCATCAACCTCCGAAGCCACGGCAGTGGACGGTGACTAACTGTGCAAAGTTAACCCCGTCTCCCTGGAACCTCCCCTTTTGGCATGGAAATGTTACGCATGCAAATGCGCCTCGCGGCTCATCCGTATCGTCATCGAGAAACGACGATTGAAGAAGCGTACTTTGAGGGCGCGAACCGGAACGATTTTAATCGCTAAAATCTCGAGATTTGGACACTAATTTGAAATCATTTACAAGATATCCTTCGATATACAAATTCCGTTCCAAATTGAACAGTGTGTAAACCATGTAGCAAAGATTTCGCTAGTATTCGACGCATTAAAGATAATATTACACACACACACACACACACACACACACACACACACACACGAGTAAAAAAGAGCGGCGAAATAAACTAGAAAATATATTTACACGCGTAAGTTGAAAACAGCCCTCGTCAACGAAAACGTTATTTTCATAAAGACTCGATAAGCGCGAGATTGAGAAAGGATTGAGATAAAAAGTAGAAAAAGGGTCAAAAAGATTAGACCATCAGCGAGGCAAGGGCGAAGCAAGACGAACTCGCGCTAAAGTTGGTCAGCAGGATGAACGGAAGAAGTACAGACTGGATAAAAGTCTTATTCCCTCCCTTCCTCCACTCCTCTCTCTCCCTCTCTCTTTCTCTCCTTTTCCCATCGAACAATGCGCGGAAAAGTGTGCAATAGAAGAAAAAATGGACCGCTGCCATTATGGAGTTCAGGGCCACTCGAGTTGTTTTGCTTCCACCTCCGCAAAGGAGCCTCGTACAGAGGCAACTGTGCTGAATGAATCAGTAAGAGCGAGAGAGCGAGAGAGCGAGAGAAAGAGAAGCAGAGGGAAAGCGAGACGGCGAAAAGGGGGAGGAAGAGAGGGAGCTTTCACCACTAGTGGCCTAGACTTCTTCTTCTTCTCGCTCTTACTGTCCTGTTGCCTATCATTACGTTTCTTCATGTTCGTCGCGATGTCCGTCCCTTGTGCATTTGCTCCACGCGCTATTCGTCCGCTCAACGGTATCCTTCTTCCTCGCGTTATACATGCTAGGGATTTAGGCACGAAACATAAGGCCATCGATGACGGATGCATGAATTTTTAGATTCTTTCGGCGAGATCTTGGAAAAATCTATTAAAGAACTTTGTTCGGTAAATATTCACTTATGGTCAGCACCCGCAAATGTCAATGACCTTGACATATGTTATAGAGGTAACCTTTCTGAGTAACAGGCAACAAGTTTTAGCCGTCGCTCACTGTTCATTAAAAAGTTATTAACAAAATAAATCTTACAAATTATACGTAATTATTGGACACCATGTACATGGTAAGAATTTTCATTAAATTTATATTGTCAAGGACATACCCTTTGACTACAATTATTGGCGGAACACACGGTATCGGGCATAAATTACTAATGTGTATGTAAAATAGTATATGTATGAACAAAGGAAAATCATTTAAAGCAGTGAATCATTAATATATTTTTTTATTAAAGCAGAGAATAGTTGGTATAGGAGAGTTATAAATGAGGAACAGTCGTGTTTATCTATGACGTAGTAATCTATTCGACATTCCAAGTTTTTATTTATCGTAGTTCAAAGATTTTCTCTAAAGGACCTTACTTAAAAACTTAGGTTAGGTTAGGTTAGGTTAGGTTAGGTTAAAGCAGAGAATACTTTGTACTTATATTAAAACAAACTATTCTAAATATTAACGATTCACTGCTTTAAATGACTTTCCTTCCTTCGTTTATATACATATTCGTCGTTTATGTCTTTGAATATTCAAAATAACTACTACATTTTCGAAACTTCTTTTGTTAATAACTTTTTAATAAACAACGATCGACGACTAAAACCTAGTGCGGGTTATTCGAGAAAGTGACCTTTGTAATATATGTCAATATCATGTTCTTGCTTCGCGTGGACAGCTGAAAAGTCGTGCGAAATCATTAAACTTTTTTTGTTAATAACTTTTTAATAAACAACGAGCGACGGCTAAAACTTGCAGAAGGTTACTTAGAATGATGACCTCTATAACATATGTCAAGGTCATTGACATTTGCGGGTGCTGACCATAAGTGAATATTTACCCTTTGTTCTTTGCATTATTTCGTCTTTGCATGTTTCCATTCATGTACTACTTAGCTGGACGTAGAAACTTTTCACGCTCATTAACTCGGTCAAGTTGAATTTGCAAGAACGGTTTTGTCTTTTCAATGATTCGTATTTAGCAAGTTGATAATATCACCGATTGTTTTGCTCGCAAAGATTAAAGTTACATGCCACGTGCTTCGCTGTTGTTCACGAAGCCTCGCGATATTTCATACGTGTCCAAAGACGCCTTGTTGAAGGCAACAGCGCGTACGACGGAGCTGGTCGAGTTGCAGACGTTCGAGAGCTGTACGAGTGTGCTCGTGCATATGCTTCGTGCCAGGTGTGTATTGCGCAGGTTAAGCGCATGAATGAAAAAGTCAGCATGAATGAAAAACCATCCTGAAATGATTCCGCGACTAGTAGTGGACACTGTTGTTTTTCAATCAGTCGTCTACGAGTTTTTCCTCAACGCGCGCGTAGTAGACCATTTTATTACTCATCGACGTCTAGTCGGATTTCGTAGCACGACTGTACGTAACCGCGTTACGTCAGACAATTGACGCAACAAAAAGAATTCCCATTGCAATTTTGCGTTAATCGATTGCGTCGAACGCACGGATTGCACGACGGAACGCAACGCAACCTTTACGACAAACGGTTTCTTTTCCTTGCTCTCATCTCGATCGTAAATCCACTTGGTATTTCCAAAAGTTACAGTCTGTGACGTATACATTTTGATGTTACTCGTAATTTACCTCCTCGCGATTCATCGTCGCAATTCCCACGTCGCGTTGTCGATCGATAATATCATTAATTGCAGCAACGTGCAACGCACAACTCCGTATACTTTGACATTACATAAATTATTGACCAGTTTCCATCTTCTTTTTCTGCCACTCTTATTTTCTACGCAATTTTTCTGCATATAAAGCAGCAAAATACATTTTAAATATTTACTAGTCTCATTGCTCGTATCATTGTTTGTCACGTAAATTAACGTCATTTAAGGCACGCCTTTTTCCTTTTTTTTTCGTACGTTGCGTCATTTCACAAATCGATACGAGACGCTCGTCGTTGCGACGATAATGCGGCGGTCCGCGTCTCGCCTATCTGAAACAACTCGCTGAACAGAGACGCGCGCGACTTGGCGTAAGCGAGAATTATCGCGATCTCGGGACGTAATGCGCCTCATAAAAAGCTCTCGATCGCGTTTACATTGGGGAGTACGGGGGTAGCGCGCGGGTGCCGCCGCTGGGAGCTGCTAGTTCAGAATCATCCACCGCTTGCATCGCGTCCGTTATGGACAAAAGGGCTTTGTCGAGTATAGACAGTGACAGTGATGAGACCGTGATGAGTGGCAATGTCGTCGGTCGACTGTGTAGAGCAGCCCATTATTCCACCTGGCAGAAAGCTTTCCAGTTTGGCACACATCGAGTATTCAAGCGATCACTTATTATAATCATGCTGACCACGTTGTTGTTGTTGTTGCTGCCGTTGCTGCTGCTGCTGCTGCTGCTGCTACTGCCGCTATTGCTACTGCTACGTTGGCCATGGCTGACATCGTAGTGTTAAAAGGGGTTGGGCGGACGTTATTGGTTGCCTGTCTTTCTCTCTCTCTCTCTTCCTTTCTCTCTTTCGCTCTCGCCCGATGGCAGCCTGCTCTGATTAGTGATTAGCGCAAAATCGCCGTCGCTCGTTCATTCGTTCGTACATCGTTCGGATGGGTTGCCAGTCTCGGCTCACTGGCTCCATTCTTTTCTGCCGAGCCATTTAATTTATGCTGAAATCTATAAATACCGACGATACACCCTTTCTATCCGCAACAGGAAAAACTGGCAGCCGACCGAGCTTAACGGCTCGACGCGGAAAAAAACTGCGGCTGAAGCGAGATTTTAATGTGTTGCGCGAGTGTGTTCGAGTCGCGTTAATATCGGAGAGATGCGGAAACGGTAAGGCACGCGCGCGTATGTGCTACCTATAAATATATCGTGTACAACTTTTTCACGGAAAGATTAAAATATTAATCTTCTGCTACGATCTACACGATAGTGATGATTATCTCATCGCTATCTTGTCAGTCGACCTTTCTCAACTGCGCCTTCTCTGAGGCTGAGTTGAATCCAGTATCGCTTATAAACTTTGTCAAGTGGCTTATAAATTATAATAATTTGCTCAAATTGTGCGTATTTACTTTTCGTCCTCGTTGCACGGGATACGTTCAGTCCTTATGCAAGATATTTTGACAAAATTTTCGAGCTTGAGAGCGAGATAGAATGGAGAAGGCGAGAGAACAGGGGGAGAGAGAGGGAGAGAGAACGAGTGAGAGAGAAACGTGCGGCAAATCCCGCAGGACGCGCGAGCGTCTAAAGGAGACTCGAGGGAACTCGGATTTATTGCATAACAACCCCCTCAGTCAGCTCGTAACCCTTGGAAGTTGCGTAGGTCCGACGGTAGAGGGTGCCGCATAGGCTCGATGATCTACTTGTTGAATGGCGAGGAGAGAGAGAGAAAGAGCGAGAAGGGGCGAGAGGAGGCAGGATATTTCTGAATGAACGAACGACTGAATGGGCGGCCGCACATGGCATAGGGTGCCTACTTGACACCGATCCGTAACCTCAACAATCGCCCGGGCTGTCTTCGATGCCAGCTACTGACCTTGTCTTTCTGGAGAGGCTGGATCGTCTCTCAGCAAAGAGAGGAGCAGCGGCACACACACACGTACTCGGAAAAAGAGTAACACGAGGAAGCGTCGCGCAAGATGCGACAAGTGAAACGATTTAAAGTCATGCGAGTTTACAAAAGAGATAATTATTTCTGTACTTTCCGGGGGCAAGGAGCAAATCGTTAGAGGTGATCGGAGGGTCAGCAAATTATTCACGTTTCAAGACTCGTTTGCTCGTATCACGATATACATAATACTTTTTCCAGTTAAATGCTGGACGCACACAACGCTCGGCTGTCCAGAGTCGAAATCTCGCGCGATTCCTGGCTTCCGGCGTTTTGTTTCCTCTCGCTTGGCCACCGTAGGTACCGAATTCCCCGATGGCTCGCCACCGCCACATTCGCCGTTGCCGCTCGGTCCGCGAGCCACGATAAAACCGCTCAAAGCCATTTTCTAATTTTTTTCGTCCCCAACCCTCTCTCCACCCCTGCCAGCCTGACCGCTGTAGCGTTTAACATCCCGACGGAAGTCGGGAGGCAAGCATCGAGGTAAAAGATCGTCATGCACCATCATCCGAAACTCTCTTGAATATTTTCGCAGAACAAAAAGAGGGAAAAAAACGTTGCCACGGAGGGGTGGGGGGTAGGGAGGGGGACCAAAGCGGCCGCGCGAGGAAACGGGGGTAGATGAACGGACCTCGGGGGAAGAGAAATCAGGGGGTAACAGAGGAGTAGAGGGACGAGAGAGAAAGAGAGAGAAAGAGAGGGACGGGAGGACGGTTAACGGCGAGGGAAGAGGGGTGTTAGCCGGGGTGGAGACGGTGCATTACGACCGGGACAGGGCATGGCATGGCTAGCTCAGGAAAGTACAGGATGTGAGAGAAGAGGAGGAGGGAGTGCGGCGAAGGGTGATGCAGGAGGGTGCATGCGGGAGGAGGGCGGTTGCCCCAGTAAAAATCGATCCTCCCCACTCTTTTCCGACTTTTTCCCCTAGAGAGGCTTGTGCTAGAGAGGATGAGGTGAGGTGTGGAGGAGGAGACATGGGGTGGCTGGGCAGGGGGTTCTCGTGGGGGTTACCTACCACTGCGTCTGTCTCTGTGTATCCACATTTCCGGATCTTTGCGAGTGTCTCGTACGTGTGCGTGTCTACACGTGAGAGTGGGTGTCTATGTGTCTATGTGTATGCATGCATGCACGAGCACGCGCGCGGACAAGGATGGGCGGGAGGGGTAGCGAGGGTAGCAAACGCATGTGGATACACGTGGACGGGTACGCGGTGCGATCGTGTGAGGGTGTGATTGAGCGGATTTTTCGCGGGTGTTCGTGGGGCACTGCCCGTGTAAAGCGCGAGCGGTATCGCGCGCACTTTCGTGCTCGTGTGCATACGCCTTGGACAGTTTTTTTCGCAGATTCTCCACTTGTGTGAGTCCACGTGGTGGTTGCGGTGGACTCTCTCTCTCTGTCTCTCTCTGTGTCGCGTATGCGTACAGTGCACCTCGTTGACTGTGGAAAACGCCCTGCCATTATAAACCTGGTACTGAAATCGGTATAATTTCGAAAAAACGTCAATTGCTCATCCCGTGGATACGCGCGGCTCAGATTAAAAGATACGCGTACATCTTGGAATCCTGACTCTGTCGTGTTCTCATCGTAACAAGCGAAAGCGTGCCGAGGACCCTTCCGGCATGTCATCCGAATCCAAACTAAATAAATATATATATATAAAAGAGGATTTATAATATTATGCTTTCAAATTTTATCCTGTACCAATAATCATCTCAGAAAAGAACAACTAGCACGTTTTCTGACATTTCAAAAGTTTTAGACGTAATTGCGTGACGTCAAGGATGTTGTTGCATGTATGCCACATTTGTCGCGTGCACATTAATATGGAAACATATGCACTTGTAAGTGTCTTACATCGAAATATCATGTCCATGTAGATATGATGTCTCAGATTTCTACAACTCTGCATGTATGGTTCAAGATAAACAACATTCAAGTTGTGGAGCAGATAACGAGTTTAGACAAAGACAAAATTAACGGGTCTTACTGAGAATTACGTGTATGTATGTATGTATGTACATATATGTATCACCAAATCGTTCCGAATGGAATAGAATCAATCGAGACTGCATGCAATGCTGCTTCTTAATTGCAAGCAGCTGAAATACGTCAAACGGAAACAACAACTTGCATTAATCAGTAAACTAACGCTCATTAAAATCTCTAGTTTTTCGTCTGCAACTTGTATCTGCTATATTAGAGACAAGTTGCAACGTTTGCTGCATCGTCTTATAAAGTTTACAATAAACCCTTGACAGAAGGATTGAAGGAGGACCAAGTTCATCTCGGTCATGCGTTTCTCCTTGCACCTAAATTTTTCAGAGAGTCACGAGGATACATCCGACAATCGTGTGCACTGTACGTCCGCGGGATCGCGTGTATCGGTGCACCCTCTCTCCCCCGTGTGCGGTCTCGCGCGCGCGCACGTTCGTCTTCGTGTACGTATCCGCGGCAACGCCGCCTCCGCCGCGTCCCGACGCTTCTGTCGTCCGCTGCAACGATGAAAAATTACCCAGAAGCAGCGCAAGAGAGGGAAAGAGGAAGAGACGAAGAAAGAGGGAGAGAGACGGTCAAAAAGAAAGATAGACAGAGGGGTAGGAGAAAGAAGGGTCGAGGGCGAGAACATAGACAGACAGAGAGAGAGAGAGAGAGGGGGGGAGTAACGGAAGGGGAGAAAAGGGAGAAGGAACGAGCCGGTCGCTTTTTTCTCTAGACCCCGAGCCCGTCGTCTAGCGCTGAGTTCGCGAGCCTGACAGACAGCTGCAGCGGAGCCCTGATATATCGACCGGGCCACCTAACCAACTACCCGCACTCACTATTATACACCTGCCCCACACGCACGTACCGACACCCCTGCTTATACACGCGCGCATATACACGTACACACCGGCAGACACGGGGTTGGCGTGTACGAAAAAAAGGCGGCGCACCGACAGCGGCCACCTCTTTCCCTCCTTTTTCTCTCTCTCTCTCTCTCTTTCTCTCCCTCTCCCTCTATCATTTCCCTCTTCTCTCGTGCTCTCTTACTCTTATCCTCTTTTGGTCTCTTTTTATCCTTCCCCATGAGGTGGGCGCTCACTCTTTATATTCTCGCGCGCTCTCTCGGTTGCGCGCGATTCTTCTCTTTCCAATTCCACCCTTCCCACCCATCCACCCCCAACTTTCCCCCTCACTCTCCCAAACCCTCCTTTCCACCTTCGCCGCTGTTCTGTCTTCGTCCGCCTTGCTCTTCTGTGAAAAAGGGTAGTAGCTAGAGCGAAAAAGGGGGCTTTCGAGGGAAAGAGAGGAGTTGGTGGGGTCGGACGGACGGGCAACGGGGAGTGGAGGCGCCGCCACCGATGGGGGTGGACAAGACGAGCGGTGGGTGCAGCGAACGGCGCCCAGTCAGCTCCAGGATAATTAGATCCTTTACAGGTTACCAATGATTGATAGTCTTCGAAATACGTACCGTCCTCTTTCTCTCTCTCTCTTTCTCTCTTCCGCTCTCTATGGTTTCCGCGCGCCAGAGTTTCCTCCTACATGCACACGTGAACGCGCGGGATACGCACACGTATAACACACGGACGCGTACCCGTATATCTGTATATCTCCGTCGAGCTTGATGCAGCAACGAAATACGCGCGCGGAAGCACGGACCGACCAGGGATGCAAGGGGGAAAGAAGGGAGGAGGGGTGTATACGATAAATACGAAATCCCTTCAGCCGATTACGTCCTACTGAGCTTTGCCTGGGTTGCGACCCTCTGTCCCTCGTATCGCTCGAAAAAAGGGTTCGCGGCTCCGTGTACGCTCTCGTCGTGTTCCTCGTCCTGGCTTGTACCAACGATTCATCAGTACTTTGCGTTATCATCGTAATACCGCAACTTGCAAACGAACGATGCTCGAGTGCTTCGAACGCTGCTGAATTGGCTTTCAAAAGCAAACTACTTGAAACGTTTAGCATCGGAACGTATTGGAAATTGGAAGCGTATCTTGCGGATTTTGTAAAATTCTGTCATTTCTTTTTTCCTGCTCTCTCTCTCTCTCTCTGTCAGTTGGCAGATGGCGACTTTTATACCATGGCGCATGCTTTCGCAATATTTTGTGACACATCCACGCACATACATATTATTGCGATCTAAAAACGAAGCAAACTTATTCGGTTGAAAATTTGGTTTCTTCATGTCACGCGGTGTGTCGTTGGATCTCCTCGCCGTTGACGTCAACTAAAATTTTTGCATCGTGCCATTTCAGACTTTCGTAATGCTGATGGATTCCTCGACGACGAGATGCTCATAAATCTGCCGTTTTCGCATCAAGCACGACAATTTGTTCCGTATTAGTGAATGGAGTTGCGACGTTAATTGGATCAAGAAACGACGAGAAACAGAAAAGAAACGGTGAGGGAGAATAGAAAGGAGAATGTTAACTCTCTGCTGCGCGAGCAATAGAAGATGCGAAATTAAATCCTACCGCTGAGCGTACCGCTGCGGACCCGCTGCGACGTACATGTATATATATATGCGTGACGTCGGTTAAAGAATTAATATCAAAAACACCATTCCAAAGGTGAGAGAGAATGCACGCGTGTGTTTGTAAAGAAATTAAACGTTACACAAAAGTACGTAGTAACGGTTCTTTTTTTCCCTCTTGTTGCGCGCAACGAAATTAAGCAAGATGTCCCGGCAAATTCATCAAAATAAACTCAAATGGAAATTTCTCGAGAGAATTCTTCAAAAGGCGACATGGTTTTAGCCGAACGTAATACGGAGCTTGAGGAACAGAAGAAGAGTTAAACGCGTTTCTTTTCCTACCTATGTTACTCTTATGTTAGATATTAAACGTTGAAGATTTATCATTCCGAGTGGCTTTGCGATCCTTCGACATCTAACAAATCACGCCAAACCTTTGTCACTATCACTATGTACGCGTGCGGTAACACTTTTCTACGATCTCTCGGTGGCCTTCGCAGTGACTTTAGCAAATGCAAATCAGAGATGCCGCGATACAGCCAGTCGGGGAATCCCTTGACAAACCGTTAACATCTCCTCGCAAATGTCATTTTTATGATGTGTCTACGCGCGCGCGCGCATTTGTTAAGTACTCAATACACGTCATGGTTCATCGAGGAGATTGCGATACTATTCGCGTTCGCGTTCGCATTCGCATAAAATGTTTTCGAAACGTTGCGTTTCACATTGATGCAAATCTTTGCAGAATTTTTTCGACGAGAATCCACGGTTTTGGAGAAAGATCAAACTGGATCTCGATTAGATTCGAAAATTTGTCTACAAAGGTAGAGCTCTAGGGATCGTCCTCGCATAATGCGACTCGCTCGTTAAACTGGCTGTATAGACCAGACTTTTCAAGGTACCCGAGATTCCGATCGATAAGCTGAGATATTAAAATTACATTATGCCAATTTAGGCATCACGTTAGCTCTTGTCCGAGATCGAGTGGACGTAGAAAAACGTGAACCATAATGTCTTTTTATTAACGTTTAATGATGCGTGTGATAATAAATATGCGTGCGCGTGTGCTCGTTACGCATTCAATATTGAAATTAGCACTTTTAAAAGAGTCTCGCCCGAAAATAGAATTCCGCCAAGATTATCGCGGAACGACCGTGCGGATCTACCCGACCTTTCTCCAAGAATTTTATTTTAAATAATATTGTTTCTTCACGCGCGCGCGTTAATATTCTCTATCTTACGATGCTCCACGTCGACGAATGTGCCGACGAGCGTCCCGATGTAACATCAAAAGCACGTAATATCAAATGTAATATCAAAAAATTAAGATAACAGATTTGTTGAAGAAAACCTGATATTTCCCTGCTCATTAATATGAACGAGGAAAAAGGAAGAGATGATCACAGCCATTGTTAACTGCCGCTTACACCGTGGAAAAGTTTCGCTTGTGCAAAAAGTTGGTAAAAAACCGTTCCTATTCTTGCGAAGAAAATATAGGATTACACTTCATTATTTTGGTAAAGTGTAAAATGTATCGTCGGCTGGTAAACCGACCGTTATATGACTTGTGCTACACATACACACAGCATAAATATATATATTCTTATCAATAAAACCACTTTTGAATCACCGCGCGAGCTTATCAACCTCTTTTCCGTGCATTATGAATTTATTATGGACACAAGCGCGATACACGATACAACTCGCAAAGTCTGGAAATAAAGTTTTACCTTTTATTGTCGGTGCTTTGCTTACTTTCACAGTTGTGTGTTTGCACGGCAACACCAAAGGACCCAGCTTGCGAAAGCGCAGTCGAACCAACACAGGCGTCATTGTGCCTGAAATTATAATGTAGATAATAATGCGTGATTTTCGTATCATCGTACAGAGCGCAAAGCGCTACACTGACGCGCAATCTCAATCGCTGTCGTATAATCGACAAATCGTGTAAACGTCATATTTACACGATTTCATTCATCATACGTGAATTATTTTGCACACACTCGTTCGGATAAAAATCGCGTATGTTTCCCTGATGCTTCGCAGCGTTGTACCCGAGCTTATATCTTGTGGTTTAACCAGTTCGGCCGTGTCCGATACCTTTGCACGCGAGGATACGGAGGGGGAGACTGTTAAAATTCAACATTTCCACGCGATGACACATCGGAAATTTCTGCAATATCTCAAATCGCGCGCTTTCCGTTTGCGAGCCGTTGCCTCCTCGCCTTTTACCGTATTCTCTCTCTCGCTCGCTCTTTTTATCTCTCTCCGATGCATCGCGTCGCCGTGCGTACGATTAATATAATTATGTCGCGCACGTTCCAGCCATCGGAAACGAGTGGCACAGGGGCCCCGATCTCTCGCGCGCTGGACCCCATCGGTCTGCTCAGGGAAGTCCCTCGCAGGAAGGCGCGCGTATACGAGGAATTCGACGTGAATCACCGTGCAACGACACGGTCTGTCCAACGTACGTCACAGAGCCGCTTACTCGAGCTGCCGAACTGTGAGGCAACATCGAGGATTCCTCCTGGGAAAGGAGGAACACGCTCTCTGTCTCTGCCACTCTGGCTTCCCGATCTCCGTACCCGATTCGCGGAATGCTCTCGATGAATCTGCGTTTCACGAAATTGTACTATTGTAGCCGTCAGAAGAAAGAAAACTAAAGCAAACTGTCAAATTGTTGTGCAGTGAAGCGTCAAAGAAATTCTACGTATGAAAAAAATATGAATACATAATAAAAATATGCAAACATGGACGTTTTTCAATATAATAAGAAATCTGAAAGATATTAAAAAAGATATTAAAAGAACAGAGAATTGTAGAAATATTCTTTTTCTTTAATACTGTTTCTGTTACTTTCCGTATGTTACACTGCAACTGTGTACAATTCCTTACAGTATACAGTGAGAAACGGAATCACAATTTCTTACGATTAACACCGAGTTACGGCGGCGTTTTAAATTAATACTGTTTATCGTTTATTACATACGCATGTGTATAAAAAAATCGTATAAATTGTCCGTATCAGATAAGAGAGTATAAATCTGCCCAAGTTGTGCAGAAAGTTACACAGTTTTCCATATATATATATATATATGTAGATGTTACATTCTGGTCGACAAACTGTAAATATTGATTGTCATCTGCCAATTACGCTATGCAAATTCGACGGTTAGACGCTTTCACCTCCACTTAGAATTATCGTGCATGCGCTTGCTACTTCTTGTTCGTTTCTGACGCGAAACGAAATATTATATATCACACTTGACAAGAAGATGCAGGATCTTTCGTTGTATAAATAAAAAATCAGCAATAAATGAGCAAGTAATTAAATAGATAGCTAAATAGATAAATAAATAAATAAATAAATAAGTAATAAATAAATACATAAAGAAATGAAGAACATACGGTGGCGGAAATAAATAAATGTAAAATGGCATGTGCGACATACATATGTAGAATAAATAATGACACGTGTTGCATATCAATCGTGATAAACAATATTCATGAATCACTCGCGCGATTATTATCGATCTACGCGACGCGTGCGATGTGAAGACACGATGATAATTGCATGCATAATTGAGCGACTGCAACTCTTAACGCCATCCGAGCAATCAGACGCGATTTCAAGTTTTAGCACATTGTTTGACAACAACATGATCGCGAGGCTCTATAAATAGCTGTATAGCATGTATATGATGATTGCTTATTCCTACTAGGTGAGGTTTTGTATACGACGTTACATCACGCATTCGCGTATCATTCTAACGTCAAACATTGAGTAAATCTGTTAAATTCCTGGTATTCGCGCGTCACTAGGCGCAATCTTGCCACGATTGCAATCGTCTTTGACAATGGCGAGACGTTTTTACACTCGCTCACCGAGAGACGTGAATCGTCGTCGCACGGACCACGGTCCCTCCTCTCGGAGAACGTGTCGAGAAACTTTCGATTTGCGCGCGGTTCGAGATTTCGGAGAAAAAGATACCGTTCCTCGATCGTCCGTCGTTGATCACGTCAAAGTTGATAGAGGAAGATGTCAATCGTGAATGCGTAACGGCGACTCCACCACCTGCAGACCATTAAACACTTGAAGAGCGCACACGCAGCCCACGTAGAGCTTCATGGTCTCTCTGTCGCCGTTGTCGCCGTACGACACCTCGACGTTCTTGTACGTCTGTATGCAGCAGTAGGAGCCGGCGCCCTGGCAGCTGCTGCCGGCGTGATTGCACATCACGTGCTCGAGATCTTTCGGCACTCTGTTGCCACGGATATCCGGTATCGACTTTACGGTATAATTGCAGATGGAGCTGTTCTGCGCCTCCTTCACCTCCAGCTCGTAGGATTCGTGCAGACCGCCGTTCTCGCCGGACTCCAGCTCTTGATCGTACTGCCTGCTCAACAGTAGGTCCTTCTTGTCTTGCTCGGTGATTCTTCGATAATTTACCGTGCTACCGTGCTTATTGTGACGCTTCCTCCTGGCGCCAAGTCTGTTGGAGGATTCCTCGTCGTATCTGCGCACCTCCTTCCTTCGTCGCGAGGACTCGTAGTTTGTCAAATCGTGCTCGTGCCCGTACCGATGAGGAGACGAGACCTTCTCCACGTGTTCCGAGGAATGGCCCAGAGGGGCACTGGCAAGATATCCGTGCCGCCTATGTGCCGCCCGTTTGTCGCGATACTCGAGACTGTCTTGGAGGCGAGGTAGATTCCGCGGTATCGACATTTGCTCCGGATCGTGATAGTCCAGCCGGGAATGGTGATGTCGTCCCATCAAGCTCCGACCTTCGACGACCGGCGCGCACAGGATGACATAAATGAGAATGGTGGACAAGCACAGTTCGATGATGTCGACTATCGCCATTGCGTCTGTGTCGGTCTGGTTTCAAGGCTCTTACCGCGACGATAAAACGACAAACGTTTTATCAATGACCAGGTATTCCTTCTGGTCGATTGCGCCGATTGCCGCGTGCAATCACAAATATCGGAACAAATAACAAACGTCGGAGATTGAAAGCAATTCTATAGCCTTGCTAAACTGTGGACAATCGGTGGCAAAGCCGTTGATCGTTCCGCGATGGTCGAGGATCCTTCGGACTTCGAGTCGAGTTTCCTTCGGGTTTGGAAACGCACGCAGAGGTTTTGAATATCCGAGCCTGAATTTTGACGCCTGTGTGCCTGATCTCACGTCGGTTTCGAGTCGGTCGTACGACGTCTACACGATAATCCTCCAATGAGGATTCGTCGATCCAACGACGCAAGGAGTCTTCCGAGTCTCACAGGGTCGTAAAGACGAACTCGGTGGATCACGCGATGTCTCTTGCAGGCTGTTCGCGCAAACTTGGAACCGTTTGTCGTCTTCTTCGTCTCGGTTCCGATCGTCTCGCTTAATGGTTTGCTCAAAACTGAGGATTCCCTGCTTGCCCGAAGGATTTTTTATCCTGCCCGCGAATGAACACGTGGGTGGTGTTGCCCCACTTTAGGGGGGGCTTGCGCGTGCCGTGGCACACACGAAGACGTGACTAATTCCCCCTTCTCCATTATCCGTGCACCTTGTGCAGCCCCTCGATGGGGCCCCGGAGCCCCCAGCAGGAGGAATTTCTTCACTCGTCGCGGCGCGGCTCCTTCTTTTTTTTTCGAGGATACCTCGTCTTTGACGTCACGAGCTGCATGTTGTTCCCTCTCGTCGTCGCCACCGCACACAACCGCCGACGTCGCCGCCGGCTGTTCCCTTAAACATGGATTTAACATTGCTACCCGTCTCGGATAGCCGACGTCACACCTCGATATCGCGGCGTCCACCTATAGCGGAAAGACGACAACAGACCGGGCTGCGTCCTGCGTGCTTCGCGGAATCCCGTCCACCGCAGGAATAGCCGGCGATGTACGTAGTCGATTTATCCTCTCGCGAGAATGACGATGATGACGACGATGACGATTACGCGATAGACGCGCAAGGGGCTTTACTTTCAACGAAGCCTTTCCCTTTACCGTTTACGCAACACGCATTTTCCCGTATTGACGTTCGTAGCTCCGTCTGAAATCGCGTTCATCCGTCATCACGAAATTGCGTGCATACGCGCGCGAATACGTGAATTAACGCGAATCGCGGCGATTACGATTAATCGAGTTAAAGGGACTCGCGATCAGGCGATTCTTCCGTCCGGAACTTGGCACACTTGCGGCACTGGAAGTGAAACACGGAAACGCGCGAGATGAGATGCGTTTCCGATATCGTCGCAATCTCTGGCATCTCCGCACGGAGCGTGTCCGGGTCTCCGAGTCTCTAATCCGTACTACGTACGTCAATGGAGATTTACGGCGAACCGTCACGATATTTTAATAGGCCAAGAGTGAACCCACCGCCGTCATCGCGATGGCCACCAAAAAATTAATGCCACCTCCTTGCGAAAGTATTTTAAATTGGCATTTATACAAACGTGTTTGCCCCTTCCATCACTCTCCCTCTCTCGAGTCATAAGATGTGATAGCCGTTTTGCTTGCGCGTTCGCGTGAACCAGTTGTGTAGTGGAATCATCAGCCACGGACTTCCCAGACGTGCCTCTCTTTTTCTTCTTAGGAGGTCGCGAAACGCGTGAAAGCGCTTTGAGTCTTTACCAACTTTTACCATTACCCTCCCCTCCCCCTCCTCCCCGTTATTCTTTTTCGTCAGGGGTGAAGTGTGAGGTGTATGTGCGTGAGTGTATAAGTGCGTGCGCGCGCGCGCGCGCGTGCGGATAGATATTTAGCCACCCCCGAAACACCCTCGAACCCTTAAGAGTGTACCGATTCATTCATTACGCGCACTTTTTACGAGCATCATTCGCGAAAACTTAACGAGATAAGCTCTGCTTAGCACATCGAAATACATGTTGATTTCATCAAGTAAACACACACACATGTAAAAGAATTGTCCTTTGGGCAGATTAGAAATTTAATTTCTCGCAATAAATATAAACTTTTTCTAAATTCATTTGTTTTTTCGATGTCGAGGATCGACATAAAACGTTACTTCGCGACATGTTTACGTTATGCTAATATTTCGTTGTTGTTGTTGTTGTTGCTTAATCGCATCATGGAATTCTTCTGCGAATCGAATGTTCAATTCAATGACTACGAAAAAAATTAATATATTCATCGACGACTTTGCAACAAAAAACGCAGCCAAGTTCAACGATAGACCGGTTTCGTAAACGATCTCGGGGGAGCTTTATTTCCTGTATTAATGACCCAGCTTATTAATAAAGATATATTGCGAGACAAAAATGTACAGAAATTTGACTTTTCTGACGAGCACGCTCGTCAAGCATTTTAATGTCACCGATTTAATCTGGTTTTTCTTCTTAATTTGAATTCCTTTTTTTAATTTGCATTTTTCGATTGTGATACGAGTTTGCCATTTAGCAATGCTTGGGATCTTGGTCTGGAATACATCGATCGATCTTTATTTTAAAACTGTTCAGTGTAACAAAGTCTCCTACAAAGCTGATTTCGGAGATACGATACAGCAGGTAAACGGCTAACGTATTGAAACTTTGACCACGTTTCTGGCTCATACAAACAGATCCGCTGGGAGATCGCTTCTCGTTGGAAAACTTGCGTGCGTGCCGAATTTAAGGACGGATTGAGTGGCGACCACGCAAGCTCTCTTGATGCACTCGTCCATCGATAGCTGCGGGTGATATGCCTTGAAATACGCCAGTGCACCCAAAAATGCATCACCGGCGCCCTACGCACACGATTATACAGTCTACACTCAGCTGACCGAGACTGAGATGCTTTCATCATACGCGCTGATCACTCAAATGAATCAAACGCGTTAATTAACTCTGAAAATTGATCGGCCTATTGCCTAAAGAAATTGTACAAGTCAGTAAAATCAGAATATACCCATTGTACCTTCACCGTGCTTTCGTGTGATCTGAACTCAACTGGTGAGAACGTGTGCAAGGAAAATACAATTTATGACAAAGTGTACAAGTGAGAAATATTGCGCAATGCACTTAATAAAAATGCACGAAAAATTCTCCGGAAGCACGCATCACGTTCTTTCAACATTGTCGCAACTAACCATTTGGGAGAGAATATTTATACTTGAAAGAAACAAAACACACGCAATTTCTAACTCTGTTGAGACAGTATCACCTTGAAATTTGTCGTGGAATCCGTAGTAACGTCAAGTTTTACGAGATAGTTTGAAAAGATTGTACATGCGATACGTACGGTAGTGTCCATGGGGTGGACCTCGGTAGTAGGAACATGCGTAATGTTTCTACTCGCTTTCGACGCGTACACAGCGCCCAGCGGCCCGAGGGTAAGTATAAGCGCGTTGCATCCCTTGGCTAGGAGTTTGTCCGCGACTTGCTGTACATTCGACAAGTCTACGGGCTGAATGCCCGTCATAATTTCCGCCTGCAAAAGCGCGTCGTAGAGTATCCTTTGTACGTCATCAAACGATTGCCAACTGTAATTCCTTGTATATCGCGAGCCGAAAAGAAAACCGCATTTCCGTGCGGCCGTTATCCCGTTATCGTGTCTTTATCTATCAAGCGTCCTTACGTACCTCCGTCTCATTGACGCAGAAAATGTCGCACTGTTTCAAGATTTCTTCATCGACCTCTTTCATTGCGGGCGCTCCATTGACGATGGAAAAACCTATATACATATATATATATATATATATGTTCGTGTGTGTGCGTGTGCGTACCTATATATGTACATGAATTGTTTTTTGACGCGAATACGTCTTATAATTCGATGGATGCCAATTTGAAAAGTTGAGCGTCACGGGACGCGTGACGAAATTTCTTTCATTCAATTTTAATATACAGTCTCATTTTAATTATAATTATAATATATAGGGTATCTCACTTTATCTTATTATAATATACAAGGTGTCGACTTTGGATTATAATATATAGGGTGTCCGATTTTTATTGACCAACCGAAACATTTTTATTTGCGATTTTATAATATTCTCGGTGTCGACTTTTGATTTAAATATATAGGGTGTTCGATTTGACCAACCCGAGAAACTTGTAATATTGTGATATTGAAAATATACACAGTTGATTGAAACTACTATCTTTCTTTGAACTCTTTCCATTAACATGACGTATTCACGTTAAAAACGTGCGGCCGTGTCCCGACACAGCCTATTTTTTTCTTTAACACGACATACTTGAAAGCCATTGACATATCGGCTCCAAAATATGCAAACGTTATCAACTGTAGAAAAAATAATGCACATGTTAAGTAGGAAACGAACCGTGGCCTCGGTACAACTTCAACGCGTGTAGCGTAGTTTTCGACGGAACCTCAAACTGGCATAGTAAAACATCAGCGCTCCTAATGATATCAATGGCAGAATCCACGTCCCCCGGACTTAACGATTCATTTGCGCCCAGTACAATTACGATACTATTCTCTCCTGCGAACGTTGTTTCAAACATGCACAAAATGGTTTTCGAGGTTTACAAAGCATCGACGAGAAAACCAAACAATCTTGAATTGTAATTATCGTTTTCACGATACGAATAGTCTTACATCGAAATGCGTAAAGTGTAAAAAAAACATACCGTCTTCAGCAACAGTAATGTGAGCAATGCCGCTGTGCTTGTCGTTTTGTATCTTAACGTGAGACGCGTCTACGTGTTCCTTTTTAAAAATTTCCAGATACTCTTTGGCGAACACGTCGTGACCCAACTGCGATTAAAAGTAAGAAATTGTAACATCTAAAGTTATCCCCCTATGAGAAATATATATATAATGACATGACGAGCCAAATTTCCGGAGCTAACCGATTAAATAAAGGGATTAATGTTATCGCAAAATCATGGAATATTTTTCAAATATCAAGTTAGTCGCATAGGTAACAAGTCGTGGTTCAGTTTCTTTTTTTTCTCTAAACAATAAGTTCATACTGAAGCAACGAGCGCGGTGGATCCACCGAGTTTGGCAGCTGCTATGCACTGATTAGCGCCTTTACCTCCGTACTTCTTTTCAAACCTGGTTCCAATGATCGTTTCACCAGGTTTAGGCAAGCGTGGAGAGAAACTAAAAAAATGAACGTTTATACACGTTCAGACGTAGTACGCGGAGTAGTCTACGATCGACTACTCGTATTCACTGCTTTCCTTCAAATTATTTCACAGAGATAACTTTACGAGAGAACGATACGTTTTTCCTCCTTACTCACCAAGTAAAATCAATCATACAGGAACCGACAACAACGATTTTTGGTGCCATATTACACAGTTCGTCTATATATACAGTTTCGATAAAACTTGCACTTTGTGTGTGTATATACAATATCGCTGAGTAATTGATATCCAAATACTCCAAACGGTATCAAGAATGTAAACTGGAGCAGTACTGTAACACAGTGAATATACGCGAGTAAATTTCCGCGAGACTGCGGCAGCAAGATACACGATGTATCGAGCGCAGAAACGGACAACTCGCGTGTTATCGCTCTTTATCATCTGATGGACCAATAAACACGACAACAGTTATCAGTCGAAGATTTCTTTCTTTCTGTGCAAACATGTGCGTTATACTCGATATACGTTACACGAACGCGAGCGTCACAAATCGGTGACGAAAATCGAAAGGTCGAAAGCAGGAATGCGTGAATCGCGTGAATTAATTTGCAAGACACTGCTGCTATTATAGTAAAAAAAAGGTAAAATAAAAAAGGAATACGTTATTTATTGCAACGTTTGCCTTGATAGGAGCAGGTTATCTCGTTACGTTTATTGTGCATAAAAAAAAAGCAAGTTACATAAAACGTATTAATATTTCAGCACAAAAAATTAGTTTATCGAAATCTTGTACCTTTTGCATCGATAAACACGAACTTGCGCTAGAACGAATACGTGTAATAAATAACAGTGTACAAAACATTTGCAACGAACGATTCGGAGTCGAACACCACCAATCACCCTTTTTCTGCTAGACGCTAGAGTGCTAGACGCGAAAAGAAAAACAGTGGAGGCTCGTAGCGGACTTTCTCGAGACTAATTCTGGCGAGATAAGCGCGGCGAAATGACACGGTGCCGCCATCTACTAGTTCCGCGCCCCTTCCAACTATTCCGATTAGTTTGCAAGCACTTTGGCGGATGGCGCCACGACACGAAAGTCAGTGTCATTTGTTAAATTATTTTAACTCATTTTGAATAAAAAAAAGTCATTTGTTAAAAGTCCAATTTGCGTATCACGTTGGCATTTTACGATCAAACGCGAAACATTTTTCTTATCATTCACAGTTAATTCCAGTAATTTACCATAATGCTCTAGTAATTATACTATTACTGCTGTATCGCTAAATTACGAAAGTGAACGGACTCCTTCATTTTTACGTTGAGTTCTCAGACTTATTGGAACATTTTAATTTAATTCAGGCTTAGTTTTACAAGGTCATCAATTTTAAAATGATTTCCAGCAATCGATTTGTTTCCAATCGGTCGTTTCTGCTTGTAGAAACTTTTATGCTTCAATTTAGTTCCTCAAACGTCCGCGCCGAGCCTCCACTGTGCCAGCTCCAGAAAAAAATGAGCTATAGTACGAAGAAAATAAAAGAATCGAAGCAAGTTTTCCTTTTAATTTCAAGTGAGATGCGATTCAGCCAATCTGTCTCGCTGACAAAAACAGAGAAAAATAAAAGAGAAGTTTAGCGTATCCGTTTGTAAACAAATGTCAAAAGTTCATAGACTTTACTCTCAAAGAAATTTTCAATATCAATGAAAAATCGTTTTCGTACATCGATACAATTGCGTACAGGCAATTTCACTCGCGACCACCATAAATAACGAGTTACCACGCCGATGAGAGATAATTATGGGCAATTTGTTATCGAGAGGTTCGTGTTATCGTCCGGCCGGACGATTATTTCATATTTGCGACATTTCTTCGGGAATTGGAGGTGATTTTGGCGCGCTCGTATTCGCAGTACTCGTGATAGCTCGTTGTAGCTCGAGTCGACTCGATATCGACAGCGATCAATGAAACGCGTCAACGTTGCGTCACCGACGTTGTCGTCGACGTTGAAAGATTAATATGAATAATTGACACTAAATCACTAGCAAGTACTAGTCTAAAACATCATTGGAGATTGAACGTGAAAGTAGAAATCGCGATGAAACGTTTGTGCGAATGCGCGTACAGCGGCGATTCTCCCCCACCGTCCAACCGTCTCTCCCTACTGTCCCGAGAGAACTCGGCAGCATCGAGAGACCTAGCAGAGGCAGTAGAGCGAGGAGGAATCACGTCCCTCCCTTCGGCCATTCTATATTTACGATTTTTACGGAGCGTGCGTTTCTTACACAATTATCCTCGAACGATTGCTCTTCCACAGGCCGTCCGAAAAAGCGACAGGACATGACGAGCCCGGTCATAATCTCAGCCACGGCCAAGCACACGGCGACGGTATCGCATTTTACACATTTATACTTTTCTACATGTTGCTTCTCTGTCCCTTTCCTTTTCTCTCATCTTTTCTCGCTTTTTGGTTATATTTCGGTTATACCTATATATCGCGTATATGCCAATTCTCTTCGCACGATTGCTCGCGAGTGCGCGTGGCTCTACTGTCCTCTCCGGACGTGTGTTTCGTTCTCATCATCTGGAGCGATTGTATACTCTTTCCTTCTTTCCATTTAATGTGGCAATTGTTGCACGATGAAAATGGTCCAATTATAATAATTTTTCCAAGACACACGAGAGAAACTTTGCTCCCTGCGAGTTCTTTCACACTGATTGAGATTTTGCGATTTCGAGATGTCATTTCTCTCACTCTCTTTTTCGAATGATACGCACAATTTGCCCGATTCTGTACTAAGATGCATCTGTGTTTTAGTTGATATTTTTCCACGGATTGGG
This sequence comes from Ooceraea biroi, assembly GCF_003672135.1. Taxonomy (NCBI): domain Eukaryota; kingdom Metazoa; phylum Arthropoda; class Insecta; order Hymenoptera; family Formicidae; genus Ooceraea; species Ooceraea biroi. The sequence continues at coordinate 2,978,151 of NC_039517.1, forward strand.
TGACACAGGGTAAGTCTTTCAAATTCTCAACGTATTACTGTACGACACGATAGAGAGGTCTCGTTTACAGTGCTTGACACTACTTGTTACACCGACCGTTATTTTTAGACATGGATGGGCAAGTTCCATGGCTGCTGTACGATCCCCTCACATCAAAGTCATTTGTCCTACTGCGTATGTTAATATTCTTTGATATTATAATCAGGATAACAGGTAAACTACAAATTGCTACACGACTCATTGCTTTCAGGCCTACAATGCCGGTGACGCTCAACACAGGGTTCAGAATGCCTTCCTGGTGAGTGTGACATTGAATATGTCCTATGCCCCGTCACAACGACAATTACTCACCCGTCCGTCGTATCGCGTATCGCGCAAATGCAGGTTCGACTTGCTGTCCTTGGACTCGACTGGCCCCGAGGATGAGGAGGGTATACGCAAAGCTGCCGATATGGTTCACTCGTTGATAGCGGAGGAAGTCGCCGCCGGGATATCCACGAAACGCATCGTTCTCGGGGGATTCAGTCAAGGTGGTGCACTAGCTATGTTCAGCGCTCTCACATTCCCAGAGCCTCTAGCCGGTATCATAGCCCTGTCCTCGTGGCTTCCTTTACACAAAAAGTTTCCGGCGGTAAGTACACTGCTGCGTCGCACTCGAGTCGAATATCGAACTCCATTCCGTACTTCCATTTTCAGGAGGCGATAGGTAACAAGAGCACTCCGCTGTTGCAAGGTCACGGCGACTGCGATCCCATGGTGCCATACAGATGGGGCCAGATGACGGCCTCTCTCCTGAAACAGTTTATGACGCAGACGGAATTTAAAACCTACAGAGGAATGATGCATACGTCCTGCGAGGAGGTGAGACAGCTCGAGATTCAAAGAGACATGTCTCAACGCACTGTTAGAAACTGCGGTATCGTCCCTTTCGCCTTGCTCTCCCCCGTTATACTATAATCGATTATTTTCGCAGGAAATGCGCGACGTCAAGAAGTTCATCGAGAAGGTTCTCAAGCCGTAATAGATCGACTCGAGTACACGTTCAGACTTTAATGGCTACTCTGAGTATCTGTAGTACCACATTACATTCGATTCCGATTACTTTAAGATTAATAATTTAACCGAGTTGCGCGAATTCGAATAAAGAAAAACGTCGGTCAACGACGGATAAATATCGTGGAAAAATTGAGAAATACACTCAGTGCTGCGTAGAAAGGAGACATACTTTTTAGATAAATATACTTGTTTATATTTATAGTTTCTCTCTCTCTCTTTCTCTCTTTATACACACACACATACGCGTGATATGTGTTATACTTGCGTGTGCGTGCGCGTATGATTTGAATTTAAATATTTCATTATATACCAAAGCGTTCGTGTAGCAATACTACGAGTTAATCAGGTGGCTCTCGAGATGTGTCCTTTTAGTATGCATCTATATATATATTTATTGGTGCATTCCTGATTCTTTCATACTTGTGACGTAGCAGTTGAGACAAAAGTATTATTTATATCCACTCGCATCGATACAGCGATACGTATTAAAGCGTGATAAACGATAAGAATGCTCCATGTTTTGTTCAATCTTATAGTTTTCCGGCTTGTAACAGTACTTTGCATGTAATCGCGCTAGATTTAAGATTGAGTTACGCCAGTATTACCGCGAGGAGCTTTTCTCTCATCGACGAAATTTGCACTCCTTCGCACATGCTTCTGTCGTCATGTCTGATGAATTATGTATCTGATTTGAACGCGAACAAAATATACGTCCACGAGATACTTTAGTGATTCGCGCGATTTCGTGAGCAGCTCGCCATGTTTTAGCATTTAAATATCCGTTATATGCGAATTTAATCCTGCGACATGATGCAAAGAAACACTGCTGCTGCTGCTGCTGCTGCTGTCGCCGCCGCCGCCGCCGCTGCTGCTGCCTGCTGTTACTACAATTATTACTAGTATTACTACCTACCACTACTAATACACTACTTATACTACTATTACTAACAAATAATTTTTGTAGCGGGTATTGTCTAGGAGACAATGACGTGGCTATGTAATCTGTGATTACGCATCGTCGAAACTCGTCATATTGCCATTTGTAATCCAGCGTAATGTAAATCCAGGATTTCCTAAACTTGCACGTACGCATATTAACCGATTACGATCAGACGTGGATGCTCTGAAAGAGTTTCACAGCTTTCTACTATTATTATTTTCGAGGAATACGTTTGCCCGATCTTCATATCTGCTTTGATATTTCTGGTTATTTCGAAGCGATAAGAAAATACGCAAGTCACTCAGAAAATAAATGACAAGCCGGTCGTTATGATAAAGAAATAAGGAATAAGGCGATAAGGAAATGCACAAGTCATTCAGAAAATAAATGACAAACCGGTCGTTATGAATTTCGAGTTTGGGAAATCCTATGACGTTCATTATGATACAGAAACTATGTAGGCACGATATTAGAATATTAAAGAAGTGTATAAAATTACATTAATGTATATAGGACAAGTGACACGACGCTCGGTTGATTTGATTATCGGTACCAGCGTGCTCCGCAGCACGAACAATTACATAGTAGACGAGAGAGTAAACGAAGAACAATAAGCTCCAGATATTTTTCACGGATTTTTCTCGACGCGAGTACACATTGCTACTAGTGAAAAAAAGGGATATTAGTATGTAAGTTATGTAATGTTTCATCCATATGAATAAAACGTACAAGTACAAAGTCTCTCTTGTGACGTTGACGTATACTTTTATCTAATAAAAGCATAAGTACATGTACATGTGCGTATGCACATACACTGAAAAAAATCACATTAACGTGAGTGGTGGTGCATCAATAACGTCTCTCGGGCTACTTGAAAAGGCTCGGCGACAACCTTTGGCTCGACAACTCGATACATACACCTACACGATACGTATGATATACATATACACACACGCACACAATACTCAAGTCGGCATCGGCAACATCATCCTCGATTGGAATGAGGAGAGTGAGTAAGCAGGAGGTTACAGGTTGGACGAATAGCGCAAACCCGTTAAAAAGAAATTCGTGACAGCCTATCGACATGGCGCGACAAGGTACATTTATTTTGAGTACTGTGGAAAATGGAATTCAAAAAGTGGTGCTGAATAAACCTGCCAAGAAGAATGCACTCTCGATATCGGTAGGTAGAGACGCGCCGAGAGAAACTTGTCACTGTAACGCTTGATGTATAATAAAAAACAATCATGATCAGGCATCTGTTACGCGTTTACTTTTGCAGATGTACGAGGAATTGACGACACTTTTAAACGAATCCGCCAAAAATGAGAAAGTCTTGATATTCGCGCTGACAGGAAACGGCGATTTTTTCAGCAGTGGCAATGATTTAAGCGGTGCTATGACAATAGGAGAAACTGGTATCGACAATGCCAATTTGGCAGTCAAGTAAGTATCAAATGACTCTACATTATATCCGAGATTGTTGAACAAGTACAATATATGCTCAAATAATCGACAGGAATTTCGTCGACGCTCTAATCCTGTATCCGAAACTTTTGATAGCTATCGTAAACGGACCGGCAATAGGAATAGGGTCTACAATGTTAGGGATTTTCGATATAATTTACGCTTCGAGTAAGGTACCTGTCGAGCAATTGACGCACTTTGACGCAGCGTCTTCAGTAAATCAGATCGGCGTTAACGCGAATGTCTCGTATAATTTGCACAGGCATATTTCCAAACACCGTTCAGTTCCCTGGGCCTTGTCGCCGAAGCATGTTCCTCGTACACGTTCCCCAGATTATTGGGACACTCCAAGGTAGGCTAGCAGTTTATCGTTACGTTATACGTTTACGAGATCGCTCATACGTATCAGAAATCACCTCTTTTTTTTTTATGCCACTATACCACGATCGCTTTCAACGGTGCAGAATATCTTTACTTAGGCTGGAGATATGCTGTATCTGGGCTACAAGATGAGTGCGCAAGAAGCTAAGCAACGTGGTTTGGTCAGCGAGGTGTACAATCATGAATCCCTCGAGGGAGTATGGAATCATCTCAACCAAGTATCTAAGCTCTCCGCAGAGGTATCATTCTTTTCTCGCGAACAATTCTTGCCCATGTGCCGCCAGAAACAGTCAATCCAAGATCACTAAACGAAAAAATAATTGATCTGTTTCAGTCGATACTGGCGACCAAAAGATTGCTGAGCAAATGGAACAAGGAGACTCTGTTGCACGTTAATGCCGAGGAGATAAAGGAATTGAGAAAACGATTTGACTCTCCCGACTTGCTCGAGAGGCTTCTTAGTTTCTTAACGCGAAAGAATAAGATCTAGAACGAGTAAAAGAATGCTTGTATTGGGTTGGCCAAAAAGTAATTGCGTTTTTTTTTATATAAATAAAAGGCGAATTTTTCATGGGAAACAAAAACTTTATTAAACAATATATTGTCCATTTCGTTTGATTATCTTTTGCCATTTTTCAGGCAACTTCATGATTCCGCGCTCAAAAAAGGTCTTATCTTTTTCAGCAAAAAACAATTAAAACAACGATTTCATATCCTCGTCAGCAGTAAAGGTTTTACCATTCAAGGCGTTTTGCAAAGAACGAAACAAATGGTAATCCGATGGTGCCGGGTCTGGCGAATATGGTGGATGTGGTAACACGTCCCATCCAAGCTGCAACAATTTTTCACGAGTGACCAAACTTGTACGTGGTCTAGCGTTATCATGGTGAAACACAACACCTTTGCGATTCACCAATTCTCGACGTTTCTGTTTGATGGCATCGTTTAATTTATCCAGTTGACGACAGTATACGTCTGAATTAATGGTTTGATTCCTTGCAAACAGCTCAAAATACACAATACCTTTAAAGTCCCACCAGACTGGCAGCATAATCTTTCTTTGGTGAATATCTGCTTTTCAAGTGCTTTCAGCAGGTTCATCACGCTTGCTCCACCATCTTTTTCGTTTGACGTTGTTGTAGACGATCCATTTTTCGTCGCCTGTTATCATACATTTCAAAAATCGATCATTTTCCTCACGTTTCAAAAGAGAATCGCAGATGTCAATACGCTTAGTGAGATGAATTTCTTTGAGCTCATGTGGTACCTAAATATCGAGCTTACTAATGTATCCAAGTCGTTTTAAATGGTTTTCAACACTCGATTTCGATATGTTAAGATTCTCGGCAATCTCTTGTGTCGTTAAACGCCGATTCGAATCGATCAGTGCCTTTATTTTGTCATCATCAATTTCGATTGGCCTTCCTCAGCGTGGTGCATCTTTCACATTAAAATCTGCAGATCGAAATTTAGTAAACCAATTTTGACACTGCCGCAGTTGTAAAGCATCTTCGCCATATACATCAGATAACTTTTTATGAGCTTGCACAGCGTTTTTCCCTTTTCGGAAGTAATAAAACAAAATATGAGGAAAATGTTCTTTTTGATTTTCCATTTTGAAATCGACGGCAAACAAATAATTGTTAACGAAATCGTGTACTTTCTTTTTCTAAAAGAAGCTTGAACTGTGAGTTGTTAACCTACATAATGAATTTGCGGTTTAGAATGAAGTTAGTTACATTTCAAGATATGTATGTCCATCTATTGGAAAAAAACGCAATTACTTTTTGGCCAACCCAATATATTCGCTTGTCGATATGACATTCCATGTTACGGATGTTTTATATACATATACACAGTGGTTTCTATTTTGGAGTATTTTTATATTCGACCCCAAGCTATCCATTGAGCCTACTCTGAACTTGATGCGTTCAGCGGTTATTGAGATCTAATAATCTGAGTGTCCGCGAAAGCGTCGCTTCGCGTAACAGTACACGGTCGGTCTCGCTGCGCATATACTTGGCACGAGACACTACCGTGTCTCTTGAAAAATACAGCGCGCGCGCTACACGTGTGTGTACACGTGTTTACGATATAAATTGTAAACTCTACGGACACACGACGCAATTGTAACGTTTATCCTGGTTTACAATATATTTTTACGATTTACATAATTTTTCATCTTACCTTAATTAGCCGGCGCGTGTTGCGAAAGAGGCACTGTGGAGCTCTTAAATATGTATGTCATATCGTTGGCTACTTCGGTCAACATGATGTTCTGTAAGGCCAATTGGTGCGTGTGAAAAACAAACACGTTACACGCACGCGGTTCGAAATATTATACATACCTGCATGAGGTCCACTGGAAACGGCTGCTTATAGTGTTGCCACTCGAGAAGCTGATTTATAGTCAAATTTGGTTGGGACGTCTTGTCGCGCAACGTCAATTGACAATCCCGCGTCTCCCTGTGCTCCTCGTTTCGTTCCACGGAAGATACGTGCTCGTTATTCCGACCTGAACAGGGGCAGTTCATTAAATCGTGCGTTAACGAGACGGTATCAGTCGCCAGCGTAAACAAATCCTTCAGTTCTTCGATAGACAATTTCAGGGAACCCAGATGGTTCAGATCCACCACGGATTCACTCAGGCCAGCTTTGCTGATCTGTCTTTGATATATCTTCTCCTCTATCGTGCCCGTCGTCAGCAATCTACAAAACAGTTATTCACCGAGGGGATTACTCGACGACGGGAGTCGCCGCGCGACTCGTACGCTATCGCACGCGAGTTCTCGTACAAACCTGTAAATGTAGACGTCCCTTTTCTGCCCATCTCTCCAGATTCGTGCCATGGCTTGCGCGTCCGATGCGGGATTCCAATCGGAGTCGAATAACACGAGCCTCGACGCTCCGGATAAATTCAGACCAACTCCGCCCGCTTTGGCGCTCAACAGGAAGACCTCTGTAACAATGATCCGTGTGCTGCGATAGCGATCGTGTCACGTTTGTATCGTAGTCAGTTTTTACAAAACTTACTGCTCTCGTCGGTCCGCGTATTAAACTGTTCAATGATCTTGGACCGCGTGGAGCTCAGAGTAGTACCGTCCAATCTCGAGAACTCTAATCCCTCGATACCGCACACGGTCTCGAGCAGATCGAGCGTTTGCGTGTAATAGGAGACCAACACCAGCTTTTCCTCAGTCCTTTTCAAGTTTCTCATCAGCGTTTGCACGACAGTGACTTTCCCGCAGTACTCGGTGAAGTTATCGTCCTGTTCCTTCTGCCTGTTCGTTGTTGCCTGCGGGAGCAGGTACTGCGTGCTTTCCTTGTCGTTTACGAATAGATTCGGGTGGTTGCAGACTTTCTTCAGAGCGGTGACAACGGACAGGTGCATGTTGCTCTTATCCTGCATGCAAATCTTATTGAACCAAGCATCGGTAACGTGAACGTACAAGTCTCGCTGTCTGCTGGATAAGGAGCAGAACAGGACCATCTCGTGTTTATGCGGTAGGTACTGGTTTATCGTCTCTTGCGTGCGCCTTAGAATGAAACGTTTCGTGAGCTCGTGCAATTCCGTGGCTCTCTCATTCCCCAGACAGAGGGTCTCCGCGTTCGCGCGGGGGCACTGGGACGCGACGATCGGGTCCTCGTAATAACCCTTGTACTCGGCGGGAGTGCCGAGGATACCAGGATTCACGAAATCGACCAGCGCATAAAATTCCTTCAAGTCGTTCTGTATGGGGGTGCCCGTCAACAGAATCCGCCTTTTACAATCTAGCTCGTTCAACAGCTACAAACGAAATAAGGTGGCACGTAAGATCGAACGAGTCGAAATTAAAGCGGATGTATGTTCAACGTGGAGGTAAAAGTGCGAGAATAATTACTTTTGCCGCTTTCACATTGCTATTTTTCAGTCGGTGGCCTTCGTCGCACACGATTAGATCGAACGCGATTTCGCTGATCTCCGCGTGACACCTCATCAACATTTCATAGCTAACGATCATTACCGTGTTCATCGGGTGCTTCGTAAAATCCTTGGGCTTGTTGCTCTTACCGTCCACGACATACGCAGACATTCTGTGGGAGCCCAGCCACTTTACGAATTCCTTGTCCCAATTCTGGCACAAGCTACTTGGTGTTATTATGAGAATGCGTTTCAAGATCGGTTTGCCGCGTGGACCCTTCTTCAACAGCGTCCAGATCAGCGTGATACACTGCAAGGTTTTGCCAAGGCCCATATCGTCGGCCAAAATCGCGCCGAGGTAATCGGGCGCTCTCAGACCCATCAAGCACTCGTAAAGAAAGACTACTCCGTGACGCTGGTGTTTTCTGAGCTTCGCCGTTAAACAGAAGTCGACCGAGACTTCCTGCTCCTTTTGCGGATCCTCGTCGCTTACCAATATAGCCGCGGGACTCGTGTACGGCATCACCAAAGGCTCGCAATTCACCGGTTCTCTGGCGGTTGACAACAGAGGTACAAAAGCAGAGGTAGAGGTTCCCTTTCGCGATCGCACTTTTACCACTTCATTGGAGCGCTTCTCCGGTTCAACCACCTGTTGCGACACTCGATCCGTGACCTAAGATAAAATTTCTTAAATTTCTTCTACTGCCTAGAAGAATGTACGCACAAACTCTTACCTCAACTTGTTTATTTTGGACAATCAACGTGGAACCTTCCACCACGTTGAGCGGATTGACCGTAGCTCTTCCTATAATGCTTCCACTCGAGTCCTATCACGAGTATATCAAAAGTGTTAGAGCAATGGAGGAAAGAATTAATAAATTGATGAAAAAAATTTGTACCATTAAAATTGCACTTTTTCCAATCACTTCCAGTAGACCGTCGTTATCCCACGTCTTGTGCTTTCTGGAAGACACCTTGCCATACATAACGTTGAAAATGCTACAAAACAATCGGTACTTATACTTAGCACGAGAGAAAATCAGATTCACCTGTTGCAATACTTGTTTCCAGAATACTTGCATTTTGGTCCTCGCTTGCGTTGCATCGACAACCGACTCTGCCTTTTCGGTAGAGCTCTGTCTCTCTGGTGATACAAACGCATTTCTCACAAATGTAGACACTTTACATCGTTTTTGTGGCGCTTCTCTCACCGTTGGTTCGTTGGAAAGTTTCTCCATGACAGAGGGATCTTGCGACACCCGTTCTATAATCTATGATAAACTTTGTCAAATATCCTGCACATCTATTACATGGTACAACGCTGCACAAGTGATCACTGAATGCACCAATGGGCACAAATGTTTACCTCAATCCGTCTGTTTCCTATGATCAATGTAAAACCTTCTGTCGCATCATGTGGATTGATCACGGTTCTCCCCATGACATTTCCCTCCAAGTCCTGTTGAAGTCGTGTCAGAAATGTTAGTGTAATCTAGTAGTGACGTAAACACGTGGAATAAAAGCTCACTTACCCTGAGAACTGCGGTCTTCCCCGTAACTTCCAACAGGCCGTCGCCGCTCCATGTTTTGCGTTTCTTTGAAGTTACTTTACCGTACACCACACTGAAGATGCTGCAAAAAAAATACAATGTTCTCGTACATGGTAACGATAGTCGTTCCCCGTCTTAAAAATACTCACAGTTTCGTTTCCACTTGGGTCGCGGACGCTTCGGCTGCTGGCGTTTCCTCCGAGCGAATCGAAACAACGGTATCTCGCTTCCTTGATGAATTATCTTCCGACTTGACATTGTTGTCGGTGTTTGCTCGACTCGCTTTCTCAAACAGTCTCAAGATATCCGTGTTACTTCTAAGAGACATTTTTGTCTACCACTCTCGCGTACGCGGATAATTATTATTCTCGTCAGTGACACGTTTTGTGGCTAAAGGATCAGAGACTGTAAATTTCTCTGCGATAAACGTCGGAGAAGAATATTCGAGCGATTCGGAGCGATGTATGAATATGCAGCGATCGCAATGACTCAAATAACTCAAGGCGGGAAACGAATTGATTCAACTGAATTTAAATCAATGGATGCATCCAATGCTATACCGCTTCCTGAGAGCACTATAAATCCCCTAGATTCCTTATCGGCAGCGGAGTGCACTCGCGCGGCGTTTCGGTGAACTGCGATCACGCAACTTCCTAGCACGATGAGCGCTACGATTGGTCGAATCCGATCGTTGTAGAGAAATTCTAGAGAAATCTAACGTCACAGGTCGCGTTCTCGAATCAGGAGAAATCATAGACATAGAGATATGGACTGTGCCATCCATATGTAAAAGTGGTCGTGAAAAAAGAAGGAGAAGACATGAAGACGGCCAATCTCTCTCTCTTTCTATTCAACGCTTAGAAAGAGAGAGAGATTGGCCGTCTTCACGTCCTCTCCTTCTCATTTTTCCTGACGATACGATACAGCTATGGATGGCGCAGTCAATAGGGGCTTTCTATTAACGACACAGTGCGACACAGAGTATCATTGGCCCCGTTCAGCAAACTCAACAGTTGGGCAACGTTACTAGATTTTCCGCTGATACTCGATGCTGATTTGTTGGTTCTAAAAGTTGGAACCAATTATGTTCGATTTCTACTAAGCAGTTGAGTCTGCTGAATGCGGCCATTCTATTGGGTTGGCCAAAAAATAATTGCGTTTTTTTTTATATAAATAAAAGGCGAATTTTTCATGGGAAACAAAAACTTTATTAAACAATATATTGTCCATTTTGTTTGATTATCTTTTGCCATTTTTCAGGCAACTTCATGATTCCGCGCTCAAAAAAGTTCTTATCTTTTTCAGCAAAAAACAATTCCAACAACGATTTCATATCCTTGTCAGCAGTAAAGGTTTTACCATTCAAGGCGTTTTGCAAAGAACGAAACAAATGGTAATCCGATGGTGCCGGGTCTGGCGAATATGGTGGATGTGGTAACACATCCTATCCAAGCTGCAACAATTTTTCACGAGTGACCAAACTTGTACGTGGTCTAGCGTTATCATGGTGAAACACAACACCTTTGCGATTCACCAATTCTCGACGTTTCTGTTTGATGGCATCGTTTAATTTATCCAGTTGACGACAGTATACGTCTGAATTAATGGTTTGATTCCTTGCAAGCAGCTCAAAATACACAATACCTTTAAAGTCCCACCAGACTGGCAGCATAATCTTTCTTTGGTGAATATCTGCTTTTCAAGTGCTTTCAGCAGGTTCATCACGCTTGCTCCACCATCTTTTTCGTTTGACGTTGTTGTAGACGATCCATTTTTCGTCGCCTGTTATCATATGTCTCAAAAATGGATCATTTTCCTCACGTTTCAAAAGAGAATCGCAGATGTCAATACGCTTAGTGAGATTAATTTCTTTGAGCTCACGTGGTACCCAAATATCGAGCTTACTAATGTATCCAAATCGTTTTAAATGGTTTTCAACACTCGATTTCGATATGTTAAGATTCTCGGCAATCTCTTGTGTCGTTAAACGCCGATTCGAATCGATCAGTGCCTTTATTTTGTCATCATCAATTTCGATTGGCCTTCCTCAGCGTGGTGCATCTTTCACATTAAAATCTCCAGATCGAAATTTAGTAAACCAATTTTGACACTGCCGCAGTTTTAAAGCATCTTCGCCATATACATCAGATAACTTTTTATGAGCTTGCACAGCGTTTTTCCCTTTTCGGAAGTAATAAAAGAAAATATGAGGAAAATGTTCTTTTTGATTTTCCATTTTGAAATCGACGACAAACAAACAATCGTTAACGAAATCGTGTACTTTCTTTTTCTAAAACAAGCTTGAACTGTGAGCTGTTAACCTACATAATGAATTTGCAGTTTAGAATGAAGTTAGTTACATTTCAAGATATGTATGTCCATCTATTGGAAAAAAACGCAATTACTTTTTGGCCAACCCAATATCTTCTTTCAATACCAGTAAACAACAAAGATAGAATGATACTCTGTGTCGCACTGTGTCGTTAATGGAAAGCACCCCATATCTCTATGTCTATGGGAAAAATCACCGTCTGGTTTCCTCATTGCGCGCCAGTATCATGACGCGCGTCTAGTCTATGGTTGTCAGAGATAACCTCGAAATTGCGGGTACTGGCACATCAAGCGGTCGTGCGATAAGTGAAACGAGAGATGCGTGCTGTTCGAATTTAAGGGTGACGACGAACTGATCCGTGTCAGCGAACGGCTTTACAACGGACAGCGATGCTTCCAGATGAGGTTAATAGCGTTGCAGGAAAAAAGGCCATCTCCGTGATGGACTTTTCGCAGCTCGACGGTTGTAACTCTAACGAACGTTGTTGTTCCTTGTAGGTTCCATCATAGATGAGATGTCGGTCCAACGTTGAGAGCCGCAGTGGTACAGAGACGTAGTGGAGAATTCTGACGGTGCGACCCTGGAGAAGAAAAAGCGCGAGAATGTACTGCCTACAGTGGCTGATTCCAGTATTGCTCATACCGAAACCCGTGAACCCCGCGCTGCTGCAAACCCACGTCATGTTCATGGCGCTTTATCTGATCGGTTTCTTCCTGGAGCGCAAGCCCTGCACCATCTGCAGCCTCGTGTTCCTCGCTGCCGTCTTCCTCATTTGTTACAGCGGCATCGGTAACTGCTTGCTCTGGAGCACAAATTGCGACACAGTAAGATGCGACAATGGTTAGAGTCGCGCGCCGCGTTTATTCTAGACGTTTAAAATAATACTCCCTCTCACACACGCGACACAACACACATACACATACATACATACATACACACACATACGTCCTCCCTAGTTTCCTTCCATGGTTTTTACGCCTCTCCTCTTTCTAGAGTGGAATTGTTTGGACATTAGCTTTTTAATTTGTTATCGCATGTTTTATCCACAGCGTGAAGGCTAAAAGATATATATATATGTATACATATTGACCGCAATAGGTAGCCTTTTATAGCGTCTTACCAAGTAGAACTGAGAGTTTCCATTTATGGCGATGAACGTGATAACCGACGAGCGTTGGGGATGTTTGTATGTACACGGGATACATATGGGAATTTTAAATAGATTTCCAAGTGGTGAACATGTAAGGCGAGACGAGTATTTGAAATGGAATTTGTACATTGGCTTCTAGAGTTTCGCGTGTCGCGCGATCGTTCGTTGCAAAATCGCGCGCTACGCGTTTCAAGATTCCGGCGTAACGATTGTAGCGACTTTTGTACATTAATATAAAGGAGAAACGGTGAGAAAGATGATTACGCAGCTAATGGTATTCCTTTCATAATTGTCTTGATTCTTGCACGGTCCTTGCGACGTCTTCTGTACATAGTGATAGTGGTAACGCGACGTAACGTGACGAGCCATTGTTCCAAACAGGATACGTCGAGTTGATGATATTTGATAACCAGCGAAGCTGTAATCTATTTTGTTAAATCGCTCGTTTCAGTCGAACAGCGTACTTGCGTTAAAAAGCGACGATGATTGTGAAAATCTTTGGACACCACCCTGCAGTCTTATCTGAGGAGCTTGCGAACGACTTATTTATAGAGATGCTAGAAATGCGGAAATAGATGGGGAATTTCGTTTGTCGCGTGACACGGCCACGCGATTAGGGCTAAAGACAAAATCGAAAATGATAATATTAAAGATGGTAATCGAATTTGAACTATGTAAGAACGTAAGATTAAGTAGTGGAGTAAAATCGCAACGCGCGCCAACGTCTCTCCATATCGCTAGTTTTGCGTTGCCAGAAAGTTGAATTGTATTTATTTCTTTAATCTAACACACGAAGATCAAAATGGAAGATCGGAGAGTGATGTACACGCGAGTCTCGTGCTATAATTTATGCTTGCAGTTTACTTATTACCTTACTTTATAGTTTACTTATCTAGAAATACTCTAATGTATATATCTGTAATATCCAGGCGTGAGCGTGACGTTACCAGTGTAAATACTAATAGTCGTGGTAACCGAAGCGCGGGTACGATAACTTAGGAATAACGAGAATTGTTACGAGGGATGAAAATTGAACTTGGAAAAAAAATACGTCGGTTCAGCAGATCTTTTGTATCATCTTTACAGCCCGCGTGTATGTACGTGTGTGCGGATGCATGTGTGTGTACATGTGTATGCGCGCATAAAGGTCAATTATCTTCCGGCATGTACCGTGCAGAGCGTTTACATTGTATTGTCTTGACATGAGAGGAAGAACTTTATCCTTTGCAGAACTGCTGCGATGCTACCTAATTTCGAGACATTTGCGCGAGTGTAACCAAGCTGTAAAAATTCTGCGATATGGAAATTAGTTTTATTTTTTGCTGCATCGGCACAACTTATATAATATATATAATTATATATAAATATAAATACATCTGTGATGAGCTTGATCGAAAAGTTTTGATTAATTGAGTGCAACGAATCTGCTCGAGACAAGTACAACTTTGAAATACGTTAAGAGGGGAGTCTGCTTTAGAACGTTGAAAATAAGGTATAATTTTACGAATTGTTTTGGAGAAACTATACAGCGGATCATTATAAAACTTTTATGCATTTATTAGTACATGTTTAAAGATAAAAAAAATTATTTTTTGATTTGAACATATCGCCTGTAGAGGTCGTCCTGGAGGCATTGTAAATTGGTGAGCATTCTCCTGCCTCCAAATTTCATCCAAACTGAAAAATTGAAATATGTTCTCTTTATTTATGAATTCCCATCGTCGATGAACCTTTAATATTCATAAAAACATTAAGTTAAACAATTATTTTTGCATGAAAAAGTTCAAAAACTTTGCCTAAAAATCGTACTTTTGTGTTCTAAGCTCCACCATTTTGGCACTTTTCAGCTTTTTTCTTCTCTCTTTGGTTCATCGACGATGGGAATTCATAAATAACGAGAAGATATTTCAATTTTTCAGTTTAGACGAAATTTGGAGGCAGGAGAATGCTCACCAATTTGCAATGCCGGCGACGCGGCTGCACTAAGATTTCTCCAGGACGACCTCTACAAGCGATATATTCAAATCAAAAAATAATTTTTTTTATCTTTAAACATGTACTAATAAATGCATCAAAGTTTTATAACGATCCGCTGTATAGTTTCTCCAAAAACAATTCGTAAAATATACCTTATTTTCAGCGTTCTAAAGCAGGTTCCCCCCTTAAAACCTTGCTTCCACATGTAACATAAAAATTGGGGAAGAATAAGTGCGAACGCGTTGTAAATGCTGAAAGAGTCCAAGGACTAACTGCATCTTTATAATTAATCGAGAAATAAAGAGGATCGTGAAAAAAGGAGACTCGATCGACAAGAAAGCACTGGGTGTTGAGTTGGGTGTCGAAAGGAATGACGAAATCCGTAAAAATTTACCTGTGACGAGTGTTTTATTTAGTTTACATTATAAATAGAAAAAGGTGTTATTGAAGAGCCTTCCCACGGCCGAAACCACCGCGGAACTCGAGATCACCGGTACCCGCGCCAACGTCGGCCTTTTTGTCACCAGCACCCGGAGGACCGCCCGGACCCCGTCTGTATCCCGCGCGATCCTCCGTCGGCCTCGAGCCCTCGCTCCTAGTTGCCGCGGGTCTTGGTCTCGTGGTCTCCGACCTCGGTTGTTTCTTCAGCGTGGAGGGTACGATCTCGGGCGGCAGGTGCAAGTATCCGCGCAGATACTCGATACCGTCGTTCGTGAGGTACCAGTAGAAGTGCCTCCAGGCGAACTGCTCCTTCACGTACCCCCTGGATTTCAAAGACTGAAAAGATCGACACGTGTGAGAATTTATTCCCGCGATACGTACATGTAGACACGCGAGTTTTCAGGAACGATTAACGATTTACACGCAAACTGTGCGAAATGAGTAATGAGAATTGTTACCTGCATTGCTTTGATGACTTGGAGATTGGGAATACTCTCCAACTCCGGATGCTTCGAGGCGTGATAGTCCTTTTTGGCTACCATGACTCCCTCCTTGAAGAGGTACTCGTAGATAGCTACACGATTCTTTTTTGGCATCAACATTCTGCAAAGCAACGACAACGTTTCATTACTTACATCGGCGTGAACATTCCAGACGATAACGTGAAACGCAAGTTTGTCAAGTGATCCTTTTTCTTTCCGTTGCTACTTTAAACGATCGAGTACGACACTCTTCGTTTGAGGCTAGGTTATACGCCAAAACGACCAAATTTATGATATATTACGCGTTACATCGCGAAAATTGCTGCGCGACTTGGAAAACAAGTTTCCCAGGAACAATAGCTCAAATTATAAAAAGAAACAGACGAATTAAATATTATTATCAAAGGGAAACGCGTAGAACCGTGTACACACGTATATATTTGCAAGTGCCGTACATCACGCAACACGTGAAAAATATCAGATACGACGAAAATACTTCACTTCCGGAAAGAATATGGATCTTGACAAACCTCTCGCTCTTTTCGAATCTTTGCAAATAAATAGGATTAACATGGATATTCGAGAAACTCGACGTACTTGATAGCTACACCGTGCACCTTTTATTGAAAAAGAAACATCGGGTCGTGGACGGCAGCAACATGCGCGATGGTCACTATGACCGGAAATATCGATACGTTCCTCAAAGCCAATGGCGTGGCGAGTTACCAACTCGCGGGAAATCCCTAGATGGATAGTGAGTGGTAAAGAGAGAGAGAGAGATTGGCATTACCGATGAGATAGAAGTTGATTCCTCACTTTCCCCGTACGTGGTGTCCCGGTCGTAAAACGTTTGCAAAACGAGCGGATGATACAAACGTGCATCGATCAACGTGTCCTTCACCTCTTCTTTTCCAAGTATAACTTTAACGACAGTAATGAACTACAATGACATATATATGCGCGCGCGGAGCGCACAGCGTAGTTATAGGTGAGATGACTAAACGTTAAAAACGATGAGTCGGACGTCTCCCGGGGTGTTTTTGCAGGTTCACGCGCGCGACGGCGATTGCCGGGTAGTATGTATGTACATGCAACATACAAGGTATGGTAAAGATGAATATAGATATACACAGGTGAAACATTTGTGTTAAATGTAACAGATATCACATGTCCCAAACGGTCCACATAAATTTTTGTGTTAATTTAACATGATATGGATATGTTAAATGGTGACACATGTTAATATTTTAACCCAAAATGAATGCAAACTGCGAAGTAATTTGAAATAAATTTTATGTAAAATCAACATATTCTTAATGATAAAATTAACTCGAAAAAAAAGTTATTTTTACATACATCTTTACTCTCAACATAGTTCTCTGTAAAGTTTAACAGATAAAACTTGTCACTAATAATACGGAACATATCTATTGTGTAAAATTAAAAATAGGTGCACAATGTGTAATTTTTACACTTTGTTTAGTTGTTTTAAAAATTTAACACTTGTGTGTACTTTATTGCGTGTCTCGATAACGACCGACAGCGTGTCGGCGTTATGACTTGGCAAGCTCGTGACCGCGCGGCGCATCCTCACACACGCACAATTTGAAGCGAACCTTTCCCCTTCTTCCCCCGCCGCCTACGCGTCCTTCGGACATTCGCGGGGGGTACTTGGACTTGCGAATTCCATCCCCTACTCTCTTCCACCGCGAAACGATGGCGATGGACAGCGACGCCTCCGCGCGGCGTCGATCAATAACATTGGTCGACGACGACGCCGACGTCGAGAGAGCGTCGTCGCGTTTGCGAGGGATCGGTGGCGCGACGCAAACCGCGCGTCAAGTCAGCGTCGCGCGAGAGTCGTTACGCCGTTAACGCTAGGGCATAATAAGTGGCAAGGGGATTCGCCGGTGGAGAGGAGAGCGACGACGGGAATGCCAATCGCGGGACCCTCGCGTCGTACTTGACCACGATCGCGGGGAACGGGCGTCCGGGACAAAGCTGATAGAATCGAGCGCCGAATCGTCGAGGTGTCCCACCCACGGCGACATGGCCAAGGTAAGACCCGCGCGAGCTTTCTTACTTTCTTTCCTTTTCCGTTGATTCGAACGATCGTCTCCCATCTCGACGAGACGGGAGATTGCGGGGTGTAAACGTTGATAACGGCGACGTACCTCGCCGACAAGGGCGAGCAAGAGACACCGGTTCCGAGCAAATTGATATTACGCGTACGAGAGCGTCAAGGGAGCGGAATCGAATCGATAAACAAGTGTGTGATGAGAGTGATGTCGGGAACGGCGAATGACGATACTCGTCATTATCGTTATTGCATCGTATTTGTATCATCGTATAGAGAAAGAGCGAATTGCAACGATCGCGAAACGATCCACGGTCGAATTGCACGCACGCGAGTGAGGTACGATGCTACTTTTACATAATTTAGAGCACGTTTCACCGCGGACGGCGCAGACGCGGGTAGATAGAATCTGGACATTGGCGAATTTCCCAGTGTTCCATTTACACGCGCAAACACGATTACACATGACAACGTGTTTGTGACAATTTTCTAATCGTGTCGAACGTGCGTTACGTAAACGATAGAGAGAGAGAGGCAGATTCGGTGGATAATCGCTGTACAAACTTGATTGATGCTCGATTTGTCAAGTCATGCATTGTATTTACACTATCGAGCCGGAGATCGGAGCCGGTTTCAACGTTGCTTTCGCGATCGACGCCCGTTGCATGTACGGATTCACGGTTTGGTGAATGTAACAGTCGAGCGTTCAAACAGAATGGAATAATTGTCCTCGAGACGTCCCGTGTTCATCATCGTCGTCATCGTCGTCGTTGTTACGATCAACGTGCCGGCGCGTATGCTCGCTCGCTTGGCTACAAACACGCGTCTAGTGGCAATAGTAGCAGTGGCGGTGGTGGTGGTGGCGGCGGTGGTGGTGGTGACGACGACCGCGGCACTGGTACACAGCAGGTGTAGCGCTGGGGAATCGCAAGGCGAATCCGGAACGTTTTATCATCGTACACTCGCGCTACGACTCGTCAGTCGTTATCGATCCTTCGCGCTTTGCGTACTCGCGCGATCCCGCGCGATCTTCTTGTCTCTCCCACTTTTCTCTCATCTTTCCTTGCTTTCCGTCGGGGAAAACTGTCGAGCGAGCGCGCGCGCGCGCGCACGGTGTCGTGTCTTGTGGGAAACTCGCGAGCTGATTAGTGCCGTTCGAGAGAGACGCCAATGTCGCGAGGTATTATATCTTTTCTCATTTTTCAGACGCGATCGCTTGCTTCGCAGCGTAGTTACCTAGAAGAATGTCGCGAACGAGCAAACAATCGGCCGCATATGGGAGTATCGGATATATCGAAGGAACGACGGTGTTTGCGACAGGCTTATCTACGAAGGTTGCGTTTCGACATTTCCGTAAGGTGTCTCGTGTAAATTCGCGTAAATCACGGGCGCGTCGGTGACGTAATGTACAGGAACATGATGTTTATACGTTCGATTTTCGGCGCATGCCGCTGACATTGACACTGATAACGGTTCAACAGGTTCTGCCACTTATGTAACACGTTGGAAACGTACAAACGAGACAGGAGTCGTATCAATTACATGTAATAAACGTCGCAGGAATAATCGTTTCTCAATAAAAAACGAACGCGACGCCTGATTTTACTGTTTGTTTTACAGGCAGGTGGAATTCGGCGGCGGATTCAATCGTAAACGTGGGAATGCGTTCCATTGAAATTATAATCAATTGTCAAGACAAAAGTACGCGCAGACAGGCAGGCAGGCAGGCAAACAGGCAGGCAAGCGAGCAGGCAGGAAGGCAGGCAGGCAGGCAAACGGGCAGCCACGCGATAGCCTATAGTCGATAGCCCGTCTCGCGAGTCGTACTGTTACACGCGCGTTAACGTAATTGCATAACACGTAAATCCAAAGTATTGGGTCGTTCGGAAAGTTCGTGTCGATTTTGAAGGAAAATTCAAAGGCAACATTTTTTTATGTCGATAAATATTTATTGACTTATGTATGCACCGTTTTGTTTCAC
The DNA here is from genome assembly GCF_003672135.1 of Ooceraea biroi. Taxonomy (NCBI): domain Eukaryota; kingdom Metazoa; phylum Arthropoda; class Insecta; order Hymenoptera; family Formicidae; genus Ooceraea; species Ooceraea biroi. The sequence continues at coordinate 2,997,886 of NC_039517.1, forward strand.
AACCTTTGTCCATCTTTCACGCAACTGGAAGATTCCATTCTCCCAGAACTTCTTAGGTTTCTCGGCGAAAAACTCCTCAAGGTGGTTTTTTATGTCGATCAAAGAGTTGAAGTTCTTGCCGCTAAGAGAATTTTGCAAAGACCTAAATAAGTGAAAGTCTGAAGGTGCAATGTCTGGTGAATACGGTGGGTGAGGTAGCACATCCCAGCCAAACTCCAACAATTTTTGTCGGGTAGTCAAAGAAACATGAGGTCTGGCATTGTCCTGATGGAACACGACGCCCTTCCTATTAGCTAATTCTGGACTTTTTTCCTGAATCGCTGTCTTTAATTCGTCCAGTTGCGAGCAGTACTTATCTGCATTTATCGTTTGGTTGTGTGGTAGGAGCTCATAATATAGGATTCCTTTCCAAACCCACCAGACACAGAGCATGACTTTTTTTGGATGAAGGCCGGCTTTCGGAGTGGTTAATGCTGGTTCATTTCGCTTACCCCAGGATCTTTTTCGTTCTACATTGTTGTAAATGATCCATTTTTCGTTACCCGTCACTAATTGCTTCAAAAATGGTACGTTTTCGTTGCGCTTGTACAGCGAGTCGCAGATGGAAATGCGATCCATTACATTTTTTCGGCCAAATTATGCGGAACCCATACATCATAGCGACTTACGTAACCAAGCTTCACTACATGATCGTGGACAGTGGTTTTCGATATTTTCAGTATCTCTGCTAATTCACGTGTCGTGTAGCGCGGGTTATTCTCGATCAGTGTCTTGATTTGGTCATCATCAGTAGTAGAGGGTCTGCCCGAGCGTTCTTGGTCTTTAAGGTTAAAATCACCAGCTCTAAACTTAGCGAACCACTTACGTACGGTTCTTTCAGCTAAAGCGCCTTCTCCGTAAACAGAACATATCGAATTTGTTGCTTGTGAGGCATTTTTGCCTTTCCGGTAATAGAAAAGCATCAAGTGTCTAAAATGTTCTTTGTTTTCTTCCATCTTCAAAAGAGTACAAAACTGACACGAATCAATTTATCTGAAACAACTTTTTTCCTAAAGATGCGTTGAAATGTCACCTTTAAGCATGTGTATATAAATCGTATGTTTTCAATAACATTGGTATATTCAGACATGTTCCAACGCCATCTATTAAAAATCGGCACGAACTTTCCGGACGACCCAATAATTGCGACGTGAAAATCGCACCGTAACGTGTCTGCGGATATCTCGAAAATTCCATCCGAACGGAAAGCGAACGAGCGATACTCGAAACCCGTGCGTTATCATTCAGTTCGTAGTTGATTGCTCCCGGGATCTCTCGAGGATGGAGAAGAAACGCCTTGAAATTAGTTTACATTGTAATTGATCCGAGAAACACGGACGCGCTAGGATGCGCTCGCCTCGAAAAACTAACAAACCGTGACGTGGACACGCGTTGGCGCAAATTGACGCGAATTAAGCGAGCTCCGAGGATAAACTCGATTCGGCTCTTCTCCTACGTCCGTTCGTCGTATCGTGGATACACTGGCCGGACAGAGTACGCAGCATGCAAAATTCATGCCTGGGACTTCTTAATCCGACTCACGTTCGCCTTCCTGGCCGCGCAATGATCCAAGTCGCTCGACTCTGCCGCTTTTTTGTTCCTTTTTTTTCACCTTGGTATTTTATTGCCGCGATATGTCGTCGCGATATGTTGTCCGCGTTTGCATACTTCGACATCTGTGCGTAAAGCGTCGCACCCGCGCAAGAAAATAAATTTCAATAACGCGCGGATAAAGATCCAAGGATGTGAAAGGCACGGCAGGAAACTGATGTGACCGTGATGATTGCTGACCCATTACATTACCGTTTCGCGTGTAGCTTCTGTTGATTCTAACGAAATGTACACTGGCAGAAACATCCGTACGCGAGGTATCCCGCTATGATATCCCGAAATGTATCACTCGAAACGCTTGTTCGAGCAATCTGTAGCGAATGATATCATTCTCGAGAAACTTGTTGCTCGCACATGAAAAAAAAACAACATAAAAGAGCAAGAAAGAGGATGTAATTTAGAAGTTGGACTTAAGAATCAAAGATACCGCGATGAGAAGAAAAGGATCCGTCGACAATTTACGGCCGGGATAGGAGCCCGACCCGCGTAGCGGTTCGCATTCGCAGTAACCCAGTTCTCAGCTCCAACGATAGAACGTCGTCCACACGCCGCACACGTTCTATCGGTGAACGAACGCACTCGTCGGTTACGCGGTATCCCGTTTCTCACGTCGATGATATCTCGACCATTGTCGACGGACATGCTAGCAGTTTACGCGCAGTCTGCTATCGTGCCGATGAAGCACTGGAAAATATTTGTAAAGTGACACTCGTCGCTTTACGTCATGCTCTTGAGCGACTCGCAACTTGCTTGAGGAAGAACGAAACCGACGATCGGTCGTAATCGTTCTCGTTGCTTGCCCGGCGGCGCGGCGTGGCGGAAGAACCGTACGAAGCTCGTGTGCGCGGTTGATCTCGCCGGCATACGAGAAGAGAAAGAGGAGAGGAGTCGGTCGCTCGAGGAAAAGCTGACAATGACAGTCGCCAACTTGAAATTCAATTGACCGGTCGACACTGCGAGGCCTGACTTTTGATTCGATTCTCGAGGGGTGGGTAAAGCTCACCTTTATTTTAGGAAGTGGGCCAAGGGCGCAACGGCACGCCGGTACTCGACCCCTCTGCGATCGGCTTTGCCGGGGCGACAGAGGAAAAGAGAAAAGACATTCGCGGATTGTTTTTACTCCATCGGTGGTATCTTTTCGTTCGCAGAACGTAGGGGAGAGTCGGATACCTGTTCCACGGGCAGCACGACCGTCCTTCTTCCCGAAATCAAGAGTACTCGAGACGTCGAGGCTCCTGTCGGGAAATCGCCGCTCCACCATCTTCTCGGGTTGCTTTCAGTTCGTTAACACCGAGGAGGAACCGCCTGCTCCGCGGGACAAGTTCTCTGCGGGATTCGCAACATCGTCACCCAGTATTAAAAGTAATTTCTATTATACAATATATATAAGTAAATAAATAAATAAATAAAATATGTATATATTTTATATATATTTTGTTCTCGATACAAATTCGGTTAATAAAACAGTTGACAAATTTACGATTGAAGAAACGCGCGAAATTTCCGTTTCAGCTGATTCGAAAACGGATCAGACATTTTCGATATCACCCGCGTGGGACATTGACGAGAATGACGTGCAACAATTGGTGCATCTTAGCGAGGAGAAAAGCAGTCTGTTTAGGTATGGATCGTAAGTAAATCTTGTCGTTGGAATTCAATTGAACGTCACACACACACACACACACACACGTGCGCGCGCGCGACGAATATTGCACACTCGTTCTTTCTTGTTGCCACTCGAGCAGGCTACTCGAAGACTCTCAGCTGAGCATGATCGAGGACGTGGGCGACAACTGCCTCGTGGAATCGGGCCTGAGCAATTACAATGACGCGAGCGCAACGTCGCACTATTTGATGCTCAACAAGCAGAACTCGTTCGAGCACGATGAGAGCCTCGGTATACTGACGCCGGACCAGATGACCGATTTCACGGTGGCACTCGAGTGCTCGAGGACGCCATCCTGCGAGAATCTGACCGGCTCGGCCGGCTCAAAATTGGCGCTGACCCGAGCGTCCGCGTCGACGAGGCCGTTGGCGGACGTGGAACCGGCCGAGGAGGGTTGCAGCGAGAGGACACCGTCGCCCGAGGAGCTGCCGCTCGACCCGAAACCCGCGGAACCGATCCGCGGTGGTAGCGTGCCGGCGAGCTTCGTCACGTCGGTTACGAGCATCACCAGTCTGGAGGCTGGCTACCAGGGTGACGGCGAGAACTCGCGACCGGCCAGCCGTGGCGCGGATCCACCGTCGATGGCGGTGCCACCGGTCAACCTACCCGCGCCCTGTCGCCACGATCCGATGACCGACTCGGATTTCTTCACCGAGAGCGACGCCGACGCGCACGAGGAGATCGTGCGCGGCGACAGGAAGGCCCAAGTGATTGACGGCACGTTGTTTTGCGCCCCGGGCGAGCGCGTCTGTCCCAGCTTCACCGCCGAGGAGATGGACTCGAGCGGCATATATTCGGACTTGGACAAGTTGCAGGCGCCCGAGCAAGCGCCCGAGGAGAACGAGGATCACACTCCCGACACCGGGGACACCGAACTCTCGCAGAGGAGCCAACCCTCGCCAACCCAAGCGGCGAACGTCGTCATAATGGATTACCTGCAGGTACGTTAACTCGCGCTCGACTAGCAGCGCTAGCCCCTAACCGCGGGGCGACTGGATTCTTTGTACTTTTCTCAAACATCCTCTCTATTGAGATGCTCGTGTGCCTCTTCCTCTAAAGATTCCCGTAAAACCGACGGACGAAACGAGTGGTGTGAACGACGCTACGATCTCGGCGGAAGTCAAGGTTACGGAGAAAATGGAGAATAACGAGAACACGAGAGCCGCCAAACCGGCGGCGGCGAGCAAGGCCGATAATTCGGTGCCTTTGAAGAAATACAAGATGCCCAAGAGAAACGTCGTCTCCAAGATTAAGGCGATGATCGAGTCCTCCTCGAAGGATGACGCGGACAAGGAGGCACGGCGCTCTCAAAGATCGACCAGGAAGGGTGGACGCTGGGACGCGGTGATGAACAAGATAGAGGCTGGGAAAACCGAGCAAAGGACCAGATCAGCCAGGAAGGAAGTCAAATCGAGGGTGTTGCAGAATCTCGCTTTGTCACCCTCTATCTCGAGACCGACGTCCAAGAAAGCCGGCGACGCCAACAATAACAGCAATAAGGACAAACGGTGAGCTCAAAATAAACCTTGCCTTTCTCTTTTGTTTTTTCGTATCCTCTGCGAGACAATAATAAAATTGATGCGCGTAACACACGATGCAAATTCTTTGCAAAAAGAGATCTCTGTAAACAATGTCAATCTTAGGAGAATGCGCGGCTGGCAGGAAATGAAGTCACCGACGCAGGAAACGGCCAGAAGTTCGGTCCGTAGTTCCATGAGCGATCTCAGCAGCGGCCCAACTAAGGATATGCCGAGTGAGTTGATACCTTTCTTTATCTCGATATCTCGATAAATTTCTCTTCTCTCTTCTTACACACATGATTTGCCACGTTCTCAAGTAGCGAGTACAATTCGATCGGTATAGTATCGGTAGTACAACTCGTTATTTCGTGCGTCTCGTTGCACGATTTTGGCAAAAATAATTTTCGATTGGATATCAATATTAATTACTTCGACGTTGTTGCTGACGTAGCGGAATGACTAATGGTTGGAGAGCGAAACGATTGATGATTTTTAATCGCACACTGTTAAGGACGTTCATCGGTTGTAATCGTAGCCAAAAGTTTTGCGCACGTTCGGCTCTCTTTCCACGTATAGCGCGACCCCCTCCTTACTTCATGACGTTTAGCGTAGACTGTACACTTTTCCATGGCGACTCTCCTTCCACATAGCGACATGCTTCGAAATACTGTCAGATGAAGAACTTTGAATTATAATTACGCATAAAGGATACCGCTACGTGTCTCCATCTTGTAATATGCCATTCCTAACATCGTCATGAATCATATATTAACTTTTTAACAAAATACATAAACAATTTCTGCCGTAAGAAATTAAAATATCTCTCTAGAACACGCTTCGCCTATACCTTACATGTTAAAATTCGTAACTTTGACATTGAATATCTCGACTTTGGTACGGGCACGGTTCTTACAACTGAGCAGGTATATAAATAACACTATTAATGGTATATGGTCCAAGTTTCAAGCAAATATATAGAAAATCGATTAGCCGATGAACGTCCTTAAATGAGCGGTAGAATCTAATTACCGAGATGTGAGGAGTTTGATTACACAGGAATACACGGTTTTGGACCTGAGCAACCAAAAGGTGTTTCTAAGATAATTTTCGACGCTGATTCCGAATCCGTAGTCCGTTTTTTCCTAGGTCGTCAGGTTTTTGAGGTAAATGAAATGACTGTTTTTGCTATTTTCGACCATAAATGGTCATTTTATTTAATAAAAAATCAAAATTGAGAAGTGTAGTGCGGTGTAACAACGTCGTTTGTATTGTTCTGACTCTGTTTCACGTAACAGAGTCCAACAATAATCGCTCATCGTGCCCTCGTCCCAAAAACCTTGGTAGTTCTTCTCGATTCTCTGCAAATCTTGATGAAGCCGTTCGCCCTGCTCGTCACTCGTATCGCCTAAATTTTCCGGGAAGAAATCAAGGTGGGAATGTAGAAAATGAATTTTTAACCACATACGAGCACCAATTCTCTTGTAATTTTGCAATAGATCTGCGACAATTTACTTGTAGTTGTCACTTTTATGTTTACCGAGGAAATTACGAACGACGCTCTTAAATGATGTCCATGCTGCGGCTTCTGCGGCCGATAAACATTGCGTAAACTTGTCGTCATCCATCAATTTTTTTATATCAGGTCCTACAAAAATCCCTTCTTTTATTTTGGCGTAAGAAATCTTGGGAAACAGTTTGGTTAAATCTCAAAAATCTGACGGCCCAGCGAAAAACACAACGGATTTGAATTCAGCGCGCGAAAATACGTTAAGAAACGTTCTTGTCTTTTCGGGTCCAAAAGCTGACCCGTATTTGTATTCCTGTGTTATTAATCGATAGACGATCGCATAATCGCGTAACGCGAGGGCTCGATGCTTGATCTCGGAGAGACAGCAAGAACGGGAACAAAACGCGCAAACATCTACTGATCGCGAGACCCGATGCTATCCTTTGCGCGCAGTTTACCTACGGGAGAGAAAGGCAAAGTGTTGTTATCGACTCGCAGCACTCTCGTGCGACTGGTGCAGCGGTAAAGTGCTCGGGCCGTCGACAAGGAACCGTAATCGAGCAACTTTACCGCCTCTCTTATCGGCGTCGCTCCTATCGCGCGGGCTTGGCTCGCGGTCGCGTCCAGCCAGTCCAGCATCCAGCAGCCAGCATCCATCATCCGGTCGGTAGTCTTTGGCGGACCGTTCTGGACCGCTGCGCGCGTGCGCACGCATTACCGTTGATGCACTTGTCGCGCTTGGTGTTTTTCGGGTCACCGGGGAGTGCGGTAATAGCGGGGCGTATAGGGAACGTACGCGTGTGCGGGACGGTGAGAAGGGAGACGCTGACAAGCTGTGCATGCATCGCTGTCAGTGAGAACGGGCCATCGAACGAGAGGAGCGCAGGAAGAGCGCGCGTCCACGGTCGTCCAGGCGGTGGCCCGGATCGACGAGCGGCACATTGATCCCTTCCCCGTTTATAGATTCTCGTTGCGCGATCGTGCTTCTCCTCGCCCTTCTTTCGTCGTGACCTATTTCTTTTCGCTATCGTCTTACCGTTTACCGCGGGCGTGTTGCTGCTTCGATATACCGCCACTTACGATTACACACGTGTGAATGCGGCACGAGTTTCGTAAACTCGCGGCACGGACCGTTCGATTTGTTCACAGAAACTGAGGTGATTTATCGTTATATCGTTTGCTGCTAATTACTGGCGATTTGTCGTCCAGACTCGGTGGTCGAGCCACCACATCGATTGTGAACGGTGAACGGTGCCTACACAGAAAAAAAGTAAGTGTCACATCAAAACTTATATACTTGTATATACGCAACAATTTATAATCTTCGTAAAAGAATTTAATAATCTTGAATTTCAACTAAAATGAAATAATGAAATTATATCACGTTAAACGAAGAAAACAATTTTTGAATAAAGCAATTTTGTATAGTTCAGTCAAGAAAAATATATTTTTATTATTTAAGAATAATTTTCTTGAATAGAAAGGAAACAATGTTAAATAGAAAATAACATTTTCAAACTGTTTTCGCTTTGTGCGTTATGTTCAGTTTAGATTACCATCGCGCGGCTGTCTTCGCGTGGAGGTTAACAATTTACTAGAGTGTGATAATTGTGCATATAATAAATAATAGATATAAGATATAATCCCGTCAACGTGAAAATACGTCTCTTACCTCCACGACCACGATCTTATTCCGTTATTATTTGACGCATTTTCTAGTCGAGAAAATAAGTATATTGTATTCTTCAGGTGACAACTATTGGGTTGGCCAAAAAGTAATTGCGTTTTTTTCCAATAGATGGACATACATATCTTGAAATGTAACTAACTTCATTCTAAACCGCAAATTCATTATGTAGCTTAACAACTCACAGTTCAAGCTTGTTTTACAAAAAGAAAGTACACGATTTCGTTAACGATTGTTTGTTTGCCGTCGATTTCAAAATGGAAAATCAAAAAGAACATTTTCCTCATATTTTGTTTTATTACTTCCGAAAAGGGAAAAACGCTGTGCAAGCTCATAAAAAGTTATCTGATGTATATGGCGAAGATGCTTTAAAACTGCGGCAGTGTCAAAATTGGTTTACTAAATTTCGATCTGCAGATTTTAATGTGAAAGATGCACCACGCTGAGGAAGGCCAATCGAAATTGATGATGACAAAATAAAGGCACTGATCGATTCGAATCGGCGTTTAACGACACGAGAGATTGCCGAGAATCTTAACATATCGAAATCGAGTGTTGAAAACCATTCAAAACGACTTGGATACATTAGTAAGCTCGATATTTGGGTAGCACATGAGCTCAAAGAAATTCATCTCACTAAGCGTATTGACATCTGCGATTCTCTTTTGAAACGTGAGGAAAATGATCGATTTTTGAGACGTATGATAACAGGCGACGAAAAATGGATCGTCTACAACAACGTCAAACGAAAAAGATGGTGGAGCAAGCGTGATGAACCTGCTGAAAGCACTTGAAAAGCAGATATTCACCAAAGAAAGATTATGCTGTCAGTCTGGTGGGACTTTAAAGGTATTGTGTATTTTGAGCTGCTTGCAAGGAATCAAACCATTAATTCAGACGTATACTGTCGTCAACTGGATAAATTAAACGATGCCATCAAACAGAAACGTCGAGAATTGGTGAATCGCAAAGGTGTTGTGTTTCACCATGTAACGCTAGACCACGTACAAGTTTAGTCACTTGTGAAAAATTGTTGCAGCTTGGATGGGACGTGTTACCACATCCACCATATTCGCCAGACCCGGCACCATCAGATTACCATTTGTTTCGTTCTTTGCAAAACGCCTTGAATGGTAAAACCTTTACTGCTGACGAGGATATGAAATCGTTGTTGGAATTGTTTTTTGCTGAAAAAGATAAGAACTTTTTTGAGCGCGGAATCATGAAGTTGCCTGAAAAATGGCAAAAGATAATCAAACAAAATGGACAATATATTGTTTAATAAAGTTTTTGTTTCCCATGAAAAATTCGCCTTTTATTTATATAAAAAAAAACGCAATTACTTTTTGGCCAACCCAATATAATATTGAAATAAGATTATAATATAGTTGAAATTCAAGATTATTAAATTCTTTTACGAAGATTATAAATATTGTTGCGTATATACAAGTATATAAGTTTTGATGTGACACTTTTTTTCTGTGTACCTGCGGATCCGGATTCGTCACATTGGCCTGCATTAACGGCATTGCATCGCGCGTCGACACATCGACAGTCGCACACGGGTCAACGCCACTCGCGGTGTTTATTTCCGGCCTTGGGTTGTCGTCATCGTCGTCGTCGCAGCCGCCGCGTTTCCTTTACTCTGTGCATCGTCGTGACGCATCTTTGTCGTTTGCATGCCTTTTCTTCTACCGCCTTTTTTTCCATTTTTTTCAACAACAAGAACTACAACAGCAGCAGCAGCGGTGGCGGCAACGGCAGCCGCAGGTGCACTCGACCGAGCGACTACCACGTGCGTTGCCAAGGCCGACGACTATCGATATGCGACTACCGGTCCCTCGAGCCAGTGTGCGCGGCCTTACGCAATCGTCGTCGGAATTGGCGACCGCCGAGATCGCATAATCGTTTAATCGCGCCAAAGTATGCGATGGTCTTTTTGGCGGAAAATTACAGGAGCGCTCCACGGAGTTCCGAGCGATTGATTTACGGTGCGTGGAAATTGTCAAGGTGTGCCAAGAAGCACACTTGTACAACTTGTGCCGATGTGTAATTGCTCGTGGCGCTTGTGACAATTGGTGAAACGTGATGTACGATTTTACGTGATGTACCGATTGCATCGTGACGGTCGTATATCGGGACACTGATACAAGAGAGGACGGTACCGGAATTCAGAACGAAGCGGAAAACCGCGCGATCGATCGTGGAGACGGAAGATGTTCGACGTGATCGGCTTCGCGCCGGGGAATGTCGCCACGACGACGATGACGGCGACGACCGGCCGATCCTCACGCCTAGTACGCAGAACGCGACAGGACGAGTCAGTCGCATTCCCGTTGACGAGCATCACGAACGATTTAACGCGCGGAACGACGCGATGAAGAGAAGCTGAGAGGACTGAGTGCTCGCACTATGGGACAACAGGGATCGAAGAGCAGACCGCATCCGAGGAGGACGGATTTTGCTCGGGACTCGAGCAAAATGCGTCTAGGCAGCTTTAAACGAGGTAGATGACAGAGCGACTACGCGATTCGGTGACTCTTCCGCCATGTCCCGGCGCGGTACAATCGTTACGCGGCCCGACTACCTACCACCTGCGTTTTCCCTCCTCTGTCGGTTCGGTTGATCGTTTGGATCCGATTTACCAAAGGTCCACACGCATCTGTCAATCTCGCTCTTCTCAATCGTCAATCGAATTTCCAATATCTTTTGCCTATCTTTGTCTCACGTTGCGATCCTCGTGATGTTTTCAGAGAGATCACCGACGTCGGCAAACCCGCCCAGGAGGTTCGCGTCAAACGGCCACGCCAGTCATCATCCGGTCCGCGTCAACAGTTTCGACGCGAAGAAAAACTGCATCGATGTGACGACGGTGGAACTCGGTAAATATCTGCGTATCTGCTGGCGCGTCATTTAACGTATTATTAGGTAATCGCATCCGTCCGCGCGCGCGTAACGTCCGTTTGGTGATCAGGGATGGTCGGGAGGGACGGGAGAAACGAGAGCACCGTCGCGTACTTCCGGTTTCGCGTTGCTCCGTTGCCACGACGAACGGCGGAGCGCATCAGAGTTTCATCGTCGTTTCACGTGTTTCGTTTCGGGTATCTCTTTAAAGAATCTCTTTTGGAAAATCTCCTTCTTTCTTTCTTCTCGTCACTTGCCTCGGTGTTGTTTGCTCGCTTTCGATAAGCGCGATAGGGGGATTAGAAACGTAAGAAGGAACGTATGTATTAGGGGTGTGATTTAGTTTTGAGGGTTTTTTTTGCTCAAAAACGCATGTATTTAAATATGATAATGAATGAATACCTTAATCAAAATATTTTCCTTCGTTTTCTATCACTTTTTCCCATCTTTCTGGCAAGAGATGGATTCCACCACGATAAAATCACTCTTCTTTTCAGTTCATCCATTCGTCGACGAATTTTCGCACTTCTTCCAAATTATCAAAGTGTGTATCCTCTAAAGCGTGTTGCATCCACCGGAACAAATAATAATCGCATGGAGCAATGTCCGGAGAATACGCGGGGTGCGGTAAGACTTCCCATTCAAGCTCTAATGGTGTTTCTTTCACTGATAACGCAACGTGAGGTCGAGCGTTGTCACGAAGAAGAATCACTTTCCGTCGTTTACTCGCAATTGGTGCTCGTTTTTCGTCCAATGCTTGCTTCAACTTGTACAATTGGCGTCGATAACGATCAGCCGTGAAAGTCTCATGTGGATTTAACGGCTCATAGTACACTATCCCACCAAATACAGAGCATTACTTTTCAACCGTGAATATTGCGTCTCGGAGTGGATGTTGATGGTTCGCCTGGATCCACCCATGATTTTCTGCGTTTCGGATTATCAAAATAGATCCACTTTTCATCCCCAGTAACAATCCGAGACAAAAGACTCTTCTTTTTTTGCCTGGCGATCAACGAAATGCAAATGTTCAACCGGTTCGCAATGGCACTTTCCGATAATTCATGTCGAACCCATTTCCCTTCTTTCTGAATTTTTCCCATTTCATGTAAATGTTGTACGAGCAACATGTAATGCTCTGGCAAGTTCTGAAGTGGATTTTATTGGATTTTCGTGCAATAATGCTTGCAAATCTGCATTTTCAAGCTTTCTTGGTTGTCCCGAGCGTTCTTTGTCCTTCACACGTCTTAATTGATGGGGCAGAATCACCAATTTATGAGTTTCCACAAGAATTCTATAACCGTCAGCCGCAGTTTTGTTTTGATTAAAAAACAAAAGCAACGCATGTCGAAAATGCTGTTTCGGAAGTTGCATTTTTACGATGATACAAACACGACTGTTATTGCATCTATTGCTATAATGCTACTAAATGTGATGGATAATGTCAAGACTGTAAGAAACAACAGTTATCGGAAAGAGCTATTGGAACAAACTGACACTACAGCCATCTGTTGCAAAACCCTCAAAACTAAATCACACTCCTAATATGTAACGTATACGATGTTGAGACAGTGACGTCCGCTTTCGTAGATTCTCGCCATGCTATAGTACTTTCCCCGTCGAGAGATAAAGGCAAGATAAATAAGCTAGAGAAATCCTCTTGGAATCTAGGATGCAAGACTAGGTTGTTCAATCAGGAAAGAAGGATCACGTTATTATTATTCCGAGACATCGAATTGAGATGGGAGATTAAACGAATAACTGTCCTTGTCTCGAATTGCATCTCTGCCTCGTAATCGTGGACAACGCAGACTTTTAATCTGATCCGCAAAGAAGTAGTTTGCGAGGCAAAAGTCCTCGAGGTCCGCGTATCTTCGTGCGATTGAACCGTTTTATCCGACACGAGCAATGTAAAACGGTATTCGTACGCTCGACGGTACTAGCTCGGTGTACTGTGTTACCGGTCAGAGTGCTCAACGGTATTCTCAGCGTATTCTCGTCATGTTAATGCAACGCACTCTCTTTACAGAGAAGAGCCCACCGTCAGCGCGAAAGCCAAGCACGATGACGAGAAGATTAACGGCTAACGCCACCGTCAAACAGAAATCCGCCGCGCTGTCGATGAAAGGTATGTGGAAAATATTTCTCGAGTCAAATCCTGATACTGATCGGTCAGGTGATCCGTTCCTCTCGTAGAATATATTAATTGATCATTTATTTGGCCATTTGTTTGATTTGAGACAAATGAGAGGCGGCGAGATAAGGTGAAAACTAAGGTTCGCACGTTGTGCTTTCCAATCCATTAACCGTGTCACTTTGGTGCGGTGGCTAGTTTCTAAAAAAAAAAAGTTCCCACGGTTATTTCGCAGCACACGAACGAGTAACACGAGTCAAGTGTGCATTTAATTTGCCTGAGCGCAGCGATGCATCGCGCTCACTCGTATACGCGCGTGTGTCGCACTCCGAGTCTTGTTGTTTCGAAGAAAGTCGCTTTCGGCTTTCACCCGATAGTTCCGAGCACTAGAACTCACTCTGCTCACTCTGTTCGCCCTGCTGTCCGTCTCGATGGCGGTGCTTTCCTTTCGGGATTTTTCAAAAATCCTCCGATAGATTTTATGTAGGTCTACCCTAGGCGCGACTAGAGAGAGAGAGATTGCTATCGAGAACCGGCGTTCTCAATAATACGGAATGGCGAAAGCAGTTGCTGCGAGTTCAACGATCCGCCCCTCTCCTTAAGAACAGAGTGGAAAGGAGGTTGAAGAGATGCGTTTAAAGGGACAATCGTCGTCTGCGTTCTCGTTGATCGTCACTGCATTCGACATTCATCGCGGATCCTGATGTAAGAGAGACGTCATTGACGATCGTAAATGAGCGATGCGCTGCATGCGTGCTCGCGTGTTCGTCCCCTTTCCTCCCATCTAAGGACGAGTGATCCCAAATCGGAGAGGCCCCGAGGTATTCGACGCACAACGACTTTGCGGCGTCCAGGGACGCCGGAAGTACAAAGTGCCGGAAGCTCTCTCGGAAGAAACAAGTGGCAACACGCGTTTCGCGCGTCCCAAGATGGAGGAAAAGATCCATGATTCCTCCCCGCCCTGAAGAAACTTTCGTACACCGAGCACTTATTAATCTCGGAGATTCCACCTTGCGTATTATACGTGGTAGGGGAGTGTTTAGGAAGACGGTAAGGCGAATTGGGGATGTGAGGTGGGGGGCATATAGCTCTCCGAGGTGGCCCGTGGCTCGTGCTAATTCAGTCGAAGCGCGTACTCTCGGCCAGCAGATCGTTACGAATGGCAAATCTTGATTAAAATCGCGCGTGGCGTCGATCACGAATCTGTCGCAAAAGTGAGTGCAAAGGCGCGCGCGTCACTCTCGAGTCGAGATCGATCGAAAAACGAGTGTTCCGTTTGAGAATCGCCGCTCAATTTGTCGAGAGACGGAGAGAACGTGCGCGATTGTTAAGTGCCAGTGCCGAAATCTGTTTACGTCGCGCGTTTCTCGCGCGTCTTGGTGATAAGTATCCCGACGCTACTACGTAGGTCCGTTCCCAAAATACTCGAGTTTTTCTGGTGAACGTGATGGAGGGGGCAGCAGGTACCACCAAGAGGGATACGTAGGAGGCGAATTTTCTTGGCCGTCGGTCGTGACGAACGCCTCGAGCGTCTTCTGGCGCAATTCCGCAATTGGAACCGCACGCCGTAACAGTTGACCTTAACCCGCCGTCTCTTCATTGAGCGGCAAGCTCGGGTCGGTGATGATCGAGAGAGAGCGATCCTCTCTCTCCTTTCCTCTTGCCTTTTCCCTTGACAGACGAAGACGAAGCTGACTCCGGATGTGAAAGCATCATGATGTAAATGTGCAGAAAGTATTTTGGCCTTTCGATCTTTCGTCCGTTTAGGCACGGACAGGTTCATGTCCAGCAGATCGGTAATAAAAATCAGTGTAGAATCCACATTACGTACGATCAAGACACCCGTGTATTGCCGTAGCACGTGAGCCGTTCATTGATGATCACGCGGTGAAGTCCGCGAGTAGGTGGGTCAGGTCTGATCGTTTGCGCGTCACACTTTCGAGAGTGGTCAATCGACGATGCATCCGATGGCGACGCTGATTGCAGATCGCGAGTCCAAGGAGGCTCAGCACAATATCAATACCTACACGATAACGGCGAGGACGTCACCGCAGATGCGAGATCAGGCCGCGCAGACGATCGTGCCCTACGAGACCTTCCGCGCGGAACAGGCCGAACGAAGCACGCAGGCGCTCGCAGTGACCGTGCAATATCTGGCGTTCGAGGTACGTGCGCATTGTTTTTTTTCTCGTCGTGCCTCGCGTGTCTTTCGCCGCGAACTAACGTCGACTGTGTGTCTTTCAGCTTGACGCGTTTGCCACGCCGACATTGAAGAAGGATCTGGAAAAATTGAAGGCCGACTGCGAGAGAGTGAATGACGAGCGGTCCGCCGTACTCTCGGAGATTGATGATCTGCGGGCGAGATACGTCAGCATGGAAGAGAGACTCGAAGCGGAAGCGGAGGATCACTGTAAAGCCCTGGATCAGCTTCGCGACGAGCGTGAGTCTCGATACTTTGGTTCGTTCGTATGTTTGTTTTCTTTCCAGTAAAGCACGCGCGATTGTGCAATCTGCGCATGGAGTAAAAGATTGGGCGGAGCGTCGAATCGGATGCCAAGCGAGGATATATTATCCTCGGTGTTATTCACGCGGTAACGCGAGCGTAATCGATAGCGGTGCATAAAGTAGAACAATCATCAATTAAGACGAACGATTCAGTGGTGCCCACGCGTATCTCGAATCGTCGCGACTGATTCTCGGACTGCGCGTTTCTCCTCTCCTTCTCATCTTTGATTTTCTTTCCTTTTCTGTGGGCGCGTACGCGTGTCGGAAGATATTTTAAACTCACTCGAAGGATTTAGTTCTCAATTTAGTTGTCACGTAACGTTCGACGTTTCGATAGCCGCTAATTATAGACTTCGATGCGTGCTCTCCGCCTAGTTTTCCATACGCTTTTGCTCTTTTCGAATCGATGCTAGTACCATCCCGACAAAGCGGATCAATCTTGTATCTTGTTTGTTGTAACGATAAAGAGATCGCACACGAAGGCAGATTTGGAAAGAAAAGAAACGAAAAGGGAGATCGACACGAGTTGTCGATACGAGGTACGACGCTCAGACGCGTGAATCGAGCAAAGTCAAGCTGTGATATCTCGGTTTTTCCAGTGGACGCACGTAGGACGGAACAGGTCGCCGCGCTCGTCGAAGCCTTGAAGGAGGAAAGACGCAAGTACGACGTCAGATTGGATGAGATGACGAGGGAGCATCGCGCGACAATCGCGAAATTACGCGCCGAACAGATCAACGAGTTAGCGCGCAAGGAGGAGCTAAGAAGATCCGTGGTACACGACCAAGGTGCCGCGTTGATGGCCGAGATCGAATCCTTGAGGTCCGTGCTCGAGCTCAAGAGTCAGGAGAACGCGGCTCTACGATCGGAGCTGGACAGTTACAGGCGCGACATCGAGGAGAAGGACGCTCTACAGATGCGACTCGACATGGCGGAGGCCAGATGCGAGGATCTAAAGGCGCAACTCCAGCGGAAAGATTCCTTCGAGCGGCAGATCTCGCACGAGAACGAGATGCTCCACGAGTCGATTCATCAAGTTTCGAAGCACAACAAGCGACTGTCGCAACGCAACGAGGAGTTGCAGTGGAAGTTGCGGAACAAGAACGATTGGGTGAGCGTTCTTGCGAACCAGCTGAATCCGCTGAATTCACGGCTGACCCGGTCGGTTCCGGATCCGGAACAGATGGAGCACACGTTTCTGGCCGACAAGAACGGCGGCGGCAACGGTAGCGGCGACGTTGATGGACACTCGTCATCGATGATGAAATTCATGGTCGACAAGGGCGCCTCCGTCTCGTGGACTCTGGAAATTGACGATTTGTCGAAGGAGGGAGCGTCGGACTCGATAAACGCGCTACCGAAAGCGGCCAGGTCCACGGAAGGCCCGACGACCGTTTCCAGACAAGGCTCGCTCAGATTGACGCCAAACAGGCCGATCATGGACACCAGGGCGAGATCAAAGAGTATTTCAACGACGTGCGACTCGGCACGGGTTACCGCGGCGACGACGACAACGACGACGACAACGATGGAGGAAGCGACGAACGCCGTCTCCGTGTGGTCCCCAACGTTCAGTTCGACACCGGTGCCGCGACGACGTCCCAGGAAGGATCAGTCGTCGCCCTCCTCATCGTCGTCCTCCTCCTCGTCCTCGTCTTCCACGTCGACCGTAAATTCCGCGGTAGCCGCCGCAGTGGCGGCTGCAGCGGCAGCCGCAGCAGCGGCGGCAGCGGCAGCGGCTGACGATGACCGATGCAGCGTCGGCGGCGGTCAACGGCCTCAGGAGGCTGGCGGAGAAGCGATGATCTCCGAGGAAACGTCCGCGTCCAGCAGCGAGGATGAATCGTCCACCGGCAGCGATATCCCGCGTCTGGGAATGCAGTTCGCCTGGGGCAAGCCGATCAAGTAACACCCGGGCGTGTCATCGACCGTCGCGGCCTGTTATCTCAACCTACCGGTAAATGAGCAGCGAATTTCTTTAGAATCGCGAAGGCAGTTGCATCGTATCGGCCGCTATCCCCTGTTCTTGCCTACAGTGGAGTCGTTTCTCTCGACGTGAATTTTATCATCGCGGATCTTTTGCACGTGATCATTCCTCTCGCGTCTGCATTTTCGCAGACACGTTCTACACGTATCGTATACGTTGCGTTTACGTTGTGTTGACCCGCGCAACGCCGCGTGCACTCTTCCTCTCTGTTTCTTACACTTGGACCGACACGATCGACGATAACACGTGGCCTGGTCGAGAGTTACGGTGAGAGTGCGAGGAAAGTACGTTTTTTGCATCTCGAGAATGTACCGTGTACGCATGCGCGATTAAACGATTTAAGCAATTCCGAAGTGTAATGATGTTGCGTAAGTTTAGTAAGCGAGATGTTTAACAATCAATTCCACGACATATTTTAACGTTACGACTGTATAAATTAGACTAGGACTGTTGTTTTTCGTGGTTTTTTCCCCTTCCTCCCTCCCTCTCTTTCTTTCTCTCCATTTCTCTTAATGCAACGATTCGTCGCGTAAAATTAAAATCCAGATCTTTGAGATTCATCGTGCAATGATTTCTTGATGCGTACAACGAAGTTGTTGGTTCGTTTGCGGCATCAAGCCGATTATTATTCTTTTTAAGGCAATCACCGCTTGTAAAGTTGTTTAAAAAATGTAACACTTTATCGAAATACCGTAACGTTTGAACGAGTGAGTTTTATCAGCATTGCCACCTTTGTGTGATTGTGTGTGTGTGTGTATGTGCGTGCGCGCGTGATTTGTTTCTTTTTACAGGAAAATTATATGAATATACACACACAAGAATTGTATACAACGGGTGCGTTCCACTTGACGCTCACGAGCGTCAAGTGCAACGTATACCCAATGACTAGAGAGACACGTTGCGATTGTACCATCTCTGTACTTCTGTGCTTGAGTGACATCTTTTTCATTGCTTTTTCCTTCCGGAGAGAATTATTTGTACACGCGTTTAAAGATTACATAATATATTTTATTACTGATCACTGCTCTCCAGCCGATTGCATATATTTTATCAGCAGCTGCGAGAAATGAGATCGCATGGACCGTACCGGTCCGTGCACACGCGTCTCCGTGTATAACGATAGAAAAATTGTCGGTAATTTACTTGAGAAAATACAGCGAAAAATCATTAGCGACATAGCGCGACAAGGGTGTTAATTTCATGATCCGTTCCATAGGCGAGTGATAGATTTAGACACGATAGATACGAGATGGAAGAAAGAGTGAAGCGATATCGACACGCGGAAACCAAGTATTACTCACCGAAGATACGTGGTTTCTTTCTTCTTTCCCTCATGTGTGCTGATCAAATCAATGTATTATATACCTGTCGAATAAATTAAGCACTATCTCGAAATTGTAGCAATTTTCCGATCTCCGTTCGTCTCTTCAGTTTGCCAATCGTTGCGGCTACTTGCCGATTACCGGCCAACGGCACGTACCACTCTCGCCTCTCGATTCAAATTATAATCGCGATTCAAACTTGATTCGACTCATTAAAACGTAGTAAGAATCCATCAAATATTCAGGTTGACTAATTGAAATTGCGAGAATGTGCGCGAGTTTTTTTTTTATATACAGAGTGTACCAAAAGTCTGGAAACGGTTGAATATTTCATAAACTATGCATTTTAGAAAGAAATGTTTCAGACAAAAGTTGTAGGATTTCAAGTAGCGCATTACATAGCAACATCAGTATGACCTTGAAGAGTGTTGTCAAGGTCATGTGAAGGTCAACTTTGTTTTCTTAAATGGAACCGCCTATAAAATGTTGCATATTTGGATTCTACGGGAAAAAACGAGTAAATTTTATCTGAAACATTTGTTTGAAAAATGCTTCTATCAAAAGTTATACGCATTTAAACCTTAAAGTAGAATACATTGCAAGTAATGATAAATTAATTAAGACTTTATCGTTTTGCTCTTTTACTTTATTAAATGTTCGAACTGGTGTCCATTAACATCTAAACACTTATTAAGTCTTCTTACGAAACTTTGCTCTAAGTAACATTTTAGGGGTCATGCTAGCGCTAGCTAATGGCCTTGGATTACGTACTCGATGTTAACTGAAAGAAACATAAACTTACACATCGGAAAATGTAAATACAAATTTATGCATTTAGTTAGTTTTGAGCTGGTTTTCATGCTGCTTATCAAGTTCGAAAATCATGACTTGAACGAAGAATACGTGAAGCTTGCGTTAGCGTGACCCCTAAAATGTTACTTAGAGCAAAGTTTCGTAAGAAGACTTAATAAGTGTTTAGATGTTAATGGACACCAGTTCGAACATTTAATAAAGTAAAAGAGCAAAACGATAAAGTCTTAATTAATTTATCATTACTTGCAATGTATTCTACTTTAAGGTTTAAATGCGTATAACTTTTGATAGAAGCATTTTTCAAACAAATGTTTCAGATAAAATTTACTCGTTTTTTCCCGTAGAATCCAAATATGCAACATTTTATAGGCGGTTCCATTTAAGAAAACAAAGTTGACCTTCACATGACCTTGACAACACTCTTCAAGGTCATACTGATGTTGCTATGTAATGCGCTACTTGAAATCCTACAACTTTTGTCTGAAACATTTCTTTCTAAAATGCATAGTTTATGAAATATTCGACCGTTTCCAGACTTTTGTTACACCCTGTGTATATATACAATTATGTTATTAACGTGGGATAACGTCGATGGGTGAACGTGTGCGCGTTTACACGCGCACGCATGCGCATGCTGCATGTATGTTGCAGATGATTGAAAGTTTTGAATTGCGGCGCGATCGTCGATTGACTCGACCAACAAGACAATTGAAATTAAAGGGAAACATGTAATAGTTACTGTTGTAATCATTACTAACTAGATTACTCGTGAATTACGCATCTGTGATGTTCTCTTTTCGTTTGAATGTTAATAAAACTTTTTGTTATCTGATCGTTATCTTTTCATTGTTCGAACCTTTCCAGCATTTCGAATAATTACTTTGCCTTTTCCAAACTTGAATCGCTACTACTACGCGCGTCAACATGGCGCCCGAGAGAAAACAGACGTTTATATTCCGTCGAAAAATCTTTCGCTCTTTGTTGCGTCTCGCAAAGACGTCACAAAAGAAGATTATCGCGGAAAACGCGTGTTACATCTCTATACATTTATGCGATCCATGCTGCACGCGCGCACGTGGATGCGCACGCGCGGAAGTCACGGAAAGACGGAAGGTCGGCGGGTTTCCAAACGCTGCCCTCGTGTAAAGCGGCCCTGAAGACCGTCGCGTGCCATCCGGAGCGGAGTGCATTCGCGAACTCTTGATCGACTGCACCATCTACGATGGCCGACAGTCGAAGATTGCGATATTTCGGTTGTGGTTACTTTAATTTATCGACAAAAATGTAATGCCTCTACTTTTAATTGGCCATGTTACCTTCGCACGCGGCACGATAATCACGATTTGCTCACGTTTATGTTGCTCCTATAAGTACCCGCGCGTGCGTTCACTCGAGATCCCCGATCCGACATCGACGCGAAGATGTCTTCCAAGAGGTATTCGATTGTTTTCAACTTGTGTTTTATGTGTGCGTTTTTTTAACGACACCACTGGCCGATCGCACTCTTCAACCCCGAGCCGACCTGGCTTTCCGAGATTACTCGTAACGGCGGCGACGATCGATATTCGGCACCGTTTGATATCGCCGGTCCGTGACCGAATCGCGTTGGCCCTTTGTCTCTTTGTTAACCTGCAATAAAGATCATTCAAGATTATTCCTCGCGTTGTAACAATGTTTCTTTCAAGCACGTTTCTCACACGTTTGATTCGAGACAAGTCCGACCGGGTTACGCCGCGAGGGAGGACGTACAGTTTCAAACGATTCGATTAGAGCGCCCATCGTCTCCTGGCAAGAGCGCGAGCACTCTGCGCTCTCTTCCCCAATCCTTATCTCGTATCAACAATAGAGCGTTACACATCGGATTAAGATCTCTCTTTCTGTCGTGTGTTTAGCGAATTGAAAAAGTTATCGGAGGAAAGTTTAACAAGGCAACCGGAAGAAGTGTTCGACATTATATGCAAGTTGGGAGAAGGGTAAGTTTGTAGCAATCCTGCCCCCGTGTAAACTAGTAAACACTCGTTGAGACTCGTTCTTTTTTTTTCTCCAGGTCATATGGATCAGTTTACAAAGCTTTGCACAAGGAGAGCGGTCAGGTACTCGCCATCAAACAGGTACCAGTTGACACGGACCTACAGGAGATCATTAAGGAAATATCGATCATGCAGCAGTGTGACTCTCCATACGTTGTCAAGTATTATGGAAGTTACTTTAAGAATACAGATCTATGGGTAAATTTACACGATCATTGTTACCTTCGATCATTGTCATCGTCGTTTTAAAGAAAGATTGATGCATTGTACTTGTCATTCGAATCACCCTTGCAGATCGTGATGGAGTATTGTGGAGCTGGCTCCGTCAGCGATATCATGAGGCTAAGGAAGAAGACGCTTCAGGAGGATGAGATCGCGACGATTCTCAGCGACACCCTCAAAGGACTGGAATACCTGCACCTGAGAAGAAAGATTCACAGAGACATCAAGGCTGGAAATATCCTTCTGAATAACGAGGGCCACGCGAAATTGGCCGATTTCGGTGTGGCGGGTCAATTAACGGTAAGTCGTATTGGCATATTGGCAGGTTGCTGGTGTGTTGACGCGTGACGTGTTGACAGGATACCATGGCGAAACGTAACACGGTCATCGGTACACCATTCTGGATGGCACCCGAGGTCATACAAGAGATCGGCTACGACTGCGTGGCCGACATATGGTCCCTGGGTATAACGGCCCTGGAGATGGCTGAGGGCAAACCACCGTATGGGGACATACATCCGATGAGGGCGATATTCATGATCCCGACTAAACCGCCGCCCAGTTTTAGGGAGCCCGATCAGTGGAGTCCAGAATTTATCGATTTTGTCAGTGGGTGCCTTGTAAAAAATCCCGAAGAGAGAGCCACTGCGACGGAGCTTCTGCAGCACGAGTTCATAGGTGAGCAGGAGCAAAGTTGAGAGACCAAGCTGCAGGCTGGGAAACTCGCTGGTAGTACCTTGTCCATTTCCTCGGTGACGGTTTCAGGTAATGCCAAACAGCCGAGTATCCTGAGCCAAATGATCGCCGAGGCCCACGAGATACGAGAGAAGCAGAGTGTGCATCGAGCGCACGTGATAAACAACGTGGCGATTAAAGCGCAAAATCAGGCGGACGATTCGGTAGCTACTCACCCTAGCGACTAGCTAGCTCCTCGAACGTGATGCACGTATTAATGATCGTTGCTTCTCTTCGTAGGACGAGGACGATTGCAGCGGAACCATGAAACCGTTACCGGAGGACAGCAGGACGCTGGTGCCGAGTCACGATCTTCCCGACACGGGTACTTTAGTCTCGGCAGTGTTGGACCTGGGTACTATGGTCATTAATAGCGACACGGATACCGAAGCTACCATGAAAAGTCAGTAAATCTTGATCAAGTCTCTCGAGGCTCTCGTTTGCCGTTCCAGCCGGCGATCACGGCCGAGTCCGGGCTTCACTTTCACTCAGGGACAGTAACTCACGTTCAGATCAGTTTGCAAAGATGTCGCGTTCATGGCAATGTCGTTTCGAGCACCGTGTCGAGCACAGGACACGTAGTTAATCTCCCACGTGTTGTTGGCCCCGACACTGGCTGGGACGTGCAACGAAGATGCAATCGGTTTGAACGCAGATTCGCTAACGATCTAAAGCAGCTAAAGCTAACGATCGACGTTAATGTGTGCCAGGACACAACACTGGCTCCGTGGAATCTGGCAAGAAGTATCGACCGCTATTCTTGGATCATTTCGACAAGAAGGAAGCGCCCGAAATTGGCAAGGTAAAGAGGAATCCCGTTTCACGTTATGAGAATGGCACTCTGGCCGTCGAACGACCCTATTCTCACGTAATGTAATGCACGCGTATATAGGGTAACGCACAGTTGTTGGGCGCGCAAAATTCGGAGAACGCAAAGTCGGAGCTGCTGAGTCCAAGCGAATCTCAAAGGTTTCAAAGCCACCTGCAGCTGCAGCTGCAGAACCAGATATCTCATCCTGTGCTGGAACAGCCGCGCAACAATATATCAAAGTTCCAGAATGTCTTCACCGAGCGTGATTTCGATTTTGTAAGTAGCACACTATACTATTTGGGTAATCGGCGGGATCGATACTCGCCTCACGCGATAAACGGCCGCGAATGGATCCGAGGGAGCGTGGTTCGCGTCCTCCCTCTTTCCTTCTCTCCCCGAGCAAAGTCACCCTCGGAGTAACGCTTTAGGCACCTTAGGCATTATAAAACAGATAGACAACTTGAATATAGAGAAACAACCCTGTCCTGCAGCTGAAGTTTCTCTCCTACGAGGAACTGCAGCAACGAATGGCTAGTCTGGACGCGGAGATGGAGCGGGAGATCGACGAGCTGAGAAAGAGGTATCAGACCAAGCGACAGCCCATCCTCGACGCAATGGACACCAAGCGGAAGCGCCAACAAAACTTTTAACGGTTTGGTTTCCTTCTCTACGCGACGTAGTCATCACGACAGAGAGATAGGGACAAAGGGTACAGTTGTACAGTTGTATAAATGGATAGATTCTATTCGCGTCATCCCTGATTCCATTAAAGAGAAGAACATTGCTCGCACCACACATCATCCCGTCGACTCACAAGCGCGCGACGTGACTTTACACACGGTCCCTTCTTTCATCCCTTCATCGAGCTATCAGATTACAATGTTGCTTTTCTTTTTGCGAATCCGGGATGTCTAGTAGCTATAATAGCCGATAGCCTCACGTCACCAGTGTAAATTATTTTTACGTGATTTAGGTCAAGATACAATCACTATACTTAATTTTTCTATCATGTTTATTTACTGTTAAGGGGATGCTGGAGCTGCTAGTGAACTTCTTCGCGATGGTGCTGCCATCGCACAATATTTGCACAATCAAATGCTTTTTACAAAAATTTGGCAATTTGTACGCACAAAATCGCTGTTGAGCGGTGTTTGGACACAAGTAAGGAATATGAGGATGCTTTTCGAAGTGACTTTAGAAGCGTCATAAAAGAGAATTCTGTGTTCTCCTGTATTCTGTAAAGGAATCCTTAATTGTGTCCAAACACCGCTCAACAGCGATTTTGTGCGCACAAATTGCCAAATTTTTATAAAAAGCATTTTTTGTGCAAATGGCAGCACCATCGCGAAAAAGTTCACTAGCAACTCCAGGATCACCTTAAATAATGTATCCTATTCTTAGAGAAATCTATCAAGAGACCCTCGTAGGGGGTTAGGCGATGATAAAGAAAAATTAAGAGAAAGGAGAAAACGACAAGTATGCAAGTAGGAGCGCATCGAAACAAGTGCGTCGTACATATTTCATTTCCATCGATCAACTCTTTTTTTTTTATACTCGTAAGACGAAATTTCGCTATCTCATCGTACCTAGTCATTCGCAAATGCCATTTTATGATGCAGGATTTCCTTTTTCTTCTTTCTTTCTTTTTTTTCCCTTTTACCGTAACCATAAAGAAAATCATCGCGTCGCATGACACGAATGGTCTCACGAAATGCGAAATTACTGACGGTTCTCAGGATGAATGAAAAGCGTTAGCCGATCACGGCAGTCAAAACGAGAGTGAAATAAGGAAAGGCTCCAAATTGTTTTCCCTTTTGATTTATCATTCTACTGCCATAGATAGTTATTCTGCTCTCCCCTATATTTATCCTCATACTTATCGCGTATCGACACGATAAGTACACGTTCCTTCCTTCGCTCACGATGAGAAATTTTACTTTTCAAGTCGCGAATATCAATGCGATCATGCTGAGACTTCCTAGTGAATTACCGAACGACTGCGTTTCTCGACACGCAACTTCGCACCGTTACTTTACTGGGAACGAGATATTTCGCTTGAACTTGACCCGAACTCGATAGTATTAGTCTTCCGTATCCGCGGTGTTCCGACGTACGTATGCTCCAATTTTTACATGGTCGCAGTGCGAGAGTATGTCGTTGAAGCTGAAATTAGGTTTCGTTCTAAGGATGAATTTTCATTCGTTAAGAATCGAATATAAAGATTCATCCGGGGGGAAAAAGATGCCTTGCAACAATAATCTTCTCGTGTAACGAAGCATCGAGATGCTCGTCCCTGCATATTCTTTTACGGTCGTTACACGTCGCACGGAGAGTAGATATATATATATATATATTCGTACGTGCCATTGATACGCGTATGGCGAATATTACAATGTATAGTATAATAGTACGTAATAATCGTTTGTGCTGACGTTGGGCTATTTCGCACCCGCGCAAGAGTATCGAGGAGGAATAGAGTTATTGTAAACTGGAGAAGAGAAATCAGAAAAGGAAGAGGAAATGCTACAATCCACCAGAATCGAAATCTTCGTTCACTCCCTTCACGAAAAAAAGATAATAGTGCAGAATTGACAGCAAATGATATTTTTGATATAGACGAAAGTATGCGTCGGTGAAACGTGATCTGAATTTGCGTCGAGTGCACCTCACGCAGCCTCGACGAACGCCAGCGTATGCTAACGAGAGGTCTCGAGCAGAGAAAGTAATAACACAGTCTTTTACTCCAATGTCGTGCGTTTTTATACGAAATGTAATTTTTAACGAAATGCATCGTGTACATTGTACATTAATCTCCTTCTTGGATTCTTCCGAATAATTTAAACGATTGTCTAATCTTTTTTTTCCCCCCCGTTTTATATACACGAATTTTCGAATGGTGCATAATTATGCATTATGCAGAGTGCATGAGATGGAACGCGAGAAAATGTGTTTTTTAAATTGTATTCTTATATACACATACGTACATATATAAATATATACATATAAACTTTTGTAAAAAATCACAAAAATAATTTGTAAGTCTTATATTTTTACATTTTATTTACAGCTATTGCTACCGTTTTGTGAAAATCGTTCATTTCGAAACATGTGTACCATTTTCGACTGGCTTTTCTTTTTTTTTTACAAAGCCACGCTAAAGTAAACAAGACAAAACAGCCAAAAAACAAAAAAATAAAGAAAACAGCAGCAGAAACGTGACAAGCAAGCAGATTAATGCATTTCCCATCGAATTATCAGTCATTTAGCTTTTGAATAATTAGCCTCCATTGTAAGCAGAATTATAATGTATTTCTCACCACTTTGTAATTCGTTTTCATTTCTCATTTTTTTTCATTTTAAGGCATAATTCTTTTGATGTCGATATTTAGTCATGACAATTTTATGACAACGTGTTACAATTGCACATTTCGTTACGTATCGTACAATCTGTTGTTTTTGGCTAAATATATCTAGAGACTGAAGGCAGAAGAGTATGTTTTATCGAGTGAATAATTTAGCGTGAAAACTATAGTCCGATAATAGTACATAACGTATAGAATGATTGCTATTTAACACATTGAAGCGAGAAATATTAATACTTTTTGTTTAAGATAATAACGAAGGCAGACATTAATATGCTGCAGTTTTAATCATTTTGTTTGACAATAATAAAACATTGCGCAAACTATGACACGCATTTGATCCCTGTGCTTTGTTGCGATGTATGTCGTTTATTATGCTACCTTGGTACGCGATTCCGTTATAATTAAGTACTTGATTCACAGCAGCGTGTTAACGGGTCGTGCAACAATTCTTTCCTTCTTTTTACTTCTTGGCACCAACTGCCAAAGAACTTTTCAATTAAAGTCGTAATCGTAAATGCGTCGTAATCACATGGTCAAGATGTGACACTTGATATCGTTCGAGTTACAACAATCCGGCTCCTATCTCTGATTTTAACGAGGTAACTGTAAATTGGTAAAAACATTTCGATAAGTCGTAAAGCGTTAAAAAATATATATATACACGCACATGAAAAATTTGTTTCGATAGAATCCATGTCCTCATGATTGATCCCGCAACGCTCACATCTTTTAAGGAAATCTTTTAGGAGAAGGAAAAAAAAGAGAGTATTCACAGATCGTCATCCCCTATCATGCGGAAAACGTTATTTTCCACGACATCAAAGTCGATCGTGCGCGTTGTTCGAGTCTCGTGTACGACAACCTTCGAGTCATCGGGTCTCTTCGATTTCACGGCTGACCATTTATCGGCAAGCTTCTTAATGATTGGTCCCGGCTTTGGCCGATGATCATTATTGGCACATTCTCGCAACGGCGATCCCATAGTGACGCGACTCTGACCGTCCCTCATGATGTACGTCCAAGATTTTCCTGATCCCGCCTGCAAACAGCACGCATTTGAGAGATGGAAGAAAGAAAGTACGATCGGGCATTTATTATTTCGGGTGTACAGTTGCGGGAAACAGTTCATACAACAACCTGAATTGTGCTGATGCCCACGACACGTTTCTGCAACAATTCGTCGATCATGGCTTGCAGGCAGACGGACATGAAAATCGCCTGCTCCGAAGCGATCGTAATCCATTGCAATTCGTTCTTAGCGATCAGATACTCGAAGGATAGTTCCAAACTGCAGTCTTTCAAATCCTTGCCACGATCCATTTCCTAGATGCATCCGTCATTAATGGCCGACGTTTATCTCGTAAATCAGTAAAGCTTTCTTTCGATATTTTCGCATGTATGATATACTAGCATCCCCCGTCACGCGGGCTTCGCCCGCGATATTATGTGTAGAATTAAATAAAAACACATTTTATCCCTTCTCACCCGTTAGGGGTGGAATTTCGGAAAACCCACCCTTAGTGAGCACCTACGTAATAGTAGGAATATACCCTTAAAATTTCAAGTCGATAGATGCAGTGGTTCGGGCTGCACGTTGATGAGTCAGTGAGTGATATTTGGCTTATATATATATATATATATATATATATATAGATAATAATTCGCTGTACTTACACTTTGCGTGGTAGTGATACGCCAGCATCGCATTCGCGACACTTTAAATACAATTTCGTGCTTCCTCTGTCTCTTTTCCTTTTCTCCCTCCTTCTCCTTCTGCTCCTGCTTCTCCTCCTCCTCCTCTTCAGATGACAAAACGCGTAAGTTTAATTCGTTTCCACCTATAGCAAGTAATACTCTCGAACCATGTCGCGGATAATCACAATAGCACGGTGCAAATTGCGTGTAGCCATAATATTTTAAGCAACGAGCTACCTTTAAATACTGAAATAACAAAAACGCAAAAACAAATTACACAAATGTTTCAACGGAGCGGTCGAGATGAACGTACTTGTTCCTTGTCCCACGACTCCTGCAAATTCTCCAAGTGACACTGCACCTGCTCGGTAGTCGAGATCGATCCGCTGCGAATCTCCGCGACCGTTTGAACGTACAGTAGATTCAGGGTCACCGGATCGCCCAACAACTCGAGATCGTACGTCGGGTTCCAGTAATTCTTTCTCACAACGATCCTCGTACCCATCGAGCACATGTATCTGTACGTTACGAAGGGTGACTCAAAGTTTTGCAACTTGCGCAACGCTAGGGGACACAAACTGCACGTTAAAAAGGAAATGCCCACCCAACGCACTTGCACTTGCTAGAGAAGACAAAGAAAACCAAAGAAAAGAGGGAAGTGCGTGTTACTTACTCTTGATGCTACCAGACAATTCATCTTGCACGACGACAAACAGCGCAAAGTAAAAATGATACTTTTCCGTCACTCGTAGATGTTTATACACCTTCTATAGGTACATGAAACAAGAGGAAGAAATGTAATTTGACAAAACGACACTGCACATGCGTGTACCCTTCTAAATGTGCGAGTACACGCAACACATCGCTGGAACACGTATCTACCTTTAAAACCTCACCGGAATGCTCCGCCGTCGAGACGTTCAACGAAACTTTTGATCCATCCATGAGAAACACATCCAAGATCTCATCCTCCAGTGGGCCACCTATGGTTTCCTGTTGCGCGCTCAATAAAAATCCATTTAGTATCTCGGAATTATTGACAGCCACGTTCTGGCCGATCGACTGAATGTACTTTTCCAACGCCAGCCGCCGTTCCTCTTGCTGACTGGCTGTCAACGGGAAGAACCTTTTTGGAGGAAACACAGGCAAGGAGATGTCGAGATCCTTGGACAGCTGGACGTGTAAATTGTGCAGTTGCTTGTACCTCACGGTACAATGAAACAATCCATTAACATGGACATTATATCCCTGCAAACGTCGTGAATACCATCATTAGTGTGTACGTGTGTACATACGTACACATGCTAAAGTAACGTGGGAAAAGAATAGAGAGTAACAAACAACATTGTGTGCAAATGTCGCTTACAACATATGCGTTGCCAGCTCCATCGAGAAATTCCTGAGTATCCGGTATAGAGAAATGCATTTTTACGTGAATCTTGAGGGAACGACCGGCCAATATATCGTTGTCACGTATTATATATGTATATGCAGCAAGGTTCAGCGAGGTTCTCGATTACCGGTACACGCATTTAGCAAAGTTCCAGATAAAAGGAAACGTAAAGCCCGCCTTACGTTAGTAAATTCGCTCTCGATTCTGCTCGAGCTAAAAGCTACGTCCGGAGGAACAACGTTCTCCACGAGGGAAATTAGCC
This sequence comes from Ooceraea biroi, assembly GCF_003672135.1. Classification (NCBI taxonomy): domain Eukaryota; kingdom Metazoa; phylum Arthropoda; class Insecta; order Hymenoptera; family Formicidae; genus Ooceraea; species Ooceraea biroi. Next base: position 3,028,094 of record NC_039517.1, read on the forward strand.
TTCTTCTTCTTTTTTGTTTGGCACCCGATCCCCATACGGGTTCGATACGGCCAGTGGGAAATTAGCCGATATCGCTCATTCCGAGACAGATACGCTTGGAGGTTACGTTCGCGACATAGAAAACGATACGGTGGAACGTTTTCCGCGTTTCGAGAGTGCGATAAGATACGCTCCTTTTCGAGATACCTCGGCACGACGTAAGATTGGCACGTGAACAGTCATCGTGCCCCTTTATCCGTATTCACGTATCACTGTTCGACTTTTGACATTTATCCGCCCACACACGTCAACGACGAGCTAACGAATTCTAACCGCGAGCCGCTACCGAATTAAATAAATACCAGAGACATCTAACGCACTTTTGATACAAACTAAAGCTCCGCATTTTTATCAACTGAAGAACAGAAACTTCCATCGACTGTTTTATCGATTATTACCGTTTTAATTGTAGTTATCGTCGGTACATTTGAACGGTCGATAAAAGCGGTCACGCGAATCCCCGTAAATCGATGTATGTACATACTACCTAACGCGAAATTTCAGTTCTCTCATTGGTGAATTTTAATGGCTTACCATTTAAAAACTATAGTCTCGATATTGTTAAAATTTTTGTTCCAAACAACTTGTCTTTAAAATTATTATCGGTTTAGGATACTTTGTACATATAAATGGATGTAAATAATTGAAGAAAAATAATATCAAAAGGACTTCTTTTATTAATACAATACTCTTGGTCTTAAAAATATATTTCTCAAACTATATGTACATTTAATATTAATCTATCGCACGAGCAAAAAGAGTAACAAAATGTTTATAATAATTAAAAACTTTTTTATTATTTCTAATTATAATTATAGTTTAAAAACATTTATTCAATATAAAAAATTACACCATATCGAAATCGTCCCTCTGTAACAAATTAAATATGTATATAGATTAAAAAGAACGATTTAATTTTATAATATATATTTTATGATATGTACATGATATGATAAAAGAAATAAATATTCTCACCTCATTATTGTACTCTAGTACATGTTTCTTAATAGCGGAAGTATCTACCCACGTTATAAAATCTTCCAAGTTTCTGTTATAATAACATATATTAATAATTATTGATTAAAATAATTAATAATAAATAAATAAACAATATATGTGTATGTACATTTTTTGTTTACCTTGTCACGAAAAATGCAGGATCCTTCACAACTTCCACTCCGACTCTGACGTGACCTTGTTCTATGAACTTCACTGCCATTGGTATTGTTTGAATCATTTTGCTTCGTACCATAATAACTGGGAGCCTCCGTCTGCAGAAGCAACTGGCTGTTACTTTTTGTGTTAGAGAGAGATCGCCCTTTGTAGAGATCAAACCCATCATGTACAGTTTTTCTAGCAACGTAGCACTTTGCTCTATCCGAAAGGGATGATTAGGTTCAACTTCCTTGATTTTTTTACCTAATTCACGTATCTCGCGTGATAATTTGTTGTACCTACAAAAGTTTGGATAATTATAAAATATCCTTTATTGTCAGGTCATGTTATATTAATGGAATTATTAGTGCAATTGTGTAGAAGTCTAGCATCAACTAATAAGAGTGTATTATGTTAATAATTTATTATACTATTCCACATATACAAATTCATTACTTTTTTAACTTATCTATATTAATTTCTGAATTGATATATAAATGTAAAATAAATAAAAATAAATATAAATTTCAATTCAAAATTATAAGTCATCCTAAGTAAAGTAGAACATTAATATAACGAATAAAAATTTAGATTAAATCATATTTATAGATATTAAATCGTAAGATTTTCAGTTTTATTCAATATAAGGATTTTATGATTTTGTGAATAAAAGACGCACAAAAAAGACATATGAAATATAATAATAATATTTTTAATAAAATAATAATAATCTACACTTACACTGTATAATCAGATCGTTTTTGGATGCAATATCTCTTCATAACCTGAACTTCGTGCAGGTTATGATCTGCCTGCCATGATATAAAATCTACCTTCTTTAGTAACTTTTGTTCATGATATTTTAATTTTCGTACCATTATGATCTTTTTTTATTGTTTTCACGTCAAAATACTAAAAGAAGGTTTTTCCAAAATTTATAATCACGAAATTACAACAAACACCTCGCACTCAGGAACATCAACTGTAATCATAGAAAAGAATAAACAGGTCTGACAATCGCTCATGTTATTCAAGAACAGCACTCCAAGCGGATAGTGAACGAAGTGAACAGTGTTGCCACTTGCACACATACGCATACAAAAATTACAGTTGAAATGCTTTTTATAAAAATTTCGCAATTTTGTGCGTACAAATTGCAAAATTTGGTAAAACTGAAGGAGACGGGTCCTCCTCACCGATTTCCTTCTAACTTTTCTATTATATTTCATGTATTCATTCTTGCCCTATATCCTTTTATATATGTATTCTCCAAATTAACTTTACTGAATGTAATTCTATCGCATCTTTACTGGGTGTGTTCCGTTTCACGCATATGCGCGCATTTATCTATAATGAATGTTACGTATAATATATATAATGCGCGCATATGCGTGAAACAGAACGCACCCACTTTGTCAGTAGGCAGAAAATTCACTTATTTCATTGGTTCCGCCATATTCTTCGAAAGGCAACCATCAACCAATCCCGACGTGACAACTGGTTCGTATGTCTCTTACTTGAGGGTCTCTAACCACGCGCGTCATGAAGGCCGCCATATTCTTGCAAACGATCACAGTTCGCATGTCTCTTCCTTGAGGGTCTCTAGACCAGTGCTCGGAATTAGTTGCCCTTTACGGACCGATTTCAGAAGCGACGCCTATCATTCCCCCACTACCGCTCGACGCGCGACGGCCGAGCCGCCGAACGCTGTGTCTCAGGGGCGCCACTATATGAGATATACGCTGAGAGCATTATCCCAGCGCCCTTTCGTCCAGTGATTAAAATTTTTCTAGCTAAATAGGTTTTACTTTCACAATGAAAAGTGAAGTACTAAATTTTCAATTATTAATGTAGTAGAGGAAAGTCCCCGATTATGAGATACCATATCGATTTTGCCGAATGTAAGGAAATCTATAGGCAGAATTAAAAAATGTAATACGTTCTCTTGAAAAGAATTTAATAAGCTTTAGTTTGGTGAAATGAAAAATCTAATTTAAATATTATTTTTTCTGAAAATTAAAAAAATTTGAAAAAAGAGCTTAACGCAAGATCGCGAAAGTGTGCTCCTAATATAAGATACCTTGAGCAATCGGTGTTAAAAGTGCAAAATACATCAGTATTGCAAGTAAAAAACTTTATTAGATATTTTTATAAAAATACTGCTGCCACAGCCTTCGCCAAATTTTCACGATTCCACTGTCAACGACGTTTCCTCGTTTCTCTAACCTCCATAGTCAGATTCTATAAAAATTAAATACACAAAAATTCGTAATATAAATTCGTATTAACTTTTCTTTAACCTTAACGTAGTATTTTCTTTCTTTTTATTACACTACATACTCTTCATATTCGAGCAATAATTATCTCATATTAAGAGTACCCTGAATATCTCATTATATGAGCCACACGCCTAGCGGTTCCGCGATCATGAAATCTAATCTCTACAATTAAGCAATTCAACAAATCGCGTATTTTCCTGTTACTACGATTCTACTCTATCATTGCATACTGAATTTATTGCCAACCATTTCTTTATTATGTAATAAACAAGGTTTAAAGACTTACCTTAAGTTCCTTTGACATGTTCACAATTTCACAAACCTTTTTTTGCAAAAGCTAAACGCAATAACGAACAATGAATTTTTCACTAAATACATTTTACACCAAGAGTAATAAGTTTATGGTGGAATTAACAGATGGTGCTCACTAGTTTAGCAGAAACTCCATTATCTCATATTAGGAGCATATCTCATAATAGGGGATTCTCCTCTATACACACACACAGTAATAATTTTACATTACACATTAATAATAAGTTAATAATTGAAAATTTAGTACTTCACTTTTCATTGTGAAAGTAAAACCTATTTAGCTAGAAAAATTTTAATGACTGGACGAAAGGGCGCTGGGATAATGCCTCAGCGTATATCTCATATAGTGGCGCCCCTGAAACACAGCGTTCGGCGGCTCGGCCGTCGCGCGTCGAGCGGTAGTGGGGGAATGATAGGCGTCGCTTCTGAAATCGGCCCGAAAAGGGCAACTAATTCCGAGCACTGGTCTAGAGACCCTCAAGGAAGAGACATGCGAACTGTGATCGTTTGCAAGAATATGGCGGCCTTCATGACGCGCGTGGTTAGAGACCCTCAAGTAAGAGACATACGAACCAGTTGTCACGTCGGGATTGGTTGATGGTTGCCTTTCGAAGAATATGGCGGAACCAATGAAATAAGCGAATTTTCTGCCTACTGACTAGAGTTCTACCTTGTTTTCCAGCAACGACACAGTGCGACCAGTGTATCATTCTATCTTCTTTCAATACCAGCGAACAGCAAAGATAGAATGATATACTGTCGCACTGTGTCGTTGCTGAAAAACACTCCTAGATATCAGAGAAGCGACATTGAGGGAATATCGTCTGATTGGCCAGATAAATCACGTGATTGAGCGCCATTTTGTTTGTTATTATGGTGCATAAAATAAAGTCAGATGACTACTTTTGACTACAAACAAATTTTCAAAATAATAATATACATCATACATAATATACATTAGAAAATATTCACACTTTATGTTCTTTTCTTACAGTTTTCCTTTTATCTTTATAACTGCTCCAGTTTAGCGTTAACCTGCTTTGACGTCTGTTGTACCTCGCATATGGAGAAAACAAGATGGTGGCTTATCGATTATCGCATATATATCGCATGTATCGAGTTCAATGTCGCTTCTCTGATATCTAGGACTCTACTACTGACAAAGTAAAGATGCGATAGAATTACATATATACATATATGCACACAAACACCACGCGTAGAGACCCTTTAGTGCAGATGGTAAAACTGAAGGAGACGGTCCTCACCGATTTACCTTCTAACTTTGTAAAAATGTATATTTTGGTCCTAAAAAAAGATTGCGAGAAGGAAAATCGTCGCTCTCCAGTAGAACCAAAGTTAGAACGTATTGAAAAATGAGTTTCGGGGTTAGAAAATCTGTCATACCGGCGGTCTACGGGCGTAGTGCACACTGACCGAGCATGCGCGTTGTTATGCATGTATATTACATGAAATTGTTTAAAGCAGTGAATTGTTAATATAAATCAATATAAATCGAATCGTTAAAGTAAATAACCAAATCACAAATAGTTAAACACACAGTTTTCTCTGCTTTAACCAAAATCAAAGTCACAGTTAAATAGAAATTATTCTCTGCTTTAATCGTTTAAAGCAGTGAATTGTTAATGTAAATCGAATCGTTAAAGTAAATAACCAAAAGCACAAACAGTTAAATACACAGTATTCTCTGCTTTAACCAAAATCAAAGTCACAGTTAAATAGAAATTATTCTCTACTTTAATCGAAAGTAAAAACTGCAAAAAAATATATTTAATTTTAAAATTTGTTTATTGGATTAAAATTGAGATCTCTTTAAAATAAACGCTATAACTGTATACACGGTATGCCATTATAGAAATTAATCTACGCATGTCCGGTCACTCTGCGCTGTAGGGCGATTCTGTAACTCGTATCGACAGTTTTCGGTATCGTTAACTAGCGACAGCTAATGGCAAAGACGATCTTGGAGAAAAGCGTGGCTCTCATAGGCTGTCGCTACATAACGATAGCGAAAACTATCGATACGAGTCACAGAATAGGCATACCACGGAGGCATACTGTCCCTGTACACCGTCGGTATGACAGATTTCCTAACCTCGAAACTGTCATTTTTCAGTAAGCTGTAACTTTGGTTCTACTTGAGAGCGACGATTTTCCTTCTCGCAATCTTTTTTTAGGACCAAAATATACATTTCTACAAAGTTAGAAGGAAATCGGTGAGGAGGACCCGTCTCCTTCAGTTTTACCCGAAATTTTTCCTATAAAAAGCATTTTATTGTGCAAATGGCAGCACCATCGCGAACAAGTTCCCTAGTCACTCTAGGATTAGTTTCTTTGGCCGTGTTCCAAAATTCACTGCCAGCGCTGAAAAGCTATAGTGTACATGACATAAACTATAGAGTTTCAGCGCTGGTAGTGAATTTTGGAACACGGCCTTTGTTATATCTTCATATCTCACATCACTCACATGCTGTCCTTGTCTCTAAACTCGGCAGCAACCTGCCATCACGGATGCGCAGTCCAATAGTAAATGGTCTATGGTTTTTAAAACAAGTTTGTCTTTTAAATATAATCTTAAAATATTCATCAGCCAATGAAAAAGCTTCATTACTATCTACAGCCTATCCTTAAGATTATCTCTCTATACAATGGACTTGGAATACAGCCTTATTAAGTCCTCATTACACTAATGTTTTATCTCGCATTTTTATCTTTTTTCTCTCTTTATTTGTATATGTCATCCTCTGTCTACCTACTTCATTATATTTTCATGCAAAATGACATTTCCGTCGTGTAACGGGAGATACACGGTGGTACGGTCGTCGCATTGGTTCAGGATCCGAATAATGCGCGAGAACAGTTTCGGACGTTCGAAACTCGTCGAGTCTTGAGGCACAAGTGTCATGCGTCAGAAACGATTACGCTGCTTTCGACAATTATTAACGGGACCGACGTGAATCACGCGTAATCACACGTATTCAACGTACGCAACGCGACGCGACGCGACGCAACGCAAATTGTTTTTCAGGAGTCGAAATATATCATGGAGTTGTGCATTTAGCGTCGAGATCTGAACGTCATCGATCATCGCTCGTCGAGCAAGAATCGCATCTCTCATTATGAAGGTTATTAATGTCGATTGACGTTGATGGAATCGAGTGTGCGGTTATTAGAGATCGGATAGAAGAACTGTTTGGTGAATTCACTCGGTGGGAACGGGACGATCGAAACCACGTCGTCGCACCATGGAGAAGTTCGTGATCGATTTGGATAAAGTGCTCAATGATTTCGAATTTAACGAAGGTATGCGTCTTTATGGGTAACACACGATTTCCACGAATAATTTTGTAAGCAACATTTTTCTGCCTCCAACCTTCAGGATCCGAATGTCAGGTGTCTGACATTTAGAATTTCATAGACTCCCTTATCTCATTTACTTCCTTGTTTGATTGGATTTTTGGAAAGCTATTCTCCCGTGAAATTATCTTCATGTATGTGCAACTGTGTATCAACAGTTAGACATACAAATAGAAATGAGCCATACAGCATCTGCAGATGAACTTGAAACGGTCTTAAATATCTGACTATCAACACTGGCCTATGATCTTTAATTTATTAATTCATTAATTTTATTTATTTGTTATTAGTTTCTTTGTTATATCTTTATATCTCATGATCTTTATGAAGTGATTTATAACAATATAATTTTTAGAAATAATTTAACAGGTACAATTTACTTCCTTAACGTTCAGAATTTTCAGATGTTACGTATCCGATATTTGGAACACATCATACCTTTACTTTTTGCTATGAGATTCTAATTTAATTTTCAAGCAAAAAGATTCCATATTGCATGAAGAGTCACTTTTGAGATACATAACTATTACTACGTTTTATTAAAAACCAAACATGAAATCTGCACTGTTTGCAAAATTATTTACAAAAATGATGTGATACGTAATATAATAGTACAAGTTGTTATGAATTTATGATTCATATATTTACTCTTGCCAGATATCTAGTGATTTCGGATTCTAAATGTTAAAATAAATACCAAAATATATTACCAACAATATAATTAGGCGCTAAAGATGGATATACTGATGTTATTCATGAAACTTTGAGCAAAGACAGAGAAATTGCTTAGTTTTGACTATACAGGCTCTCTTTTATCTTTTCATTTATTATATCCAAGTACATGACACATAAAGATTTAATTGTTTATATATTTATGCAGATTGCGCAGAGCAGGTAACGTCGGTTGCGGCTTCTATGATCGATGCCTCGTCTGCGGAGAATCTCACCAGCGAGTCTGTGCCGCCGAAGACATACAGCTTCAATCCTGAGAAGAATATTGCGATCGACGTGATACCTTCCTTCGAGAAACACAGAGATACCCGGCCGATAGACATCGATTGTAGGCATTCGTTCAGTGAAAGAAGCGTAGCGTCGGCATCGGACGGCAGAGATCTCATAAACAATTTCCCTACGCACGATCATGTCACCGACAACAAGGCAACGGGACAGAAGCTGTGCATACTCTCTCGCACTTCCGATCAGGTGTCTTCGATGATGTACAATGACATATCACACAATCTGGCGCAGAAGCCGCCAAGCAGCGACTCGAAAGACGGCGACAGATATGACAAGAAGCTGAACCAGCCAAATATCAAGCCCAGCATCAGCAACGTGTTTAACAGCTTGAACGAGTACATTAATGCGCCCACTAGGAGCTTGGACTACGTTGAGCCTGTGCTCGACAAGACGGACGATCTAGCCAAAGTGCCCGTAGATACCAGCACTGTGAAGAAGGACTTTAGATCGAGCAAGGCGATCAACAAGGACGCAACTGCGAAGGAAAAAGAAACGACTGATGCGATCGACACAAGTGCCGTGGATTACAGAGACAATCCGCCAGTAAAATTAGGCGCGTTCCTCGAGATTGAGACTGGCGACAAGCGCGATCACGCGATAACAAATATTGCGCCCATTATGCAGCATCCCATTCTGATGCAGCCTGAGAGGGATAACGGCGATGTCTCGGCTTTCACATCAAGTGCAGCCGTTCTGAAACACGACAATGCTGCTGTAAATATAGAAGTATCGAATAATGAGGCAGCTGTTAGCGAAAGGGCCACGCTTAGCAGCGGCGCATTGTCCGAGGAAATTTCCAAAAATACAATTGATAAAGAAAACCAATTAGATTCGAGGATTCAAGATCCGGTTAGCAAATGTATACTCGTCGATAGTAAGGAGGACGTAATAGAATGTCCGAAATTCGATAGGAATATAATGAACAACAGAAGTGATAACGAGGAGGCGGCCAAGTGTTATGACGTTCTCTCCAGTGTGCATGAGACGCACACAATCGATGTCACGTGCGATGATTTTTCTGAGAAAGAGCTCAATCGATATCTATTAGAGCTGGAAGAGGAAGAGGAGGAGAGAGCCAAGACGCGAAATACGTTGTGCGCGGATGACGCTCCGTCATTGTCAACATTATGCGACGACTCGAGAGACGCCAAAGCAAAGCCCGCGAGTCAACGTGAGCGAGATGACGAGGATATCAACGAAGCGCCAATATTCGAGAAAATCATGATCGGTGAGCTTCCAAAAATCTCGGAGGAGGTGTTCCAGGAGAAGGCGAAGAAATTTCCCGTAATCGATTACGGCACAAGCGCGAAGTTTGACGAAAACGTAAACGTTTTTGCGAGGAGGACGGATCCACGAGAGTTTAACGATACGGCGAAAGTCGTGTCGAATGAGAGAGGCGATCAATTAAAACGCGTAGAAAATAACGAGCTGAGTAGAGCGATAAAAGATAACGATGCAACTAGGCCAGTCAGTCAAGATGTAACGGCGCATCAGAATACAGCGAGAGAGCCACAAGCCACGTCCAGCATTATCGTTAGAGAGAAAGCTGCGCTGAAGCCCGAGAATGTTGAGGAGCAATATGATACGAGCCACAACATGTTAAGTACGATACAGAATATTAATATAGGTACGCAATCACAGGGTAACGATGACGACGTCGTCAAAAATTTACTGGAAAGTCGTAACGAGAGGGTACACTGCCGAGATATTACGGAGAGCAACAAAGAAGACGTTCACGATAAGCGAACACACGACGGTAATGCGATTTCCAAGACGGAGATTGTATCTAAGATCGCTGATGTTTCTGCAGTCCCTCAAGTGGATGAAAATGGCCAGGAAGCTGAAAAGCCGTCTCGCCCTCAGACACTGGACATTGTCTCAACGCACAATAAAGATTCTCATGTACTTGGTACGTCATCCCAGCATTTTTTATCCTTGTAATTTTATTATTATATATTTCATCAGTTCTTTATGCAAGTTGATAAAAGTTCAAGGGGGAGAGTTAAAAATAAAGTTACAGCAAAATTGTCACAACTAACTCTCATGCATTTTTTTATTGTGAAAAAAATTTCCAGAATCTTCTGTTTAAAGACATTTGTAATTTTATGTAATCAAAACTAAGATGGACTTTTATAATTTAATATAATTATATATAAATTAATATAATATAATAATAATAAAAATAAAGTATCAATTTCTGTGCACGATTATCATAATATAAATATACATGTACATTAAGATGTGTCGAGTAAAAAAAACGTAATATTGTGATAGAATCTTCGAGTGCCACATCTGGAGAAGCTGAACCCTCAGAAACGGGACCTGTTGTTGAAGAAGATCGGGGCGTTTCGTCAGATGTTTCTGATAATTCTTTAATAGAATGTAACACAGTCTTAGGGAAGCAACCACCGTTCTGGGTTCCGGATAGCGATGCACCTAGCTGTATGTTGTGCGACGTTAAGTTTACCGTACTTAAAAGGCGTCATCATTGTCGTGCTTGTGGCAAGGTATGCAAACAAATGAGATGAAAAACAGAAACGGCTAGTTTTCATATTTTGTTTGACCTCATTCATTGATTTACCGTGCAACATGAGACACGCGTTTAACTTTACGATACGTTTTTCAGGTGCTGTGCAACAAATGTTGCAACATGAAATTCAGATTGGAGTATCAGGGGAACATCGACTCTCGCGTTTGCGTTTCGTGTTATCATGTACTCATGAAAGGTGAGGAGAAATAAAATCTTAACACTTTTGCAGCCGGTAGTTTAGCCAATTCTGAAAGAAACTCAATGTTTTGCAATTAAAACAAAAATAGAAGATGGATAGTCATACATCTTTATATATCGTTTTAATCATTATTTATTTGGAATGATAGTAAGCACAGTTATTAGATAGATAGATAAACAAAATGTATTATACATTTCAAGATTGAAGATGAAAACAAATTTAAAAGAAATGGAATTAAAAATAACAGCAAATCTTTACTTTAGTAAATAACAATTGAAAGCATTCGGCTACAGATCTCGATTAATTGATCGATGATTTTGTATCTGCGACTATCACAGAAATCATTTTCACTTTTGTTAAATATCGGCAAAGGTCCGGCATCTTTGATGTAACATTCAGATATCTCCATATGACAGTCACGTAATACCTAAATCGAAATTAATAATAATTAATCATTAAGTGATCTTTTCAGATTGAAATTTATGAGGACGTATATATTAGTAGTTTTCAGTTTTAGCTACGAAAAAATTATGCCAATGGGTTATTATATTATGATGTTATTAAAACTAATATTTTAATAGCGAAACGTAGGCTTAGTAATTTTCTTAATTTCGCTCAGCAAAATGGAAAAAATAAATTTATGTAATGAATTTATTACACAAACAAATTCTATACGTATACATTTGCATTTTCAGCAGAGAGCGAACAGGGGACGGGCGACTGGCCAACCGGTTATAATTCATGCGCTGGTTGTAGTGACGTCAATTCCCCGCAGGTACGTTGCTCGTGTTTAGATCGATCCTCTTGTCGACAGTCGTAACAGTATATTGAGAGCCCTTTTGAAAATCCTCGCTTGTTAGTGAGATTTAGAAAAGACAATTCGACTGAGTTTATATCTTGATGATAACTGAGTGATCCTCCATTTATCAATCGATATCAGCGAATGGTATTAACTTCTTAAGCGTTGTACGAATATTAATATAAGTCTGTGATATACATAGCACCTATAACAACTTGTTGAATACTTCTGTTTCATTTTTATTCTTGTGCAGACAGTTTGTGTGTACATCGATAGCGATTTAATATAACGATAATATAACGTCTCCTCTTTTTATGCATAAATATAAATCAATAGTTATAACATTCCTTTTCTTAATATAAAAATTTCGAATGTACATTTACGTTGAATTAGAGGAATTTTTTAAGAGAAAGATTTACTATTTTTTCAAAATGACACATACTGAAAATTTATTATTGAAAATATATTACATTGAGAAATCAAATTTATTTTGAAAATGCGGCATATCGATGTGTCCAGCACGTTTAATTATATGTTCAATCTGGAATTGTTCAATTGTTAATGAACATTTTAGATCTCTGTTTTTACAACATAAAGAAATTATGAGATATTTTTAACTAAGATGTATAATTTCTCGAAATATTTTAAATGAATCTTATTAATTATGTTTAATAAGCATCTCCTTGGAGTACGGATTATTATTTGCAATATGTATTTCTCGCACGTTACTGAGTTTACATTACGTCGCAGCATGTATGATTCTTCATTTTTCTTCTTTTGGGTATCGAAAGTGTTTGATTTACTTTTAATAGATTATGCATGTTATTTGCAAGAATAAACGTTGTTTTTGCAGAGCATGTTTTACTATAGCTACGCAAAAGACAATCTGCTTCGTATCTCTAGCTAGAGTCCAGGAAACACGTAGACGTAGCTATATTGAAATAACGCACATGTTATGTGTAGTCGAGTTAAGTCAGTAAAAGGTCCCAAAATTTATGATACAAATTTGTAAACTTTGTTTACGAATATTTATTACGCACTCTCACATAGCTAACGCTAAAACATTTAAAGCGACTCGTTTCTTTATTTATCTTTTTCTCCTTCGATGAATATACTTTAACCAATTTTGTTTTACTTGCTTTTTCATATCACAACGATACAGAGCTTTTTTTTTTAAAAAATTAGAAATTCTCGGATATAAATATAAATTGTCAATTTCAAAGTATGAAACAGTAATGTAGTATGTACATTATTAAATTTTTAATAAAGATTCTAAATTTCAAGATTATTTTCTATTTTTCACAATATTATTTATTTAATATCTTGATTAAATTTATACTCATTATTTCTGCTCGTACGTGTATATGTATATGCATACAAATTATATTTTTATAAAGTAATATTTAATAAAATTTTTATCTATTTTTATATTTCTTATTTTAATAGTATAAAACTTTTCGACGTTTTAATGATATTAAAAACGATAAAACAATCGTTGTTTTGCATTTAAATGTAAATGTGTGTTTTTCTGGATTGGACAATTGGACGAACGTCGATGTCAGAAGTATTCAACAAATGGTTATAGGGGAGACAGCCTAATCCAAATAATCCCATGGAGTACTGTTCAACTATACCACCCTTGCAACAGTTAGCCGGCGGCCTACCACCACCGCCAACAGTGATGGTGCCCGTGGGCGTTCTGAAGCGGGAAGGCTCGAAGCACCGCGCGGAAGGACAAAAATCTGTGATGTTCAGTGATGGTAGGTGAACGTTGCTCATGTTATTGAGCGTTCTTAACTCCTATTTTCTTAGTAATACAAACGAGACAACCAGTCTAGTCTCTAGTAATCAGAAACGTGATTGGCAGTGTTTTAATTGATTTATTATATTATGATTGTACAATAACATAAGAGAGTATGACGATTGTTGTATATACAGGATGTTTCAAGAAATAGGTGGACAACTTTAAGAGTATTCTATTCACTGTGAGGATGAAAAAAGCTATATCAACATGGGTTTGGAAAGGTTTCCTTTCCAAGTTATAAACACTTTTTATTTATAACAAACCGGATCCATAATATGACTTTTTCATCCTTACAGTGAGTAGAATCTGAAACACCCTGTATAATATTACGCACATTCGCGCACGCACAGGGCACAGTTTTAATAGCTAACTACGTGTTAATTACGCAAATTTTATTCTGGAGAAAAGTAAGACGAATATATTTTATAAATATAGATCTATATATATGTATAATTCAATTCAACCTTACATATGTGCATATACAAATACATACGTGCGGCATAGGAGATTAATTATTTCTGATAAAGGATTTTGTGGACTGATAAAGTAATATTTATGAAAAGAAATGTTTTTAATTTTTCTAATGATCATCTCAAAGCATTTGTTTACATTTGGATGATTGTCTGGCCCCCAAGTTTGCCAGATTTCACATTAAATTTTTATAGTCTTTTGTTCTAACTTTTTAATAAAACGCATATATGAATCTATTAATTATTTATACATTTTTTATCTACAGTACGCAGTTTTGCTGTTAAAACCATGGGACATTCAAGATATATGTGTGCGCGTGCCCTTACATATGATTACTAACTTTGAAACTTTGCAATTCTAGGATTGTCCAAAGATATTGATTGTAGTATAATTTCATTCAATTTATGCATTGTCAATTTATGCGTCTTAAATTTGTATTATTAATAGAAAATCACAGAGTCTCAATAATTTCTTTATTTATCTTTTCTTATTCTCTCTTTCTTATCAGTATACGCCATGTAACTCTCTCTACAATTAATCCTATTTTCTATTAAGTTAAATTATACAGTATAACTGTTAATATTTTAGCGGTAATATTTTGTGCTATATTAATAGCAATATACTATTATTAATGATATATACATACGTGCACAATAAATATGTGCACGACATTCGAACGTGATAACGATTATTAGATAACGCAATGCAATATACAATTTATGCAATTATCCTTAATCCACGTATCATTTTTCCTGCATTGTATTTTTTTTGGTTGTTCTCTTTTCGTTCTTTTCTCTCCTTTATATCAGACCATTATTTCTATCGATATTATTTCTTTCTGCCTCTCTGGAAACGTGTCTGTCGCCACGTGGTCAGTTTCCCCGATCTCCTTCCTGTTTGTTTTGTTTTTACGCACCTATAACTAAAACACAGGAATAAGGCCTGGCTGTGACCTGACAGAGCTGGACACGTGTTGGGATCCCAAGCCGCCATACCGCAAACAGGGAAACAAGCGGGTTCTCGCGTCAGGATCTGCATTGGCCGATACCGCGATGAGAAGGCAGAGTCATCCCCCTCTGGACAACGTGACCAACAGCTATATACCGCATGATCCTAATTTATTGCCTCCTACCGTCACCATACACAAAGGCCGTAAGCATATTATATAAAAAAAAGTATAAAATCCGATTAGCACGATTGTCATAAGTCTGAAGCATTTCAAGATTCCAGAGGCGTCTGTCGAGATCTGGCTGTATTGTATTATGTCATTCCACATGTTACCTAAACAAGTTTGATTTGTTTGAGCGAAAGATTTGAGCGACCAATCAAAGTGCAAAGACTTCTATTAACTTTTGTAGAATAATCACTTTTAACACACGACATACAGTCTTATCAATTTCCAAGCTAAATGGATAAATAGAGCTTTGGTTGGCGCGATTTATTATGTGTGAATTAAAATGTGATTTGATATTTTAATTCATACATAGTAAATCGAAGTTTGTATCGATAATCTCGTCCATTCAGGTTTACTCATTTAGTTTTTATTTTGAAAGTTGCAACAAACTGTTAATTAAATTTTAATAATTCTCATCAAGGTTTTAAAAAAGCAAAAAGTTTTGAACAACAAATTAATTTTTGCTAATCGTTCTAGAATATCCATTTTAATATATTATGTTAGACTTATTAATTTTTGCGATGGCAAAAGATTCGAGCAACAAATAATTTTTGTGGATATTTATACAAAGCAGTTAGTCTTGCGAAAAGCGTTTATGTTAGTTTTTACATTAGTACAAGAAACATTATGCATATAATTGAATAATTTTCAAAAATTTCGCAAAAACTGCAGACTTACATAGATTATATTTTCTAAAGTAATAAAGATAAATAAAAATATTTGTCGTACTGTGCTCAGAGCATAACATACAATATACGTTCACATTGTGCTTATGACAATTGTGCGAAAATCTGGAGTTGCAAGTAAATTATATTTATATCACTTTTCTTTTTCCGTTACGAGCAGAAATCACATATCATCCACCTATGGACGAGAACGCGCTTTATAAGACATTGAAGAACGAGTGCGAGCCACCAGTAATGTTCGCAATTAATCGGAATCTCTATGCATATGTAAAAATAACTAATTGTAAGTATAATGCGCATATACACACATACATAAATATACTTATCTCCGCCTATATGTAGAAGATGTTTTTTCACTTGTATTAATTTGTAGTGAATTGTTGCGTGAACAAGATTTGCTGGAACGTAACGTCAAGAGGTCTCGCCTGCGTCGGTCAAGATGAAATTATATTATTAGTTGAAGTGCTGCCGGATGAAACACGGATCCCGAAGGACCTTCTCATATATATTAATCAGCTGTATTTTGAAGCTATTAAGGGTAACGTATCTCGCATACATTTGTATCGATTGTAACTTTATTGATTTCGAATAAGCCAAACTTATAGCGATCTTCCACTATAAAAACTAATTAATTTATAATACATTATATAATATACTATATAAATAATACATTAATGTTTGATAGCGTTACTGCATGTACAATTTGATATTATTTGTCGTCTTGGTATTAAAATAGCATCACAGTATTTTGATTCGTCTAATATATTAATATTGATATTATTATCAATATATTAATTTCGAGGATATCATTAATATTTCAACAATAGTAATCATTAGCATTTTAAATCGCAATGAATAACTTTCTGTTGCATTTCTTCATGCAGGTAACACGATGACGGAACTGGGATTTTTAGTATACCAAGGTGGCAATCTGTTGGGCTCGCGCGAACACACAGGGTTTCTCTTTATTCGTCAAACGTTACAGTGTTTACAGAAGATTATTTTACCACCAGCACCTTTCCTGATTGGGCTCTTAGTTCATAGGTGAATATAATGCACAATATTGTTTTGGTGTATATGCACGAATAATCAATTTGGCTCTCAAACTGGAATCTTTTTTTCTTTTTTGAAGAAATCGTTTTTTGTTTTGTTTCCGATCCTTCGAAACGACGAAATTTTCTCTCATATTTTTGTATTACATATCAAAGAGAAAATATTTTGACAAGATTTTTGGATGATCGATAAGAAGAGTACGCTGTACATTTATCTGGTTATTGTAATTTCATTTGTATTTTTTGATATTTATCAGGTGGGAAACTCCGTGGGCTAAGGTGTTCCCGTTAAGGCTTCTTCTACGTCTCGGCGCGGAATATCGTTATTATCCTTGTCCATTGGTATCTGTTCGTTTCCGGGATGCGTTGTACTTCGAGATTGGACACACCGTCATGAAAGTATTAGCGGATTTCAGGAACTTTGGATACACTTTACCTGGTGTGCGAGGTCTGACGATTCATCTTAAGAATCGAACGACGGACGTTATGTTTCCCAGGAATCGATACGATCAAGTCATAAAGGGGCTCCATAACTCGAACGACCACGTGTTGGCTTATGCATCGAACTTCAGTATAGCTGCAGACTCGCATCTGGTTTGCATACAGACGAACACAGGTGACGAGAGCAGTTACCAGACGCAAGCGATAAACATTCACAATAAACCAAGAACAGGTGAGATTGTAAATAATTATATATATTGTTGAATTCACAAATTAATTTGATAATTTTGCAACAAAATATATTTATATAAAACATATGCAATAATTTTAATAATTAATGTTATATTATTATATAATATGATAAGCTTTTAGATCGTTACGATATGTCACGCATGTGCACATATTATATACAACATGTAACAGTTGGTGTAATTATATTGCATACTCATATCATGCTTTTTTATTTTTGTGCAGTAACCGGAGCCAGTTTTATCGTTATCAATGGTGCTTTGAAATCATCAATGGGACTTTCTGCCAAGTCTAGTATCGTAGAGGATGGATTAATGGTAGAAATAATGCCGGAGAAGATGGAATCCTTGAAGGCTGCTCTGAAAAATATGCAGGACTTTTCAATCGGCTGTGGACGCCAGGGAGCGTCAGAACCGGACGAGACCGTGAACATAAAATGGGTCGACAACGATGTGCAGTTCAACTTGGGGTAAATTCTTTCAATCAATTTTAGCGCGCGCAAATCTTCGTTTCTTATACTCTTTAGATTTAGATTATAATAAATAATCTTTGTTTATTATATCAGCTATTATATGACTCAGCTCTGTATATGAAGTTTAGCCGATTTTCCTCAATCAAAGAGAGTTTTAATATAATAAAGTTATATGTAATCATTAAATAACGAACTCTATTGTCTATATTTCCGTGACTATAGTTTTTTTTGTATGTCTTTCATATATCTTCTTATATTATTTAATAACATATAATAACTTTTTATGTTGTCAGAGTTAAGAGTCCCATTGATGGGCAATTGATGGATGGCATACCGTCTATTAGAGTGCACAATGGTACCGACTACAAAGGGACGACCCGATTTATACGCTGGACGGAAGTGTTTATTATAAAAGTATATATATTAGATATACTAAATTGCTAAAAAAAATATGACAGAAATTGTAGATAGAAATTGGGGAAATTTGAATGAGAATAACTCTCTCTTTGTCTCTCCGAAGAATCTGACCAGTTATCTACCTGTGGTGGCATATTAGGTAATGCCAATGTCGATGGTAATAAAAAAATTGATGAAAATATACAGGTAATTCTGGAGCAGTATAACTATATGAGAAAAAAATCATATGAGTCTTTTTCTTCGAAGTATTTAATCGAAGGAAAAGTCTAAAGTTTGTGATTCCGTGAATGAAATTTGTGAAAAAATATTTTGTTTTTTAATTTCACGTATTCCGCTGAAATAGGTTAAAGTAGATATATTACCATTAAAATTGGAAAAGTATGTATGACGATTCATTGAGTAGTTATTTTCATTCAAATTTCGCCAGTTTTGCCTACAATTTTTCTACGTCAATTTTTTGGGCAGAATATTATATATAAAATACATAAAAATCATATGTATAAAAGTCGAATAATTAGAAAAAAATATTTCCAAAGTCAGATGATCATTCAAGTGGCGTGAACGATCCCGTGGATATAAACAAATTGTCGGGGAGCATAGCAAAGGCGACGTGCGCAGCGCTGGTCAAGTTGTTGGACCTTCTGGCGACGGCGGGTTTAACGAAGCTCGGTGTACGGGCAACGATCCATCCAGACAACGTAAATATATTTTTCTATTCTATTTTTGTAGTTCTGAATTTTTGCAAAACATTTGTTACACTTATAACGTGTGACTAACATTAAACTTATACATGTATGCGCGTGTATGTATATATACAATGTTTAACTTGCATATGTAGGTGGGCTACGAGGCCGGAAGCGAAGGTACAAAATTGCCGCCGATCTACATGAAGAGCTTGGATAACGAGTTGATTCAGGTTTTACACAAAGCCGCACAGAGTAGTCAGGACGCTCATACAGTACTGGAATTGATATTCTTCGTATTAGAGGATTGAATAGAAGAGAAAAGGAGGCAAATGTGATGGAATAATTAGTGAAACAGCGAGCGTATATTCCATATTTTGTAATGATTGATATTTAGGATAGTATCGAATGACTTTGATTCAACGTGCAATTTTGCGTAATATTACGGCACAGTGATTACATCGTTTCTATGTTTACCTTTAATCGCATACAATTTGTTTTGTAATTTAAAATGTATTATTTTTCTAGTTTTTCCGTATATTGCGATCACGAAACAAGCATTTTTGATATTGTTTTAAAATCCCACGACGAATTATTGATGTAAAGAATCTTTTGTATCAAGCATCGACGAGCGGGAGGAGGTAACGAAAATGATGTTCGGAGCAACGTTGGGTGTCTGTGAGGAGAAGCCTCACTTCAACTTCTTCGTTTGCAAGGAAAGCAGTATTGAATGAATTTATGTACAGGAGTGTATAACTTATTTATAACATGTATAGTCAATTTGTAGAATAATAATATGAATTTATGTATCGCTTGTTACTTTTGTTTCGTTATGCTAATTATGCTAACGATGCGTTTTCTCTGCAAATGAAAAATAAGAAGATGAGGATAACGCGCGTTATACGATAATGAATTGCGTTCGCATTGTGATTCGCTGTGATTAAAGATTTATCGATCGTGGGAACGTCGGTTTTGCGATTGATTTAATTAAGACTCGATCGATGTAATTGACACGTTGCTGGCCGCTCAGGGAGATCTCTCTGTTTCAAAACGGATCATTGAACGAAATTTGAATTTAGTTCTCCAACAATTGAATCTAGAGAGACGTGATGGATTCTGAATTTTATATGATTTGTGATTTGTATGATTCATCGCCATGCTAGAAATTATCAGTTTAAATTAGGACATTGTCCTTGCGTGTCATGAATTCATGGACGCCCGGAGCGGGGGGCAAGGAGGGGCAATTGCCCCCCCTGGAATTGAAAAATTGCAATGTTAAAATTCTAAGTCATAAGCAAAAAACGAAAAGAAAAGAAAACAAATAAATAATACACATAAATTATATATCTGGTATAATAAGTTTCGAAATGAAAATTTTCCTTGTTTTTTACTTGAGTTTCCTATTTTTAGAGAGACCTTAAGGTTTTGCCCTCCCCCTTGAATTTTTTTCTGCGGGCGCTCACGGTCATGATGTTTACACTCAGGCGGTTGGCAGTGTGTTAAGGTTTCAATCTTTGGAACAATATGTAATAGGTATTGTCGATTTTTTTTTAGAGAGAGAGAGAGAGATTAAGTATTATATTTTGAATAAATAATTTTACATAAACAGATCTGTACGTAAAGATATTTTTTAGAAGAGAGTCTCATGAACGGACATTTTTATTCGATATTGTAATCAAACTGCTATATAGAATGTTATATTTATTGCCAAAGACTTACGCAGAATGTATTCTTTGTTAATGTAAATATCTGTTCTCAATTGTGTGTTTTGTAAAGTAAACGGAGATATGTACACGTTTTTATTTATAATTTGCAGCATTTTCATATAAGATTTTCTTATAATATTATGGATGCTAATATATTGGTTCAAAATGGCAATTGTTGAACGGCTACTCAAGCTCACAGACGAATTGCCGTACGAACGTAATGGAAATGCGCGCGCAAGGGAACTAATTCGCGAATATTATTCCCATCGAGGAGCATATACTTCTCCATCGATAATATTTTATATATAGCGAGTCCTTTGCGAGTGGCACGAGGACGACTTGTGTAACGCAGTACTGTAATGTAATTATTACTGTATATTTATTGTTGTATAATAAAATACCGTGTTAAATACATATACACACAACACGTACACACATGTACACATCCATATATACATAGAGCTTGTGTTGTCAAGCGAACAGCGTCTCGTTATTCGACTTTAACTGAATGATCGACGTGTATCCGTGCGCTACCCCCGTATTTGCACGTATAAGGATGTTAATAAAATATTTTGTTACAATTATGCATTATTCCTTTTATTAAGATTTTAACTATGCGTTACAAGTATAAACAAATTTCGGGTACCCTTTATTGTTCTTTTAATATTCAGCGATGTAGTATTGGTAATAAAATATTGCATGTGCGCCATACGTGTTTGCTGTGTCGTTGTCAGGGTAACCGAAGCTCTATAACGTACGCTAATTTACTTGCAATGACAGATTATCTTGGCAGGTCTTGCTCGGTGCTCAGTACTCAGATCTACTCAACCGTTTGCCGCGTTGCGCTTACAGTGTGTTAACAAGCGTAGAGTAATTAATTCAAAGCGTTTCTTCAGTTCAAAACACCTTCAAGAAGATCACCGTAACGTTGCCTCATGAGCGAAAACGTGAAATTTATTGTGACAGAGATAAACAAGCTATTAGGACGGAATTACAATTTAATTGGGTTCAATGCCTTAAGTCCTGAAGATTTATTACAGGTATTAGTTAATTATAATTTATCACCGCTTCACCGTCATAGTGATAACATGAATGAAGAAAACGAATTGGATAGATTAGGCATAATTAATTCGGAAAGTTTAATATTGTTTGCTAGATATTGTGCAATGTTTTGATGAAGATACAACAACAAGATGATGCTAATGCTAGATTGGATTCTCCGGAAGAAATATCTATATATATTTTAACAACCCTCCGGATACTTAATTATCAGCCGGATGTGGATCCAATAACATTCAGGTACGTTTTTAACATCTTGAGTAAAATAATTATATTCTATCTACTCTGTCGGATCTTGTTGCAAGTATAAAATCTAAGAAGAAAGATATTAATATATTCAGGCAAGGTTTAGTTCGAGGCGAAATTGAGATCATTCATCCCATACTGACATGGCTTTTGACGCATATCGATGTGGTTCGGAAAAGGGCGTATTTGTCACGATTTCTCGTCAAGGTAACATTTAGGATTTAAGCATGTATATGTAATATGAACATTTTACAAAATAGTAATTTTATAAAAATTAAAAGTAGTTTATAAAAATAAGAATGTGATACAAAAATAAAAGAAAATAATGCAAAAGAAAATAAATATAAAATTGTGAAAAATCATTATAGATAGAAATTCCGCCGGAATACTTAGGGGACTCGGAAATATCTCTTTTACACGAACAGTATTTGTCTCTGCTCGACAAATTTAAAGCCGTGCACAAGGAAAGGGAAATTGGAAAAAAAGTACGTATGTTGTGAGAATCTCTTTAGTCTTGTTACTTTAGTAATGACATTTTGTTATATAGAATGTCGAGACCGCCGCTGAACTTGCAACGGATCTACAAGCGATGGAAAAAGAAAAGGAAGTATGTGTTTAATGCTGATAATTTTAGCCAAATATGTGATGCTACTTCTCTCTCTCTCTCGCACAGTGTCAATGGAAAAATTAGATTAATTGAGCATGAGTGAATAATGAGCGCAATTTCGAAAGTTTATCCATAGTATTTAAATATTATGTTCTTATTATTAATAAACGCATTAATATTAATTAATATTATATCACTTAATATTAATGAACACACAAGAGCGTAAAAACGCGATTGACGGTGCGTACCAATTCAATTATGTTAGTTTTGCTTTGGACACTTTTTAGCGGAGTTAATAATAAACCTTTAGCGTTACCTTCGTTGAAGAAAATTTAAAGCAAGATCGAAACATTCAAATTTGTTCAATTTTAATTGATAAGGAATTGAGATATGCACCGTCGATCGTTTTAGGCTTTCTTCTTATTCTATTTATTAAGTTGTCCGAAAAATCCATACGGATCTTTTTAGCAAAATTAAAATATAGAATTTTGTATTAAGAATTATACAAAGTTAATATAAAGTCTTAATACAATAAGCTTTGCGTTTAAATTTTGTTAAAAAAATCCGCATGGACTTTCCGGTCAATCTAATATATTAATATTATTAATAGAATATTATTTATTATTATTCCAATCGTTATTAAAATTTTATTTTTTGTAACAGGCGGTGATAGCGCGCATCGGTAAAATCAAGTTAAAGGCCGAGCCTGCACTGCATCTACTTAACGCCTGTAAATTATTACGCGCGGAAAGGGACAAGGAGCGCGATTTAATATCACAAAAAGAACAAGAGGCAGATACCATATCCGATTTGCAAGTATGTTTTTTATGAGGTGTTACAAATCTAGATTATTTAATCTGACAAAAAGGTATTTTGCAAATTATGCACTGTATATGATGTTAACAAAATATCGTTTGTCATGTCCCATATAGAATATATCCAATCATTAAATGTTTATTATAGAAACGCAATGATCGAAATTAATAGATTTGAGAGCGACATCATAACAGCAAAAATATTACACAACAAAATAATTTGTGTTAAATTTAACACATTTTAAATGTTTCAAACTCATTTTTTGTGTTAATTTAACATAATGCTATAATAATGCTAATAAATAATCAAATAATATGTCAACATTTAGAAGCGAATTTTATATGAAGTAAATATATTTATATTAGTTAAAGTTTACTTAAGGAAAATGTTATTTATATGATTCGCATAACATCGCATTGCGTGTCATCATCGTGTTAATGTTTGAAAAAGGTTGATTTAACATACGGTGAATTTTATTAACATAAGAATTTTAACAAGGACGAGTTTCTAACAGAAATACAAAATGTTGTTTTGTATACAAAAGTTAAATAGAGCTCACCGATGTAAAAAATAGAAAAGTACGAAAGATAGTTAATTTTCAACGCGTTCCCAATAACACGTGAAGCTCGTCACTGATAAAATAGATTTTAGTAAATTTTATTAAATTTATTACTTGATTTGTGTCGTGTTTTCGCTGTTTGATATGTCTCAAAAACTATAAGTTAATTGATTTTGTCATCTATATGTCAGCGAAATTTTTCCAACTCTGTAGGCCCATCCAAAGAAAGAAAATACCGCACATCTGTTAGAATCTCTTAACAACTATGAGTGTCAGATGACACTTGACAGCGAGAGATGAAATCACGATGTGAGCAACGAGCTTCATGTGATATTGGGAGCACGTTGAAAATTAACTCTCGTACTTTTCTATTAATAGTAATTAATTAATAGTAATATGATTATGCGGCAGGAAAATGATGCTATTATATTATTTTCATTTATTATGTCTTCGAGGAAATCATTAAAAACGCGTCATGTTATCTATTACGTGGTGATGTGGAAATAATAACATCCTATCATTTTCCTGTCACATACTCATATTATTAGTAATGAAGTACACTATAGTAAAGTATACTATAGTAAAGACATTTTGTATAATAAATATTAGATTGATCAAAAATTTCCGTTGGATGTTTGGTTTATTAAATTAAGTCAAATATAATTGAATAAGTGAATACATTCTCTCCTTTTCTCTTTTTCTTTATTTTATATTGTTATCGTAATATTAATGTTTTGGGATCTTGTAAATATTGAGTTATTTCGATTTGTTTGTTGAATAACAGATGCGAGGCATCTTTCTTTGAGTTTACCTATAAAACCTGTCCTATTGCTTAAATTAAATTAAATTCAATAAAATCATTCGTATATGTGGTAATAAATTATTCAAATGAAGACCCGAAAGAGAATTTAAGAGTCGTGATTAAATCTGCTAGAACATTATTAATATTTAATTGCTGCCATAGTTCACACTAAGAAATAACTTGCGAGCACTCACGATTAAATCTTTTTATTGCATCCCAGAATTCTCTTCAACGAGTTGAACGTGAATTGCACACGTTGGAGCGCAAGAGTATTGGACTCACGCCGCAAATATTGATCCAACATTTGACTGAAGAAGTAACAGTGCAATCGATAATTGTAAAGGAAAAACTTCCGTTTGAATTAAACGCGAAGAAAAACCGAATGAAAGCTCTGTCGATGGCGAAGGAATACTCTTATTTGGGCCCGGATAAAATTGCTGCTATGAGGAACGATTTGGACACGATACTGAAAGACATACAGAATCTAGTAGAATCCAAAGTGCGTATGTTAATAACACAATCATATTAATTATATTCAATTAGTATAATTATATCATATAATAATAATTATATGTACATATATGTATATATGTATATATACACTAATTATTATATAAAATAATAAAAGATGATAAGACATCTGGCTCAAGTGCTATTGACTTGTTGTTAATCATTTTTCAGGTATCTAAAAATGATACTGACAAAGTGGAGCCGTTCAGACAACAAGCAGCTGCTGTAGGAAATATGAAACGGAATGCACTCGAACGTTTGGAGAAGATCGAGAACTCCTTGGAAGAATTGCAATTAGGACTGAAAGAGAAGCAGGATTATTCAAAGACTTTGCAGGAGACATTGGCACCCAAAGCGGAAGAGTTAAAAAAGTACGTCAACCGTTTGAAAACCAAGAGCGCGGTATACAAGCGTTGCAAAATGGAGATAGCCGGCCTAAAAGCGGAAAATGGTGCACTTCTTCGAACAGCAGTTATCTTGGATGGACAGGTACTGCAATAGGCGACATTTCTCTCCCGGATTTGTCCCAAATATATTAATAACTGAATATGGACTCTTATACTCTATTATGATTTCAGATCACGAATTCCTATCCGATGGAGACTGTATCTAAAGTTATAATTCCGGAGAATTACGCAACAGATAACGCGTTAGCGACGAATACGCAATTGTCTCAGACAATATTGGCTCTAGGGACCAATCTTGCTCCACTCATAAAAGGTAACAATAAAGCCATTCCTGCAAAATTAAGTAATTTATTGGCAACAATCATGCAAAGCTTGTTTAGTGAAGAATGTTTTATCAGTACTTTACTATTTAATTTTTAGCATGCAATTTAAATTTGTATTATCCAATTGTTATTTTTTAGTATTTATTTATTGTTATTTTATTATTATATTATTTAATTATTATTGATTGATTATGTCGATATTAAAAAAACCTCTTGTGTGTATGTTATAATGTAAATAATAATATTTCCTGATATTAGGCATCGATTAACAGATTAAGTTAAATATTTATCATGGTTTTTTTAAAAATTTGTTAAGTAGTTGGTAATTTTCTTAGATAAATTAAATCGGGTGAATAAAATTTTTGTGTTTGAGGAATTGAAGCTTTTGGTACAAAAGTTTAAGAAAACTTGTTTAAAAACATGTCTTATAACGTATAAATATATATTCATACATACTATAGAAAAAAATATGATGTTATATGTGTACATCGTGTTATGTGTATACATTATAAAATAATTATATTATATGTATATGGTAGATATCAAAGTATTACGGCAAACTGCGCGCGAAACTAATGAGAGGTATCAAAAGGCATGCAAGAGTCATAACACGGTAGAGACAAGTATGAAGAATACGACGAGCGATTTATTATCCGAAACGCAACGAATAAAGGAAAATTTGATAAAGGTAATTTATGCACTTATTACTTAGCAAATAAATGTGATAATCTTTATTAAATTAATTTAATAAATAAATTTAATAAACATAATGTTGTATGTCTTATCGTAGAATACAGAGGAAAAAAAGCAATTACAAGAAAGAATTGCAAGGATGAAAATTACCGAAGAAAGATTACGTAGTGAAGCAAAGGTGAAAATATAGAGCAAATATTCTGAAATATTAGTAATTATTAGCAATGAAAAGATTCATAAAGATTCCTTTCTCAGACTAAGAGTGACTTAAACAATGTGGGGAAAAAATTGAAACAAGCACTGCAGGATGACATTGTGTCAGGAGAAGAAACCGCAAAACATTTAAACAAGGAACGCGAAAGAATGAAGCAGTACACTGCGCAGTACGAAATTCAAACGCAACAGTGGAATAATATTATCTCGTGAGTAACATTTTATATATGTACAAAGGCTAAAGGATAGCACTGATTCGCTAAAATTTACTTAACAATAACTCTTTCGTTAAGCATCGTAGAGAAAAATAATTTTAGACTTTTTGACTCAACTTTCCATAAGGAATAACGCTATGTACTTAGTGGGCGGTGTAAAATTAACATCCTGTACATGTACATACATACATACATACGCAACAAAAAAGTATTAATTTAGCAGACATCTCATAAGTTAATAAGAACACATACAATTTGAACGATGCAAACTTACATATAATATATTTCTGATAAATATGTGAATTTACATATATTAAGGCGATCCTGGAGTCGTCTGTATTACCGACGGAATCGGTGATTTTCCTGCATTTTTCAAGAAATATATCTTTTTATTGAATTCACAGAATGAAAAATCCTTTTCCACGATGAAAGTACACACAATAATGTAGTGTGGAAAATAGGACTTAACTTTCCACACTACATTATTGTGTGTGCTTTCATCGTGGAAAAGGATTTTTCATTCTGTGAATTCAATAAAAAGATATATTTCTTGAAAAATGCAGGAAAATTACCGATTTCGCCGGTAATACAGACGCCGCGACGGAGTTCACTGGCCACTCCAGGATCACCTTAATTGTGCATATTTATTGTGTGTAATTTGTTTACATAATAATAATAATAATAATTTAGCATATTAATTACGAATTGATCTTAATTATAATCTTATTTAAAAAATAAAAAATGGAGTTTAAAAAACTTAATATGCGCACGTATGCAATTTTATATTACATTAATAAGGCATTGTTTAAAAATTAAAGCTTATATCATATATCCATTAAACGTATACTTTTTTATATTGCATGCTATTAAGATTGTAAGAAAATATTACGCAAAAAAAGTAAATTTCTGGCTACATGTTGTGAATCGAAATGGAAATATATTATAATAAGAAATTTTGATAATGAAAATAAATTAAGATTAGAGACAACCTCTTAGGAATTTATTAATAACTTTTTAATAAACAACGAGCGATGGTTAGAACGTTTTGCAAACTAGTCAGAGTCTTCTCCTTGACAATTAATATATCAAGATCATTGAAATCAATGAGATTACCTCTAATCTTAACATTTACCGACATATTTTAGTAATCTTAACAGATTCTGATATCAAATTCTGATATACATATTTTGCATATTCCAGAATTTTTTCATGCAAGATTCGGTGTGCTGAAGAAAGCAAACAAACGGATGGTATAGTGGTGCGAAGAGGGGATGCCGAAACTCTCGTGTTACAATGATGTGTTAATATTTATATTAATATTTTTGATATTTTTAGACATATTTTTGGATATTTAAAGATTTTCGGGAGGAGGGAGGCACTCGAAACAGTTTTTGGTTTAATACAATAGAAATGCGATCACGATTATTATAGAATCACTGTGGCCGTTGACTCGGCGCTTTTCAGGGTTCAAGGAAGACGATCAGGACAGTTTAAAAATCGTTCTCGTCTCGCGAATGAAGTTTATTTGTTAACAGAATACGTGGCAGGCGGACGGTATTTCTAGCAAGCGTTTTCGGAAATCCTGTACGCGACAAAATACTTTTACGATCGCAATGTTCGAAAGCAATTTAAACCTTATGCATTCGTAATACCGAATGTTCGCTACCTCGCGGAATCATCGGAGATAAATTTCAACGCAATAATTCTCGGAATTCTCACATAATGACACATACAACAAACGTTGCCGAGAAAACATTCGAAATTTAGCTGAATGACAAATAATATCTATTTAGCCGTTAGACTTTTTTATAAAAATATAAACAGAAATAAACGAAAAATAAATAATAACATTGTATTTGCTAGTCGTTAGACAAAATGCTTAGCATGAGGTGGACGCGATGTCTTGACGGAGCGCAAATAAGCGATTA
The DNA here is from genome assembly GCF_003672135.1 of Ooceraea biroi. Classification (NCBI taxonomy): domain Eukaryota; kingdom Metazoa; phylum Arthropoda; class Insecta; order Hymenoptera; family Formicidae; genus Ooceraea; species Ooceraea biroi. The sequence continues at coordinate 3,057,332 of NC_039517.1, forward strand.
GAGCGAGATAATTTTAAGGCAATCCTAAACGCATTTGCTAAGAAATATTTGTGTAAAATAAAACTGGAGATGTGTATATTAAATTAAGTTTATTATAGATATAAAAATTATAATTAATTATAATTAATATAAAAAAATTAAAAAATAAAATATAAAAAAATAATTAAAAAATAATTAATATAAAAATTATTGTAGCTAATATTAAAAAAAAGATAGATAACTAATCTCAGTTGTATTTCATTGTTGTCTACCTATTCGTTGCAATCTTCATCACAAATTGTGATTCCTTTCAAGAATTAGCAGAATCTCAATTTAAGATCAAGAATTGACATCATCCTGTTACTGCGGCCGTTTAAGCGATGACCTCTACCAAGACTCGCGTTACTAATGCGTGTGAGTTGGAGAGGCCAGGGGAAAGTAAGCTGATCTCTCGCTTCGAGGTATTTAAGTATGTAGAGAAACACAGTATTGCTTCAGACGCGACGTATCACGCGTTCAGCATGGCCGTGTGATCAACTCAAGCTCCGAAAATTGCGAAGGTCATAGCCGGAAAACAAAAACCGAACAGACGAACAGATACATTATACGTAAATTCAAACGCAATACTTGTCAGTGTTTGTGACGAATCATGAAAGTGAAGGATCAATTCTTTATAATCTTCGTAATTTCATTGTTATTACTCATCGGTAAGTCTTACCACAACTTTTGCATGATTTTTCAAGCAGCTAAAGACGTATCTATTGTGAATAAACTATTATTTGGTATTCTTCAGAAGAGCTTTCTCAAAATCAACACCAAATTTTATGACAGTATAGAAATAATAGTTTCGAGAATTTTCTTTTCTGAAAATTAATATAATTCGTACTCTGTTTTTCATTTTTATGTGAAATGAAATGTTCAAGTGGTAAACATCATTATTCAAAAATTTCTATAACTTCTGTTTACTTGCATTTTTGCAAAATTTTTAATCTTCAATTTTTTCAACTGGATTCGTGTAGTATTACATTAGTATTCGCATTAGTATTTGTAATACATATTAATATCAATATTAATATTAATTTCAGTACCAACATAACAGTATATCAATATAAATATATCGATAAAATAGTATCAGAAATTCCAGAGGATAGGAGAAAGGTTTTACGAATAATATGAAATAATAACGAACATTCATAACATGCGTTATTGTAGTAATAACTAAATTACTTCGATATCTCAAATGACCATTGTGACCCGGTGATAAGCAGAATTAAAAAGAACAAGCTGACACAGATTTATATAAGAATATAGAGTATACTTTCCTGTTATCTCGATTTCTCATTTTCCTGTTCGATTATTTTCCAGATTTTCCTCAGGATTTGTATTATTATTTATAAAACTTATCGTACTACATACTATATACTATGATATGTATAATATTCTGTTGTCGGATAAATAATGAGACAATTGGTATTAAGGAAATTCTAATAGAGATAATCTATCGTCAGTAACATTCGCTATAGCTCCTCAAATTGAATTCAAAATCACGATCAGAATCTATCTTTGTACATTATTTTTAGACATTTCTGTTTTTTCTTATGCCTCTCCTATTACTTTGCATACAATAACTTTTTATCAGACTTCTGTGAGATAAAGTAAAACATAATTATGCGCAAAATATTCTGCTTACGTTTTTGTGTGTAACTTTTATATATCACGCACACATGGGTGCGCGCGGTGCACACACGAACATACCTGACATTATATCTTGAATATTCTATTTTGGATATCGTAAAAAAATCGGTCTGTTAATTCGATGGTTCTTATATCGGGCAAGATGTAGAAAGATACTAGGTTCAGCCTGCATATAATGACAAATGTGTGGCAGCAACGTTTACTTCAAAATACTTGTAATGTATGATATATCATACTTTAATTTAGTATAAAATTAAGATTATTATATGACTTTATTCAATTTTTGTTATTAGGAATGAGTCTTGAGAAATATAAAAAAACAATAAGTAAACCTCTAATTATAAGAAGGAAGAATACAATAGGAAAAATATAATCTAATTTTCGTATAGAAAATGTAATATAGAATATACAATAGCTTGTTAATATAGAATGTTAATATAAAAGCGCGCATGTGCGTGCGAGCCCCTCACATTTTTTTATTATAACTTGATATTACTGTTTCATGTTTTAAAATCCAGCAGCACCAAGTTTTTTTCATAAAACAATGTTGCGTTCATTTTATTTTAAAAATATATCTTTTTCATAAATACATTCCTATTATGTATTTTGAATGAAGGTAGTTCATATGTAATATTTTGTAAAGACAACTGTTGCTTCGATTTTTTTATTGTAATATAGATCTACGGAAATACTATAATGGAATATTCTTCCCTATGCTTTTCTCTCGTAGTTGACGTTACTTTTAGATGCCACGATTGCTGTTGTTTTTATTATATGCAGATTTTATATATATTTTACGATACAATACATTCTAGATCTCTTAGCTAAATTTCTTAGCTAAATATAATACATCATCTGGATACTCATTTGCCAGCATCTCATTTGGTAAATAATAAATATCATTAAATTTGCAAAAATATATGCCAAGTAGGTCGATATTCATAGGTTCCGGCGTATCTACCACTTCTAATGACACTGCAATAAAAAACATACGCATATGTTGTTATATACAGTAAATGTATCTAATCCAGAATAATATAATTTATTTAATATTTCGTTTATACCTTCGTAAACACAATATGTCTTCTTGTTTTCGCAAAGGACTATGTAGTAAAAAGATGGCTCATCAGCTTTCAAATTCATCTCCTCCCATCTGATTATCGCGCCTACTATATTATGATAGATAATTCTCACAATCATTCCAACTGCAAATTTCATTCCAGCCTTTCTCTTCTTTGGTTTGAGTGTGTATTCTTCTTTTTCACATATCTAGAAAGTGGATCATAATTAATATGATAATAAATAATTATCTCTATAATTTCATACACAACACTTCCCCGAAAAAATGATCTCTTAAAACGACGCAAATTGGAGTAACAGGCTTATGCTGTCTCTATAAATACTATACAGTTTTAATAAAATAAAGTACTAAGGAAATTCTAATACTGATAAGAATCATCGTCAGTAACGTTAGGTAACTGCCCAAGCCTAATGCACAATCCGAATCTATTTTTGGCTTTTGCACATTTATATATTCTCTTTTGTCTTCCTTATTATACTGCATAAGGAGACTATCTTTTTCAGAAAGTTGTCATGACATAAAGTAGAAAATATATATGCGCAGAATATTCTGTTTCAGGTTTCTTTTCTGCGTGCATATGCGTGTGTAATCTTTGCATATCATACACACAATAGATGCACGCTTGCGCGCAGACACAAACGTACCACGGACACCATCCTGGATACTGTATCTCGTACTAACTTGGTGCATGTCTTTCCATTGCGTGCAACAATTATAGATTCAACCTGCGCATACGTGGAAACACAAAATTTATTTACAAATTTCTTTGCATTTCATTCAGTAGATATTTTATTTTGCAAATATGTGGTAAAACGCTTATTTCAAACTGTGAATGAATATTTCTAATAAAAAGATTTGTATACAATCAAATAAAGGGTTTATGTATACTATTTATATTTCTATTCTTTGTTACATGGAGATATTGTCATGTAAAAATATATTAATTAAACCAGATAGCAGAGAGAGTTAAAAAAGTTTCACTTGTATGTACCAATTCTGAGGTCATGTTCATATGCAAAAAAATTCTTTGAACTCTTCTTTGAATTGAAAATGAACTTCGAATTGGTGACATGACAAATGAATTCTTTTTGAACTCTCTCTCTCTCTCTCTCTCTCTCTCTCTCTCTCTGCTATCTGGGAATAAATATTACTCAATCTTGCGCAAAAGAAACAAAAAACAACTGCAGAAATTTCGTTTCTTTTCTTTACTTATAAACTTATGAACTTATAGAGGTACCTTTTGCACTTCCGGTATAAAGTTAGGCATATATCCTTGACCTCCTGTATACAACTTTGGGAAGGTCAGGTCTCCCTTTTTTTCTTTTACCAACTTTAGAAGCCTCGAAAACCAACGAGTTCTTTTCTTGGCGTATGTGACACCATCAATAAAAATGTTATACACAAAAAGCCAACCAGACAGTGTTCCCATAACATGATAGTAACTCAATCCTAGTATCAGCTAAAAAAACATTACATTCATAAATAAAACTAAGATTATATAAAATTAAAAAAATTAAATTAAAAAATTGGAATTAGAAAGGAAGCACTTTTTATTAATGTGTCAGTGATTTAATATATCTATATCACCTTGCATGTTTGTGATAAATTATTTTCTTTGAATCGTTAATTTTACGAATTCTTGTTTCATTTAGTAAATTTAATATATTATACACGAATAATTACCTCCAAGGTATTTATTCTGCAATAGCTATCAGAACTTATGGTACATCTTGTAATCTCACGAATTCTGGACCAGTTAGTATTATCCAAAATAACTGCACGAAGTTTGCGATCGATATAAAAACATTCTTCATCATCAGGATTTGTTAGATTCCTGCAATAAAATAATAAAGAAACATATATAAGAAACATATATTTGGAATAAAAGCGGACATTTAAAAAACGCATGATTAATCTTAATTAAAATTAGTTTAACCATTTTGGTTTCCATTTTAATAACCAATAATTTCTCTCCCAAGCACGATCAGAAGGTACAAAAAAAGATAATAGATCACAGCGTATGCCAAGTCTTCTTGCAACACTCTGGAATATGATTGCCAGAGATGCACTAAAACCAGTTTTCTTTTCTAAGACCTGTCATAGTGTAAGAAACAAAAACATTAACATTATATAAATTATAATATCTGTGAAGCTATACATACAAGATAAGTTGATCCCAAAATATGATATGATAACTTACATAATTTATCAATACGTATTCTCTGCGAAATATTGGTTGCCAATATGGAACTGAAGGGAAATTTAGGTTAGTTTCACAAAAGAATATCTTGCAAAGAATATCTAGAATCTGTCTTCCATCGCTGGTGTTCCATTGATTTTCATCAATAGTATGGCATTTCCAAACCGAGAACTGATCATGCGATGCCAAGAAAATTGGATGTTTGGGATTCACACTTTTAAGATGTTCCACTACCTGTTGTGCAAGATTGTCCAGTTCCCTCTCTATATGCGTATAAGAGATACGTTTTTCCGGCTGATACCATTGTGTAACAAAAGTTGCTACCTTTTCCAATAGCTGCTGTTCAGCAGGGCGATTTATAAATCCTTGCCACACGTTTTCTAAATGACGATGCTTCAGATATGGCAGAAGTTCTTTAGCGTAATAAATATTTATCAGGTCATCATTATGTCCACTAAAAATAAACACTTTGTATAGTAATTGTGCGATAAATGTTTTATCTGTTTAACATGTACGTTACATAATACCACCACCTAATAAGTAGAAATTTTTATTAAATATTACTTCTTTGAATATTCAGGTAAGAAGCTTGTTAATTCCTCCATAAGTAGATAATAATATAAATAATGTGGTGTCTCATTTGGATGAAGTAATAGATTAAGCTCTTCTTCATCAATAAACATATTCATGTAATGGGTGAAAGAAAAAAAACTGCCGCACTCCACGCTCACTCTCCAGTTCAAGTACTGATGATAATGGATGTAGTACTTTTTGCTCATTTGTGTCACAAACTGTTGTATTTCTTTTCTACATTTTGTTCGTGCTTTTACCAATTCTTCAAAATCTAGATATCCTTTATACATCTCTTTTTGACAAACATTTTTCAAACTAGGCCATCTAAAATAAAAATGTAAAATAAGAGTGTATTTAATTTTGCGAATCATTGGATATATAATTGTATAAATAAAATCACTGTCATAGTAACACGTTTTGAGGAACTTGAAATTAAATATACTTAAAGGACTATAAAAAGACACAAAGCAGTAAGAAAATCTTTCGATATTGTGTTCCTTATATGATCATTGTCATGTATTTATGACAATGTGCCACAACAGAAAATCCTTATAAGAACAATTGCAAGTATTAAACACATACTTCAAATTTATATATTACATTTTATCTATTATAGTTCAAGAAAAAATAGTGAGTTCGGTAATTTTTCCAAGGTCTTGAAATTTCGAATCTTGACATTTTAGAAAAATACGATTCAAATTATGAATCGTAAAAGATATTGGCATCAAGTTCCGTTTTAACATAACAAAGGCAGATTTGTGAGAAAGGAGGTGCAGCAGGACTGCAACAATCTTTCTCCAATAGTTATTGCTTATTTATCCCGTTTTTTAAGCTACATAAAATTTTAATGTCACGTGCAAAAGCTGCATCAAAAACATCAAAAACACAATCTCTTTTTTTGAAGAGTTTGTTTATATCACATACTAGATACCTAGTAAAAACAACTTGCAGTTTTTGACATTACGTTGAGATCATTTTGACTAGGCCGTTTTCAATGGATAATAAATATAATAACGGCCCCACTAGACCTACTCTGAATAGCAATTAACATATGAAACTTATGGTATAATAGAGTACATTTATATGGCAACCGTAAACGTATTCTATCTTAATATAATCTGATTTCGTACTCTATTTATAATTCGATTTAGAAAGAACTGTAGTTATTGGTGATATCCTTACACTCAAAGTTTATACGCAAAGATTTATAGCGTTAGCGTAGCGTTATTACAAACTGATGCAACAATATCGGCGTGAAATACTGTTTATACGCCATCTAACACCAGTAGTTAGAAAAGTAGTTGGTACTAAATTAATTACCGGATTAATGTTGCTGGGTAAACGTACTCATTGACTATACGGTCATAAACTACATGCTCAATTTATTTATCCGCATTACCCGCAGAGATTCACCGCAGATTGCATCATTAAACGCAGATTATTTATTCAGAAGAGAAAGAAAATTTTCTTATACATTAAATATAAATGAGTTTTATGCTAGAATATCTGCTCACCCAGATGGAGACTCTAGGCCACTACTGTTTGACTATGTAGACACGTGGTCTCGCTTTGCGAAGAAAGCGATATATTTATTAACCGTTCAAAATGTGTATCATTAAATATCTTGATTAAAATTTTTAATTACATCTAATTACAAGAAAATAAAAAATACCTGTGGTTAAATTTTCGTTGCCAAATTGTGTTGTTGTTTTCGATCATCTGATAAAAATGCTTGCACGTGGAAGAAAAATTAACAATATCTTTGATACTGATATTGTTACAATTGAAAATTATTTCTATCACATCTTCGGAAAGGTCCGTTATCGAAACCATTGTGAAAATAATACAAGAATAAATAAATCTATACTTGTACAAAATTTCTTATCCATTATCTGGATAATTTCTATTGCGATATATCAATTGCCTTGGTTTGTGATGTTTCTTCCTCAACTGCATGAAATCGAATGGAAAGCTGCTGCAGAGTGCAATGAGTTCAGCAGGAAGATGATGGAAAAATCGTGAATCTGATTGGCGTATGCTCTTTGAACCTAATTTTGAATCTAAAAATCAATCAGATTCACGAATTTTACAACGGTTGCAAAGAAGCTCTGCTGAACGCAGCCAATGATTGTCAGATTCGAATCCAGACAGTATGCGATAGCATGTGGAGGGGATGGGTTTCCCACGCACCAAGCTACATATTGTGTCCGTGTGTACACATAGATCAAGCGACGCGGTAGCGTCGCGACGCCAAGTACATAAAAAAAGAAGATTCCGAACGATGAGAGTCACTACAGACGTCGAGCGCTGTCATATAGTTTATCCGAAATTTCCTTACACAAACTTTCGATTAAAATATATATAATATAATGTAGATGTTACTTTTGATAAATTATGGTGACACATTATTAATACAATTGTATTTTAGCTCTAACAGAATATATTTATGTATTTTAAGATTTTGTTAAATCAATGTTTCTTCGATAAATTGTATGATGATGCTCTTATTAGACAAACTACTATCTACTATCTATTTCATTTCAGGCTTTTTCCTCTTTGGTTTGAATGTGTATTTTTTTATATGGCTAGAAAGTGTAAAATAATTAACGATAATAAAGAATCTTTATAATTTCATATACAACACATCCCTCAAAGAGATCTTTTCAAAGAAGACGAATTATAGGAATAACAGGCTTGTATTATCTGCATAAATAAACAAGTATATTTATTCGATAAATGAAGACTTACGTCAAAATCTGACATGAAATTAAACTTTGTTTTTCGATGGTTTTAATTTCAAAGTTCAATATAACAGAAACAGAAATTAAAACAACAGAAGAAGTATTGGAAAAATAAAAATTTAATAATAAATTTCAAAGTTTAATAATAAATAGTATATAGAATAATAAAAAGACTACAATTTGTTAGTTAAATATTGTTCATTATCTGGATAATTCTCTGCCAATATCTCATTTGGTACATAATAAGTGTCTTTGAATTCGTTTATGTTTGCCGATTACATTAGTATTTATAGGTCCCGGCGTATCTACCTTCTTTAATTTCTCTGAAATAAAAGATATACTTTATGTGATACATAAAGCGCAAGCTGTCAGATGACATTTCTTTTAGAAATCTACTATCAATAAATGCTTATAATTCAAAAACTATTATAGCCTCAATTTTAGTTATTAATTATTACGATTTTCATCTTAAAATCATCTAGAAATCTACCCTTAAGCGTTACTCCGGTCTTTATGGGACACCCTATATATTAATATTCGAGATATTGATACATAACGCAGAATCTAGGTAACTAGTTTTTTTATTTGCGTTTTCATAAAGTTTCAATTCCTGGTTTACCTTTCAGAAAACAGTGAAGCAGGATGGAAGTTTTGGAAGAAAGAGGAAACCACTACTACTACGACTACGACTGCCACACCGATTTCCATAAGTGTGCAACCTACTGCGACCCCGACGAGGGTCACTACTGTCAGAGAACCGACGTCGTCAACCGTGAATACCAGAGCCGCTGTGGCAGGTGCCGCTAATCCGGGATTAGCTATTGGAGCAAGCACAACCGGGGAAAACGTACGAAACAGTGCACGACCCAGTCGACCTAATCCAGGAACTGAAGTCGGTCAGGACATTAGCCTTCCAAGGCCAAGCAGACCAGGAGTTGGTGGTGGAAGCGGTCAGGGTTATCGGGATTGGGCTGCAGGTCTCACCGGAGCCGGAGAACCATCTCGAAACCAACCGTCGAGGATATCTACTCAGGAGCCACCGATTAATGGTGCTGATCAAACACAGCCCAAGTTATCCACAGGTTGATATCGTGTATTAATTTTGTATGTACCATTGTATATTGCAAATAACGCATTTGCACTTCCTCCAAACTATGATATTTATAAAATGCATTTTAGTTTCCGTATAATATTATTTAATATTTAGAAAGAAATTACGTGTAATTAGATGCAAAATTTATAATATTTATTTCATATTTTATAACTTGCATTATTCGTATTAATTAATAATTAAAGTGCACATTTATTTGAAATATGGACTAATTAAAAAAATCTAATTGAAAGAATTGTTTATTAATAATATACATAAACAGATTTATAGATCATATTCCTTTTTTGTTAGACGTCTAACAAAGATACAGTTTTTCATTTTTTTTATATCATATTAATAATTTATTCTTCTTTCCTTAAAACTGTAACAACATGTAAAGTAAAGTTGTCGCTCCTCATACAATTATCTTTACGTGATTATTGCAAACATCAACATAAAAGCATAAAAAACATCTTTTTTATTTTAGATAGGAGACCAGGTCCAGAAACAACAGGCCAGCTTGCGACTTCTAGACCCGCGATTAATTTACCAGGTTATTATTCTACGAGAAATTGCATTGATGACTTGAATTATCCACGAATTACTAACTTAAATGTCTTAGATTCTAGATTTACAACACCGAGAAATGTGCCAACGCAACCATCAGTTACAGGTTTTCACTAATATTTATTGCTTTATAAAATAGAAAATATAACATTAATAATATATTTTACGATAATATAATAGCATTTACTTTATTTATAAGATATAAATATATTTAAATATAAAAAACAATAAAATAAATATAATTTATTTTATTTATATTTATTTTTTATATTTAAATGTATTTAAATGTATTTAAAAATGCTCATATTTCAACTTTAACACACTTCCTGGCTCTGGTGCGATTGGTAGCAAAACAAATACAAGACAAATCAATTATTTCCCGTTTTTATTATTTTTTTAAAATTCAAATTACATTCCTGAGTAAATATAACGCTGGAAGCGAGTAAAAAATATTTTATGCAATCATTATGTTTCGTTTTAGTAATTGCCTTTAAAACTACGGTCAAAGTCATGAATGGTAATGCTTTCCTTTTATCGCCATCGTAATAGCCATATAGAGTCAAATTAGACATTAGATGAATATGGGGTTGAGAGTGTTCGAGTATTAATTGTGATGCTCTTTCTGGTCCAGAAATTGCATATAGTTTTGGGTTTGTGCGTCAATGCATTATCTTGTTTCATAAGTGATTCAAAACACTTTAATAATAATCATTGTTCAATGGTTGACCTTCTGGTTTGAATTTCTTGTAAATGATTCCTTTCTAAACGTAAAAAACATTGAATAATGTCTTGATTCGGCTCTTTTGCATGCGCGCTTCCTCCACTTTTAGCTTCTCTGGGCTCTGCTATTCTGCATTCTGCAACTTGACTGGCTTATATTGAAAATGTTTCGTCACCAGTTACAATGTTTTTTATGAAATCCGGATCAACATCGGCCTTTGCTGTTAGCATGTTTTCGCAGTTCTCCATTCTGACATCTTTTTGATCCTTTATCAAAGTGTGTACGAAGCACAGATCTTCCATTTACTCAAATCCTCAGTTAAAATTTGCTGTACAGTTTTTTAGAAGAGTTCCTCGATAAGTCTTGCAGACATGCAGCAATTCGATCGAAGGATTTCAAGCATTTTTTGCATATTTTCGGAAATAGGACTTGCGCACTTGGTGGCAGTGCTCGAGGAGCGTTTGCGATGTTCTCTCTGCTGTCACAAAATCGAACACATGGGCGTCCGCAGAATTGTTTTCAGAGGGGGGCATGATTCAAAATGTTACTTCTAGAATTAAAATACTTCTAATTTAAAATTTATACACCTTTTGGTAGTAAAATCTTTCTTACCACTTTCGACAAGGTAGATGCTGTAGGCGTGTGTTACTTTTGTAATCTGGCATCTGTTTTCTTAGTGCTTTTTCATTTCTCATTCAATAAGGTATATCATATTTAACGTCAATACGAATGATAGACATGACAGCGCCTTGAAATTTTGGGTCCTAGATGATATTTCAAGCTTCATAATGCAACCATTCATCAAGTAATGGCGCTACAGGAAAAAATAAAAAAAAACTAGTACTAGAGTCTGGACAGTCTATGTATATCTAAATTTAATCATATAATATTAATAAATAAAATTTCGTCATATGTGTTTACATTAATTGTTGCAATAATGTAAAGACATATATAGAGAAAAAATATTAAACATTCACATGAAATATTACAATTTCGATAGCATCGAGGCCAACTTCCACGCAGCCCACTCAACCTCATGTAACGCGTGGTAAGTTTCCAAATGTTTACTCGCCTGTAGTATTATTTTTTTATATATATGAATGAAATTCAATGCACTTTGTAGCATCTACCACAGTACCTTCCGATGTAATTGATCGCATTAGGTCAAGCACACCTTCTCCAAACTCATCCGGGAAAACGTGGGCCGATGTCGCTGCTGGTGGCAGTAGACCTTCCTCACCTACAGGCCTCCCGAGGCAACCTGAGTATCCCCGACAACCGATTCCAGGTATTTTTTTAAATATTTGACATTAAAAATTTGATATAAGATAATATAGAAATAATGAGAAATGAGATAGATTTATGAAAGAAGAGAGAAGATAGGATAGAACTAGCAAACCCGTCGCGCGCAACGCGCGAGTAAAAAGATAGATCTCTAGCTAAATTTTACGCCACCCTTGAGCGTCCCCGGAATTTCCCCAGCTGACCCTGCGGATACCCTCTTTTTTATCCGTGGATAGAGGCGAGGAGTTAGTTTCCCATAATTTGCTTTTATTTAAACGGACGCATTATCTCAACCGTTAAAAAGTTAGGTTTGGTCATGTGACTTAGGGGTCAAAGTTCAGAAAATAAAAACCTTCTAAGCACCTTTGGGACCATGCCTGATCGATCCCCGTTGTCCGTTTTGACCTATGACCTATGGTCTGGGAGGAGTTCTCATTACATTTTCGTATTAGTATTATAGATATGCGAGGTAGTGAAAGCTTTATGAGAATACATGAGCAAGGCATATATTACAGAAATATGAATTTATGTATTATATAGGATTTCTTAAAAGATAAAATATGTGCTTAATTAAAAAGAAAAGAAGAAAAGAAGAAGGTAATAAATAGAAAACATCAAAATTTAATCTTTTGAATTTAACTAAATTTCCTTTTCCTCAGTATCCATCTGTAGATTTATAACAGTTGCAGATATAATGTAACAGTAAGTTCGACTACAAGAATGAACATTGAAATAAAAATCCATTAAAATAAAATAAAATAAAATAAAATAAATTAAAATAAAATTAGATGCGACTGTTATTTAATTTGTAACTCTTATTTTCAGACAACAGCCAACATTGGGCTACTTCCGGAAGACCAACGCAGCCTAATCAACCCAGTAATCCTAGTAGTCGACCAGCATCACCAGGAGACACAATAGGTACTACTGCTGGTGCTGCTGCTACTGGTGCTGGAGCTGTTGCTGGCGTCACCCTTGGAGGAAACGCCGGCGGAGCTTCCAGAGGAACTGCTGCATCAGATTCGACTAGAACGACGTATTCCAGCAATCCAACATACAGCAAAGGAAATACAGTGACAGACGAGGATCTGGAGAAGCTTTCTGAGGCACTTTATATTAAAGAAACGAACAATGCGAACCGATACGTAACGATAAATTTGCAAAAGCAGACTACCAGCGGCAGTCCGACAGATCAAGCCCCGCAGCCGTAAGAATTATATTTAATTACAAAATGCAATTAGTATTATAAATAGATTTATTAAATAGATTATTATTAAATACATTTAACGTAATGTGCTATATATACAATATGAATAAATCGATTATTAATAATTATTTAAGCAGATAAATATATCCCTCTAAAAAACCTTACAAAGGTAAAAGAATACGCCAAGTACATAAAAAAGCAAAACCAAATATGATGAAATCCATAGTTAACTAGCCAAGTACCTAGAAGCAATTCAGTTTGAGGATTTGTAATTTGAAATAATACTTGGCGTGCCCGGGTCGCATTGGACATGCATTCTTCTAAATTTGTACTGCCTTGAGTATTTTCACTAATGACTTGTAAATCTTTGTATTTGGTAATATTAAAACAAATACGTTTACAGTTTTGCACATTAGCGGAGTGATTATAAATATCCCTTTTCATTACTCACTCAATACAAATAATTTACACATACAGTTTACACAAAGTATAGGTAGGACGTACGTTTTAATGCGACCCGGGCACGCCAAGTATTATTTCAAATTACAAATCCTCAAACTGAATTGCTTCTAGGTACTTGGCTAGTTAACTATGGATTTCATCATATTTGGTTTTGCTTTTTTATGTACTTGGCGTATTCTTTTACCTTTGTAAGGTTTTTTAGAGGGATCTCATTACTTTTTATAAAAATTTTTTATATTTCATTAATTTTTAATGTTTTTATAGAAAAGTACATAAAAATAAACAATAAAGTACCGAACAATGAGAGTCACTGCATAAACATCGAGCGTTACCAAGTTCAGTGCATAGACGTCAAGCGCTAACGTATAGCTTATCTGGAATTCATATCATTTGACATGTCACATAAACTTATGATTAAACTATTTCAGAAACTAAAGCCGTAATCAAAAATCTAACGGCACTTTTATAAGATAATATGGGTACAAGCTTTCGGTTGCGACCACTCCAAATAAAAATGGTTCAGTCAATCCTGAAATATTGTAATTGAATGTTAGAATTGTGACGTTTCGTTCTCTTTTTCCGAAATCAGGTTCAGACTCACGTACATATGTTCGCACATACACATTCAAAGCGATTTTGTACTTTTTTTTTCGTTGCACCACATCGACGACGACGACGACGTTGCACCACGTCAACGACGACAACGTCGTCGTCGAATAAATTAAATTGTGCATGTATGAACGCATGTGTGAACGCAAGCTTGAGGGACAAAATCGCTTTGCATGTGTTTGTGCGAGCATACGTACGTGAGTGGTCTGAATTCTATGAAAACCGAAACGTCACAGTTTTAACATAACGATTGCAATATCTCAGGATTGCCTGCACCAATTTAATTCTAATTGATCACGTTCGAAAGCGTGCACCCATATTATATTATAAAAGTGCCGTTAGATTTTTTATTACGGCTTTAGTTCCTGAGATATTTTAATCACAAGTTTATGTGACCTGTCAAATGATGTAAATTCCGGATAAGCTACTTGGTAGCGCCTCGACGATGTCACGCCAGTGCTGTATCAAGCGGCTATTTCTCATGCGGCTATTTATTTTTTTATGTACTTGGCGTCGTGACACTACGCGTCGCTTGATTTAGTAAAATATAATTTATTTATAGCTACTCATTTATATAATATATTATATTTATTAGGTTATTCCAAAAGTTCTGTCGTTTTCTGGCAAACTTTTTTTGCCGTTTGAAAAACCCGAGTTTTTCAAAAAAGGTACCGACAACCTGGTTTCCAGTTGGGAAAACATTATCAATAAACATTAAAGTTCATCTTAAAAACGACAAAACTTTTGGAATGACCTAATATTTATTTACAGATTGTTGACAATCATTATATAATATAATATAAAATGCATTATATAATATATGAAATAATTACATATCAATGTTGAAAATGTGGTTTATTAATAACCAAGCTGGCAATACAAGATATGCTAGGCACAATGTGTGCCTAGCATATCTTGTATTGCCAGCTTGGTCATTAATAAACCACATTTTCAACATTATCATTACTGGCGAATTGGAAGGTTTTTTGATTATAATTACATATCAAATTTTTTTATTAGTATTTCTTTAACCAAGTTAGTAAATTGTTTTTTATTTTATATTTTTAGGCTATTGACAGTGAGTGCTGAAGCTCTCCAGATTCCTACGATCCAAAAAGTACTTTCCATATTCGACAATTATCAATTAGACACTCACACAAACGAGTACATTAGTCCTGCACAAAGACAAGAAGAAAGTCTTCTCATAGATACTTTTTTGAGTACAAACGTGATGTCCGCTGCAATGCGTTTTCTTGCTGATAAAGGATTCATCAGAAAGGATTATTACGAATACAAGGACAGGTTGAGACTGATTTGGTTCAATCTTTTCTCGCGTGGACAGGGCAAAATTGGTAGCACCGGTTTTGAGCACGTATTTATGGCGGAGACAAAGCAAGTTGACTCGAATACAGAGGTACTCGGATTGCACAATTGGATATACTTCAACGCAGAGGAGGCAAACAGGCACGCTGATTATTTGGGTTATATTAGAAAGGTTGATTTAGGAAATGTAAGTCTTTTAAAATATTTTTTAGATGTAAATATAATTTTGTATGTGCGCGTGTGTGTTATTATAAATATATATGAACATCACTATTATATAATAGTGATAAACGGAACTTACATCGTGCAACATTCACCTTGCCACGCTAGACAATCCGAATATATGACAACCGTATGTAAATACTTATTTCTCTCTTACAGAAGGGATCCATCGTCAAGATGCATGCAAAATTCAACGGTCATGATAAACCAGTCACGACTATGTTCATCGGAACCTCGCCCGAATTAGAGATGGCACTTTACACTGTCTGCTTTTACACGAGACCAGACGGGAATTGTCCTGTGTCTCTGGGAAATACCAAATTCAATATAGTAACACGTAAATTTAGGTACAGGGGGAAAGATTTGGTTGGTACTGCATATCCAGAGATTTAAATTAAATTAACATTCCATACAAATATATTGTGCGGATTTATGCGCGTGAAGCATGTAGATTTAATTTAGCAGTATGTCGATTTAAGTTTATCTTTGTTTATCTATAGCAAATAAAATTCAAGTTGTTGTGATTGCATATTTTGAATATTTTTGTATAACTTTTAACTGCGATTGCCTCGAAAAAAAGATTGGTTTTATTTTTTGGAAGAGAATTTGTATGTATGGAGAAATGCTGTTTCGGAAATCAAAATTCTATCTGCAATTTTATATGTCCCATGTTTTATTCTGAAAATAAACTATGTGTTTACTTTCATTACATACTACATGACTATAGAAATAATGTTAAATGCATTATTTTTTATGAAAATTTATATGTGTACTATATATGTATATTGTTGTAAGAAAAATTCTTTAAATCTTTGATGTGTATACAGATGTATCAAGATTCATGACAAATTAAATATAAATATCATTAATTACCTATGAATATATAATTATTATATCACCATGCTTTACTACAAATTCTATGCATACATAAATTATAAATCTTATTTTTTATGTAATTGCAATGTAATTTTTTCAGTAATTTGTTCCGTAATCTGATTAAAAACAGTCTTAGTAATTTATATAAACTTATGGTTTTATTTTTAAGATGCTATCAAAAGAGGGTTTTTATTTTATCTATCTCTCTCTGTTATCTATTTTCTTCTCTCATTGAAAATATGATAACTCGTAAAGCTTTAATGAAACAATTTAAACTAAAAGGATCACGTCAATAAACACTATATGTATAATTTTTCAGTTAGAATTTATATATATTTAAAAGAAATTCAGTAATGTAAACTTAATGTGTAATTACTTTAATAATATAATAAAAATAACAATAATAGAACAGTCTTTTATTTAATTAAAAATATATTTTTATAATTTATTTCTTATAATTAGTATATTTTTATATTTAACTAATACGCTAATAATTGTTATATATTAATAGAAGAAACTGATAATGTAACAAATGTTTGATACTAATATACATATACTATAATAATATATATTAAAGATGGACAAACTTATATTTTCTATACGTTTATATATCACATAATTAAACTATTCTCTTAAATTTAAAATCAAATAATAATAAACAAGAAACATAAAATATTGGCAAATATTATTGCAATAATTATATTTACATAATTTAGGCACAACATTTCTAATTGAATCACAATTAAAAAGCTCACGTTTGGCAGCTTTTCCATACATGTATATAAACTAACGATGCAAAAGGAGACGTTCAACATCTTCGCAACGCGACGAAGGCAATGAGAGAAGACTCAATTAATAGACAAACAAATTGTACTACGTATCTCTCAGAAAAATAATCGAGGAAACGAAGCAGATAAAGAGCGTAAACAGATAACAGAAACTTGCAAGTGACGATAGCAGACGACACTGAGTAGCACAAGAGAGGGAGCGAAGCTTGCGAAAGAAACGAGGTGGTCTCGCACGGTTAGTAAACCGGCGTGGTCATCACGTCACGCTAATAGTCCGTTCAGCAGCTGTTGGTGTCCGGCACTGCAGAAATTCTCGACGATGCTTGCGATCAGTAGATTCGTACTGAGAAGAAGAGAACTGTTTTCTTCGTCGCAATGGCGAACTCGCAGCGTGCGCAACGATGTGCAAGTATATTCTTATCACAGTGCAAACGGTGTTTATGGATATAAGCCAGATCAACCAAGGCATTTCGAAGGTACTCGTTTCGTTTCAATAACTGACTGTTCACAAATGAAATGTACCGTTTTATTTTTGATAATTTCCGCTGCAGCTTTAAAGTATGAAGATGCGAATACTATTCGCTTTCTAGCTGTTACTCAAATGATTTTATCAGGTTGAAAATAACAGAAATTCTTTCTGCAATCAAACAAATATCAATTACATCTGTGGAAACTGAAGTTAATTTTCCCCTATCTTTTATGTCTTGCAATAGAGATGTTTTATCAGTGCAAATTACTTTTGTTTTACAACGTGTGAACACTTTATGGTTTTACAAATTTTTTACAATGCAACCCGAAATATAAGCAATAATATGTTTAATATAGGTAAAATTATTATTAATAAAAATATATGGAACTGAATAACTATGTTCTAAAAATATTGAAACTTTAACATTTTTAACATTTTCAACAATTGAGCTTTACAGGATATTTTCATTGGAAGGTTTTTTTCCTTTTTATTCAGATGCAATATACATGTCAGGCATGCTTGAGCAAGATGCATTCAATTGTGATGTTGTATAAGATTAGACCAATAGCGTTTACGTTTGAAACGAATTGTTCGGAGAACGATTAATATCCTTATATACAGGGTGGTCCGTTTAAATCGATCATCTTAAATATCTCGCACGGAATCTCAATCAGAGACCGCTCACAATTAAACAACAATTGAATTTATCTTATAGCTTTGCATGCAGAATACTGATGATAGATCTACACATATATTTAAATAAATTCAGTTAACACAATAGCTGCAGTCAACTGCTATAGAATTATTATACAAAAAGTGAATGTCAGCCAAAGCAGATTCCGAAATTTAATGAAAACTTATCATAAGTGATGTGTATGGGCGTCCGAAGGGATAGGAGCAAGACCGGGCATTTGCCCTCCCCTGGAATCAGCAAACAATTAAAATTAACCATTTGTTCTTCCTTGAAATAAAGAAAAAAAATGCCAGATTGCAGACGCAACGCTTACATCATCTATCTTGTCGCGGTGAGAAAGCTTTTATTACCAAAAGGTGTATAAATTTTAAATTAGAAGTATTTTAATTCTGGAAGTAACATTTTGAATCATGCCCCCCCCCCCCCTGGAAAAATCCTTCGGACGCCCATATGGTGATGAGGCACACTTCCATCACATTAATAACGTAGCAAACAAATAGAACAATCGATTTTGGGGTATTGAAAATTCACGAATTATTAGAGAGATCCCTGTATCCTCTGATTGACCGTTTAGTGCGCAATATTAAAGGTATGATAGGTTCATATTTTTCTAAGAATGTTACGATCAATGGGGTATGTTATCATGCTGTATTAAACGATCGTTTTTATTAAACAACACTCTCTTGAAACGACTCAACTGATTCAACTGGCAAGATTTATTAAGAATCAACTACACGACGTTTCAACCATGTTTATGGTCCTTATCAAGTGCCAAAGATTCGTCAAAATTATGTGTTAAGTTATTTTTGATAGAAGGTGACTTAGAACAAAGAACACAGGTTCACATATCTCTTATGAAGAACACGTCAGTAACCGTCCAGAGCCAGCAAACAACTGTTTAACAGCTGTATTAAATGATCTTTTTTATCTAAATTTGATGACTTCGGACATTTATTTTCAATAAGACGAGCAACAGCTTATAGAGATAATCCCATGGTGGAGATTTTGAGAAGAATGTTTCCCGGACTAATAGTTTCATTAAATGGCGACAGCTACTGGTTACTGAGATTATCCGATTTAATATAGTTGGATTTCTTCCTATGAGACTTTTTAAAAGGAAAGGTGCACGCCAATAAGTCAGAGACGATTAAGCAATTCAAGAATAACATTCAGGAAGAACAAAATTCATTAATGAACCTTTTATTAATTTAACTTGTACCTTACCTGTAATTGAAATAATTTCTTGATATCATAGCTGTTATTTTTTTAAATTTGGCGTCTTATTTTTACTTTTTTTTTTTAAAGAAGTTTTTAATAGTTATTGAGAAATGTTACCGATTCCAGTACCGAGGGAATATCTGGAGGAACGAGGAAAGCAGAGCAATTTTTACAGATTGGTCAACGCGTATAGAAACCACGGACACAAGCAAGCTAACATAGATCCCATTTCATTGAATAAGCCATCTTCCTTACCCGAATTGCAACCGAGGAATTTCGGGTTGAATTTAACGGATAAAGTTCAATTCAAAGGAATCTTGTTTGCGGGGCAAACCGAAGGAACGATAGAAGAAGCCATTCAATTTCTGGATGCTGTTTACAGTGATGCCGTTGGAACCGAATTTGCTTACCTCGAGGTAATCTTCATCGAAGTAATCGTCTGAATTTTCAAGTAAAATGTTGTGCTAACACAACGCATCAGAGTTGTTACCGAAAAATTGTGACTCCGTTAAAACGCTTAAGGTCGCAATAAGAAAATTAATTTTTTCTTATTTTTTGTTATGTAGTCTACTTTTGTGATAAAATCGTTGAGAACAAATCGTTTTCTTGTTTAAGTAGACGGAAGAGGAAAGGGAATGGTTCGCGGAAACTGTAGAGGGAAATCTAACGGAGGCATTGGATGATGAAACGCGCCGAACAATTGCCACAGAAATGCTAAAAAGTCAAGCGTTCGACAATTTTCTGGCCAAAAAATTCGTGAGCCTAAAGAGGTACGGAGGCGAGGGAGCGGAGAGCAAAATGGCATTCTTTCATGAGATTTTCAAGCTATGTGCTCGTGGTAATTAGAAAAGAAAACTAATTCAATTATAGTTAGTTTAACTATTATATAGTTCAAGTTTTATTTTTAATATTAATATTTAATATTCACAAGATTATATAATTGTGTTTAGTTTCAGTAATAGTAATTTAATGATACGAAATTTAATGATAAGTATTATATTGTATTATATTGATAAGTGCATATTGATATTTAATTGGCTGCATGTTTCACGCGGAAATATATTGCAGTTTTCTTTCCGTAGTCAGTTGTGTCACTTTCATCCATAACGTCGCATTACACTGTTGCAACGAATTAAATGAGTTATTGTTATTAATTACTTTTAGCATGAATTCTTTGAATGAACTTTATTTTTATAGTAAATAACGTAATGAAAAGTAGAATTGAAATTGAATTAAAAATATAGAATTAACAATTAATTGCTAATTGATGCTTATTGATAAAGATAATCAACAAATTATATAGTCAGAAGATATACATGATTTAAATTTAGTTAAAGAACAATCAAATATCGAACCGATCAGATTCATGAACTTATGTGGACATAAGAGCAAATTGTTAAATGTTGAAGATGATAAAATATAATCTAAAGAATAATTCGTTAAAAGAATGACAAATACAAGAAATACAAATACAAAATGATACAAATTCGTTATAAGGATTTATGAGATGATTAAAGGAATGCATAAGTTAGCAATAAAATTATAATCAGTAAGTAGTAAATTAATTCTAGAAATGTACATTTCAATTATATTTTTAATTTTTTTAAGAATAATTCTAGAAAGCTTAATTAAGCAAGAATGGAAATAGATAATCTATTATATCAAAGCATTTCCTTATATCCCAAAGTGACATCAGAAGACGATATGATGACGTCTATTTTTAGTCTGTAGACGTCATTATATCATCTTCTGATGTCACTTTGCTACTTGGATTATTTTTGGGAAGATCTAAACCAGGATTACAAAATATATATTTCTAAACCTGATTTGCAACTTTGTATGTATTGTTAACTATGATTTTATTATCAACTTATGTATTCTCAATCGTACCGACTCGCAGACTTTAATTTACTTCATTTGCATTGTTTAAAAATCGCAGAATATTCATCTGACAATATGTATTTGTGTAATACTATATTCTTAATAATAATAATAATATATTCTTAATACATCTTTTAAGAATATTAATATTGTTGTTGAACAAATCCAAATTTGTTTTTTTGACAAACATATCTTTATATAACATATCGTGCAATAGTTTCCATCAATATTGTTCCACATTATTGTTTTAGATAATATAGAGCAGGTCATTCTCTGTGCGGCACATCGTGGTCGTCTCAATCTATTGACTGGCTTGTTGAATTTTCCACCGGGGAAATTATTTCGCAAGCTGCGGGGACTATCCGAGTTTTCAGATGCAGATCACAAGTGTACCGGAGATGTGATTAGCCACCTTATTAGTTCCACTGATCTCAATATAGAACACAGGAGCCTACACGTAACCATGCTTCGAAATCCTTCGCATTTAGAGATAGTGAATCCAGTATCGATGGGCAAAACGCGGGGTGTTATGCAAGCGCTCAAAGAAGCCGCGTATGGCGAGGAAGAAGACAGACGATGGAGCGATAAAGTGATAAACATTCAAGTAAATTATAAATCGCATAATTATATTGAGAATTCCCGTTTCAAAATCATTTATCATGCTTTTATTACTTCATTATTTTTTTATTTTACTACTTTATTATGTTTTATATTGTTACTCTTTTATTACTTATATCTTATTAAATTATTTATTTCTTATATTATTATTAAATATTATTTTTTCTTATCACGTCTTTTTATTATTTGATTTACTCTTATTTATTATTATTATAATATTGCTTTATTAGTTTATTATTCTATTTTCTATTAATTTTATTTATTTATTATTACTATTTATTACTATTATTTTATTATTATTTTTGTACATTTTATAATGCGAAAATATACTGTATATTTTTCCCTTTCTCATTATTATATGCCTGGAATGCTTTTTAGGTACATGGGGATGCTGCCTATATAGGGCAAGGAGTCAATCAAGAATGCTTAGCATTGAGTAGAACGCCGCATTTTGAAATCGGTGGTACAATCCATTTTATGATCAATAATCAATTGGGCTTCACAACTCCTTCTTCGCGAGGTCGCTCATCAAGATACTGCACGGATTTGGCAAAAATTATATCCGCGCCTGTCATCCACGTGAATGGCGACAATCCTGAGGTATATTTTTCCATACATAATTCTACTTATGAAATGTAAAATAATATATTTCTCGTAATGTGGTTTTTAAGAACATTAATATTGCTCTTGAAATGACAATTGGATTTAGCTTCTGGACTTCTTCAATCGCGTTTTTTTTCTCATTTTTAACGACCCGTCTTTTCTTTAATTCTTATGGTCAGTTACGCAGATATCGCTCGCCGACGATCAGGATTGAGAGAAAGTGTGAAGATCGATAATATTATCGATCGATAAATTTAATTTATTTAAGGTGACTGTTGATATGTACAGAGTGTAATAGGCAAGGGGTGTATATATATATAGGCAAGCGGTGATAGCGCATCTATGATGTCACAGCGCTGGTATTGGTAGTTTGATAGCTAGTGATGAGAAGTGTAGAGAAGAGGGGCATCGTTAAATATTTTAGTTTCGATATTTCAAAATTTCAACATTTCAGTCCACTTAATTAGAGAAAGAAGCAATCTGATAATATCTGATTAAAAGCATAAATCACGACCAAAGTGACAAAAAATCTAGTTACAATTTGGAAACCAAATACAATTGCAATAATCAACAGCATAAAAACTACAAAGTTTTGATTGTTATAGAGAATTTTGTTTCTTTTGATACATACATCGTTTCTTATAATGTTACTAACACATTTGCACAATCACATAAATGAACTTTATAGATGGTTGTACGAGCTGCGAGGATAGCATTCAAATATCAAAGACGATTTAGAAAAGACGTTTTTATCGATCTCAATTGCTTTAGGAGATGGGGTCATAATGAACTGGATGACCCTACGATCACTAATCCCCTTTTATACAAAATCATAGAAAATCGACCGTAAGTATGTGCAAACAAGGATCTTAAATTAAAATTACTAATTACTACTATTCACAAAATCGAGAGAAATATCTTTTTTGACCATTCTATGGATATTGACGAATTTTCTTTATTTATTTATCTTTGCGAATATGTTTAATGCGGAATATTTTTTAAAAATTTATAATAATTTGCGAAACTCAACCAAATATTTTAATATTTAGAAATGATTCAACGATTCAACAATTAAAATGCAATTAATTGAATTTGTTTTAATAATCATCCACCAAATCGTTTTCAATGATTCGATTTCATTTCGCTGCTCCAAAATGTAAAATAGTATAATAATAACATGTTGGGCTAAATATGCGTAATGGTACACGAGGAACTTGTTAAAATAACTTTTATTAACTCACAAATACTGATATGCGAGATACAACGAAAAGCTCTCGATGCGCGCGTAAAAGTAACAGTCACAAAAAGGTGACGAATGAAAAAGATATCCGTTACATTAGTAACACAAAAGCGCCACCAAGGCCTAAGAAAAATAATAACTAGATGCGCGCACTTACTAACTAAAGAGGGCGTTCTTATTTAAACCTAACAAATATAACTCAAACATAATGAGTACGCGAAAATATCTCAACATAACATATTATATTCTTTCCTATCTAAAATGGTAGTTTACTTAATCTAAAAAATACGAATTAAATCACATTTATTTCAATTATTTTAAGAAACTGATTTTTCAAGTGTTTTGTTTTGAGTAATTCATAAACATTACTGCTTTAAAATATAAAGGACTGTGAAATATCGTGAGATACATTTTCTTTTACTTCGAAGCTATCTGTTTAAATATCACGTTTGATTAAATATGTTTATTCAGTAATCGATTTGTTACAAGTAGGTCGTGTTACCTTTGGTAATTAACAATAGTAATCCTTTGAAGTATAAAGTAACAAAAACCAGATATAAAATAAAATATCAATATTAAATTAATGATTTAATAATCATTAATTAATAAGTAATTTGAATTGCCTAGACGGCGATGAATCAAACTAAACATATATTTATGACAGCACAACATAACTTATGGTATAAAATTAATTTTCTAGCAGAATAGACAATCTTTAGAAACCAAAAACAATTTTCCAAAACATAGTTGTATCATTTTTTAGACATAATTCAGATTATTTAGTTACTGACCTAACAATATGAAAATATTACGTTTTCTTTCTCTCTCTATTCAGAAATAATTCTAGGAACTCATGTATCATAAAGTTGTATAAATTTTTCTTATGATTTAGTTCTATACCGGATCAATATGTAGAAAAGCTGATAGATATTAACGTTCTTACTCGAGAAAATGTTAAAAACATTGTTGAGAATCACACTGCGTGGCTAAACAAGACTCTGAAAGAATCCGAAAATGATGTATGGCAAGAGCCAACCGTACATCATACCGGAAGGTGGACAGGAATAAAACCAGCCGAACCCAATGTAACAATATGGGATACTGGTTTCAACTTGGATTTGTTGAAATTTGTGGGAGAAAAAAGTGTTCAAACACCACAAAACTTCGTAAGATTAAGATATATAAACATAATTTAAATTAATTAATTATATTTAATATACAGCTTTTGTGATTGATTGAAAATATAATTATCTTTTTTCTATATATCATTAATTCATTAATAATTAAGTTAATAACTATTATTTTGTTACTGTTTATTATTGTTGTTATTTCAGGTTTTTCGGAATAAATTGTGCACTACTTTAAATGCAAACTGTTTAATAATAACTGTTTGATAACAATCTCAGCTCAAGAACAATTTGATTGGCAATACGCACAGAAATTTTAAAACGAAAAATAGTTTTTGTCTTTCTTGCCGTTACAATCAATTTCATCGAGTCACTCTGTTCTATTTTGCTTGCTATCGAACGAAGGACAAATATGTTCTAATTCGCTCATGGTTGAATCTCAATCGCTCACCTTCGAGACTCAACATGCTAAACACTAATGACCCTAGATAATTACCAACATATATATAAAATTAAACCCTATCAACAATTACACAGGCCTACGAGGATCAGTTACAAAAAGCAGAGTAGGAAAATCTGATAGATTTTTTGATGCTGAAAACGAATCTGGCCGCAAAATTTTCCCAGCACGTCAGATTTTTGAGTAATTTGTGGTTGAATGATCCAAAAATGGCTATTTCGGCCAATTCCATGAATTTATTATGAGAGAATCAACTTTTTTGAAGCATTTCTGCCAATGGCATTGTATAGTACTAATCTTTACCTTTCAAATCCATTTTCGATTGCCGTCGGACGATTTGTTTTCGCTGAGATATATAAGTATGAAGTTACAAGGCTCGTCTTGCATAAGGGTCCAAGGAGCCATTCTAAGTCAATCGTGCCACTCCTCTGTCTCTGTCTCATCACGAATCCAAATTTAGCTAAAAACATAAATTTTTGAATAATTTTTGAACGCCTGTCATTTTTTGATATAAAAAATGGTGGATCCAATATGGCAAACAGAATCACAATAAAAAGGTATAAAACTTACAAAAGTTGTTTTCAAAACTATAAAAAAGCATCAAATGAGAAAATTTGAAAATATATCCTTAGCTGCAAGCTTTATAGTCACTTTATATTTGAGGATGCAGGGTTACAACTTCTCTTTTCAGAGCGGTGTTGACCATGACCAGTCTTATAACTTCATACTGATATATCTCAGCGAAAAAAAATCGTCCGACGGCAATCGAAAATGGATTTGAAAGGTAAAGACCCCAGACAGCACAAAATGTCCTCAGGATCATCCTGAATATGTCCAGGACGATTCAGAATATTTCGAGGATGGTTTAAGATATGATTCTAAATTTGTTTTATGAAAATTTAGTATGCATTTATAATTATTTTCAATTATGTAGAATATTTAACATAATTAGAAATTTTGAATGTTGAAATAAAATATAAATATCCCATAAATATCCACTGGATAACCACAGGATGTTTGTAAAATATCTGGCCTGTCTATATTATGTCAGATAGCTTATAACGTCCTAAAATTATCCTAAACACATCCAGGATATCCTGAGATTCCCGCCTCTAATTCACCAAGCGACCGATAGATGGCCAGGCCAGGCGTGACGTTCTCGCAAGAAACATTTGCGTTATCACCTTATAAATAACCATCCGGAAAACCGATCCAGTACTCTTTTCTTCTTCTTTTCTTTTGAAATCATTATTGCTTGAAGTGATATCTCATTCCAAAAGAGTGAGATTCCACTACACGAAATTTAGAGAGTAATTCATAAAATATAAAAATCTATTTTGTTACAAAAATGTGCCTTAACTCTGTCTATCTTTGAGGCACTGATATATAGAATTGATAAATACCCATACAGCACAGAAATCAATTAGGACATATATCCTGTGGACGTCCCTGCGACGTCCCCTGGAGCTTCTGTGCTGTATGGGTTTCGTCCTTGAAACGTACGAATAATATCCCAAACATATCCTATAGAAATCCTTAGGATATTTCATAGAATTTCCCTCGATATTCCAGAGGATCATATACGGCTATCATTTCCTCTTCCTCGGGACATCCAGAGGAGATCCAAGGATTAAAATGGGATATCCTCAGGATATCACACATGTACGTCCTGGATGTTCTTCGGATGTCCTTAGGACATCCTTGTGATGTCTGGGACTAGTACTATACGATACCATTGGCAGAAATGTTTCAAAAAATTTGGTTCTCCATAATAAATTCATGAAATTGGCCGAAAAAGCCATTTTTGGATCATTTAACCACAAATTACTCAAAAACCTGACGTGCTGAGGAAATTCTGCGGCCAGATTCGTTTTCAGCGTCAAAAAATCTATCAGATTCTCCTACTCTGCATTTTGTAACTAACAAAACCTAAAATTTCGCAGGCCTGTGTTATTATTAAAAGTCATTATAATGACTTAATATATCTATATTGAATGGAATCAATTTCACATAACAAATATCGAAGTATAACATATAAAATAATACTCTACGTAACCATATAGAAAGAATAATTAATCTTTTTCTTTTTATTTTACAATTTCGAAGGACATTCATCCGCAATTGGTAAAAAATCATATTTCGAATCGTCTGAGAAAACTTAACGATGGTGACGCATTGGATTGGTCGACCGCCGAAGCAGTGGCTATTGGTTCTCTATTATATCAAGGATATCATGTGAGAATAAGCGGTCAGGACGTGGGCCGTGGAACTTTCTCGCACAGGCACGTAATGCTGATTGATCAATCCACAGAAGGTACATAACAAAATTGACACTAACTTCATAAATTTAGTATGATTATGTAAATTCAAGACATAAACATACATACAATTTGTTAAAGAGAAGCATAAACTTCGAATGAATCTCGTTATATAACAAAAAAATTTGTGTTAAATTCAACATATTTCACTAGTTCCAAATTGTCCACTCAAATTTTTGTACTAATTTAATATATAATTTAATATATAATGTAAATATGTCAAATAATGATATCAATATTATATAGATAACTAGCATCCCCTGTCCCGGCTTCGTCCGCGATATTTATGTGTAGAATTAACTAAAAACACATTTTACCCCTTCTCACCCGTTAGGGGTGGAATTTCGGAAAACCCTCCCTTAGTGAGCATCTACGTGATAGTAGGAATATACCCTTAAAATTTCAAGTCGATAGATGCAGTGGTTCGGGCTGCACGTTGATGAGTGAGTGAGTGAGTGGTATTTGGCTTATATACAGGGTGTATCTTAATAAGTACGAAAACTTTTAGATGATTCTTTGTCGAAAATTAAGGGGGTTTTTCATATAAACATATACTTCTACATTCCTTCCTGTGGAGTTACACTCCTCCAAAAATGGGGGTAAAAATTAGGTTTTCATTTTTTTCTCAAATTAGGAACAAGTTAAAGAAATGAAATTTGGTGAATGTTTTCTACAAGTAAAAAGGTTATTTATTAATATTTTTCAGCCTCCCGTATTGTTATAAGGGGATGAAACTAGCAACTCCTATTCAATTTTTTATTAGAACTTTTTAATAGGCCTGAATATGATCATCTAAAAATATGCATTAAAAAGTTTGATTTATTTAGAAACTTTTTTATTTCTTTTATTTTTTTTCATAAAATGAGTAGTTTAAAAAAAAAATAAAATACCACAACAATTTTATCTAGTTGTCTAAGTTTTATCACAGAAATGAATACAGTTCTTGGACGACCTGATCATCTAAAAATATGCATTAAAAAGTTTGATTTATTTAGAAACTTTTTTATTTCTTTTATTTTTCATAAAATGAGTAGGTTTCAAGAAAAAAATAAAATATGCTATCATGCATAACACGATGCTAAATAGCATAGGTTTCGAAGTACGAGAAGTTAAATTTTAAAATAAAAGTAAAATTAGAGTAAATGTTGAAAAAATTGGAACAAAAACGAAATTATAATAAATATTGGAAATGAACAAAAACAAACTTATAATAAATGTTGGAAATGATCACTCCCGGCTATGATACAAGAGTCTACCCTCCGTCTCATTGATTGGCGTATACGTTCAAATATCCCAGGTATGTTTCTGATTGTTTCACATGATGCAACAATGCGATTCCTTAAATCTTCAATATTTTCAATAGGGGTGGTATAAACCATAGAGTTAAGGTGATCCCAGATGTAGAAATTGTTGTGGTATTTTTTTTTGAAAACTACTCATTTTATGAAAAAAATAAAAGAAATAAAAAAGTTTCTAAATAAATCAAACTTTTTAATGAATATTTTTAGATGATCATATTTCGGCCCATTAAGGGGTTAGGCCACCTTGGACGTGTCAAAATTACTGTCATTTTCTGGAATTTTGTTTGAAGATATAACAAAATAAATACAAAATCGAACATGAGGCATTTATTAAGCAACTCTTGAAGAAAAAAAAGAGATTTGTTTTTTTAATTTATCTTATAAAATGTCGGCGCTAGAGTCGAGACACTGGAAGCCCTTTTTGATCGACGCTCTCTGCGGTGTTCAGTCTCACGATCACAGCATTGGATCTAATGCAAAAAATAAAAAATTTTTATTATCTAGATACTAAAAAAATACATATGGATATCTAAAAATATTCATTTTTGTGGAAATAGTAAGCTTTGAATTAAAAGTTTCATTAGTGAAATTTCACTAATGAAACTTTTAATTCAAAGCTTACTATTTCCACAAGGTGGCCTAACCCCTTAAAAAGTTCTAATAAAAAATTGAATAGGGGTTGCTAGTTTCATCCCCTTATAACAATACGGGAGGCTGAAAAATATTAATAAATAACCTTTTTACTAGTAGAAAATATCCACCAAATTTCATTTCTTTAACTTCCTAATTTAAGAAAAAAATAAAAACCTAATTTTTACCCCCATTTTTAGAGGAGTGTAACTCTACAGGGAGGAATGTAGGAGTATATGTTTATATGAAAAACCCCCCTTAATTTTCGACAAAGAATCATCTCCTAAAATTTTTCGCACTTATTAAGATACACCCTGTATATATAGATTTAAAATATTAGTAAGAAAATTACAATATTTGGAAGCCAATTTTATCTCCTTCAGAGAAAGAAAGAAAGGTGGAGTCCGCTGGACGTAACACAAATAATTCTCATTAATTTTAATATATTTTCTTTTCATTCTAAACTTTTTATATATGTCTATATGTCTGATTTACAAAATCTTGAGATTAGATTGAAAGGCTTTATCACATTTGTTATACATATAAAGTTTAAAATAAACTTATACGACTTTCATTTTTATTAATCAAAATATTCATTATTTTTAATTGCTAAAATTTTAGCAATCAGGGTTTTTTAACACTTAAGTGTTAAAATAATTTTCATTAGGTTTAATATTTTATTTTCATTCTAAAATTTTTATATGATTAAAAAAACCCTGATTTTTTAAATTCTATTTATATTACAAAATTTTTGCAAAAAACAGTAGATTTTGTGCATCAATTTAATAAATTAGTCTTAATAATGTAAAATAAATATTTAAAAATTGCGTATTATATTCTTCCTTAACAGAATGTAGTTTTAGCATTTTAGCATTGTGACTTAGAAAAATTGTTTTAGACACCTTCATCCCTTTGAACGCAATGATCAGTGGCCAAATCGGCAAACTGGAAGTGGCCAACAGCATCTTGTCCGAAGAGGCAGTGCTAGGTTTCGAATATGGGATAAGCATAACATCGCCGTTCACATTGCCTATTTGGGAAGCACAGTTTGGTGACTTTTTCAACGGTGCGCAGATTGTCATCGACACATACGTAACGAACGGTGAAGCAAAGTGGATGTCGAGCAGTGGTCTAACGATTCTTTTGCCACATGGTTACGATGGCGCCGGCCCGGAGCATAGTTCCTGTCGTCTTGAGAGATTCTTGCAGTTGACTGATAGCAAGGAGAACCGGGTTGATGGTGATGACGTTAACATACAGATTGTGAATCCCACAGAACCGGCACAATACTTTCATTTGTTGCGAAGACAGGTAAGAAAATATTAAGCAAATAAGAAGATATTATCAACAATATTAAATATTGCGCTAGAAACCATCAAACACGATTTTTTAATACAATTTTTTAAATTTGTGTTGATGTTGGTTGCTTAATTAATAGCAATCACTGTATTAATTAACACTTACAGTAATTACATGGTCTGTACGATTAAATAATCTCAACGATTACATAATTTTTAATATCTACTTAAAACTAATTTTGGTAATAAAACCTGCAGAAAAGGATACACTTCGCGAATCTTTTTCATTTTGACACATGTTATAAAAAGCGAAGTTCTAAGTACTTTTTTCTTAACAATTACGTGGAGGTCGTGTGTAGTTTCTGAGATATATCACAATATATAAATAATATTAAACAATATATAAATCATAAATAATATGAAGGTAATTATACAGATTAGGGGAGCTAAGTCAGCACCAATTACTTTGACTTTGACATATATCATAGAGGATACCTTCCTGAATAACCTCTAGAAGGTGTTAGCCGTTGCTCGTTGTTTATAAAAAGTTGTTAACAAAACATTTTAATAATTAAATTGTTTATTAAATTTTTACTAAATGTTTTATTAAAAAATAAAACTGCATTGTTTTTTTCTTTGGATTCTCAACTTTTGCCATAAAAAGAAATAGTGATATTTTTGCAGTCTAATTATAGT
The DNA here is from genome assembly GCF_003672135.1 of Ooceraea biroi. Taxonomy (NCBI): domain Eukaryota; kingdom Metazoa; phylum Arthropoda; class Insecta; order Hymenoptera; family Formicidae; genus Ooceraea; species Ooceraea biroi. Next base: position 3,089,303 of record NC_039517.1, read on the forward strand.
AATGTTCAAAAACAATAAATAAACAATAAAAAAACGCGTCTAAATAATTCCTATAAACTTGTTTTTACAGATGTTAAGAAATTATCGGAAACCTTTAATCGTAATAGCGCCAAAGATCTTATTGCGTCATCCATCTGCAACGTCATTTCTGTCAGATTTCGCACCTGGCACGAGTTTCAAGACCGTTATTGGTACGTTATTCTTTTTTCTCTTTTCTCAAAAGGAAGAATATACAGGGTGTCACAAAACCTCCGTACACTACTTTAATAGCGTATTCTAGAGGTAAAATAGAGTGAAAAAGTCTAATACGAAAATTTTGAGGCTACAATAGTTTTTAAGGGGATCCTGGAGTGACAGCCGAACTTCGTCGCGAAAGCGCCATCATTTAGATGTAACTAAATCGGTAACATAGATAACGAAGTCGGCAAATTACCGACATGGTTGATATTCTCGACATGTTAGGAAGATGTGACATTTATGACAAATGTTTCGAAATATTCTTTATTTCTCGTCCTTTTTCTTAGAAAGAAGAAAAGAAATACACAGTATTTCGAAATATTTATAATGTCAACTGAACTGCAGCCAGCGTCCCAACATTATTTCGATAATGCGATATGTAGTGCAGTAATGCATGCACAACAGCGTCGTAATTAGCGTTCTGTTGCAACCAAAATTTGCAATAGAAAGTTGCAAATTACGAAACGTCTCTGGTTGTAAATGCCAGCTTACGTATTATCGCATCTGACTTTATTTTTTGTAAACGGCATTTACTAATACTGTCAGCTCACGTATTACCGCATCTGACTATTTTTTGTAAATGCCAACTTACGTATTTGTTACAATTAATTTCGCGAATAAAGATTACTCGGGATAATATCACAAACTAAATATATTCTCTGCTTATTAATACAACCGTTATGTACAAACTTTTCGAGAAAAAACGAGAGCGGAGAAGAAACCGGAAAGCGGTAAAACAAAAAAAGGGTATGAAAAACAAACTCATCATCCGCTATATAATCGAGCGCTAGGCGCGCTTTTCAAACAAAAGTACATGGAACATATATATTTCCAACAGTATTATCGCATCTGACTTTTTTTTGTAAACGGCATTTACTAATACTGTCAGCTCACGTATTACCGCATCTGACTATTTTTTGTAAATGCCAGCCCACGAATTTCCGCATCTAACTTTATTTTTCGTAAATGCCAGCTCACGATTTACCGCATCTGACTTTATTTTTGTGATAAACATTTATCGTGTTGGAAATGGCGTCAATTTGTTACTTTGCAAAATAGTAACTAAATGACGTCTCATGCGCTCTATATCTTGTGAATATATTTCTTCGCATGGATTTCTTCCCAACACTATAGAAGTAGCGAAAGCGGCGGCATAAATACCACAACACGTGCTGTCCGGTTGTGTTTGCACCTTCTCAAAAATTATATCACCTACGCTTACTTGAGGAAAACGTAGACGAATATAATGTTTTTCCTGCTCCGCTAATTTCTTGTATGTACAGCCAGGTATGCTGTCATACACATGCAGTTTCGAACCGTCGAAAAAAATATACCGCCAGTGATTGGTACAATTCCCTCCAATTATCTGTATGCTTTTGTCGCTATTACTAGCGTCAATAAGCTTAGGGAACTCGAGATACTGCACGCTTTGTGTCTCGAAAGGAGACGTCTCTCTGACGACGCGTAAAAATGCATCTAATGATTCGTCGTTCAATTTGCTGTGCATAGGTAAAATATTCTGCTCCAGCAAAGAGCAGTGATTGTGTCGTCCAGAGTTGTTTTACATTTCTTCACATCTTTATCAGTAAAATTATGCTTTGAACGACTGATTATGATGCAATCATCATCTTGCCTTTCTAAAGCTGAAACAGCAACAGCTGTTATTGGACTCTGCTGTTCAGCAGATTCATCTGTACTGATATCTCGATATGGACTATTTCTTTTTGTACATGCATTTTTTGCCTGTATCGCTTCAGTTACGTATTTCGGATTTCTTATTGGCATGTGCCTATTGTGGCGACTGTCCAATATTTCCGGAAGCATGCATTCGTAATAGAAACGTGTTAGGAGAGGTAGCATTTCGTTTTTCCAAAAAACAGCGTCTCTGCTAACACGCACTATTTTGCAGCTTTTTGGCGTCCACACTGCAAAAATGCAATATTCCCGCCGTGCGATGTTCAATTGACCTTGAACCTGATAAAAAAATCGGTGCTTCCGATTCATTGTATCAGGATTCTTTTTGTCAAATACAGTTTTTAATTGAGGCAATTTCTGCAAAGCGTCTTCAGCTGTCAAATTCTCAGCTGACAAAGAACATTTGATCTCGACAAGACCGTCTTCATCAATAAGACCGTTAGGAGAAGCACTCAAGCATGGATTTTCATAATCAATGAATAATCCGCATGGTTTAATATCCTTCTTTAACTTTGCAGCAAGCTCTTTTCTTGCAGCTAGCTCCTTTCTTGCAATTTCCTTCATGTCGCGTCCATATTTCATGGCAGCGGTCTCGATGGACAGAGGAAACAAAATGTTTTTAACAGTCGCAGCGCAAGATGTTGTTGGTCTCATGCGACATACGATTCCAAAATTGGATGCCGTCAACATTTCATGTCTCAATGATTGCCACAATTCGCAATCACTTTGATCTCTTGTCTGGCATTCAATTTCGCCACGATTATTAGCATTTTCGAGCAACTTTTCAGCATGATGTTGCTGCAATTGCTCAAAAACATGAGGCGGAAGATCTGGTTTTTGCGAGTGTGGGCCGTAATGAGAATCTGGTCCTGCATCTCGTTTAAACCTTTTTCTTCCCTGCACCTCTCTACATTCTTTATTTCTGGTAATTTTTAGTTGTCGTCGGTTTTCTAAATCGGCGACAACAGCAGGAACATCCTTACACATGTTTTCATGAATCTGTGTAACAACTTGTTGTGTATTATATTGCATAACACTTCCCGCAATTCGAGCGTTATAAGAACCTTGTTTGCCGAAATGTATGCGTTTGCCACCAATTTCCTTGCAGATTATCGAATTAAATGACTGCAGGATTGTTTGTTACATTCAATAACAAACTATCGGAGCAAGTACTGAGCCACTTGACAGCACTGTAAATCTGTTAAAACAGACCGCAGTGTTTCAGAGACGGTACATAATTTTTCTTATTATTGAAGAGGTCTTGGTGTACACCACGTTCTTTACATCGCTTATGCTCGCCAAAAATATGGCTAGGAATATTTAAAATGTCTTCAAGTAATTCCTTAGCCTTCATATGGTGAGCTTGCGATTCTTGATTTTATACAGCGGCTACTCGCAAAATTTCTTTGCGCATTGCCAAAATGTTATGGTCCACAACATTTAGTAACTGTACAAAATTACGCTTCCTATGCATCATTGCCTTTGGCACAGTTGTTCGTGCGACAGCTTTCAGCTTTTTGCATAGGTTGCGAAGTAAATGATTGGTGCATTCTACCTGTCGCACCACTATATTCATGTCGTGGTACGGTGCGTTATACCTGATGGAATTATATACGCTGCTGTCGCCATCGGCAATTAGTGTTTTGTATATTAATCCATGTATTTCAAGGCTACTTTTAAAACCTTCCACAATGGCATCACTCTCCATCCTTGTTGAGCTTGCATTGGAGTCGAAGTTTTTGTAGCACTTGTGCTTCCGTACCTCGACACCTCGTTGCTCCGCCATGTCACATAGCACGCAATATTTGTTGCGGACACCGACGAAGAGTACTTTTCCCGTGCGGTAACCAATTATGGCACCAACACCGGAAGATGAATCATAGGCAGAGCCATACGACCTCTTCATCCAACTCCCATCCGCAACGACGGTTATATATAGAATGCCATTTATAGTTTCATTCCTTTCAATTGCAAGTTGTTTTTCCTCCTCACCTGCCATTTTCATGCTTTGCATGGCAGTTTTCAGAAAATCATCGACTAAAGCATCTCGACGATTTATATATGTCTTTTCAGACATACAACGAATGTTTACAGTCGCACACAATTCTTCCAGTTGGGCGTAACCAATTCCCACTGTAAGTGTGCCTACTGCAGCAGCTGTATTACTATCTAATACATGTGGTTCCGTGGGTTCTGACCAGATGTTATCTTCATAATTGCACATTTGGCATTTAAAGAACAACTGCGTCTTCAATCCACGGCGAAGAGAATTTACGAGTTTCCAATCTTTAAATTGGCACTCTATTCCTCTCGCATGATTGTCAAACGTTCTATGGATTTCATTCCACATAAAAGAAATGTCGACAATGCGATGGACTTCAGGCAGGCTTTCCTGGATACAATTTGCATCCAGACGGCCACTTATAACTAAATTATCGTCAACAATGCGACAGCCTTCAGGCAGGCTTTCCTGAATAAAATCTTTGTCTTTTAAATATATTTTTTTAAAAACCAGATCATACAAAGCTGTAGGATGAAATAATTTTGAAAGTAATCAGCTAACGAATTGATCGTATCTGGTACAAAATATTTCTAACTGCCAGTCCACGATCGCCCCTGGCACTTCAAAATTTGTCATAATCAGAACATGCGCACATTGTATGTTGTACAACTTATATATTAAAGCCAGTCCACAATCGCCCCTGGCACTTCAAAATTTATCATAATCAGAACATGCGCACATTGTATGTTGTACAACTTATACATTAAAGCCAGTCCACGATCGCCCCTGGCACTTTACATTGCTATTTTAAATATTATATGTAGTTAACTTTTATATAAATATAAAAATAAGCAAAAAACTGCGTTCCTATCTTTCAGAAATTGCTATTTTTTTCAAAACAATTTAATAACAATATGCAAACGTGTGTGTGATCAAAAATAATAATAGAGGACAGTTGCCGAATGCATACTGATCATATCTTTTGCAGCATATTATCAAAAAGACTTACTAATTAACTTGTTATTGATACTTGTTATTGAGGCTTATTAATTAACTTGTTATGATGACAAATTACACAGAATAATTATTATAGCTAAACGTAATAATAGTGTTTGAGACATAAAGTTATTTCCATCGTTTATTTGCATACAAATCTTAGTACTCTTCTTAATAATTGATAGTAATTGGAAATATAATAAAAAAACCTTAGTACATTCGGCAACTCCCTGTTATATATGTAACAACATAGACGTTATAATTGCTTATAATTATGAAATATAAATGGAAATACTAACCTGTTCCTCCATCCTTTCTTGCAGAAACGTCTGCGACGAGTGAGAGGCAAACGGATATTATTATCCTTTTGTCCCATTATGGCACACACTTGTATCTAATATATATAATGTTATGTCCGGGTTGGCCACCCGGCATAACGAAGAGCCGGTTAGCTGAGCGTCATCGGATCGGCCGTCGGAAGAAGACGCGCGTTGCCAAGGAAAACAACAAAACAGGGACGGATTCGGACGTGACGTGGTCTACGACGGACGTGTGCTGTATCCCGCTCCTCATTCTAATAAATCTCCATCGTTCTTTGTAAAAGTGTCGTTTCATTTCGTGCGCGAGTGTCTCCGCGAGTGAGTGCGAACGAGCGTGAGTGTGTGCGTCGAGCCGGAGCCGCCCGGACGTAACATTTTCACGAGCCCCCAAAATGTTACGTCCGGGCGGCTCCGGCTCGACGCACACACTCACGCTCGTTCGCACTCACTCGCGGAGACACTCGCGCACGAAATGAAACGACACTTTTACAAAGAACGATGGAGATTTATTAGAATGAGGAGCGGGATACAGCACACGTCCGTCGTAGACCACGTCACGTCCGAATCCGTCCCTGTTTTGTTGTTTTCCTTGGCAACGCGCGTCTTCTTCCGACGGCCGATCCGATGACGCTCAGCTGACCAGCTCTTCGTTATGCCGGGTGGCCAACCCGGACATAACAATATATATATATATATATATATATATATATATATATATATATATATACAGGGTGGGGCAGTTAAGGTGTTACAGACTTATATCTCGGAAACGAAGCATTTTAGAGAAAAATGTTTCAGACAAAAGTTGCAGGGTTGGAAGGGGGCCACTCAGTGGAGGTAACAGAGTGGTCATTCGTGGTCATTTTCAAGGTCATTTAAAGGTCAAGTCCAATTTTTTAAACAGAAACCCATACTTTTTATTGCAGATTCTGATTCTCCGTCGAAAAGTAAGTAACTTTTGTTGGAAACATTTTTTTTTTAAATGCCCTCCTCATCCCGAAAACACAGGTTTAACCTTTGGTGGACCAATGATAACTCGCTTTATAACGGACACTGAAGTTTTTTTTTAGTATTTTACTGTTTACCGTCAGCATTAGCGTTACCCAGTGTGCACCACGTGGAGGTAAACTGACGGTAAACAGTAAAATACTAAAAAAAAAACTTCAGTGTCCGTTATAAAGCGAGTTATTATCATTGGTCCACCAAAGGTTGAACCTGTGTTTTCGGGATGAGGAGGGCATTTAAAAAAAAATGTTTCCAACAAAAGTTACTTACTTTTCGACGGAGAATCAGAATCTGCAATAAAAAGTATGGGTTTCTGTTTAAAAAATTGGACTTGACCTTTAAATGACCTTGAAAATGACCACGAATGACCACTCTGTTACCTCCACTGAGTGGCCCCCTTCCAACCCTGCAACTTTTGTCTGAAACATTTTTCTCTAAAATGCTTCGTTTCCGAGATATAAGTCTGTAACACCTTAACTGCCCCACCCTGTATATAGATGCTCACAAGAGACATCTGTGCTTGCACCGTCGCCGGCACCAGGGTACGCGGCCGCGCCCGCGCCGTCATCGACACCGGGATACGCGCCCGCGCCGTCGCCGATACCGGGATACGCGCCCGCGCCGTCGCCGATACCGGGATACGCGCTCACACCGTCGCACATTTGATAAAGATAGATAATATTATTGCCCGTTGCAGATCCATCTATCATGACATTGGTCAACTAATCTTGTGCTCTGTTTTATCCTTTACGATAATTTTTCATTGCATTTTTCATATTCATATGCACGAAATTGTCCTGCACGCTAATCTTTTTTACTAGGCTTTTAAACTCATTTCGAAAAGTTTCATAATATTCCTTGATGCTGTCCTGAATGTAAGCTGGTCTTATTTTAGGCGTACAAACTGTAAAACAATAATATTAAGCAAATATGTTTGAGGTTACGTTACAAGCCGATACCCAAACTGTAATGGTCCAACTTTTTCTCGTTTTTAAGATAAAATCGACCAGCTTACAATTCATTACTGTGTGTACTTTAATACTGGCGAAGGAATTATCATTCTGTGCAACTAATAAAAAGATTAGCGTGCAGGAAAATACAGTCTGTATTACCGATTCCGCCGGTAATACAGACGACTTCAGGATCCCCTTAAGTTATAAGCGATCAAAGTTTCCTAATAATATTGCGTAAAACTCGCGCGCTCAGGCCCGTAACTGCACTTACACGCGTACCGATCTGTCATCTGTTATTGATTTTCAAGTCAGGTGATATTGATTTTTATTGCACAGCTGATTTTGTCATTTTTTATGTATAGTGAAACATTAAATTTTTTAAAATAAAGATTTAAATAACTTATTATCACATTAATTTTCTTTCAACATAAATTTCTTTCTGTTTGAAACGATAATGTATTTCGTTTTTCACATGTGTTATACTTCAGAACAGTGCCGGGATTTACTTGCACATTTCGGGCCGATTTCGTTGTCACCTCCCACTGTTCCCCTCTTGCCGCACGTATCTTGGCGACGAGGTGCCGAACGCTATAAACAAGATGAGTGCTCCTACATCTCAGGAGCGTCCCGCGTACTAAAGCCCTTTAAGGCCCTAAACAATGTCAAATAGCTAATAAAAACATTTCTTTCTGGAATAACTTTAAATTAATAATTAAAAATATTTGTTACTATTAATAATAATAATATTATATAGTATATATATTTTTTGTTATTATTAATAAATATATTCTTTAATATTTCCGTGATAATACATAATGTTAAATTTGAAATGTGAAGTTTGTGCACTATATTTATAATAAAATTACATAATAATTCATTTACTTTCACACATATAATTATAAGTGCACAAATTTCAAATTTAACATTATGTATTATCACGGAAATATTAAAGAATATATTTATTAATAATAACAAAAAATATATATACTATATAATATTATTATTATTAATAGTAACAAAGATTTTTAATTATTAATTTAAAGTTATTCCAGAAAGAAATGTTTTTATTAGCTATTTGACATTGTTTAGGGCCTTAAAGGGCTTTAGTACGCGGGACGCTCCTGAGATATAGGAGCACTCATCTTGTTTATTAGCGTTCGGCACCTCGTCACCAAGATACGTGCGGCAAGAGGGGAACAGTGGGAGGTGACAACGAAATCGGCCCGAAATGTGCAAGTAAATCCCGGCACTGCTTCAGAACATTATGTGTTATACTTCAAATGTGATAATTAATTATTTAAATATTTAGTAGTTACGTGCCTGAGCGCGCGAGTTTTACGCAATATTATTAGGAAACTTTGATCGCTTATAACTTAAAAACTATTGTAGCCTCAAAATTTTCTATTAGAATTTTTCACTCTATTTTACCTCTAGAATACGCTATTAAAGTATTGTACGGAGGTTTTGAGACACCCTGTAGAATGAATAATAAAGTTTTGCTCTTATTCTTGACTCGAAATGGAAATGATAGATGTAGAAATATAGCTGGTCGTGAGAGTGTTGCAAAACAAGTTTTACGAGAACCTATTACTCGTACCAAAAATTAAGGATAAAATTAAGATTAGAAATTAAAATATAAAATATTAAAATATTTTATACGGTGAAGTTCTCAGTCCTTCAAATACGTTTAAGTAAAATAAACAAATTTAGAGAAAATACTAGTAAAACATTAAGATGTTTTGCGTGTAAAATCTTATTTTAATAGTTCTGTGAAATTTAATTTCTTTTTATAATTTATATAAAATTGTTTTGTTTCATTTGCGAGAAATATACATCTTAAACAAGATCTTTTAGTAACAGGAATTTTACAGGAGATAATACGGTGGAGAATTGCGTAGACAACGTAGACAAAATTATTCTAGTCAGTGGAAAGCATTATTATGCGCTTAAGAAATATCGAGAATCTATTGACAGTAAAAATGTAGGTATCATCAGGGTAGAAAGTCTTTGCCCATTTCCTACCTATGAATTATTACAAGAGATTGAAAAATATAAACATGCAAAAGGTAAGTTATAAAAACCTAATCAAGCTACACGAAAAAAATATGGTATTAAACATGAATAAGATTTGCATAAGAAAATTCCATGGGAAATTATCGTACTAGCATCTTTCTTAATTTCAAAAGTAGATTATCTATTTAAAATTTTAAAATATCTGTATTTGCATTTTATAATACCTTGCTATTCTTTCAAAAGTAAGGACGTATTTATTATAGCGAATATTATTTCAAAAGTAAGATGTGTTTATTATAGCGAATATTTTAGTGGGATGTATAGAAAACACAATTTTTTCGCGCATATCGTTTACGAGCTTCTGAAGAATAGATTTCTAAAGAATAGATTGTGCTCCTCAGTTAAAAAAAAATATTTTTATGATTTGTTCTCATAGAGTTATATCATTACAAAACTATTTATGCAATTTTTTTTAAAGTAGAAACGAAAGTTATCTCTTTATAACTTTATATATACGATAATCATGAAAAAAATTTTATCACTTTTATGCATCTCGTTGAAATAAGCAGTTTTCAATATAATAAATACATCATAAAAAATGTTTATGATTTTGAGGAACAGCAGAGTAACAGAGCTAAAATATAAATCCAACAACGATATTTTAAAGTAAACAGTGTAATTCTGGAATTAAAGAAGGATGCTTATACAATGTTTATAAAAAGATTTTTCAAATTATGAACATTTGGCTTTAAATTCTTTTGTTGTTTAGACATATTTCTTTCGTAAAATGTATCTCTGTCATAGAAATATTAGTATAATACAATTACGTAAATAGTTTAATTCAATATAGTTTATTGTTTCTCTTTAGGGTTGCAATTTTACATGTACATATATGCAAATATATTTGCACATACACATATCTTACATAATTCCTTAACTTTACCTTTCCTTAATCTTAACCCTAATCTAACTTAATCTACTCCTACTCTATTCTCCTATTCTACACGTACGTACGCAAACACGCACACGCACACATACAAACCTATTAGAATAAACATAAAATGAACATAAAAACGAGAATACATTTTAAGTTTAATTTTCTATAAAGTGCAGTAGATATTATGTACAGGGTGGGGAAAAATTATTGGTCAAGCTTTCGCCAGTCGATTCTACTCGTCGAGATCGCCAACATTGCATCATAAACATGGTGCCGCAAAATTAACTTTTAAGGTCATTTTCAATGTCAAATTTTTTATTGGCTTAGTCGATTCTACTCGTCGAGCTGAACAAAAGTCTCAAAGGGACCATATGCCGGAAATCAATATTTCATAGAGAAATCTTCGTTTGAAGTTTTTTTACCTGAAATTAAAAAAAAAATCGATTTTTATGAAGTCAGAAAATAAATCTGATGCTTATAAAGTTCTTAAAATCATGTTCTGAATATCCTGATCATGATTAGCGAAAATCACCCCCAAAAAATGACCCTGAAAAATTCGTTTTCAAGGTCAAAAATCTGCTTAATCTACTCTTAGTGCTACCCAGGAACAACGACGTGGACGTGGTAGATTTCTGTTCCCTTCGGGGTGACTTGATTACAGTGAGTTCCCCTTGCCTCTCACTTTATCGTCGTCGACGCTACCTACGAACAAACAGAACTGACTCATCGGCCCCAATAGCTCTGAGCAGTTGTGCTTGTCTGCCAGCTTCAATGTGACCACCACCGTTATCAATGCAAGCTTGGAGTCTCTCCACCAAATTATCTCGCACTCTACGGAGCACAGCTCGATTTCGTGCTAAAGTAGCAATCGCCTCTTCAATGCGATCTCGTAAATCCTGAGCTGTCCTTAAAGCCCTGCTTGACCCATAAACAATGGCTTTCAGAACTCCCCAGAAATAAAAGTCCAGAGGGTTCAGGTCAGGTGAACAGGCGGGTCATAGTGTGGCGCAGGATTACGACCGATCCATCGAGTTCCAAACACTCGTTGTAAAAAAGCGCGGACTTGCCTGCCGAAATGCGGTGAAGCACCGTCATGCATAAAAAAAATTCGATTACGGGCATTCCTCGGAACCATACGTCGCAGTCGATTCAGGAGAGTATGACGTAGAAACCGCAAATACTCAACGCTTGACAATCGGTTTAAGAGAAACACAGGAGCAATATAATCATTCCCGAGTATCTCTGCCCAAACATTGACTGAAAAACGGCCCTGCTGAACTCTTTGGACCATTGCGTGTGGATTGCGTCTGCGCCAGATGCGAACATTTTGCCGGTTCAAAATGGAAGTGATAGAAAAACTGGATTCATCAGTGAACACTATATTTTTCAAAAAGTGCCGATATCTTCGGATCTTGCGAAGCATCCACCGACAAAAACGAAGACGAGCTGTGCGATCACCAGGTCGTAACTCATGCACTACCTGCACTTTGTAGGGTCGTAGGCCTTCCTCACGGAGAATGCGCAAGACTGTTTTATGATCAACCCCTACTCGCGCGCCTATGCGTCGTGATCCCATGACAGGATAAGTTCGAGCTAGAGCAATCACACGTTCCTCAATTCTCCAAGACACACGAGGACGACCTGCCCTACGGTGGCCAGCACCTGCAAAATTCATTTGCTCCTGATCATGTAATCGTTCATCGAGTCGTTGAAATTCTCGACGATCAGGCACGGACCCTGGACATAATGGTCTGCCATTAGCTTGGCGTCGCAACCAACTAGCATAAAGAGCTCGTGCTCGTGTGTAATTACCATGAGCACGATCAATTGCTCGAAGCATTAGACGTTGGTCACGCCCATCCCGAAGCGCCCGATCACGACCACCACGGCCACCACGTCGAGGCATGCTACAGCAACGTTATTCTTAGAAAAATTTAGTAAAAAATTAAAACAATTTCTTTTTAATTTTACACTGAAAATTGATTCAAGATCAGCGACGGTCTTCTAATAATCACGAAAAAGGTCTGGATATGGATGGAAAGCTTCTTAAGCACAAGTAACGAATGTCTTATGGAGCGATATATTATTCCTCTCCGAGGCAAATGATCGTTGCTTTAAGGAACCAACAGCCATTGAAATGTTACTGGGTACCAAGATACCCCGAAGGGAACAAAAATCTACCACGCCCACTTCGTTGTTCCTGGGTAGCGTTAAGAGTAGATTAAGCAGATTTTACATTCATCACAATTAATTTTACGAAATTTTTTGGCTTCTAAAAACTTCAAACGAAGATTTCTCTATGAAATATTGATTTCCGGCATATGGTCCCTTTGAGACTTTTGTTCAGCTCGACGAGTAGAATCGACTAAGCCAATAAAGAATTTGACATTGAAAATAACCTTGAAAGTTAATTTTGCGGCACCATGTTTATGATGCAATGTTGGCGATCTCGACGAGTAGAATCGACTGGCGAAAGCTTGACCAATAATTTTTCCCCACCCTGTACAAGATGTTCTTTTTTACTTTGACTTCTTTGATTTCTTTATGATTCATTTGAACAGATCCATATTTATCTAAATACGGGTTTTTAAGTATAATTGTGTAATTATATTATATAAATGTAAGCATTGTAAGGAGGTACTTATAATATATTTGGGTTTCTAGTGTTTGTGTGGAGCCAAGAAGAACCGCGAAACATGGGCGCATGGAATTTTGTTAAGACGCGTTTTGAGAACTTATGCGGCCGGCAAGTAAGTTACGTTTTGTTATATAAGGATCAATTTAAGATAATATTGTATACTACAATAATCAATAAAAGAGCAAGTGAAAGAAGTTATCGTAAAATCAAATAAAATTTCATAATGATAATTATTAATGTTATGGTGTCCATTATATACGTGTTACAAATACATATTCCTATAATCCCTAAGAGGAACGAAAGGCTGATACAAACGCTCGCTATCCTTTTTCCTTTTTCAGTTGAAGTACTGTGGCCGAGAAATTATGGCAGCACCAGCCGTTGGTGATGGACACATACATCAAAAAGAAGCCAATGATGTTATTGTTAAGCCATTTACAATAAAATAAAAATGATAATATACTATCTTGCAAATCTATATGTAAGACTTATGTTTCAAAAGCACAATAAAAACCTATAAAATTGTTATTGAAGAACAGAGGCTTCTGTATCGAGACTGCTTCTTTATTAAATATGTATGTGTGTTTAATACGTAATAACTCTTACAACACAGCGCTTATACATATACGTAATTATCAAACTCAAATGAACACTTCGTAATAATACGTGTAATAACCACTGAAATATATACATACTGGAATGGGAACTGGGCTGCCTAAAGCGAGCCGACAGAGAGAGGAGATTTGGGGTCAGCCTGTCTTTGTCGTACAGTCATGTTCAAAAGTGTGTACTTAACCTAAAAACTTATGGAAAAATAACCGGAGGTGTCAAAATATCAGTTTCAATAATGTTTAGAAGCATTTATATTGCAAAGAATGAAATCATTAAATCGCTTTTACAATGTTTTTCAAAATTGTTGTCATATGAAATTATACAAGTACATAATTAATTAGTTTATTACTTGATCATTAATAAACTAATTCTGGGATTTCGTAAAATCATTCAAGTCGTCATTATCCTTTCTATTTTGACGAACTCCGGTCATTGAAATGTCTGCAAAAAAGATATTTTATTTAAAATTCAGTAATATATATGTATTTTAAGAAACGATAATCTAGTGCGGTCCATAGATTAAGGAATAAAAAATGTAAGATAAATACCAAAAATCCATTTTTCCAGGTACAAAAGAGAACATAAAACTTCATAATTTATTATAAAGAAACAAAATTGCGCAGAACATTAGTCTTATATAATATTAAGGTTTTAACACTTAACACTTAAGAAACAAAACTTTTCGAAGTACCATATAAAGAGTATCACATAAAGAGTATTACATTAATATTTAACATGATATAATAGCAAAAATATATTTTACTTTCACTTGAGAAGTAGAAGATGTAGATGGTAGGTTTTCTTTTAACGTAAGGTGCTCACTTGTCTTTAAATTATCCTCTGCACAGATTGGCGTAATCTAAAATTCTTTAAAAACTAATTGATATAGTCGTATATATAGAAAAGAGTGATACTATTCACAAAAATACTCAAAATAAAGTTAATTAAATTAAAATTAAGTCACTTTGGATACTTCGTTGTCTTCAAAGTGACGTGGCACAGCATTCTTTTTTAATATCCGATTCTTTTCGGAAGGTGCAAAATCAGTCATTAAAATGTGCACTGCAAATAAATGAATATTTTCCAATACGACTCTTGCTTGGTACGACATTCATCCATTCCTCCAAGCGTTGTTTATTACTCCATGGAAATCTTAAAATAATTGTATTCATTAACATTTCGCTAAATATTATGATTTCAGATACATTGCTTTATTATATAATACACATAAATGAAATATGAAGAGTTGAATAATCTAAGAAAATATTTACGTGTGGAATGTGAGGTTAGTATTAGGAATCCAAAAGTTTTGACAATTTTTCGCACAACATACTTTCACCATGTTTAGTTCATATTATAAAACCTATAAAATAAAACATTAAACACTAAAACACTTAAAATTAATATTTTTTTCGAAGGGTTTACACCAAGATATTGCAACCGCTGTCAACTAGTATAAACTTTTGCCACCGCCTGTACTACCAGCGTTCTGCTCAGGCGCAACGACGAAGAGAGTGAGAGAGCCTGACCCCAAACTCTTCTGTCTCTGGCTCGTTTTTCGCTCATGGGCTTGCTATGCCAGTTCCCATTCCAGTATATATATATTTCAGTGGTAATAACAAAGGAAACTTTCTTTGCGCTTCTAAACAAAAGATCTAACTTATTACGTTACAAAAGAAAGTAAGATAGTGACACCACGCGGTCACTACGCAAAACACCCTAAGGGTGCGTTCTCAATACAAGTTCGCATGGAGCGCCACTCCAACACCCCTTCTCGCTTCAGCAAGCTTGTATTAAACCTAGTTGTCTATTCATCTTTAAAAATAACTCTCTAGGTAACGGATTAGTTAATACATCTGCCAACATATCACTTGACGGGCAATACTTCAAAGGTCTGTTCTTTTCAGCTGCACTGCTGAACTAGTGCAATACGTTAAAGTGAGACAAGTATATGTATTTTTTCTCACTCTAACTTATTGCACCAGTTCAGCAGTGCACTGAAAAGAACAAACCTCAAGTTTATGATCTTCTTCTCTCGAAGAACTCGTAAATGATGGTGACAAACATCTATATGTTTAGTACGTGCTCCGCTTCGATCTGATTCTATTAATCGAATACAACCTTGGTTGTCTTCATAAATAATAATCGGCTTGCTAACATGTAATTCCATGTCGATCAACAATTGTCGCAACCACAACAATTCTCTACTCGCATGCAATGCTGCTACATATTCCGCTTCCGTAGATGACATGGCCACAGTGGCTTGTTTGCGACTCGACGATGTCACTAGACTGTCGCCTAAGCGAAGAACAAAACCGCTGGTAGATTTTCTGTCTACACGGTCTCCAGCCCAATCAGCGTCCACGTAGCATTCTAATTCCATTGACTCGTTTGAACTCAATCTCAATTTATAGTCGATGGTTGATGCAAGATAGTGCATTACGCGCTTAACCGCCTTCCAGTCTCGTTCAGTAGCTTCCTGCACACTCCGGCTTAAAATTCCTACAACTACAGCTATATCCGGCCTTGAAACAGTTGCTAAATATAACAAAGAACCGATAGCTTTCCGATATTGAATATTATTCGGTAATTTCAAACTCTTTTCCATAATCGTATTCAAATAACCAGTTTCCATAGGGGTTTCTACTGATTTAGCCTCATTTAAACCATAATAGTTTAATAATCTAACAATTTTTCCTTTTTGGTTTAATAAAACCGACCCATCTATATCGCGTTCTATTTGCATACCTAAATAATGTTTAACATTACCCAAATCTTTAATATCAAAATAACGGTTTAACTTCTTACTTCCCATACAGCACAAGATCATTCTATGATCATTCATAGAATAATATCGGAGAATGTTTAGAATATTCTCATATAATGCTTCAGAGTTTCTGTGAACCTTCCATGGAACATTTGAAGTAGACAAAAACTCACATTCTCTGAATATTCTATAAATATTCTATAGCATATTCTATGAACATTTTGCGTATGTTTATAGACTGTTTCTATATATACACTCTAAATAATAAGTGTTTAAAATTTCAAACACTTTCGTTGTCGCCGTTTTCAAGATGTTTATTAATGTTTGACATTTCAAACATTTATAAGTGTTGGGTTTGTGGTTGGTGTTTAATTATATTACACGTGTAAGGTGTTTGATTTTCTACTTAATTGAAATTTCCTGCAAATCAAATGTTTATATGTTTGAAGTCTAACGAATTTGTTGGCGCGTAGTGGATGAATTGGTTCCTAGAGCGAGAGATTACTGCATCTTAGTCCGACCATCAGATTATCAGATATTTCCAGTGTATCGCGATTTAATAAATACCTTGTTAGGCAACTCTTGCTCGCGAGAAACTGCACCGCGAGCGCCATCTGGTTTGTTGAAATTTTGTAAGAATTCCGTGCTTAAGTTTGTAAGTGTTTGTTTCATAAGTGTGTAATTAGAAAGTGTTTGAAATATAAATCTGTTTGACTTTCTAATAATCAAACACAAATTGTGTTTTATTTTGTTCCCGTTTAAAAATCAAACGTATATATCTGTTTAATTTGACTCATGTTTGATTTTAGCAAAACAATTTTAATATATATATAGCAATGTTTGATACAAAAGTGTTTGAAACTCAAACGCTTTTCCACTTGTGTTTGATAAGTCAAACATTATTTCTGCTTAACCCCTTCGGCGGCATTGACGCCATATGGCGCGAAAAATGTATGTGTCCATGTCGGCATTGACGCCATATGGCGTCCTCGTATTTTTTTCGATTGATTGGGCCGATCTTAATAAAACTCGGTACCCAAAAGCTTTTTGGGTCGCTGAATACGAATCCATAGTCAAAATTTCAAAATTCAAAATGACAGATCCAATATGGCGATCAAATATAATCATAAAATCAAAATTTGTTCGGAATGTTATTAAATCTGATATCTAAGGGTTTTTGGGACTGATGAATACGAATCTCAGATCACAATTCCAAAATTCAAAATGGCGGACCCAATATTGCGGTCAAAAAAGCAAAATCTATCTGAGTGTTATAAAAACTGGTATCCAAGAATTTTTCAGTCGCTGAATTTGAGGTACAAAATTGCAAAATTCAAAATGTCGAACCCAATGAAGTGGCACAAAATAAATAAAAACTTTTTTCACTAAGTTTTTGGATGCATCTTTCCAAAGATAGTTTGGGTTCCCAATTCTAAGATACAAATACTTGTCAGTTTTTCAATTGTTCTTAGATAGATTTGGTGTTTTGACCACCATATTGGATCCGCCATTTTGAATTATGAAATTTTGTATCTCAAATTCGTATTCAGCGGCTCAAAAACCCTTTAGATACAAGTTTTCATAACAAATAGATAGATTTTGGTTTTTTGACCGCCATATTGAATCGGCCATTTTGAATTATGAAATTTTGTACCTCAAATTCATATTTCGCGAGCCAAAAATCTCTAAATACAAGGTGTCTTTAAAATCCGATTACTTTTTTTTGGGTGCCACCAGGGGCACAAACAGTGATATTCTGTTTGCCGCTGAAGGGGTTAAATGTGTATAATTCAAACACTTAATTACGATGAAGCCATTTTTAGAGTGTATCAAGCGACGCCAAGTACATAAAGAACAAGGTTCCGAGCGTTGAGAGCCACTGCATAGACGTCGCGCGCTACCGTATAGCTTATCCGGAATTTCGCGTCACACAAACTTTCGATTAAAATATCTCAAGATCTAAAGCCGTAATCAAAAATCAAACGGCACTTTTATAACATAATGTGGATGTAAGCTTTCGATTGCGACCACTTAGAATAAGATTGGTGCAGTCTATCCTGAGATATCGTAATCGTATGCTAGAATTGTGACGTTCCGTTTTTCTTAAGATTCTTCAGACTCACGTACGTATGCTCGCACGCACCAAGCAAAGCGAGTTTGTCCGTCAAGGTGCGTTCACATAAGCACGTTATGGAGAATTCACACTGCGTCTGATACGTTGAGTATTGAGATATCGCGAATCTGCTTGCGCTGACTTTTTGACAATCGTTTGTAGTTTCGTTTTGTGTGTAGTTGAACTGTTCAAAAGGTATTAATTAACATTTGTTTAAATGAAAAATAGCTAACTTTACCATTTCTTAAGATATCGCGAATCCGCTTGCGCTGTCTTTTTCAGAATCGTTTCTAGTTGTTTCGTTTGTAGTTGAACTTTCAAAAGTTATTAACATTTGTTTAAATAAAAAATAGCTACCTTTGCCATTTGGTAAGATATCGCGAATCCGCTTGCGCTGTCTTTTTCAGAATCGTTTCTAGTTATTTCGTTTTTAGTTGAACTTTCAAAAGTTATTAACATTTGTTTAAATAAAAAATAGCTAACTTTGCAATTTGTTAAGATATCGCGAATCCGCTTGCGCTGTCTTTTTCAGAATCGTTTCTACTTGTTTGGTTTATAGTTGAACTATCAAAAGTTATTAACATTTGTTTAAATAAAAAATAGCTAACATTGCCATTTGTTAAGATATCGCGAATCCGCTTGCGCTGTCTTTTTCAAAATCGTTTCTAGTTGTTTGGTTTATAGTTGAACTTTCAAAAGTTATTAACATTTGTTTAAATAAAAAATTACTAACTTTTGTTGAGACATCTCGGTTCAACTACAAACGAAACGAAACAACTGCAAACGATTCTAAAGAAGCTGCGCAAGCGGATTCAGGATATCTCAAAATTTAAAAAATTTACAAACAGCAATGAGATCCCACTAAAAGAACCTCATAAAGGTAAAAATGTACGTCAAATACATAAAAAATCCCACCTTGTAGGCAAAAAAGTTTAAAAAACTATTTAGAAAAATCAAAACTAAATATGAAATCAATAGTTAACTAGCCAAGTACCTAGAAGTATTTAGAAGTACCTAAATGTACCTAGAAGTACTTATTTTTTCTAAATATTTTAAAGTTAACAGTGCTATTTTTCATTATGGTGAAAATGTTAACAATGGACATTACACGAACATGTTGCGAGCTAAGGGTACAAAATGGATTTCCGTAAATGATTTAAAAGTTGAGACATGTCAGTGGCCTCGAAATGCTAAGGGTGCATACATATTTTTTTAGAAAAATAATAATCTATTAATAACTGTCAATCTGTTAATAATTAATAATAAAAATAATCTCTAAATAATAATTAATTTTTTAAATATTGAAATTCTATCCTATCACAATTTTAAAAATGTACAAAAAGGAGTGAGATCCCTACAAAAACCTTTTTAAAAAAAGAAAAAATATTTACGTCAAGTACATAAAACGTATCGAACTTTCTAAAAACAGTGTAATTATTAAAAAACAACCTTTCTAAAAAAGTGTATTATGAAAATTTATTTCTTCAAAAATATACATGAAATCAATGCAATTAGCCAAGTATATCATTATTTATTGAAAAGTGAATTGTTCATAAATGGATATGAAATCAATGCAATTTATCTAGTATTTGTTTAAAAATGGATGTTGTCAGTGCAATATCCAAAAATGATATACAAGATGCATTCACAATTAATCCAAAAAGTATATGAAACAAATTGTATACATTCAAAAGTATATGCAACACAAGCTTAACGCATCCATTGTCTCTTCACGCAAATTCTAAGTCACATAAAACGGGCTTAAACTGACTCAAATGATCAACGGAATCATAGTGAAGCAAAAAACTTGGCGTGCCCGGGTTGTATTACGATGCAATAGCTCACCATACAAAATACAGTACAAATCAAGATACTCCCAGTCAGCCAAACCTGCGAAGAATAGACATTGGCAAAATCTGTTCGACAAAATATGTGAGCAGAGAGGCCACAGATTGGGTAAAAAATCCACCCAATAAGCACACTGTCAGCAGTATGCCGACAGATTGGCAGCATATCTGAAGCAGAATAATGCAACAGATCCGGTACCATCTGTGTCCGCATTAAGCTTGTGTTCTGCCAGCAGATCCTGCTTATAACATGATCTGACAGCAGATTGGCGGCAGAAACTGAACAGAGCCTGCCGACATAACCTGGCGGCAAATTGGCGGCAGAAATAGAGCAGGATCTGCGCAGTGTAGTTGGCAGCAGATTGGCGACAGAAACCGAACAGAGCCTGCCGACATAACCTGGCGCCAGGTTGATGGCAGAAACCGAACAGGATCTGCAGCTTTTGACACTATTCAAATTTACACAGCTAGGAATATGCGTTTTCGCTCCGCACCGCTAGGTGGTGAACATGTTGAGTTCTTACTCGACGTTAAGATTTAGCCTGACAGTTATATAAGTTAATATACGCGTCTTGACATAATAATATTAATTTTTCTAAGAATTTTTGCACTTGCGGCACAAAGGTTCTCATGGACAACGTTCACACACGCCGCAAGCAATCTGAAGGCATTAAATTTGCCCATTTAATCAAATTAAGTATTGATTAAAAAAACAGATTACTTTACAATAGTGGACCAATATAAGAAATTAATTCATACCCCACATAAAAAATTAGATTTATATTGTTAACCAATATTGCTCCAATAAATTTGTACTACTACGGCACTTTCTCGCAGAGCCTGCTCGATTTCTGCTCCCAATCTGCTGCCAACTACACTGCGCAGATCCTGCTCTATTTCTGCCGCCAATCTGCCGCCAGGTTATGTCGGCAGGCTCTGTTCGGTTTCTGTCGCCAATCTGCTGCCAACTACACTGCGCAGATCCTGCTCTATTTCTGCCGCCAATCTGCCGCCAGGTTATGTCGGCAGGCTCTGCTCGGTTTCTGTCGCCAATCTGCTGTCAGATCATGTTATAAGCAGGATCTGCTGGCAGAACACAAGCTTAATGCGGACACAGATGGTACCGGATCTGTTGCATTATTCTGCTTCAGATATGCTGCCAATCTGTCGACATACTGCTGACAGTTTGCTTACTGGGCTGTTACTCAAGTTTATAAAAATTTTGAAAGACATGTCCAATGCGATCCGGGCACGCCAAGTTTTTTGCTTCACTATGATTCCGTTGATCATTTGAGTCAGTTTAAGCCCGTTTTATGTGACTTAGAATTTGCGTGAAGAGACAATGGATGCGTTAAGCTTGTGTTGCATATACTTTTGAATGTATACAATTTGTTTCATATACTTTTTGAATTAATTGTGAATGCATCTTGTATATCATTTTTGGATATTGCACTGACAACATCCATTTTTAAACAAATACTAGATAAATTGCATTGATTTCATATCCATTTATGAACAATTCACTTTTCAATAAATAATGATATACTTGGCTAATTGCATTGTGTTATATACATATACGTAGATTTAACTCACATAGTACACTTTATCCTGAGGATATCCCAAATTGTCGCAGATTTACTAATACAATCCCAGGGATATCCAAGGAAGTAGCATCTAGGATATCCCAAAAGGATATCCTTACGATATCCTACTGAAATCTTCGTATCGCGTGATATCGACAGGATATCTGCAGGACATCCGCATGTCAGGATATCATCACGTACAAAAGTCTGAAGGACGTTGTAGGGATGTCCACAGGATATAAAATATATCCTTTAGACATCTCTTCGATGTCTCTCGGATATCATTTTGCAATGAATTATATATTATATATATAAAGGAATTAACTCTAAAAATAAAAAAATTATTCGAAATTGTTTCGAAAATATGTATAATATTAATTATTTAATCCTTCACCTGTGAAAGATGTATTATATATTGTGACCTAAGAAGTAGTCTTTTATTTACTAGAAAGGATACGCACATGGAGAAAATTTGCACTTAGAGAGTACTACAACTCGAAAATTAAAAGAAAGTTGAGAATGTCATAGATATCAAGTAAACGCGTAGCGCGAGACCGCACCGTGAATTTACGCAAGTTGGCGAGCTGCGAGTACCCGAAATTATCAGATCTCAATAACGGGTGAATTGATCAAGTTCTAACCCTAACAGCACATGATATCATTCGAATATTCTATACACATACTGTGAATGTACGTACTGAACATAATATACTGAGAATATCCCTACAATATCTCTTATAGTATATTATTTCTTGTATATTCTCACAATATACTAATAATATTTTTTACAGTATATTATTTTTCATATATTCTCGTATATTCTCAGAATATACTTTTAATATCTTTTACAGTATATTATGTTTCGTATATTCTCCATATATTCTTAGAATATACTTTCGAGTTATGCAGATAGTAGCGCATTTTACGTCATTTCCGATATTGCCGGTACCAGTTTTCTTGATTGTCGCCTGATACCGCATGGTTTTTGGTTGATTCTCTAAGAATTATCGACGAATTTAGAGGTAATCTTTAGTTCTTTTCTAGATATTTTATTAGACATAAAATGAAGTTTAAGAACATTTTATTTGTATGTATATTTTTGAATTTTTAAGTTCGTATATAAGTGTTCTTTAACATATTAAGAGCAGAATTTGAAACGTGCTTATTAAATATATTCGATAGCGTAGTGGACTAGAACGAGGACTGTGGAGCTCAATGACGCAGGTTCAAATCCCGTGTGAGGTAAGTGGAAATTTTAATTAACAAAATGTATATAGTATACATATATATCAAATAGCAAAGCTCAGGAGTAAATATAGTAAGAATATATTAATTGATAAATAGGTAAAAATTAATTTTTTTATATATATTTTTAATCTAGCCCAGGCTAGCTCATTATTAGACAAATATATTTGTCTAGTGGCTAGGACTTCTAAATGGCTCAGTACTAGCTACGTTTGCTAGACGGGGGCTACAATATAAATAATATATAAAATATATAATATAAAACACGTATCGGCTAGCTAGTGACTGCGGCTACCGACTAGGTTAAATTTCCACTCGGGATACTGGAAACGTTCTATCAATATACTATCAATATACTGAAAGATATTCGCAGTATATACTATGAACTAGGAAAAAGTGAACGTTAGATCATTCTCAGTATGTACTCAATATATCGTGGTACGTATCTCGAATGTTCTGAGAATATTCGCAACATACTTTTGCGATATTCTCCGAACATTCTCAGTATCTACATGTGCTGTTAGGGAAGTAGGCTCAATCGATAGCTTGGGTATGACTTGCATAAGAAAAATTATTTTAATTTTCGCTATGTGCCCTACAAGCGAAGATATTGCGATGCAAAGTCCAAAGAAACGTCGTCGTCAACGTCGATTATTGTACAGTTGTACTTTCTGCCGCGAGAGAGCGCTAGCGATTTATCTAGACCTTTGTAGGTTATGGTTATAGATCGAATGAGCGAACAAGGGATTGACAGTCAGCGAGGGAGTGATCGAGTACGGGAGTGAATTATTTAAATGAATAAGAGTGAATAAGTATGTGATGTGCGTACGTGGTGTGTTTGTGTGTGTGTGTGAGAGAGAGAGAGAGAAAGCGAAATAAGTGAAGTGAATAATTGAATGATAATATTATACAATTCGCAGCGAGGTTAAGTTACAGGTGAGCTGTGAAATTAAAATGTACTAGTGGACTTAGTTTTACAAAAAGGATTTTAAAAACAGGTAAGTTTTTAATATAAATTATCTTATATGCTTCATTTTCCTGTTTGTTATATCACTTTATTATTATTATAAATTTCATGACTTATTTCTGTTAAGTTGCACGATTTGTATCTATCTACGATGCTTTTATTCCGATGATTAAAAAACCAAAGTGGTACTTTGACTTTTTGATTTTTTCGAGTATAGATGTACATTAATGTAAAAAGAACAATTTGTGAAATATTTCGGACTAACACATATGTTAAGTGTGTTACATATACACACATGTCATATCACTATTAAAAGTTAATCATTTTCATTGTGCAGTAATGGTACGATAACGTATTTATCATTTTCATGTGGTATTTTTAAAAATTTTCGTTTTACTTTAGACAATAGCCACATTATAGTTTGCGATAACGCTGATTCTGAAACAACATACGTGTCTAGTAAATTAGATGTGCAAGGAGTATTGTAAAAATATGTTTTTCGTACAAACTTCTTTCCTATTATCACAAAATCATTCAACTGCACATGTCGTACTATTTGTTGGACAATTATAACACTACCATCTTCTAAAGCGCAACAATTATTAGCATTGTTATTAACTGATAACGTAAAATTATTACAAACTGCTTTTTTATATAAAGGATTGTTACATCCATCTGGTACAATATCGTTGTAAGCAGAAGATTCCAAAGGTATTAATTTATCAAAAAGTGTGATATGCTGTTCTTTGTTATTGCTGTTACGTTTAATTTCATTATAACGATTAAAACGCTGTTGTAACGGTTTCTCGCTTTTGCGAATTAATTTTTTTATAAAATACAGAAAATTTTCAAATCGAAATGCACTAAACTTTTCTATACTTCCGAAATGTCTAACATCTTCCGTAATATGAAGAAGTCCATGAACATTATGAGATATGAAATAATTGTTGTAAAGAATCCCAAACGAGTCTACAAAATGCTCAAGAAGAACTTGAGCATATTTTAAATATTCATGAAGATCTTTGGACGCTAAAATTCTAACTGCTACATGTAATGTTAGAAAATGCCGATATAAGTCTTCTTGTAATACATGTCTGAAAACGACCAATCCCGTGTAAAATAATAATTGTCGGTATTCAGTGGCTTTCCATTGTTTTATAAATTTTAATGAACGTGGCTTACGTGCAAATTCACTTGGAACTAATGGTTTTATGTGTATTAGAGTATTCGAAATATGTGTAATTTGAGTAAAGCTAAGTTGCCATTTTTGTCGTTTAGAATCATTTCCTATTCGTATCCACAAATATGTTAACTTACGTATAACGCCTAAACAGATTAAATGCATATAATCGAGAGGAAAACATTTAATCAGATCGATGTTTGGCAGTCTTTCTAATTCACTAATACCCAAATGATATTCATGATCGGTATGTAATCTAAATTCTTCATTAGTTCTCTTCTGTGCATTTTTGTCCATAAAATATACGCGTCCATGATCATTCAAACCCTTAACATGACATTTCGTACAACTATTATAACCTGTGTGTCCTTTCACATTTAGAACGAATGATTTAGCAGGTGCATCTAGAATAAAATATTTTATAGAAAATGGAACAATTATATCACCTATTTCAATTCCGTGTTCATACACCAGTAATGCGTCATTTACAAAATTTTGCAAAAAGAGAGCGCTACTTTCGGGTTTACAATTTCCATGGTAAACCCCAATAAGAAAGACAGATCCATTAGGAACTATAGAACCTACAATTGGCCAAAACGTACTTAATGACGATTTGGAAAGAGGAAGATCGTCAATACCTACAGCTATATGTACACCTTGCAATTTGCATTGTTCTTTTATCGAATCGTTTGAGAGTGTTTCTATTATACCATTAGTTATACCAAAATGACAATATTCGCCAGGTTGTATATTTATAACATTACACTTTCGAGGGGTACGTAATAACGTTCTGGCATCTTTTGGAAGAGTAGAGAAAAGTGGATATTTCTTCAAGTGCGATAGAAGATCTGACACAGCACAACTCTTTACTCCGTTTGTTACGGCCCAATTTCTTAAAAACTTCTGTAAATCTAACGTTGCCGTCTCTGGATCATTGTCTTCAATATCTTCCAGCAATGAATATAATGTATCCTGATTCTCATCTTTATTTTGCTCATGTTTTCCATGTTGGAATAATTCACAAGTAGATAATGTTACCTCATCACTTTCAGGTGAACTGTCAGTATGCAAAACACTATAAATCGGAAGTACATAGCAGAGAGAAGCCTGAGAGCGGTCACGCTCGTGTTTTAACTGTAACGCCTCAAACGTGGACATTGAAATGATTGAAGTGATTCTGTCTTTATTGCTCACTGAATATTGAATAAAGATAGAATGACGCCGCGAGCGTTGGGAGCGTCAAGTGTAACGCATATGTCCACGTTTGAGGCGTTACAGTTAAAACGCGTGCGTGACCGTTCTCAGGCTTCTCTCTGTACATAGCTACTAGTATCTTCTTCACACTTCTGCCAAGATTCATCTATAATATATGAGTAGTATTATGTTCTTGTATCTTGTACTGTTGTAGAGAAGTCGATGCAACTGCTTCACTTGTACATTGATCTGAAGGAATACTTAATATATCTCTTGTAACATTAGATGAAACAACATTACTATTAGGCCTCAAAGTTCTACCTGTAAATAAAATTAAACCTGTAAGTGAAATTATACATATAAAGCAGAAGTCGTATATTATTTTTATATTATTTCTTTCAAAAATAAAAGACAATTGCAAATTAATAACTATTAATTCAATAAAAAATTATTGATATGTTGACACTTTATACAGGGTGTCCCGGGTTTTAACCGACAAACTGCGGGAGCATATTCTACCAGTGGAAATAAGAAAAAATTCTTATATCGAGTTTGCTTAGAAATGCTTTATTACAAAGTTATAAACCAATATTGAAAAGAAATATGAGATAAGTAACAACGGAACATAGTGTAGAATTTGGAAGGTCGAAGAAATGTTTATGTTATGTGTATTCACATGTATTCATGTTCACTATGTTGAAACGATTCAGTATGATTGTTACTTTCACAACAGTAGCTGTTAGATTTCAATCGTCGTGTGAACTAGCAATTACTATCAGAATGCCAAAAGTGTTTTCAAATGAGGAATACACTGATATTCATTTCGTGTACGGATTCTGTGACGGAAATGCACGAGCTGCCGTACGAGAGTATCAACGTAGATTTCCTAACAGGAGAGTACCAGATAGTTCTGTGTTTAGTAATACCCATTTGCAATTACGTAATTTGGGTTCATTTCGACCTATGAATGAATATGATGATGTTCGTTCAGCTCTAAGACACCGACGACGCTCGGAAAGAATCTTAAATCTTCGCCAAAACAGCTGGATACATTTAGACGGTTGTCCATCGCACTATGCTAGACAAGTTAAAAACTGGTTAGATGAACATTATGCTCATAGGTGGATTGGTCGAGGAGGACCGGTTTTCTGGCCTCCAAGATCGCCCGATTTAACGCCTTTTGATTTTTATTTATGGGGAACTTTAAAAAATAAAGTTTACAGTACAGAAGTAATCTCGCTTGAAGATTTAAAGCAACGAATTACTAATTCAGTTACTGAGATGCAACAAAATTTTCAGGAATGTCGTACTGTAACAAATTCTGTACTACGTCGATGTCTAGCTTGTATCGATGTGCAAGGACAACATTTTGAAATGCGTCACTAAATCATTGCGTAGATAATTTTTATTTTTGTGAAAAAATCCGTTGTTACTTATCTCATATTTCTTTTCAATATTGGTTTATAACTTTGTAATAAAGCATTTCTAAGCAAACTCGATATAAGAATTTTTTCTTATTTCCACTAGTAGAATATGCTCCCGCAGTTTGTCGGTTAAAACCCGGGACACCCTGTATACTGAATATGTATATTGACACTAATTATGTATTCCGTTTGCATGTGCATGAGAAAATGGACCAATCAAATTCCTTATGCATCTGTTATACGCTTATGCAAATTTGTGTGAATATACCGTTACTGCGGGAATCGCTCAATAAATATGTTGGAAAAACTGCTAGTGCCGTTAAACAGGATATCTTACAACAATTACTATTAATTAGTAGCTGTTGGTAGCGCAGTCTAAAGCGCTTATTAAGCTTTTTCTGCTGAACGCAGACAATATAAATACAATATTATTTTTGATGACTATAATGTATTGATATTAAATTATATTAATAAATATAAAAGTGAATAATTTCGTACAATTGAAAATTGTCTTACTCTTATAATTGGCATATTCCGCTTTGTCCATTATGTCTCTTACAGCATTACGAACACGCCGTCGAAATTGTCGACTTGAGATTTCAGTTTCAGTTTTTAGTTTCCTTTTATTTATTTCAATTGCAATATCACTCTCGGTTTTTCGTAAAAAAATAGGGTTACTGTTAGTAAATATATTTTTATGTATATATAGATAGATTAACACAAAGATAAAATTATATATCTCGGAACCAAAGACTCAGGGAATACACGACTTTCCCGTCTCGAAAGAGAATGCCCTTCGAGGCGTATATCAAGACTTTTCACAAAGATGTTTGTCTCGCAAGGTGTTTGTTTCGAAAGATGTTTGTCTCAGATCCTCTTTGTGTCATACTGACCTCCGTTTGAACGTGTAACGCTATTTCGTATCAATTATTATTTAGGCCTAAATCATTATTTCTTACAAAATAATGCTCGCGCGTGAACGTTACACAGCATACTGCAAGAAAACAAACTTGATGTGTTTGAATTTGCGTCTGTTAACGTGCTTTATGTTCCAAGATCCACAATTCGAAATCCATGTAGAAATATAAAATGATTCCATAGAAAACGCGTGCTATCAAAGATTTTCGCTCTTCAATAAAAAGAACTGTCCATATACTGATTAGCAACAATCCTTCTCGGAACTTTCAGTTTCATTAAAAAAGGAAAGATTTTACAACATTTTAAAGGAAAAAAGAAGAAATTTACAGAGTTTTATAGAAATCCAGCCGAAAGAAAGAAAAAATCACTACATTACTTTTTATTTGCAGTTTTTATGCCTTTATTTTTCTCGTCGGTAAACATTCATTTTAAGATATTCATTTTGAGTCATTTGGAACATTTTTACTAAAGAACACATAAATCGGGTGTAGATGCTTTTCGGAAGTTCACCACAAAATGTTTACACATTCTTTCATATCACACACACATTTGTCGTAAATAAAGAATTATTATTTATACACATTGGTCGGTATTCGTAGTCGGATCTTATATTTAAGACCGTCTTAAGTATATCTTCAGATACTCCGTAGCCAATGAAATGATCTATACAGCATCTGCAGATAAACTAAAGACGGTCTTAAATATAAGATCTGACTATGAATACCGGCCTTATGTAGACAATGCAAGAAATTGGTCCAAGTTCTTGATTCGAGAATTGTGTGGCCAATCAACTTGCAACTTTAATGGAAAAGCCAATTAATATCTTGCATCGTGTACACAAAGCCTAAAATCAACTGTTGTGATTGATCATACATGATTGCGATGTGTTCTGTGCATGCGTCTAAAGGTATCACAAACAAGACATCCGTCCATCTTCCAAAAAGAATCTCGCAGAAGCACAACATCTTTGTCTCCTTTTTGTAAAGCAGTAAAGCAGTTACAATTCAATATTATCAATAATATAAGGAATATATGCAAGGTATGGTAGCTTCGAATAGCTGAGTTCGATATTTATCCATATACTACTGTATTTATTTCTTGGTTGCTTTATAAGATGCCAGTCTTTCTCAGTGGGTAAAATTTCCCTTGAAAATGGCACAAAGATAGCTCCAAGTTTGACTTGTTTAATCGGTCTGCTAATGAGCTGCGCCATTCTACTCATCTACGAATCTGTAGGTATAGCTTGAAGTAAACCCTTTTCCAATGTAGAGAACAAGTTCTCATTTCCAGCACTTGTTTTTTGTAAATTATTACATTTTTCTTTCACAAAACAACCTCACAGTAAGATAGCATTTCTTTATACAAATAAAAACATTCAATCAGATAAAATTATACTTGCACATTACATAAACAGTTACAAAGCATCGTTTTTTTGCACATGACAAAGGAAAGATAAGTTAGGGAGAATGTTTAATTACATAACGGGTTGTATTGAATTTTGAGCGGAACAATCGTGGTGGTGCACTCGACTCGCGCAAGAATGTGCGTCTGTACCTTACATTCGCCTTCTTCGTGTTGCTATTTCTCCAACCCAGAGATTGGAGAGAGTAGGAAACGATTCTTTAATCTAAAACGCCACATCAGCTATGTCATCTCTCATTGGAGATTTGACGGAAAGTCGCCGGAATTGTTTTCCCATGCTAACTGGCTGCGCCGGAAATGATTTCACACTCTGTATAAAGAATCCGCATTTACCGTACGGAAACTAGTTCCTCGAGCGTGGAGTACAACCAGTTTGCGGTTAATTAATGTATAACTGATTGGCGTGCACGTGTCTGTTAACACAATATATCATCAATATAATTTTATGTGAAACTAACCTACTTGTTAACTTACCCTGATTTGATTTTCTTGCTTTTTATTTTTGCAGCTCCGCACCATGCAAGAACAACTTTCTCAAACAATACTTCTTCTTATTACACGAATTTACAGAATTTTACAGTTACACTGTAATGGCGCCCAATCCGGTGGATCACAAAGGATTGATCCGTTCAAAATGGCCAAAAACAATACGCACTAACACACATGCATCAACGTATCTTTCACTAGATATTGAATTCGGCGTAACGGCAGTAGCGCAAAAGGCGTAAAATAACTAGGCGGAAGTTTTCTAGTAACTTCAGGTTACGCTTACGCAAGTTACGCTCCATGTGCCTGCTCCCTAACTCCTAGGCATACTAAATGCATGTAATCTAAAGGCAATTGCGATACCATTCCAATGTTTGCATTTTCAAGTATAGTTGTTATACGATGATGTTCAGGTTGCGTTTTGTTTTTGAATGAAGCGTCTGTTCGAAGAGGACATTTTAAGTCTGGGAAAGTCATCCTATTTTCAACGAAGTCACCTTCGTACGTACATTTTGCACATCCAAAGTATCCTGTGTGATTTTTTATGCCAGCGATAAAAGCCTTTGCTGGTGCATCACACACGAAGGCATTTACTTTTACAAAAATTAGTTTACCATTTATATATATTCCATTATTGTCTTGTATACGTAATATATCCGAAATCAATGATTGTAGGAAAATATTAACATCTTCTGGTTTTGTTTTACCACAGTAAATTCCAGCTGGAAATGGTTCTGTATATGAAGTATTGTTCACTAAAGCAGCTAATATAGGCCAAAATTGTTCTGAAGAACTTTTGGATATGGGCAATTCATTTATATTAAAATTCAAACGTACTTCCTGAGGAAGAGAAACATAATGTTTGTATATAGAAACTTTGATGCCTTCTTCTAAATCAAAATGTATATATTTCTGCTGCTGAGAGAAATATACGATATCCGATTGTACACATCGTGAAGTTCTCATTAAGGATCTGACATCTTTCGGTAACAGTTCGTGACATTTATGTTTTCTTAATATTTCGAGAAGTTCATTGACGGCTGTATGAGTAATATTATGCTTTAAAACCCAAGAACGTATATCATGTCTCATATTATAAGTAGAGTATCTAGGAGAGTTCTGGACCACTTTTGGGGAGGGGGTAAGATCGGTCCTACCCCAGGTCGGTTCTGGGTCGGCGGGGGTCCCAACCCAGGTCGGTTCTGGGTCGGTGGGGGTCCTAACCCGAGGGAGGGTGAGAGTGAGGGGATATGACGTTACGAAGGGTATGTTTTATTACCCTACTGCACTTTTCTATCTTTATTCTAGGAATTATTGTTTAAGATTATGTTCATGACCATGCGGTACTTTTGCTATTGAAGCGCCGACACTCGGCTGCTGGAATGTTTAACTCTGATTTTAATATATCGTAAGATAACGTTTAGCGGATAAGCTATGTGTAGTATAACATTTAAACTTGATTGTAACCTGCGTGGTTCAGGTGATTGAGTGAGTGGTCATATGGGTGGCCCGCCCCAGGTTCGATCCCGACATAGGTAAGTAATTTTACATTATATCTTAACAATCTCTTATTATAATATGAACAAATTCTTATACGACTGAATTCTTTCAGGACTTTTTTTACTCAGATGTACGTTCTGACATCCTACTGGCGCCAACCGCGAAAATTGTCTAGACGTTTATCACGACTGGCACCGGACCTAGTATAGTGTTAGAACGTACTTGATAGCACGAAAAATAGTTTTCTCTAAATCCTAAACTTTCTCTCTGTTGGAAAATACAAAGGTTTCTCACTCGCTGTTGGAAGTTTATTACCTACGTTCCCCAAAATTAACAACAAATCCCCTCCTCATCAAGTCTCCACCCTCGCCTCTAGCAAACCCTACTCTTATTTTTCTACGGGCTACACGCGAAAAATTAGCTTCCTTCTTCCAAGATATTTCCAAAACGAGCATTCCGAATTTTGAAGCTTGAGAAAGAAGTTCTGTATAAAGTGAGAGTTCTGTGCTGTGAGAAAGTGTTTGAAAAATGGCATGAGCTCGAATAGACTACGATGATTTCGAAGAAGACAGCGACAGGGATATTGATGACATGGATATTGATATGATCATTGGTGATATGGAAAACGATGCCGCCCGCAATTATCTTGTAATGAATAGTGAGGAAGAGGAGGAAGTGTTATCGGACGACAGCAATTACCATAGTGATGCGGAGGGACATGTGGAAACGTACGATAGGATTGTTCCGAACCCGGAATTGTTATCCATGGTCCCAAGCACAGTTATGTGCTGCATACAATTCTTCTATATGACACATGACAGCACAATGTTATGCAGTCCGTGCCTAATACGTGTCATTGGCGCCGATCTAACATATGTCCGTACTATATTAAGACACCAAACTAACGCACAGAGTGAACTTTTTGGGCCAACCTGTCACAATTGCAGGTTACCAGTGTATATTATAATAGCTTGCAATATGTGCTCAATGTGCACGCGGATCGCCTCCACCCCATCCATTAAGGAAGAGATGGAAGACCTATGAAGAAGAAGAATTTATGTAAGTATGATATCATTTATACATAATATGATAATAACAGTATGATAATCATAATATTCATTTATGTTACAGAAGGATTGCTACTGCAGGTCTCCCTCACCATAGATCTCTTCCACCACCACCCCGATGAAGCGGAGAGGAAGAATAAAAATATTTAAAAAACATGTAAAATACACACACACATTTATAGAAAAATAAAAGAACATTTATATATACATATATATATAAAATAACAATTTTATTCGCCATCGCCTCTTCCGTTCCATTGCATGATGAACTTAATCTTGCGCTGTGTTGTACTCTTGGTCACGATATCATATGTACGAAGTTTTATAAACACTATTCTTTTTACTTTGCGACGCCGTAAATGAACGACGTTCGCGACCGCGTGACTAGCCCACGTTCCGCCGTGGCCGCGGGGAGTCACGGGTGAGTAGAGGTCGAGTTGGATGATCCGCGAGGACCAAGCCACGGTAAAATGCGGGACTGAAGTATTGGGCGCCAGGTGCGCGAGCGCACCACTCAAAGATTCCGTACTGTAACTTGATTATTGCGTAACCTCAGGGCGGAGGTCGGATAATATGAGAGTCTGGAGAGGGGCGAGTCAGTAACGAGTCATATAAAATCAACAAATAATGTATTTGGTAAAGAGCGTAACACCTATGTAGAGATCCCCATACGAGGATCAACGCAAAACAAACAGAATAATAATACGGGATGTGGCCACGCGAGAGGCCATTTATATCGCGGTAATTCTCACGTACGCGACTCCGATTTTGGGAGACCCGAGCGCGTCGGCATCGAGATCTCGCGGATCGGTCGCGACGCTAACTCCCGAACGATATCGACAAGATGAACAACACCCGGAAAGCACACCTGAAACTCAACGATAAGCGGAAGCGTTACTCCGCGATACGAGACGGAACCGATAATCTTGCACGATACGCGAGCGGTACTCCACGCAACGATACAAGGGCGCTATTGCACGCCAGCGATACAAAACTGGGGCGTTACTTCACGCATACGATATTTACTAGAAACCGATTACCGCAAATGACGAGACGATCTTTCAATCCATTAAACGAAACGATATGAGACGAAAGAGACGCGATACGATGCTACGCAATATAACATACGCGATACAATAAAATACGATACAAAATGACTGGAGCCGGCGAATTCCGAGAGGGGGGATCTAATCACTCCGGTACTCAACACCTTGCGGTGGCTCGGTACATTCGGGAGTGTACGGGATTCTAATATTTCCACGAGACGCTTTCCGGAGCCGACGGGCCTCGATAACACGCCTCCGACAGGTTATCTCGATATGTTAATTAATACTGAGGCTCGAGGTGCCGTCTTGGCTGGGAACGGAATTTATACAGTCGCCGAGTGAGGTTCTTACAGGTTGGCGCTCGTCCCACGTCGTCCTGATCGGCAGGTGTGGTACTCGTCGATTTCGATCAGTCGAAGGGCCTCGGAATCGCTCCTTGCTCAACGCTAGCCGGGCTCGCAGTGAAGATCGCGGAGCGCGCCGGGAGGGCCTCATTAGTCTGCGCATCGATTTGCGCAATCCATCGATTCGGCGGCGATAGATCCATGTTTCGACCGCTACGTCGATTCATCCGCAGCCCCTCGGTTGACACTCCTTGTAGTTGGTCCTGCGCTGCCTATTCCCGTTGCTACTACCAGTAGTTCCCTGCCAAAGCGGCCAGACTCCGACAGGGACGAGGCGGAAAGATCCTCCACCCACTCTGGCCAGCGGGCCCGCCTCAGTAATCGGGAATAGCAGCTTGCAGATCGTGATAAAGCTGGCGAGCAGATCCTCTGCTCGGTAGGCCGAGGGTGCGGTAATTTCGGAGCGGTGCTCCGGTATGGCTGAGAGTCTGTTTGGACTCGGCTCCTCCCGGGCTCCCGATACTCGCCTCCGGTCGTCTCGCTGGACTCCGCTTCGGGTGTCCTTCGCGTCTCCATGGCTGACCTCCTCCTCGATGCATGTCTCCTCATTCGGTTACTCCACACGTAAATTCGCTCGTACTCTCTCTGTAAAGCACAACGCAAAGAACGCGGCGTGTCGCTCCCCCTCGGGAGGATGGAGCGACTTCGATAAAATGCCCCCCCTCGGTTGAGCAACGCCCTTGTGACGGACGCCAAAACGTCACGTCACAACTTTTTATCTTTTTCATAAGTATAAAGTTTTATAAACACTATTCTTTTTACTTTTTATCTTTTTCATACTTTTTTCTAAATTCATTTTAAAACTTTTCTCTCATTTTTTTTCACATAATCTCCACCCACCGCGCCTCTAACCATTCGCTTCGTGATGTCTCCCCTCCTCACCAAGTCCCATCTCTCGCAAAGTTTGAAACCTATCTCTTTGCCACACCCACGTCTCTGACCAATCGCTTTATGCGATGTCTCCCCTCCATTATTCCAAAACCCAAAGTACCAGCAAACTCCTACTCATTCCTAGACATATCCAATATATGTAATACGAGAAGCATTTCGAGATTTCGTGTTTTCACTGTGAGAAAGAAGTGCTGTGGTAACAAGTTCTTCAAGAAGAAATGGGGAATACTCACGCACAGCTAGAAAAAGATATAATCGATGTTCTCGGAGATCCACGAGAAAGGTGGAACAAGTTCGTGGGTATATCACCAGTACAGTTCTTACGAGACCGAGAACTAGGAATACGTGGAACCAGTGAACGATGCACGAGACAAAATGTTGAGGAGAATCTGTGGCGGGTGGATGTCTGCGGGTGGCCGCGTTGCTTAAAATGGAAATTATACAGACAAACACGTGAAGAGTGTAGGAGAGAGGAAAGTGAAGGTGTACAACCATACAATGAAACCAATCTTTATTACGTGGAGAAAACTGTTGACAAGATCTATAGTAGCAACTATCCTATGCATCTTAAGATTTCCGCGGGTTTCGGGAGACATGTGGATGTAACAATTATGGACAAAGATTTAGGTAGATGTTATGAACGTACTTGGCCTTATCAACCATCAATGTCATCATCGATGCATAAGTCCCTCCTGGAGTACTGGAAATAGCGATACACCTTGCTTCAACTGGTGTGACTTTGTGGGTGCACACCATGTCTTTAATAGCATCACGCGATTTTGTAACGTTTGCCGTCAAAGCACGTGCAAGTGCTCGAATCTTAGATAAAAAGGTATGTAATATTAAGTAAATTGTATATTACGAAAAAGCCGATCTTAGTCTTCAATTTATAATATTTATTTTATAGATGGATTGCCGCCATCATAGGCCTCCTTCTTCACAACCGCAGGTCTCCTCCGAAGATGATTTATATAAAAATAAAAAAAAAAAAAGAACATTTATATATAGACGAGAATCCCCTATTATGAGATATGCTCCTAATATGAGATAATGGGGTTTCTGCTAAACTAGTGAGCACCATCTATTAGTTCCACCATGAACTTATTACTCTTGGTGTAAAATGTATTTAATGAAAAATTCATTGTTCGTTATTGCGTTTAGCCTTTGCAAGAAAAGATTTGTGAAATTGTGAACATGTCAAAGGAACTTGAGGTAAGTCTTTAAACCTTGTTTATTATATAATAAGGAAATGGTTGGCAATAAATTCAGTATGCAATGATAGAGTAGAATCATAGTAACAGAAAAATACGCAATTTGTTGAATTGCTTAATTGTAGAGGTTAGATTTCATGATCACGGAACCCCTAGGTGTGTGGCTCGTATAATGAGATATTCAGGGTACTCTTAATATGAGATAATTATTGCTCGAATATGAAGATTATGTAGAGTAATAAAAAGAAAGAAAATACTACTTAAGGTTAAAGAAAAGTTAATACGAATTTATATTACGAAGTTTTGTATTTAATTTTTATAGAATCTGACTATGGAGGTTAGAGATACGAGGAAGCGTCGACAGTGGAATCGTGAAGATTTGGCGAAGGCTGTGGCAGCAGTATTTTTATAAAACTATCTAATAAAGTTTTTTAATTGCAATACTGATGTATTTTGCACTTTTAACACCGATTTCTCGAAGTATCTTATATTAGGAGCACACTTTCTCGATCCTGCGTAAAGCTCTTTTTTCAAATGTTTTTAATTTTCAGAAAAAATAATATTTAAATTCGATTTTTCATTTTACCAACCTAAAGCTTATTAAATTCTCTTCAAGATAACATATTACATTTTTAAATTCTGCCTATAGATTTCCTTACATTCGGCAAAATCGATATGGTATCTCATAATCGGGGACTTTCCTCTATATATAAAATAACAATTTTATTCCCCATCGCCTCTTCCGTTCCTTTGCATGATATCATAAACTTAATCTTGCGCTGTGTTGTACTCTTGGTCACGATATCATATGTACGAAGTTTTATAAACACTAATCTTTTTACTTTTTATCTTTTTCTTACTTTTTCTAAATTCATTTCAAAACTTTTCTCTCTCATTTTTCACATAATCTTCACCCACAGCACCTCTAGCCAGTCACTTTGCGTGATGTCTCCCCTACACCATTCAAAAACTCAAATTTTAAACCAATCTCTTTGCCACGCCTCCACCCACACCTCTGACCAATCACTTTTTGCGCAAAGTCTCCACTCTCGCCTCTAGCAAATCGCTAACCCTACTCCTGTTTGCTCTCCCATCATCCTAAAATTACCTTCCTTCTTCCGAGATACTTCCAAAACGAGCATTTCAAATTTGAAGTTTTATACAAAGTACAGTGAAAACAACTTCCCCGAGAAGAAATGGAGGATATTTACTCAGAATCAGAGATAGAACTATAGATATAATCGACGTTCTCAAGAACCCACGAGAAAAGTGGAAAAAGTTCACGAAGGATGTGCAACACGTATCACCGGTACAGTTCTTACGAGACCGAGAACTAGGAATATGCGGAACCGGTGAACGACGCACTAGACAACATGTCAGGATAACTGAGGCGTGGACTGTTGAGTCGTGGCCTCGTTGCGTAAAGTGGAAATTATACAGGCAACTACTTGAGGAGTGTAAGAGAGAGGAAAGTGAAGAATTCGTACCGCGCAACGATGTTGAAACTACAGCTAGTTACTACGCCCCAAAAATTACTGAAAAGATCAAGCGTAGCGATGATCCTGTGCATCTTGAGATTTCTGCGGGTTTCGGGAGACATGTGGATGTGATAATTTGGGATAAATATGAAGAGCGTTATACTCCTTTTAGAACGTCGAAACGTGTGTTCGACGAGGAGTACCGGAATATTTATGAGAGGCGGAGCATCGACTCGTGCACCATCAACTTGTATGATTTCAGGCATGTGCACGGTACCATTAATAACATCGTGCGACATTGCGATGTATGCGAACAAAAAACGTGCAAGTGTCCGGATCTCAGAAAAAAGGTATTTAATATTAATTAAAATTGTATATTACGAAAAAGCTGATCTTAGTCTTCAATTTATACTATTTATTTTACAGAAGGATTACCACCGCAGTTCTCCTCCACCACAGGTCATCAACGAAGAAGATGAAGATTAATATAAAAAATAAAAGAACATTTATGTATAAATAACAATTTTATTCCTCATCGCCCCTTCCGTTCCTTTGCATGATTTCAAGAACTTAATTTTGCACCTTGCTATACTCACGATTGTGATTTCATACGTACAAAGTTAAATTATTATATTCAACAATAGTTAGTTCGATAACAAAACTGTAATTTCAAAACTTTTCTAGTAGATAATATAGGCGGGTTCTGGGACCGTTCCTGGAAACTGATATGGTGTGAATTTCCCGGAACGGTCCCAGAACCCGCCTATATTATCTACTTTTTCTCTCTCATTTTTCACATAATCTCCATCCACCACGCCTCTAACCAATCGCTTTGTGATGCTCCCCTCCACCATCTAAAACCTCAAATTTTGAAACCCATCTCTTTGCCACGCCCCCACCCACGTCTCTGGCCAATCGCTTTACGCGATGTCTCCATCCAAAAACTCAAATTTGCGGTAAACTCCTCCACCCAAGACATTTCCCTAATATAAAAGAGTAAGGACTTCGAGTAAAGTTCTTTGTAAGAAAAATCTGTGTGAAAAGTAAAAGTGTTGTGGAAAAAAGTTTCTCAAAATGGAACTCTACCAATTCGAAGAAGATGTTGTGGCAGAATCTTCGCAAGTGGCAACATTGAGTGAATATTTCACGTGGCGGCAACGTTGTGACGAGTGCATCGAGCGATTAGAGGAACAATGTGCTAAACGTCCACGACTATCTCTGGGACGCAATCACTCGTTAGTGGCTCGAATCGCACGGCTTGAGGGATTGAAGAAGGAATTGGAAACACGCTTCATACATGTCGGTAGCAGTGACCACGCCGAACAGCCTTCCAACACAAAACTCTCTTGGCGAGAGATTAATACCGCGTTCAAAAACCGTGTTCTGACTGGTGCGGCGATAAGCGTGGATTACATCGACCCGCGACGATTCTTGGAGGACGCTCATGATGTAGTGCTGGAGCATGTGCGCAACGCTATTGAACAACACAACAGCGTAAAAGTGAACACTGTGTTCAACGGGAAGTTCGTGGCGGGTGAGAAGACCGCCAATAAAAGTATCAATACACGAAACCGCGAACTCTTTAAGACATCAGATTTGCAAGAGTGGTTCACGCAATATGTGATCGAACCCACCCTGGCGTCTCTCGAGGAGTTCCAGGAGCGCGATAGCGGGTGGGCATTGTCGCGTATATTGAACTTGACCATCAACGTGAACAGATACAATCCGATGCACGCTGGATGTCAAATCAAAATACCGGAGGAGATAAAGCTGAAGAAAGCAGTGGTGAACATGCAATCGAAGGACAATGCGTGTTTCACGTGGTCGGTGGTCACCGCTCTGTATCCTGCGAAAGAACACGTAGATAGACCATCTTCCTATCCGCATTATACAATGGTGTTGAATCTCCAGGGCATAGAGTTTCCGGTGTCGTTGAAGCAAATAAAAAAAATTGAGCTTTTGAACGACATCTCGGTAAACGTATATACCATCCAGGCGAAGAAGAAGAAGAAAGAGGAAAAACTCACGATTGTGCTGATAAGACTCGCTGACGAGAAGAAGTGCACGCATGTGAACCTGCTGTACATGCCGGATCCACAGGACAACAACGTGGGACATTTCGCTTGCATCAAGAATCTGTCTCGGCTGGTGAGCTCGCAACTGAGCAAGAAAAACGGGCAAAAATACATGTGCGATCGGTAAGTAGCGTTATTATACTTTTATATAATCAATAAATACACTCTCTGAACCAGAATAAATTAAGTAACAAATCCATCCATTTTTGCAGGTGCCTACATTATTTCCATACCAACGAGAAATTGGAGGCCCACACTGGTGATTGCCAACAAATGAATGACTGCGCTATCATTCTGCCAAATGAAGAGGACAAGTGGCTAAGTTTCACCAACTACAACAGGAAGGAGAGAATACCGTTCGTCGTCTACGACGATCTGGAATGTATCCTGCAGAAGACGGAGGAGGACGACCCGAAGCTGTACCAGCGTCACCAGGTATCCAGCATCGGGTATTACGTGCGATGCAATTACGATGCGTCGTTATCCGGATACCGATCCCGTCGCGATACAGACTGCATAGCGTGGTTCGTTGAACAATTAAAAGATTTAGCGCATCGCGTGAAATCAATTCTATCGAGAAATGTCCCCATGGTAGAATTAACACAAGATGAGTGTGAAAAATTTAATAGCGCAACACATTGCCATATCTGTGAGAAACCGTTCGCATCAGACGACACGCGAGTACGCGATCATTCCCATCTCACCGGTCTGTACAGACGTCCCGCGCACGCGAATTGCAATTTAAATTATAAAGATTCCTATACCATTCCGATAGTGTTTCATAATTTCTCAGGCTACGACTCACATTTTATCATTAAAGAAATAGCCACCGCGTTCGAGGGCAATGTTGATGTATTACCAATAAACAAAGAAAAATATATTTCCTTTACAAAACATGTTAATGAGTCAGATGATGACAAGAAATACCGAAACCATGTGCAATTGCGGTTTATCGATTCGTTAAGATTTCTGAATAGTAGCCTGGATAAATTGTCATCATTTTTGAATAAAGATAAACTCAGAATCGTACGATCCGAATTTGCGCACCTCTCTACCGATGACTTTGATTTACTTACACGAAAGGGCGTGTTCCCGTACGAGTACGTGGATTGCGTCGAAAAGTTGGAGGATACTCGCCTACCGCCGCGCGAATCGTTTTACAGTTCGCTAACAGGTAATACGGTATCCGAGAGCGATTACGCGCACGCTGTTAGCGTATGGCAACGGTTCATCATTCGAACGCTCGGTGAGTACAGTGATTTATACCTAAAAACGGATGTCTTGTTGTTGGCAGACGTATTCGAAAATTTCCGCGATAGTTGCATCAACAGTTACGATCTTGATCCCACGTATTATTACACTTTGCCCGGTTTTACATGGGACGCGATGCTCAAACATACGCGTATAAATTTTGAACTCATTACCGATATCGATATGGTCATGTTCGTAGAACGCGGTATACGCGGTGGTCTGAGCCAATATTCGCACAGGTACGCGCAGGCTAACAATAAGTACGTGCAGTCGTACGATCCATCGAATCCTTCGTCGTATCTCATGTATTTTGATGTTAATAATTTATACGGATGGGCGATGTGTCAACCACTGCCCTATGCGAACTTTCGTTGGGTCGACGACGTT
The DNA here is from genome assembly GCF_003672135.1 of Ooceraea biroi. Taxonomy (NCBI): domain Eukaryota; kingdom Metazoa; phylum Arthropoda; class Insecta; order Hymenoptera; family Formicidae; genus Ooceraea; species Ooceraea biroi. Next base: position 3,131,167 of record NC_039517.1, read on the forward strand.
TCCAATTTCAACGTGAACGCTGTCACTCCCGATTTATCAAAAGGATACATACTCGAAGTCGATCTCGAGTATCCGCGGCATCTCCATGACGCACACGCCGACCTAACGTTCTGTCCGATGCGTGATAAGCCGCCGGGCAGTCGGCAGGATAAGTTGCTCGCAACGTTACACGATAAGAAGTGGTACGTCATCCATTACCGCAACTTGCAACAGTGTACGCGCCACGGTCTTCGCGTCACAAAAATTCATCGCGTATTAGAATTTGCACAATCTCCATGGCTCCGCGAGTACATCGAGTTGAATACGCGATTTAGGGCAGCAGCTAAAAACGATTTCGAAAAAAATTTGTACAAATTAATGAATAACGCGGTATTTGGAAAAACCATGGAGAACGTGCGCAATCACGTAGACGTTAAGCTGTTAACGAAATGGAACGGAAGGTATGGTGCTGAAGCAATGATCGCTAAACCGAATTTCCATAGTCGCAGCGTCTTTTCGGAAAACCTGGTCGCGATCGAAATGCATAAGCTCGAGGTGAAATTCAACAAACCGATATACGTGGGTATGTGCATCCTCGACATATCCAAGGTCTGTTTGTATGAGTTTCACCACGAGTACATGTTACCTCTTTATCATGATAAATTCAAAGTTGTGTATACTGACACCGATAGTTTAATTTACCATATCGAGTGCGAGGACGTGTACGATCAAATGAAACGCGACATTCCGAGATTCGATACAAGCGATTACGCGCCCGACAACATTTATAGTATTCCGCTCATGAACAAAAAAGTGCCAGGTTTAATGAAAGACGAGAACAATGGTACGATAATGACCGAATTCGTTGGACTTAGAGCGAAAATGTATGCTTTGAAGGTAGACGGTAAAAAAGATACGAAGAAAGCGAAAAGTGTTAAGACTAATGTAGTCGCACGAACAATAACGTTTGACGATTACATGCAATGTTTGAAAGATCGCATAGAAATGACTCGAGATCAATCCCGTATACAGTCAAAGCTGCATAACGTGTACACCGTTCGCGAGACGGAAATCGCTCTGAGTCCGTATGACGATAAACGATACATCGTACCCGAGTCTACAAACACCTTACCGTGGGGATATTACCGCGTACCGGTATAAAATATGTATCATAGGATAATAATAATAATAATAATAATAATAAAGAGTTGTATTTCATTGTATTTTCTTATATTTTCATATATTGTATACATCATATTGTTATATATATTCTTATGTTTGTGAAGAAGAAATAAATGTATTAAACAGCATTGTCCTTGTGTATCCATGAATTGTGCGATCCATCGAATCCCAGCCACTTCACGTATACCTTGTCACCTCTCCTGCGCAGTACTTTCTCCACGAGATACATGTCCGGATACTTCGCGCGATGCAACTCGTGCTCGTAGAACGCTCCAGAGATAGATTTTCCACGATAATCCTCGAGTATATAGGTCACGGGATTGGTATGTTGCACTTTGACGATCTTAAACACCTCGGTGGTCCAATTTGGTGTGTAACCCTTTTCAAAGACCGTCTTGTACTTGCTGACGCGTACCGAGTCGCCCACTTTGAACCTGGCTGGACCTGCTATCTTTATCGCGCTGTACACCGTACTCAAGAGTCTCTCAGCGTCCGCGGGGATAACGTCGGCGGGTCGCATGCCGATCGTTCGATGTTTTCGGGTGTTGTAATCCTTGACGAGCCGCGGTAGCGCGTCGACCCACTTGTAATTTCCGTTGAGCGTAAACATCTTCCACATGTTATTCTTCAACGTTCGGTTGAATCGCTCGACGACCGAAGCCTTCAACACCGAATACGTGGAGTAGTGATTGATGTTATGTTTCCTCATGAGTCGTTGTACGTCAGTATTGTAAAATTCCTTTTCCTGGTCAGTTTGCAAGTTTTTCGGATATCTCTTGCTCTCTCGAATTATCCTGGTGATCGTAGCAGCTACCTCGCTTCCACCTTTGCTCTTGAGCGGCACGGCCCATGCGTACTTGCTCAGCACGTCGATGACAGTAAGTATATAATAGTATCCTCTGTTGACATGAGAATACAGACGCATCTCAACGAGGTCAGCCTGCCACAGATCGTCAAATTCACGCACAATAACACGTCTTCGTGGAAAATTCCTTCTCGCTGGTGCATGCAGTTCTTCGACGAGTCGACGCTTTTCGAAACATTTGACAGCAGATTTCACCGATGTCATATCGTAGAGAGTGAAAAGCTATCGACCAATCAGCTCATAATGACGTTGTTTTCCAATGCACTGTTGCGTTTATATTTAATTTTTCGGATGCTTCGATCGGAGCTCCATTATAGCATCCCATGCCGAGTAAACGTTCTTCTCCATTGCAGTTAGGTTTCCTACATTGACCTTTCTCTGCTCATGCACTATATTGTTAAATTCTTTTTGAGCTGCATTAATCTTTTCCTGCTCACGTGTTCTATCGTTAGATTCTTTTTGATATGAATCCAAACGGGCGTTAACGTTTTGCAAATCCGCAATGAAGTCTACCCGTGTTTCGTGGTTGATGTTTGCCACATGATTTCTAAGCGTACTGTAGACGGTAGGGAATCTTTTATCCATCATATCTATTTTTTCATTTAATTCAGCGACTCTTCTGTCTATTTTCCGGTCAGAACTGTCTCGGTAGAAATCTAACATGGCGATTTTTTTCTGCATATCGATGATTTTTTTCTGCATATCGATGATTTTTTTCTGCATATCGATGATTTCCTTCTCGAGCTCTCCATGTTTAACTCTTAAAGTATCGATGCTCTTCTCCATATTAGATTTCGTAGCAATGTTATCACTCGTCTGCTATAACGTTTCAGACTCGTTGATCATCTTCGCGTTACAAGTAACACCGCTCGATTGACTAACGTGCTCAATGATACGTTCAATTTATAATGATATCAGCCTCGCGAAGTTCATTCCACGTTCGATATACGTTCAAACACGTTCGTTAGCCGTTGTTGAGCCGTTTATACACGTTCGATACACGTTCAAACACGTTCGAAAGCTGTTCGCTATCTGTTCAAACACGTTCGATACACGTTCAAACACGTTCGATACACGTTCGTTTCACGTTCTTAAAACTTGCGTTCTTGTTCGTTCCATGTTTTTGACTCGTTCTTGAACCGTTCACCAGCGTTCGAAAGCAGTGCCTGAGCCATTTATACACGTTTGATACACGTTCAATGCGAGTGACATCGACGGATTGAGTCATCCTGACGATACACGAGTCAATTTATTATGAGACCAGCTTCTCGAAGTTCCTCGATGATCGACAGCATCTCGTTGTCGTGAGAGTTGTTTCCTGCCTGACGCAAAGCGTTAAGCAATCGTAGGCGATCCACCAGCTCGTTGGGATCGTCCCAGTGCACGTAATCGATCGCATTGTCGTTCAGTGTCATAGCGCGGGGTAATCCTCTTCCGGATTTCGTCTTAGGTTCAGTTGCTAGTAACGGTGCGATTACGTATTTGTACTTGTATCCCCTGTTATTCTTTACCTGACCTCGCGCGCTGTGATCGCGTCTATACGCGTTCGTCACCAAAAGCATGCTCCTGTACTTTTCTAAATCGTCATCCGTGTACACGATGTCATCGGGAAGTCTCTTGAAAACCAGCTCGTAAAGACCTGGTGTACCTTTGTATCGAACATTGTCGAGAATTATGTGATCTTCATGGTCTACGTCAAACTGCTTACAACCGAACTGCATTCCATCGTTGCTCAAATAAACTCCGTAAACGTTATCTATGTCTTTGTCACCACGTATGACAGCCTCAACATACTTTTGACTCAGCGGACCCAATTGAGCCCGCAACGCTTCTTGACCCTCTGGCGTTTGCACTTCTCGTTGAACGGACGTCGCGAACGATTCGTTCGTGGTTTCGAAAATGCTCTCGTCATCGGTTAGAAGATTCATCGGCGATTGTATGGTTCCAATCCTTGTAAGCGGTGTAGAGGTTATCGTTGACGCATCCGGTGCATCGCTCGATTCGGTTCGAGGCCGTTTTGATTTATGTGATTTGTGACCCACTAGTTTCCTCTTTATCCCACTCCTTATCACAATCTTCTTCTCACGCTTCGGGGCGCGTAGTATTTCAAGCCCTACGTCTGGCTCGCGCTTCGGGGTGTAGGGTACTTCAACCGCCACGTCCGGCTCATCCTTCACCGCACGTATGCTCGAGTTGTCAACGATCTTTTGCAGCGGTTCGATAATAGGTCCAAGATGTGTCCTCACAGCGATATCGTCATCGATCATACCGGTCTTCAGAGCACGATGTTTCTTGCGGACTGATTCGCTCGTTTTCTCAATCTCCTTCACGATCTTTTCACACTCACGAATATCGCTGCTCCCAACCATGTTGTCGTTCGTTCGCGTTTTACCCCGACAGGATATCGACAACGACTAACCGCTCTGCGGTACCGCAAATTCGATAAATCCTCTTCTGTACCGCCCGTTAGTGAGCGCACTATCCTTGTCTATCACTAAGAATCCATACTCGCGTTGCCAACAACTGTGACACAATGAACAAAAATCACTATACGGCATGTCAGTATTTACGTGATCATTGTACACGTGTTTCAAGTTGGTACCATCCTGTTTGAACAGGATCAGCAGGTTCGCGTTGTCGCGTATAAGATGTTTCGGTATTCTCGCATACGTCTGACAGAGATAGAAGGAGTCGACGTTCAAGTGACGTCCCATCGAGAAGTATTCTCTCACCGTATCTTGTTTATCACACGCCACATCATCAAAGACGAAGATCGAGTTTGAACGTGCCTCGCACGGTGGAATGACGTCACTGTTATTGGAGAATGTAAAGTAGCCGATTTCATCGATCGATGTCAACAGATTCTCTAGGTACTGATATTTCGGCTGCTGCAACGACTTCGAGTACACGTACACGTTCTCGAAACGTACACCAGGCGGACTTTCCAGTAAGCTTATCAGAAAGTTGGTTTTACCACAGTTCGAGGGACCGCAGATGATCGCGCGTATAGTGGTCGGCAGCATCGGGCCATATTTACGTATCGCCTCATTGTCCCCCATCTGTCGTAATCTATCGTCGCAGTTTGTAACCCGTATCATCAATGGTTGCCGCACGAATCTCATTTTGTCACTTCTAGGTGGAGGAGTCGCACTCGTATTTATAAGCGCGTGAAACCGCAGATCGCTCAGTGTCAAAATGTTTGTCACGCTGACGAGTCCTTCCGATATACTCGGTTTAACCACTGAGCAGTTGTAATTTGTGCCAAAGGTAATTCTGTTGCGGGAGTGCGAGAACTATATCGAACACGTGTGGAACAAGCTCCCGGAACATATAAAGGTGGATGCAGAGGTGCAGACTTACCGCCGTTGTTACAAACATTACAATCAACCGTGGCAACGAACGCACATCGACGGTCCGGCACCGTTGATCAAGGATTGCGGTGAATGTCAGCGCTCGCGACGAACGAATCAGTGCGAGGCGGAAGTCTGCTGAATCGTGCGATAAACACGCTTCCTTTGGAGCTGCATATCCCCGGCTATCAGTTTTGTGGTCCAGGTACGCAACTCGCGAAACGGTTAGCCAGAGGTGATCCGGGTATAAATCCGTTGGACGCAACGTGCCGTGAGCACGACATAGCGTATTCTCGGAGTAAGGATCTCACCGAGAGACACGCGGCTGACAAGATACTCGCCAAGAGAGCGCGAGAACGCATTTTCGCGAGGGATTCGACTCCGGGAGAGAGAGCCGCCTCCACGGCTGTCTGGGCAGCGATGAAGGCCAAGACGAAGTTCGGTATGGGTCTGAGGACGATGAAGAAGAAGAAGACGACGAAGAAAAGAACGACAAAGAAACGGATACTTCCGATAGCGAAACGCGGCGGTGTATTGCCGATTCTACCGATGCTGGGTGCGCTCGGATCGTTGGCCGCCGGGGCAGCGGGGATCGCGAAAGCGGTGAACGACAGCAAAGCCGTGCAGCGTCAACTGCAGGAAATGCAGCGTCACCATCGTGCGATGGAAGGTCGCGGACTGTATCTCGCCCCGTACAAACGAGGACAGGGTGCGGTAACGAAGAAGAAAAAAAAAACGTCAAAAAGGCGTTAAAGATGTCTACAGGTGTAACCATCAACGTACAATTTGATCAACTGGCAAGGCGTATGCGCGTGCCTTTCTTTCGCGGCGTTTTCATGCGCAATTCTTTACCGATGGGCGGTGTACATCGAAATGAGAGTGGTATCGTGAATTTGGATGATGCGGATGGCCCCGGTACTCATTGGGTAGCGTATGCAAAGAGAGGCGACCGCGTCCTATATTTCGACAGTTTCGGTAATCTTCAACCGCCCAAGGAGTTAGTCCAATATCTTGGCAGCAATGCAGTGAAGATCGAGTACAACCGCACACCCTATCAGAAGTATAATCAGAGAATTTGCGGTCAATTGAGTCTACAGTTTCTCCAGACAGTTGATGAATTTAAGGCTTGACGATTCAGTGCAGTGGTTCGGTATTCTCTCTGCATTTTGTGAAACATGTTGTTGACGTTTACATTGACAGGCAAGAGTAGCATCCTCGCGGCAAACTACTTTCCAGCCATAGATTTGAGTGACGGTGATTATGAACTCGGTCTGGTTGTCTTCGAAACGTATCACACGATACCGAACGTGAACGCTTCGAACAATAAATTCTACTATGGTGATGATGATAAGGAGATTACGATTCCCGATGGATCATATGAATTGAACACCATAAACCAATATCTAAAACGCACGCTCATACACTCGCAACGTATGAAACGTCCCGTCGACGGTGTACGGCGCAGCGTCACGCATCTGACGAAACGAGAGGATGACAATGATGAGGATTATTCAATAGTACTGCGCGCTAATCACAGCACGATGAAGAGTGAAATCAAGTGCGCATACAGAGTGAATTTCAGCAAGCCTAACAACATAGGATCACTGCTAGGATTCTCTGTGAATCGTATCTTACAACCTGGAAAATGGCACGAATCGGATGTACCGATAAAAATAATGAATGTAAACATTATTCGTGTGGAATGCAGTGTGACTGCCGGTGCATACAGCAATGACAGACGCGTGCACACGATACATGAATTCTCGCCGAGGGTGACACCTGGATATAAGATATCAGAAACACCTGCGCAGATCATTTACCTTCCGATCATCGTCAAGAGCGTTACGGAGCTAACGATACGCGTTGTAGATCAAGAGGGACGACTACTCGATTTTCGCGGTGAGGAGATTACTGTCAGATTACACGTGCGGCGGCGGCAAGAGTAACAGAACGTGGGAGCGTTGGTGATGCTCGTGTTAAACGACAATTTTGCAAGAGGTAATATTTTTCCGAAGAAGTCAACTGCTGTTACGGTATCGCGTGATAATAATACAACTCGACAACTTGATAAAAGAAGGAAGCTCACCGCATCGAACATTGCATTTTTGAGATCTTTGGGTTTCGCAGTACGAAATATCTAAAATGACAGAGATTCTCAACATCGGGGGCAAACCGATCTTTGACGATCACATCGTCAAAATCGAGACTCACACGTACAATCCGTATGCCAACACAACGTTTGGATACAGCGATGAGATACGAATACCTAAACAACATCAAAATTTGTATATGTTACCATGCGAGAGTTTTCTATACGTCGAGAGTAAATTAACGATAAAGAACCCACAGCGAATAAGCGTGCTGTATTGGAGAATAATTGCATAGCGTTCATGTTCGATGAGATTCGCTATGAACTCAACGGTGTGGACATTGATCGCAACAGAAACGTTGGAATAACTCCACTCTGAAAAACTATGTATCTCTAACGACATCAATGAATGAGATGTTGAAGAATGCCGGATGGGATATCACGAATTTTTCAAACGGCGAAGAGGGCCACGTCAACTTTTGCGTACCGCTTAGCATGCTGCTGGGATTTTGTGAAGATTACAGGCGTGTAGTGATTAATGCACGTCATGAATTGGTCCTCATACGCTCACGCAACGACAACAATTGTCTAAGAGGAGATGCCGAGATCCAGCCTGAGATTGAATTACTCAGAGTACAGTGGCGTATGTCCCACGTCGCATTGAACGAGATCAACAAGCTGGCTATGCTACGAACTCTGGAGAGTGGAGATTTCTGAGCATGAGTTTCCGCTCGTGGGATCTGCAAGAATTTCCTCTGCTGCAGAGCACGACTAAGCATTCATGGACCGTCAAGCAACAACCACTCGAGAAGCCGCGATACGTCATCTTTGCGTTGCAGACTGGTCGAAAGAATAACATAACGAGATCGATAACTCGATTCGACGATTGCAAATTAACTAACGTGAAACTTTATCTAAACTCGGAATTTTATCCATACGACGATTTGAACCTCGATTTCGAAGAAGAGATATGCCATCCTGTATGATATGTACGCGCGGTTTTACAAATCGTATTATGGAGCAATCATGATGAGGTGCTTCTTCCCATCGACAAATTTGGTTTTGCGGCCCTTCGTCGTCATCGATTGTTCGCGACAAAGCGAATCTGTGAAGACTGCCACCGTCGACGTGCGATTAGAGTTCGACTGCATGGAAGACATACCGCGAATACTACAGCCT